>NC_088381.1:11883571-12529285 GCF_037993035.2 Macaca fascicularis
TGGGTAGATACCCAGTAGTGGGATTGCTGTATCAAATGGTAGTTCCACTTTTATTTTGTTAAGGAATCTCCACAGTTTTCCACAGTAGCTGTACTAGTTTACAATGCCACCAGCAGTGTAGAAGTGTTTCCTGTTCACTAAATCCATGCCAGCATCTACTGTTTTTCGATGTTTTTTATTATGGCCATTCTTGCAGGAGTGAGGTGGTATTGCATTGTGGTTTTGATTTGCATTTCCTTGATCATTAGTGATGTTGAGCATTTTTTCATGTTTGTTGGCATTTGTATGTCTTCCTTTGAGAATTATCTACTCATGTCCTTAGCCCACTTTTTCATGAGAACTTTTTTTTTTTAACTGACTTGTTTGAGTTTGTTGTAAATTCTGGATATTAGTCCTTGTCAGATGTATAGATTGTGAAGATTTTCTCCCACTCTGTGGATTGTCTGTTTATTCTGCTGACTGTTCCTTTTGCTGTGCAAAAGTTCTTTAATTAGGTCCCAGCCATTTATGTCTTACTTTATTGCATTTGCTTTCTTGATCAAGAAATCCTTGCCTAAGTCAACGTCTAGAAGGGTTTTTCCAATGTTATCTTCTAGAATTTTTATAGTTTCAGTTCTTAGGTTTAAGTCCATAATCCATCCGGAGTTGATTTTTGCATAAGGTGAAAGGTGAGGATCCAGTTGCATTCTCCTACATGTGCCTCGCCAATTATCCCAGCACCATTTGCTGAAAAGGATGTCCTTTCCCCACTTTGTTTTTGTTTGCTCTGTCAAAGATCAATTGGCTATTAAGTATTTGGGTTTATTTCTGGGTGCTCTTTTCTTTTCTATTGGTCTATGTGTCTCTTTTTATACCAGTACCATGCTATTTTGGTGACTATGGCCTTATAGTATAGTTTGAAATCAGGTAGAGTGATGTCTCCAGATTTGTTCTTTTTGCTTAGCCTTGCTTTGATGACGTGGGCTCTTTTTTGGTTTATATGAATTTTAGAATTGTTTTTCTAATTCTGTGAAGAATGATGGTGGTATTTTGATGGGGATTGCATTGAATTTGTAGATTGCTTTTGGCAGTATGGTCATCTTCACAATATTGATTCTACCATCCACGAGCACGGGACTTGTTTCCATGTGTTCATGTTGTCTATGATTTCTTTCAGTAGCGTTTGGTAGTTTTCCTTGTAGAGGTCTTTCGACTCTTTGGTTAGGTGTATTCTTTTTTTTTTTTTTTTGCAGCTATTGTAAAAGAGGTTGAGTTCTTGATTTGATTCTCCACTTGGTTGCTGTTGGTGTATAGAATTGCACTGGTTTGTGTACATAAATCTTGTATTCAGAAACTTCACTGAATTCTTTTATCAGTTCTAGGAGCTTTATGGAGGAGTCCTTAAAATTTTCAAGGTAAACAATCATATCATCAGGAAACAGTGACAGTTTGACTTCCTCTTTACTGATTTGGATGCCCTTTATTTCTTTCTCTTGTCTGATTGCTCTGGCTAGGACTTCGAATACTATGTTGAAGAATAGTGATAGTGGGCATCCTTGTCATTTTCCAGTTCTCAGAGGGAATGCTTTCAATTTTTCCCCATTCAATATTATGTCTGCTGTAGGTTTGTCATAGATGGCTTTTATTATATTAGGATATGCCCCTTGTATGCTGATTTTGCTGAAAGTTTTAATCATAAAGTGATGCTGGATTTTGTTGAATGCTTTTTCTACATCTATTGAAATGCTCATGTGATTTTTGTTTTTAATTCTGTTTATGTGGCCTATCACACTTACTGACTTGCATATGTTAAACCATCCCAGCATCGCTGGTGTGAAACCCACTTGATCATGATGGATTAACTTTTTGACATGTTGTTGGATTCAGTTAGCAAGTACTTTGTTAAGGATTTTAGCATCTATGTTCATCAAGGATATCGGTCTGTAGTTTTCTTTTTTGGTTATGTCTTTCCCTGGTTTTGGTATTAGGGTGATGTTGGCTTCATAGAATGAATTAAGGAGGGTTTCTTCTTTCTCCATCTTGTGGGATAGTGTGAAAAGGATTGGTACCAATTCTTCTTTGAATATCTGGTAGAATTCTGCTGTGAATCCATCTGGTCCTGGACATTTTTTTGTTGGTAATTTAAAAATAATCATTTCCGTCTGGGTATCAAATTCTTCTTGATTTAAGCTACGAGGGTGGTATTTTCCCATGAATTTTCCATCTCTTCTACGTTTTCTAATTTATGTGCATAAAGGTGTTCATAGCTGCCTTGAATGATCTTTTGTATTTTAGTGGTGTCAGTTGTAATATCTCCTGTTTCATTTCTTAGTGAGGTTATCTGGATTTTCTCTCTTCTTTTCTTGGTTGACCTTGTCAATGGTCTATCAATTTTATTTATCTTTTTCAAATAACTATCTTTTTGTTTCACTTATCTTTTTTTGTTGTTTGTTTAAATTTCATTTAGTTCTGCTCTGATCTTGTTTTCCTTTCTTCTGCTCGGTTTGGGTTTGTTCTTGTTTCTCTAGTTCCTTGAGGTGTGACCTTAGAATGTCAGTTTGTGCTCTTTCAGTCTTAGGGCTATGAACTTTCCTCTGAGCATCACCTTTTGCTGTATCCCAGAGGTTTTGATAGGTTGTGTCATTATTGTTGTTCAGTTCAAAGAATTTTTAAATTTCCATCTTGATTTCATGTTTGACCCAATGCTTATTCAGGAGCAGGTTTTTAAATTTCCATGTATTTGCATGGTTTTGAAGGTTCTTTTTGGAGTTGATTTCTAGTTTTATTCCAGTGTGGTCTGAGAGAGTGCTTGATATAATTTCAGTTTTCTTAAATTTACTGAGGCTCATTTTATGGCCTATCATATGGTCTATCCTGGGGAAAGTTCCATGCACTATTGAATAGAATGTGTATTCTGTAGTTTCTGGATGAAATGTTCTGTATATATCTGTTAAGTCCATTTGTTGCAAGGTATAGTTTAAATCCATTGTTTCTTTGTTGACTTTCTGTCTTGATGACCTGTCTAGTGCTGTCAGTGGAGTATTGAAGTCCCTCACAATTATTGTGTTGCTGTCTGTCTCATTCCTTAGGTCTATTAGTAATTGTTTTATAAATTTGGGAGCTCCAGTGTTAGGTGCATACATGTTTAGGATTGTGATCTTTTCCTGTTGGACAAGGAATTTGACCATTATATAATGTCCCTCTTTGTCTCTTTTAACTGCTGTTGCTTTAACATTTATTTTGTCTGATATAGGAATAGCTACCCCTGCTTGCTTTGGTGACCATTTGCATAAAATGCACTTTTCCACCACTTTAAGTTTATGTGAGTATGTGCTAGGTGAGTCTCCTGAAGGCAGCAGATAGTTGGTTGTTGAGTTCTTATCCACTCTGTGGTTCTGTATTTTTAAGTGGAGCATTTAGGCCATTTACATTCAATGTTAGTATAGAAATGTGAGGTACCATTGCATTCATTGTGCTCTCTGTTGCTTGTGTATTTTATTTATTTTTTGTTTTTGCTTTTTAACATGTATTTTTTTTATAGGTCCTGTGTGATTTATGCATTAAAGAGATTCTGTCTTGATGTGTTTTCAGGATTTATTTAAAGATTGAAAGCACCTTTTGGTTCTTGTAGTGGTGGCTTGGTAATGGTGAATTCTCTCAGCATTTGTTTGTCTGAAAATGACTGTATCTTTCCTTGATATATGATGCTTAGTTTTGCTGGATACAAAATTCTTGACTGATAATTGTTTTGTTTGAGGAGACTGAAGATAGGGCCCCAATCCCTTCTAGCTTGTAGAGTTTCTGCTGAGATATCTGCTGTTAATCTGATAGGTTTATACGTTTATATGTTACCTGGTGCTTCTGTCTCACAGTTCTTAAGATTCTTTCCTTTGTCTTAACTTTGGATGACCTGATGACAATGTGCATAGGTGAAGATCTCTTTGTGATGGATGTCCTAGGTGTTCTTTGGGCTTCTTGTATTTGGATGTCTGGGTCTCTAGCAAGGTTGGGGAAGCTTTCCTTGATTGTTCCCCCAAATGTTTTCCAAGCTTTTAGAATTCTCTTCTTCCTCAGGAACACGAATTATTCTTAGGTTTGGTTGTTTAACAGAATCCCAGGCTTCTTGGAGGCTTTGTTCATATTTTCTTATTCTTTTTGCTTTGTCTTTGTTGGATTGGTTTAATTTGAAGACCTTGTCTTTGAGCTCTGAATTTCTTTCTTCTACTTGTTCAATTCTATTGCTGAGACTTTCCAGAGTATTTCACATTTCTAACAGTGTGTCCAATGTTTTCAGAATTTTTGATTGTTTTCTTTTTAAGCTATCTATTTCCTTGAATATTTCTCCTTTCACTTCTTGTATCATATTTTAGATTTCCTTGTATTGGGCATTGCCTTTCTGTGGTCCCTCTCTGATTAGCTTAGTAGCTAACCTCCTGAATTCTTTTTCAGGTAAATCAGGGATTTCTTCTTCGTTTGGAGCCATTACTGGTGACCGTGTGATTTTTTTGGAGGCAATGAAGAGCCTTGTTTTGTCATATTACCAGGGTTGGTTTTCTGGTTGCTTCTCATTTGGGTAAGCTCTGTCAGAGGGAAGGTCTAGGGCTGAAGGCTGTTGTTCAGATTCTTTTGTCCCATGGAATGTTCCTTTGATGTAGTACTCTCCCCCTTTTCCTATGGATGTGGATTCCTGTGAGCCAAACTGCAGTGATGGTTGTCTGTCTTCTGGGTCTAGCCACACAGCAAGTCTACCTGGCTCTGGGCTGGTATTGGGAGTTGTCTGCAGAGTCCTGTGATGTGAACCATCTATGGGTCTCTCAGCCAGGGATACCAACACCTGTTCTGGTGGAGGTGGTGGGGGGTGCAATGGACTCCATGAGATTCTTAGCTTTGGTGGTTTAACGTTCTATTTTTGTGTTGGTTGGCCTCCTGCCAGTAGGTGGCACTTTCCAGAGAGCATCAGCTGTGTTATTATGAGGAGGAAGTGGTGGTGGGCGGGGCCCTAGAACTCCCAAGATTATATACCCTTTGTCTTCTGCTACCAGGTTGGGTAGGGAAGGACCATCAGGTGGGGGTGGGGCTAGGCATGTATGAGCTCAGACTCTCCTTGGGCGGGTCTTGCTGTGGCTGCTGTGGTGGATGGGGGTGAGAATCTCAGGTCACTGGAGTTGTGTGCCTAGGAGGATTATGGCTGCTTCTGCTGAGTCATGCAGGTTGTTAGACAGTTGGGGGAAAGCTGGCAGTCACAGGCCTCACCCAGCTCCTAGCAAACCCAAGGGCAGGTCTCACTCCCACCGTGCCCCCCTCAACACCCCCCAAAGCGCTTCCAGGCAGAGAGCAATACAGGCTTGAAAATCTACTTCAGGCTGTCTGCCTCCCAGCTGTGAAAGAAAAGGGCTTAGTTCTTCTCCTGCTTGTGGAGTCTGCACACCAGATTTGGGCCATTCCCCACATTCTCTCCAGAAGGCTTCTCACCCTGTTCAAATTGTTACAAAGTTCAGCTAGAAATTTGCCTCTCCCTGTGTAGTTTTACTCCCTGTTCCTCTCCCATTGGATCCCTGTGGTGCCAGGCAGGAATGGCCTGCTAGGGGACCCATTGAGCTCCCAAGGCCTTTCTGCTGCTTCCTCCACCCCTGTATTTCGCTTGGCTCTCCAAATTGACTCAGCTCCAGCTAAAGTCGGAAACTTCTCCCATAAACAGACCTTCAGTTTATCCAGTGGAGGTGCATGTTTGGGAGAGGAAGCTCTCCCTTTGCTACTTCTGCAGTTGGGGCACTCACAGTTTTTTTTTTCCTTCGGCGGGGAGGGGGGACTCCTGGGTCCTGCAGGAGCAGTCCGCTTCCTTCAGAGAGTCTCATTGTGTCTGTTTTTGAAGTCATCTTCTAAGTTTTTCAGTTCAGTCATTGTATTCTTCAGTTCCAGGATTTCCATCTGGTTCTTTTTTTAAGGTTTCTACATTTTTTTCAAAATTAAACTTCCCATTTTATTCATGTATTGTTTTCCTGGCTTCATTTAGTTGTCTTTGTTCTCTTACAGTTTATTAAACTTCTTTAAAATGGTTATTCTGAATCCTCTGTCAAGCAGTTCATGCATTTCCATGTCTTTAGGGCTGGTTATTGGAGCTTTATTCATTTCCTTTGGTTATGTTTGCTTGATTTTTTGCAATCCATGTAGCCTTGCATTGTTGTCTATGCGTCTGAAAGAGCAAACACCTTCTCCAGTCTTTACAGACTGGTTTTTGCAGGTAAAAAACTCCTCCTGCTGGGTCCCCAGATTGATAGGGTTGCCTCCAAGACCATGATTAACTGGGGCCAGAGCTGGGTCACATGGATGCTGCTGGGTCTGCAGTCAGGTACACAGTTGAAGGGCCTGTTACTGCAGGCACAGGTGGGCACAATTCCTGCCTGATACGCATCAGATGGGACTACTTCTGGAACCATGGTCAAGCAAGGTTGGAGCTGGGTCGCAAGAGGACTTCTGGGTCTGCAGATGGCAGGTCCATTAGTAGGGTATTAATAGGCATGGCTCCTACTAGACTGCCTATTAACCACAATAGATGGCGGATAGAGCCAAGTCACAGGGCTGCTTCAGCATTGCAGTAGGGTATGAGTTCAGCAGGCCTGTTACCAGGGTTATAAATAGATGTCTTTTGAAGGTAACATATGTGGGTAGCACTGCCCCCAGGCCATAGCAGAGTGGAAATGGAAATAAGTCACAGGACCAGTTTAAGGTCTGTAGCCAGATACCTCAACAGTATGCCTGTTATTGGGGGCATATATGGGTGTGTCTCCCAGAGGGTCCCTGGATTGGCAGGACTGTCTCTGGGCTATGGTAGATTGGGGCTAGAGCCCAGTTAAGGGCCACTTTATTTTACACAATTGGGTGTGAGGTCAACAGGCCTGCCACTGGAGGAATGAACAGGCATATCTCCTACCAAGTCCTTGGGTAGGCAGGACTTCTCCCTACAGCAAAGCAGGGATGCAGCTGAGTCACAGGTCTCAGGATCCACAGCCAGGACTAAGTTTGTGGGCCTTCTAAGGAAGGTATAAACCAACCTGATTCCTCCCATGTCCCCTGGCAAATGGGATCACGGGCAGGACAGAGACCAAGGGCGTCTGGAACTGAGACTACGGGAGAATAGGGCTGTTACTGACATGCAGCTGAGGCCACTGTCAGCTAGCCTGTCACTGGGGCATAGGCTAGTCTTCTCAAAGTGGCCCTCCAAAGACTTGGGCATCACTGGGGTTCTGCATCATCCTACCTGGATCCCAATGGTCCCACAAGGGCATTTTTGTCTGTGAATGTTTGCCAAGTTATTGTTAGTATTGAGGGATATGAGCTGGGAAACCTCATTTTCCACCCTCTTGCCTATGTCAATCTCTAACTTTCAACAGTTTGATTGTAATGTATCTCAGTGCAGGCCTTTTTAGGTTTGTCTTTTTTTTTTTTTGAGACGGAGTCTTGCTGTGTCACCCAGGCTGGAGTGCAGTGGCCGGATCTCAGCTCACTGCAAGCTCCACCTCCCGGGTTCACACCATTCTCCTGCCTCAGCCTCCTGTGTAGCGGGGACCACAGGCGCCCGCCACCACGCCTGGCTAATTTTTTTTTTTTTTTGTATTTTTAGTAGAGATGGGGTTTCACCGTGTTAGCCAGGATGGTCTCGATCTCCTGACCTCGTGATCCGCCTGTCTTGGCCTCCCAAAGTGCTGGGATTACAGACGTGAGCCACCGTGCCCGGCCGGTTTGTCTTATATTTAGTCCTTTGATCTTGAATTTGGATATCTACATCATTTCTCAGATTTGGGAAATTTTCAGCCATTCTTTAAATAACATCTCTTTTTTTCCCTCTCTTATCCTTCTTGTACTCTCATACTGTATAGATTGGTCTGCTTGATCACGTCCCATAAGTTCTTTAGGCGTTCTTCACTGTTCTTTCTTTTTTACTCCCTTTTTTATACTCTGACTCAAAAAATTCAAATGACCTGACTTCAAGTTTCCTGATTCCTTCTTCTGCTTGACCAAGTCTGCTATTGAACCTCTCCAGTGAATTTTTTGGTTCAGTTATTAAATTCTTTGGTTCCAGATTTTCTATTATTTTCAGTTTCTATTCCTTTGTTGATTTTCTAATTTAGTTAATGCATCATTTTCCTGATTTCATTTAGTTGTTTATCTATGCTTTCTTATAGCACATTGAGCTTTGAAATGATTACTTTGAATTCTTTGTCAAGTAATTCATATTAATAGGTTTTCATTTTAGGGCCAGTTTCTGAAGATCTATTTTGGGCCTATGATTGGGTCATATTTCCCTGTTTCTTTATGAGTCTTATTGTTACGTTTTTTGCATTTGAAAAAGCAAATGTCTCTTCCAGTCTTTATTAAGTGGCTTAACATAGGGGAAGACCTTCACCAGTCAACCCAGTTAGAAATTTTAGGTCCTCTTAAATCTTTTCTGGGGATATTTCTTCCCTGGGTTTGTGCATGTAATTTCACAAGGAGAGAGGTTTGCCAGTTTCCTTTTCAGAAGCTTGTAATCTCTTACTCTGCAGAGTGTCTGTTTGCAGTGCTACAGGCTCTCTGGAACCATTAAAAGCCACCGAGCTCTCTTTGCAGCATTCTCTTCTGTTCTCTGTGGCCCTCAGGAATCCAAAACATGTCAGTTCTGTCAGCACTCCAAGTCAGGAGAGACAGTAACCAGACATTTGGGAAGCCCTCTGAAAATCTGGAATACTGGACACATGTTCTGCCCTTCTCTTTCCCTCCTGTGGGAGAAACCATGAGTTGGTCACTTTCCCCCAAATCGGCAAGCTCTGCTGGCCTCCATCTTTATTATTGCCAGTTTTCTGGCATTGTAATATGCTTCTAAACTCTCTTTTTCACTTTCTAACATGTAGGTATCCAAAGTATGCCAGAAGCCTGTCTGCACTCCAAGTCTGATGAGACAGAAACCAGTCCCTTTAGTTATTGCCCCCAAAGAGTTGGAATGTACCTTTAGCATTCCACGGGTCTCCCAAGGGAGAAGCCATGATCTTTCTGATCACACCAAATTGTGCTGTTTTTGGGGAGGGGGCATCACAGTTGACACAAGATGGCTTTTCTTACCCAATGTGGTTGTTTTTGACTCTGAGCTTGTCTGGGGTAGTGTGACTTAACTAGCTTCTAGAGTTCTCATAAAGGCTCTTTGAAGGATATACTGTTGTCCCCATGGGGAAATACGGTCAGTGACTTCCTGCTCTGCTATCTTACTAGTGTATTTCTTTCTAGCCATCTTTTTTTATTACTGATTTTTAGCATAATCTTATTGTAAGATAACATTCCCTGTATAATTTCATTCCTATGACATTAGTAGACTTGCATTATGGCCCTGGATATAACTAACTTTTGTATAATTTCTAGTTTCCTTGAAAATAATATGTGTACTGCAGTTGTTGGGTATTGTGTTTCTATGTTTGTAGAATCAAGTTTGCTAATTGCACTATTTTAATTTTCTATATCCTTGATGATTTTGTCTGTTTTTAAAATCAATACTTGAAAGAAGCATGCAAAAATCTCAAATTGTGACTACAAATTTGTCATAAGGAGATCCCCTACTGTCAATTTCTGTTACACATTTTGAGGTGGTAATTATATATATACAAATTAAGAATTGTTATATCTTCCTGAAGACTTGAGCCTTTTAACATATTGCAGTGTACTTTACAATAATGCTTTTCATTCATTTTGTCTTCTGTTAAAAGACATCAATATAAACTCTCTTTTGCCTAGCTTCTGCATGGCACATGTTTTCGCACTCTTACTTTCATTCTTTCTGTGCCATTATTTTTAGTGGTGTCTCTTTCAAAGAGCATAGATTTGGGGTTTGCTTTCTAGTCAATCTATTTTTTTTTTGTCTTTAAGTGAAACAGTGGTGCATTTATATTTATTGTAATTATTGATATATTTGCACTTAAATATATAATCTTACCCTTGATTTGCTTCTGCTAGTTGCTCTATGCTTATTTTACTTTGTTTCGCCTTTTAAAAATTATTTTTCATTATTCTATTTTTTCCTTCTTCATTAGATTACATTATATTCATTTATATTATTTTAGTGGTTATCCTAGTTTATGACATGTTATCTACATCTATGAGGTTTATTATTAATCTCAACATTTGCCTTTTTTATATACAATGCAAAAACTTTAACCATTTAACCCCACTTCCCTAACACCCTCAGTTATGTGCACTGCTTTTTATTTAATTCTATGTAGATTTTAAACTCAAAGAGACATCATGTTATTGTTACATATAGTTAATATCTGCTTATATTTTCTCATGTTTACTCTTTTCATTTCTCATTGATCTTTCCTGCATCTCTGATATTCTATCTGGAATAATTTCCTTCTTCCTTAACAGCCTTTACTGTCCTTTGGTGTGGATATTTTCTGGAAACAAATTTTCTTAGTTTTTGTTCAAAAAATTTTTAGCTTCATGTTTTTTCCCAACATTTTTTGAGGAAAAAATGTATATATATGGAAAAGCCTAAAGGATTTTACAAGACCACCTATATATCCACTACCTACACTCTACAATTAGCACTTTGTTGTATTTATCATATACCTATCATTTGCCATCAATCCATCTTATATTTTTAATGCATTTCCCAGTAAGCTGCAGACATTACTCTTTATTTAGACTGTGTCATGTGTGTTACTAACTAGAGTTAAGTATTTATATCTTGAGAGAAAAATTACATACACCAAAATGGATAAACTACAAGTGAACTATGAAATAAAGTTTTACAGATTACTGTCATCCTGGAAATTCCTCCACTCTTATTCTTGAAGGATATTATTGCTGGGTACAGAATTCTAGGATGGCAATTATTTTCATTTAGCACTATCAAAATTTGATTTCATTGACTACTGTCTTCACTATTTCTATTCTAATTGTTGCTTCTTTGAAAGTAGCCTGTTTTTAACCCACTTTGGCTGTTTTCAATTTTTTTTTCTTCTTTTGTTTCCAGCAGTTTTACCATTATGTGTCTAAATATCTATTTTTATTTTGTTTGAGGTTCATAAGGCTTCTTGAATCTATACTTTTGTGTGTTTTGTTAATTTTGGAAGGCTCTTAGCTACTATGTTTTTGAACATTGCACTTTCCCCATTCTCCCTCTAGTCTTTCTGACACTTTAATTACATATATTTTTGACCTTCTATTTCCATGCCTCTTAATTCTTTTATGTGTATTTTCTATCTTTGCTTCTCTTCATGTTTCATTCTGAATATTTTCTTCTGATCTCTTTTCCAGTTCACTGAATTGCTCTTTGGCTATATCTACAGGCGACTGGAAAGACCTTAACCCCTTTTCTCAAACACAACTCAAACACAACTCACAACTAACATCTGCCAATGTGATCAAAAAGACTGGTAATATGACCCTCAACCTGGGCTTAAATCTGTCATTATAAATACTTCAGGATTCCTAGATTATGCTTATTCCCTAAAACCCAATCACCAAATCTATGGGTAGTGAGGCAACTTTCTCACCAACACCTCTAATGTATTTTATTTACTTTTCTATCTGTCTCACTCCAAAGAATACAAGCTCCATGAAAGCAATATTTTTTAGCTGTTCAGTTCACTACTGTACACCCAATGTCTAAACAGTGCCATGCATATAAGAATAAGCACTCAATAAATATGTTCTGAATGAATAAATCATATGAGGATTATATTTTATAAGAAATCACCAAACTGGAACTTTATGAAAACAGCAATCAGAAATTTTATTTCTTAACAACAGCAACAGTAAAAAGCTGAATTGGTTAGCATAACAACTAAGTAAATATAAAAGCTAAAAAAGAGACTCAATTGGAGTTTGGAAGCATTGATTGTTACTTTTATTATTATCCTCTCCCAAACTGGTAAGTCTTCCATAGATTTAGGCTTCAAAAACCGAAACCATCCTTGCGTCGCCCAGTTTGATTCCCGACACAAATGATATCATCACGGTATGGTGTTGCTACTACCAAAGTCCATTTACTAGAGACAGAAATGAGTCAAGTAGTCCTCTAACTATGGGTGAAACTGATTAATAAACCTTGATTTATTAATCTGTTCCAGTGACCATTTATAGCAACAGTGACCCAGTAGTACCTACAGCCCAGCACCCATTCAAGCCCCAAGTTGTATCATTTAGTTTTACAGCATTAGGTTTCAGACTGGTAAATACCTTGCTCCATCTTGCCAAATCACTTTTCTGCTCCTCAGCCTAAGGGCAAGAGTGGGGAGAGACAGGGTAGGAAAGTTGTGCTGAACCAAATGTTGGCAAATGAAAGTCATCGTTTATCTTCTTACTTTCTTTGTCCTATCTGTAAGGAAATATTTTGTAGGTTGTAGAGAGGCAGTTGCAGCATACCTCCATGGATGGGATCCTTGAGTTTATACATGTTGCTATGAGCAATGAAAGCAAATTCCCATGCACAACATACTCAAGAGGTCTACCATACCAACACTTTTAATCACCTTGCATGTGTGTGTGTGTGTGTGTGTGTGTGTGTGTGTGTGTGTATACACTTTTCTGAAGGGGTCTTTTTTTACACTTAAGATTTCAATCCTCCATTGTGAGTAATGTTTTCACCTGAGTTCAATGGAAAGTTTTAAAGGGCCCTACTGTCTTTCTACCAAGACCAGTGAAATGTTGAAGAATAACATTTAAGTGTTTATTTAACACTGGAACTCACTATACTGCTCTCTCTTAATTTTCTTAATCAGATATTAAAAAAATTAAAAATATATGCTCTTTGTAAGAAGTCACATTTTACAGATATATAAAGAATTAAGCTTCTCTGTTTACTCCCTTCCTGCTCACTTCCTCAACGAATCCAATACTATCAGTCTGGTGATTATATGCCCATCTCTTACTATGCTCATTCATACATAAATAAACATATAAGCTCCCGGCCTCCACCAACATTTTTAGAAAAACAGGATCATAACTCACACATCACTGTTTACCATGAATCAACATATTATGGCCAGTTCAGTTCAGATTAGCAAATGTCAGTTCAGATTAGCAGTTCAGATTAGCAAAACTAGTCAGTTCAGATTAGCAAAACTAGTGTTATCTGTCACTGTAATCATAACATTGGGAATAATGATTACCGTGGTAACTTCATTTTAATGTTAAGACTAGAATTACTGTGTAATTTACCTACCTTTATAGTAGATTCCATGTAGACCTAGTAGTTTTTTTAAACAGAGTAGGTATTCAAGATATATGCTGGATTGAAGAGAAGAATAAAAATACAGAGATGGCTAAACATTATAAAGTTTTTCAAGACCTTTGATGATATATCTCAAATAAAGCAAACTAAAATGAAAGAGCCAAGAATGGGCTGTCAGACTGATGATGTTTTTAAAAGTTACAACTTTTAAAAGTGTGTGCTTTTATTATTATATAAAATACGTAATTGTCCCATGAAATTATTTCAACAAAAAACGAACTTAAGTGCTGATTATAGGATACATTAGTACTTAGGAAATTATTTCAACAAAAGCACAATTAAACACTAAGTGAAAGTAGGGAACATTAATAAAATTGAGGTTAAATTCCTGTGAACTTTGTCTTTCTATATACACAATTGCTTTGCCAATAATTAATTTAAAATACTATTTTCCACAAAGCTGTCTGAAAATCTAAAACAACCTCATAAGGAAGAAAAAGCCTTCTGGGTAGTTGCAAGTAAAAGTCTGATTTTTCTGTTAAAGGTTATACATTTTAATATGATATTCTGATTGATTTATGTAAAGCTTTGGATTTTTCATTTTCTCAAGCCTGTCACTGCAGTGATATACGGTACATTTTACTATCAAGTTTGCCATAAGCAATAAAGTCGGGGCCCCAAAGAAATTTTAATGTATTTCTCCATTTTTATCCCACAGCTTTCTATTATTCGGTTATTTTGTTTAGAATCGCAGTTTAGTTGATATCATTTTTACATTCATATAAATAATTCAAGATTTTAACTTAAAGGTAAAATTTAAGTAGATTAATTATTTAATTGAAAAGTTTAAGGGTCATCATATGTAAAGTGAAAGTCTAAATGATAAATCAAAATTTACACTAACAGTATTTTTAAATGTTTTATTTTACATTCTAGTTTGCTTAAAGCATTTTTCTCTAACAAGATAAATGAAAAAAAAGGAACTAATTAAATGTCATATAATGTGAAATGGAGACACACCTGTAAGATTCTTTATGAATAAAAAAATAAAGTATGAAAATAACAACCAAATAAATTAAAAAGTTCTTATTGTAGAACTAACAGCTGTTACAGAGGTTATGAAGATGAAAATAGAACAGTAGTCAAGACATCTGTATGTAACCTAGTAGAAAGAATAAGTCCTTAAACAACTATAACTAACATAAAGCAGAATAAATAAGGTTATTTGCAACAAGAAAGAAAGAGAAACAAATTGACAGGGCAGTTCATCTCTTGTGACTAAAGGTATAAGAGTATTTGAGTTCAATCTTGCATAGTCTGTAGGATTAAGTAGTTAAGGAGAGAAGAAGAAAGGAAAGCTGGTAGGACAGAATAAAGCAAGGAAGGAGAGAAGCGAAGGCATAATCAGGGAGTGGCCATTGGTTCAGTATTACTAGAGCAAAGTGGACATGTAGGGGAATCCTGGGAGCAGGACTGAAAAAGGATGCTATGGCCATATGTCAGATAGCCTTCCATTCATGGCTAATCATCTTATTCACTTAGAAAATAACGAAGCACTATTGTGGAATTTTGCACAGGGAGTCATACACTAGAAAGAAAACCTATATGGCAGTGAAACTGAATATAGAGAATATGAAAGCAAGGATTTGAATTAGTTGTATCTTGTCCAAGAGTTGGGCAAGACACAAATTTAATGAGCGATAAGCATGGGGATAGAAATATGTAAGATACATATTAGGACTAGAATATAAAAGATTAGATAATCTGTTGAATATTCATAGTAAATGAGAGGATAGCTTAAGAGATGATTCCAACATTCTGTGCTTGAGTTACTGTGAGGAGAAGAGTTGTGTTAAATAACAAAAATAGGGAATAAAGACACTTAGAGAGGAAAATGAGTTCAAGTTTTGTATATAATGAGAACGACATGTATTGGTAGCCATGTGCAGCAGCTAGTCAGAAACAAGAACCTTGA
The DNA here is from genome assembly GCF_037993035.2 of Macaca fascicularis. Taxonomy (NCBI): domain Eukaryota; kingdom Metazoa; phylum Chordata; class Mammalia; order Primates; family Cercopithecidae; genus Macaca; species Macaca fascicularis. The sequence goes on from NC_088381.1 coordinate 11,898,727, forward strand.
GTTATGGAGAAAGTAGATATTAGTAGAAAGACTAGAAAGAGAGTGACTTGAGAATCATCTGGAAAAAGAGGTGGAAATTAAACTTGTAAAAAATACATAATTCCAGAAAAAGAAAATATTGAAAAAGAAAAGAATGGACCTATAAAAAGAACTTGCAGCATATGTGCATGCTGGAGGTAAAAAGAAGAGAAGCTACTGAAGAAGACAGGAGAAATCTCAAGACAGGCAGAAAAAAGTCAGACTAGTACAGAGGCATATGACCATTATAGGGGAAATTTTCAAAGAGATGGTGGCCCATATTATCAAGGAAAGGCATTAAGGATTATGAAGAATGAAAAAAGGCCAATAGCAGTTCATCAAAGTAATTAAGGTCAAGCTAGATTGCAAATGTGTTACAAAGCAAATGAAAACTGATGCAATTTAGAAAACAGATTGATTTTCAGAGTGGTATTCAGGGTACTGCATTTTAGATATTACTAATATTTAGGGTGGAATGTTAATTTAAGATATGTCTGAAATACAATGTGATTTTGATAAAACATGTAGAAGAGTACCTGACATTTTTGTTCTCCAGCATTTATTCATCTTTCTTTTGGTAATCATACTTCATTTTCTGTCTAAAGAATTCCTTCTCTACCACGTGGGTTAGTTTAGGAGTAAAGCTGGTGACTTGTGAAAGTTTAGCCCTGGACCCTGTGACTGAGAGATAGGCATATCAACTAACTCTGAATTCTCACCAAGAATACCACCTTCAAGCCTGTTATATGAAAAAAAAAAATTAGAAAAATCCCAAATAGTCCTAATTGAGCCAACATGTAACATATTAAGCCATAACAATGAAGAGAAAAAAGGTGCCTAAACAAAATTCCAATGAATGAAATCAAAGAACTAAACAAAGTGATATTCCATGTTCATGGATAAAGACTCAATATTGTCGTGAGGTCAATTCTTCCCAAATTGATCTTCAATTTCAGTCAAAATCCAAGCAAGTTTTTTTTTTGTGGATATGGAAAAACTGATTGTAAAGTTTTTATGAAGAGACAAAAAATGCAGAATGGTCAATACAATATGGAAGAAGAAAAAAGTTGGAAGATTAACACTATCTGACTTGAATATTTACTGCAAAGCTACAGTTATCAAGACTGTGGTATGTGCCAAAGAGACAAATCCATCAGTGGAACAGACTAGAGAGCTCAGAAACAGACCACACAAATATACAAAAGAACAAGGCAAAAAGGAGAAAAGATAGTCTTTTCAAGAAATGGTGCTGGAACAATTGAATAACTATGTTTTAAAAAATGAATCTATACATAGACGTTATGTCCTTTACAAAAATGAATTCAGAATGTATCACAAACATAAACGTAAAGCACAAAGCTATCAAACTTCAACAAGGAAATTTAGGAGAAAATCCAGATGACTTTGGATTTTGCAATGATTTTTTAGATATAATATTAAAAGTGTAATACTAGAAAAAAAGAATTGATAAGCTGGAGTTCCTTAAAATTAAAAACTTGTGCTTTGTAAAAGACACTGCTAAAAGAATGAAAAGACACAACATAGAATGGCAGAACATATTTGCAAATACATATTTGATAAAGAACTGTTATCCAAAATATACAAAGAACTCTTAAAACTCAATAATAAGAAAAAAAACCCCAATTAAAAATAGTCAAAACATTTGAAGAGACACTTCACCAAAGGAGATACACAGATGGCAAATAAACATGACAAGATGCTCAACATTATATATCTTTAGGGAGTTGCAAACTAAAACAACAACGAGAGAACACTTCAGACCTACCACAATGGCAAAAGTCCAAAATACCTACAATGCTCAATGCTGGTTGGGAGGTGGAACAGCAGAAACTCTTATTCATTGTTGGTGGGAATACAAAATAGTACAACTACTTTGGAAAACAGTGTGGCAGTTTTTTACAAAGCTAAACATAATCTTACCATATGATCCAGTAATTGTGCTCCTTGGTATTTACACACCTGAAAACTTAAAAACTTATCTTCACACAAAAACCTGTTCATGGATGTTTATAGTCGCTTTATTCATAATCGCCAAAACATGGAAGCGACTCAGATGTTCTTCAGTAGGTGCATGGACAAATGAAATGTGGTAGAACCAGACAATAAAATTTTATTCTACACTAAAAAAAAAAAAAAGCTACATATACATGACAAGATATAGAGAAACCTAAATGCATCTTAATACATGAAAGAAGCCAATCTAAAAAGCTATATACTGTATGATTTCAACTATATAACATTCTGGTAAAAGCAAAACTATGTACACAGTAAAAAGATCAGTTGCTAAGGGTTAAAGGAGAGGGAGGGATGAATAAGTAAAACACAGAGGACTTTTTAAGGCAGTGAAATTATTCTGTATAATACTATAATGGTTGACAAATGTCATCATGCATTTGTCAAAACCCATATTATGTACAACACCAAGAATGAACCCTCATGTAAACTATGGACTTCGGGTGATAATAACGTGTCAATGTAGGTTTCATCAGTTGTAACAAATGTACCACTCTATTATAGGACATTGACAGTAGGGGAGGCTGTGAATGTGTGGAGGTAGAGGGTATATGGGAAATCTCCACATCTTCTGCTCTGTTTTCGCTGTGAACTTAAAACTGTTCTAAAACATAAAGTTTATTTTTTACTAAAAGTTTTCTAAGGTCAACATAGGTAATACTGAAAAACAGCATTTTAAAAATCAGTGATAAAATAACTTGTAAGAGTTAAGGACATGCCTCATAATTGTCCAATAATGTTGAAACTCTTCAACCATGAATATATTTAAAACAAAAATGATAAATCACTTTGGCGACACCCAATAGAATAAGCTTGACTGGCTAAATAAAGTGACCATCTTTTCATCATTTTCAAATGCCTCTCCATCATGACATTATTGGTAGGGAATGCAGCAGGAAAGAGAGGAGGGAAAGAAACTAGTGTGATAAAAAAAGAAATGCTACAGAAATGGGGTTTATAGATGAAATAAAAGAAAAAAAAGGTCATAGGGAAGATGTGTTAACAAAAGAGAGTGAACCCCAAAAAAGTTGGCACTATTAATGAACACGCCATTGACATTTTCCCAATTAATAAATGGTTCCATTAACTTCTTCTATTGAAAGTATGTTTTTCTAAAAAAAAGGAGTCGTAATAAAAAAAAGAAAAAACTGTCATAGTAACTGAGAAAATACTGTGCAATTTTTTTGTACAGAAATGGTGGTTTAATGAACAATGTTCCGAAACACTTTTCAAAAATTATATATATAATTAGATGTTCTGTAGTTGTCAGGCACTGAGGACACCTGAAAAAAAAAGAAGGAAAATGCACCATATTTATTCAGTGTCAGTGAATATGACACTTCAATGATGTAATACTGTTATCTAAAATACTGTTATCTTCGCAGCCTATTTCAGATAACAGTATTACTTCTTTGAGGTATCATACCGAAGACTAATGAAATATCAAAACAACAAGGTGAACAGTGAGCTATTCGGGTAGAGTGGAACATAGAATGGCTGGAGTGTCTACACATGAATTCAGTGCTTTTGACTGTGTATGTGTACGTGGTAGCAAAAGTAGCAGAAAACTACAAGTTAGGGGTTCAAGTAAACCTGAAAAACATTTGGATAGTGTAACTTTATTCTTGTGGGGGTTACCAGCTTTTTGATAAAAGGTCACCAATAGTCATCATCCAGCCCAATTCCACAACCTATTTTCAATCCTGCCCACTGTCATTCTTCTGAAGAACTGGCACCAACAATTATCCTCTCCTGCAGAAACCCTCTCATCTTGAGATTTTTGGCATTACCATTCTTTTCCTACTTTTGCCGAATTCTTGTTAATCCTCTTACTCCTTCAGATTTCCTATGATGTAAAATATGTAACTGTGGGTGTGCCTCAAGACTTGGGGGAAAGAACACTAATTATACATAAGACATTTTCTAATCCGTTTCTGTCACTACACTCATTTCTTCACATAATTTCAGCTATCATTTTTATGGTAATTAATATAAAGCAACATTTGAAGGATCAGACCTCTCAATCAAGGAATATAATCCAGAACTTTATTCCACAAGGTGTCTTTAAATTAAAATTTTACTGTTATCTTGACAGCATATTTAAAATAAAACTCTTTATTGTAATTTTGCTTCACTTTCATCTTCCATTTGTACTTCTCTTTTCCTGGATATTTTTGTAAAGGTTTCATTTCTCCTTTTCCTCTCTTAACCTTTGAATAATGACGATCCAATTTAGCCTCAAACCCTTCCCCTAATGCTTATGTACGGTAACTTAAATGTGATCCTGCTAGATGATTTAATATTTGGTTTTATATTGTCCTCTCATTGTTTAATGTATATACTATTCCCTTTTTAACTGACCTGCAAACTTTTCATGAGCGTAATATCTTTTGTATCATATATAACTCTCAAAACTATAAGCATTTGTAAAATTCTTAGTTATTGACTGAGGAGCTGGAAAAAAAAACACTAATGATAAAAATCAATTTTCTTTTTCCTGTCATCTGTTGTTACAGAATTATATATGCAAAGCCAATGCGTATATCTCAGTTTTCTATCAAAATCACTGTGAGTCTTAGATTTACTTGCCTTGTCCTCCAAGTGCAATTCTAAGAAGCGTAGATAGGCCACAGGTGCAAATGCATCAGCTGAATGCATGACTACTTCTGACGAATCCCTGAAATACAAGAATTTTATAATACATTTATCTGCTACAAAAATTGTGACAAATCACTCCTACTGACTAGAGGAGACTGAACATTCTTGTTGTATATTTATTTCCATTGGTATATAACATGTAGTGATTAATAAATATTTTTAATAATCCAATATTTCACTGGGAAAAGGTTCAAGCTTTTAAGAAAAAACAATGAGGCTTTCTATCTTCATAAGAACATAAGAGTTCAACTTTCAGGTTCACTCAAAGCTCTCTGAACAATTTTAAGACTTAAATTCCTGTTCAATTTCATTTTCACATATTTGCTTGGCATACGCTAAGCATTAAACATTAGTGCTTTATCTTCATTATTCTTTTCATTTTCAAGAGGTAATTCATTCAGTGTTTCACCCAAAGTCTCAATTATCCTTCAGAAAAGCAGTACTGGTGATGGTTTTAAGCTCTAGATGAACTCTTCACACTGCAGTATCATTGCTATTAAAATTGATTGTCTGACATAGTAATTACCACATTCAGGTAAAATGGTATGAACTGCATGCTGGCACCATGTGGATACATGCAAATTAACTTGATTTTTATCAAAGATACCCTGTAAAGCACATATGAATAACTAAGATTATGTGTAAAGTTCTAATAACTAATTATTTTTTATTATTTATTGAGAGTAATAATGTTTTGAACTTCAACTGAAAATTTAAAAATAGAAATTCCTCATATCACTTTAATGCCTTGGGAAATACTTCTGTTGTTTATTTTAATAGTTAGCCTTTTGATCATTATAGTACAGCAAAATAAATCCTGACATTGACTTTTTGTCGCTAATGTAAAAATATTTTTGAATTGACTTCTATCATGTAAAGTTACTCGGTGGCAACAGAAGAAATCTCAAAATATTTGGATCCAAATTATTAAACTTTCATAAGCAAAATGTTTACTTTCCACTTGAAAGATCAAGAAAAAAGTACATTTGATGATAAGAAACCCCAATTATCATTCATGAACCTTTAGTATCAAATACGTATCTTTCTAATGCTTAGAAAAAATAACATTAAAAAGGCTTCCATGACATTAAAAGGAAAGCAACTTATAACAGACATAGAATCATTAAAGATTCAGCATCCTGATGGAAACATATAATTTGCCTTCACAGTCTACATCAACCAACAATGCCTCCAGGGATGATGAGGAGGAGCAGCACAAAGAGAAAGTACAGACAAGGCCCTCCTGCTTGCTACCACCTGCCCCTCTGGCTTGACCCCAACTTGGTTTGTTAGCCCTAGTCTTACCATTTATCCATTTCCTCCACAGTTGCCTGCTCTGGTCCTATCTTGGCTCTTGAATCAAACCTCAATTCCTATTACACAATCTTACTCTTAAATTAAATGTCAATATATCTGTTCCAGACCTTAGCCTTGGACATTGACCCTGAGCCTTAACTATGTCTAATTCAGGCAGCTTGGTTTTGATATTCTTGACAATGGGGTGTGCCAAAACTATAATTAATCTGCACTAATACTATCTCAGTAGAAAGGGTTTTAGGTCCTCCCTTCTCACATCAGTTATCCCCACTAGAAACAGAGGTATGACAGCAAATAGCTTAAATGATCTGAAGCAGGATTATTATCCAGAGAGAATATATGACATTCTGAGCACTAAATGAAGACGACTGTGGTTTTTATAAATTCTATTAAATTCATAATCTCTAATTGACTAACATCATTTCATTCACTTATACAAAGCAAGAGTCAACCAGGAGAGACTAGATTTCAAATGAACAGCTTTTAGTTTCAAGCAGAATAATACCACTCACTATTGCTCTTCTCTCTCATATAGTATCACAATGATACTCAAATTTCAAGGAACTCTGATCTCTGCTTCATGGATTTCTCTGAATCCTGAAAGCAGAATCTGTCAGAATATCCTCAGATTAATCCAGAAGACAATTGTGCCACAGCAAAAATGCTTCCCAGCTGGCTGTCCTCCTTTCCTTTCTCCATTAATCAGTGCAGCAGTTACCGCCTGTCACATAGCTAGGTCTTTTCCACAGCCAAGAGCAGGCCCATGTTCTCTTCCATTACTACACTAGGCTCACCCCTACTTAACAACATTAAATGGGCAGCTGGGTTTGACTTGGGCTTCTCTTCCTTGATACCAGCCTCCTGAGGTGTGGGGTCGGGCCCTACCTCTCACCTCAAAAACAAAAAAAAAATGGTATTCCCTCTTGAGACTCAGCCATGGTCTTTGTCTCCACCTCTCCTCTCAAAGGACAACTATGCTAGGCTGGGACTGAACTACTGTTTACCTCTCTTGCTCAAACATATGGTTTCTGTATTCACTAAAAGGTATACAGATATCCCCGACGGACTCACACTTATCCTCAGACATCTCAAATGTTATTTCCATGAAGCCTTCCCTGACATCCTCAGACACTGCTAGTTTTCTCCTTTATGTGCTTAGTATCCCATTTATAGCCCTTTCATAACACATCCACTACATTATAATTACGTGTGTGTGTGCCTTTCTTTTGAGAGAGGAACCAGTTTTGTTCATCTTTGTCTGCCTGTCCCTGTTCTACCCCACCCGGAGCTCTGTATAAAGTACACTGTCTAATATTCATTATATATTTGTTGAATAAATGAATGTACATTTAAACTTTGTTAACTATCCTCACAATTGCACACTAATTAGTGAAACTATCAGAAACTCGCGATGATTTTTCAATTACCTATCTTCATGTGAATATAGTCATGCACCACACAATGCTATTTTTGGTTAAAGGCCGTCTGGGTATTACGGTGGTGCCATAAGATTATAATGGAGCTGAAAAATTCCTATCACCTAGTGACATCATAGCTGTCATAATGTTGTAGTATAATTTTATTTTTAAAAGGAATTTAGTGTAGCCTAAGTGTACAGTGCTTTTAAAGTCTACAGTAGTGTACAGTAATGTCCTAGGTCTTCACAGTCACTCACCACTCACTCACTGACTCACCCAGAGCAACTTCCAGTCCTGTAAGCTCCATTCATGTTAAGTGCCCTATACAGGTGTACCATTTAAAAGTGTTTTCATATGATATTTCTACTATACCTTTTCTATGCTTAGATACATTTAAATATACAATTATTTACCACTGTGTTACAGTTATTCAGTCTCCAGTACAGTAATATGGTGTCCAGGTTTGTAGTCTAGGAGCATATGGCCTAGGTGTGTAGTAGGCTATACCATCTATATTTGTGTAAGTACACTCTGGTGCTTGTGAAATGACAAAATTGCCTAACAATGCATTTATCAGAATGTTTCCACATTGTTAAGTGTCTCATGACTGTATACACTTTCTCATACATGCATACTGCATATATAAACATATTCATGTATGCATATATATATATATATATATACCAATAACACTATATGATATCTCTACCATAATAAAAATAAAGATTAGTAGGACTGAAAATTTAAATATAAGGAAAATAGCTCATAAATGTAAATACATTCTCAGATGATACAGAATCAGTGTAAGAAAGCAAATAAGATAAAGTACTTGCTTTATCCTCATTTTGAAACACTGCATTACTGTGTTCTGTACCGAGTTACGCCTTGAGGGGCAGAAAATACGAGTAGATGGAGATGAAAATGAGGATAAAGTGTTTTAACCATAGGATTTGGTTCTTCCTTTCTTTTTTCATTCTTATTCTTCCATCCATCCATCCATCCATCCATCCATCCATCCATCCATCCATCCATCATCTATCCATGCCATTTATGTGGCAACTTTGCAGCAGTAATACAGTGATATTGATGAATAAAATAGAACTATAGAATTGTCTCAAATACTGACATAAAAACATACACACAAACCAAGAGAAGAAAATGATTACTTTCATTAACAGAACCTTAAGACTTTAGTTATTAACATACATATATATGTAAACTAAGTAATAAGAGAGCAGGTTTCTAATTTGAGGACCTACAATTATCCTTTTCTCTTAAAAGTTAGGCTATAATTCTTCTCAGGAGGGCTTCTGAGGGAAAAAGCTCATTTTCTCATCTCATAATTTGTATCTAGAAGTGAATGACTTCATATATTAATGGACACAAAAAGTGACTTGTAAACTGTTCTAGGTAAAAATGTAAAAAACTATTTCCAGACAAAGGCTGTTATACTAGTCTTTCCTAAAAACATTTTAAAATGTCAATTGGAATTTGGGCAAAAAGTATCTCATAATAAACTTCAATTTATTTATTATTTTTTATTGTTATTCACATTGTATTTTTTTTTAAGAGATAGGGTCTTGCAATGTTGCCCAGGTTGGAGTTCTGTGGTGCAATTACAGACGACTGCAGCCTCAAACTCCTGGCCTCAAGTGATCTTCTTGCCCTGCCCAAAGGGTTGTGATTACAAACGTGAGCCACTGAACCTGGCATAATAAACTTATAGAACCAAATTGATGTCTCTAAATTAGTTTATTATAGAAAACAGTTTCAATCGTGGAATCTACAAAGAACTTAAACAAATTCACAAGAAAAAAACAAACCCATCAAAAAGTGGGCAAAGGATATAAACAGACACTTCTCAAAAGAAGACATCTATGCAGTCAATAGACATATGAAAAAATGCTCATTATCACTGGTGAGAAATGACAATCAAAACCACAATGAGATACCATCTCACGCCAGTTAAGATTGGCAATCACTGAAAAGTCGGGAAACAACAGATGTTGGAGAGGATGTGGAGAAACAGGAACACTTTTACACTGTTGGTGGGAGTATAAATTAGTCCAACCATTGTGGAAGACAGTGTGGCCATTCCTCAAGGATCTAGAACTAGAAATACGATTTGACCCAGCAATCTCATTACTAGGTATATACCCAAACGATTATAAATCATTCTACTATAAAGACACATGCACACGTATGTTTACTGCGGCACTATTCACAATAGCAAAGACTTGGAACCAACCCAAATGTCCATGAACAACAGACTGGATAAAGAAAATGTGGCACATATACACCATGGAATACCATGCAGCCAGAAAGAAGGATGAGTTCATGTCCTTTCAGGGACGTGGATGAAGCTGGAAGCCATCATTCTCAGCAAACTATCACAAAAACAGAAAACCAAACACTGCATGTTCTCACTCATAAGTGGGAGTTGAACAATGAGAACACATGGACACAGGGAGGGGAACATCACACACCGGTGCCTGTCAGGGGTGGGAGGCTAGGGGAAGGATAACATTAGGAGAAATACCTAATGTAGGTGATGGGTTGATGGGTGCAGCAAACCACCACGGCATGTGTATAACTATGGTAACAAACCTGCACGTTCTGCACATGTACCCCAGAACTTAAAAGTATAATTTAAAAACAAACAAACAAAACCCTGAGGTGTTGGTACAACTGCATACTCTCTTGGGACTTTAAAGGAGAATCTGTTCCTTGCTTTTTCTAGCTTTTAGAAGCTTCCCACATTTCTTGGCTCATGGCTCCACGTCTCTCTAGTCTACTTTTGTTGTTACATCCCCTTCTCTGACTCGGACCCTCCTGCCTCTTTCTTCTAAGGATCCTGATGATCACATTGGCCCACCTGGCCCCTCCCCACCAAAAAAAGATATCTAATTATAATCAAAGAAATCTGCATGCAAGGGGAGGGGGGAGGGATTGCATTGGGAGTTATACCTGATGTAAATGACGAGTTGATGGGTGCAGCACACCAACATGGCACAAGTATACATATGTAACAAATCTGCACGTTATGCACATGTACCCTACAACTTAAAGTATAATAAATAAATTAAAAAAAAAAAAGAAATCTGCATGCAAAAATTTATTTTTTCTCACCTTAGAGGTAGTCTTTTTTTTATAAAAAATAAAATGTCATTTGAATCAGATGTTTGAAATGGGATTCCTAATAAATGATTAGTTGCATGCTAACTGTGGCAGACCACTATTACATCAAATGTAACAAAAGTTATTAAATTTGTCCCCAAAATGAATTCTAAATGATTGGATCCAAAATTATTAATACTCAATTGTTAAAACACAGTTATAGGAACCAAGCTCATCTTTTAATTGTATTATATGGAAGACTGTATCTAAATAATATAACTTTCATTCACATACAGTTTTAGAAGGCACAAAACATGTTCACTCACATCTTTGCATTTATTGTATATCAGGCAGGTATGCTTAGGACATTTCAATTTTAAAGAGGAGGGGAGATTTTGTTTACATTAAGTGATATTGTTTTTCTGCCAATTGAGGATATTTCCCAACCTATAACTTCAAGTTATAACCTAAGAAAGGAATATATATAAGTATGTAAAACAGCATATATAAACAAAAATAAACAACAACAAATTACAAATTAGTCCAACAATATTTAGCACATAGCCTAACGTATGCTCTGACAAGTATGGGAACAAGCACTGGAGGCAATGGCAGCCAAAGCATATAAAAATGAAAGGATTTAGCAAAGTGGTAAGAAATGAGAAGGCAATCTAGAGAAAAGGTATCACAAAAGAAAAGTATGAAGCTGAAGTGAGGCATAGCTTATGAAGAAAAAAATAAGCAAAGAATATGCGTAAGTATCAGAATGAGATTGGTGATTGACTCACAAATGAGTAAGAATGAAAAGACAGGGTTTCCTTTGTGTTTACAAGGTACACACCTGCATGGTAGCACCTATCACTTATTGTCGATTTGCCTGTCCATCTCCTCGGTTACAGGAAGAACTCCTACAGAGCAGGGCAGCAACTTGCGGAGTTCTACTCACGCTTTGCAGTGAACAGCTCATTTTAGCACTAGAGGGTTCTAACCACCTTCCCTGACAACTTCTCTTTAACAGCATGAGTAATTCCCTTCATGCCACTGTCTCTATCAGGCTTAGGTTTCCTTGTCTACAAAATGAGGAGGTTGAAAAGGATTCATGTTCTAGGTCTAAAGTACTATGATAAACAGATCTTCTGGTTATGTAGAGTAAAGCAGTACATGTCTTGTAATTCCACGTTGCCCATAAAGACTTTCAGGTGCTCTGGGTGCTCAATTTGTCTGGCAAATGGAGAAAGTATTATTCTTTGGCATGTTTTCCTCTTATTGCTGTGCTTTTTTTTTTTTTTCTAATTTGGTTAGTCCCATATTAATAAGTAAATATATCCCAAATTTTCTACTACAATTTCACCCTAGCATGCAAATGTTTTTCTTGAATAATATAACAGTATTATTTCATAGAAGTAATAACTTATCAAGAGTTGATTCATTAATTGTTTTGTGATCATCATGGGCAAAAAAAATATGTACTCTCCCATGAATAAACTTATGACTTATTTTTTACCACCTTGTATTATAATTACACACAGATGTCTTTTTCCACTGCTTTGAAGGCAGAAACTATTTCAACATCAGTGGTGCCCAGGAAAACACTTTGGAGGTAATAGGTACTTGATGAGTATTTGTCAAATAAATAATGATTATGGTGATTATTAATGGAAAAGAAATTAGAATAATATGAAAGAAGCAAGAGTGCATGAATACTGCATATGGTAATGAAAATGTCTTGTCATATTATACAAAATAAATGCATTTTTTAAGAAAATCCACCTAGAGTTGTTGTCTTAATTTTCTTAGATCACGCCTTCCGTCATTATTAATATGTACAGAGGTTAAGTCTTAGTGTTAGAAATATTGAAGCCTTCCATTCAATCAATCTTTTCCACAATGCATACAGGCTTAAGAAAAGCAGACAAAGTTCTCTTAGCATATAAAAAGAGCAACATAAATTAGAGCATGGATAATAAGGTAACAAACTGAAGAAAGTTTCTGTTTTTCACTACACTAATTTTAACAATTTATGGCAAACAAATCATACTACTCACCATCAACTAAATTCATTTTAAAACAAAGTTTATTTGTAAAAATAACCCCAAATAACTGAAGAGAAACGTTTAGCATTACCATTCTAAGTTGTTAAAGCCAGGAAAAAGAAAAAAGAGGATGGAGTTCATGGAACCCACAGGCTACTGATGTGGCAGTTTATCAAATGTAGCTGTAATGAAAGATAAATAATACAGGCAATTCACACTTCATGAAAGGATAAAAGTGTCAGTGTGTAGGTACCAGTTTTACTGCAGGCCATAATCAGCAAGTAAACGAAAGTGCAATGTCTAAAAAGTTTATAGTCTTCTATGAAGGCCTCGTCTTGTCAGGTATTGATTTAGGTATTCAGACGACTTCACTGGTATTAAACAAATTGAGTGTTTGTGAACTTAGAGGACATGTTCTATTTTTCCCAACAAAAGTTGCCTCAAGCTTAATGTTAAGTTGCTTCCATCACTTAAATTTATGGGGAAAAAAAAGAAAATGCTGAAATGATATCTTACACAATTATTTTCTTCTTAAATAGAGGGCAATCCAAAGTGAAAGTTTCATACTCTCCACCTTCTCCACAAACATGTACTCCATACTTCTTAGAAAGCTGAAAATAGGAAAACACAAAAAACAAGAAAGAAGTTTGAAATTAGACAGCATAAATGCTATCTTATTTGGTCCCAAAAAATCCATACAAAAAACTTTAATTCCAAAATAGTTTGCAAGGTAAGGAAAACTAATTATATTTCTGCTTAAAACATGTTTAAAGTCATTTCAAAAATGTTATCATAAGGCATAGGATTTCTAAGAATGCCAAAACTCTTACAAAAAAATAACATTAAGATTATTGTAAATTTGGGGAATGACACTAGCTTTGGATTCAAAGCTAGATTCAGTCACAAAGTAGTAAACAAAAATGTATGCAACCAAATTGGGCTCCCCCAACTCTTTGCCTTTAAGTGGAAGGAATAAAAACATTGTGTTTAGAGAATTTCTCAAGAATACAGAAAAAGCAATATAAGGCTTTTCCTTAGGCCCATGAACAAAAAGAAGTCACATATAGGTTTATTATGCTTGCAGTTATTATTAGGAAAGTTCCAAGGGCACTGAGAACTAGTAAAATTCCAAAGCTGCAGACAAGCCTTAAGAAGGTCCAACTCCAAGAAAGGCTGAGTAACTTACAAATTTGTCTAATCAAACCTGAAATTAAAACAAACAAACAAAAAAAACCAAGCAGCAAAACAAAAAAACCTATGATTTGCATTAAATATAAGCCATACTATTTAAATAGTCTTGATATTGAGAGTAAAAAAATCTCCTATCTGTCTGGCATACGTCTGGCATCAGTGCTGGGGAGCACTCTCCTTTCTACTGTGTGCTAATGACCCTTTCTAACAACTTTCCACCAAACGAACCTTCTAGTCGCATCTTAATGACTTATGACCACTCTCTTTATGTGGGGAGTATACCTTATCATTTATTAGCATTCTTTCATTAGAAAATGTTTTACTGAAGTTCTACATAATTTCTGTAATCCACCACCAAGGAATAACTAGAGTTTTTAAACTAAATTTAGTATAGTTATTATCCCATAGAAGTGGTTCTCTTAGTCCCTAGTAAAATAATGTAAGCTGCTATGTTAAACCAAAATATTACCATTATAAAATACTCATATATCCAAGAGGTGACTTATTAAAATCTGGATGTACCCAGTGATATTTTCAATTCACATAAAATATTTCTATCACATTCATTTGTTCAGTCAGTTCTTCGACAAACACTTTTTGAACAATAATTATTAGCCAGGCCTTGCTAGATGATGAAGCTGCAAAAGTAAACAAGATAATGAGACAATCTCCTTGGTCTCTTGAAGCTTACCAAATATACTGTACTGTATATTTTAACATCACATACTAATGATGCAACAGTGACTTTGCCTCCAAAAATGAAAATGCACAATCTCTTCTCCCTTTCTATTACTGAATCACCAGTATTGACACATAGGTTCCAAGTCAAGAAATCGGGATAAAGAACCCAGTGGTTTCTATGGCTGAAGAACCAAGAAATAGTATGACTAAATCCTTATAATATCTTTTGTGGCCTCTCTAAACTCCACTAGCTTCAAGCTCTAACAGACACAAGTACTCAGAGAAAAATTCATCTTTGTTGGATTACTTTTAGCCAGCTCAAAGGCCCTTTGATGTCGTGAGAGAACCTCCTCAAGAAGTAAAGCCTATGCCAGCCACTTTCTTTAATGAATCTGCTAAGACACAGCACCTTATGAAAAAGCAGAATCTTTGTAGCACAAAAGCACGATGTATGCATGTGACAGAAAGGTCAGTTTAGGTACGTGAAGCATCCAGATGTGCACATTCCAGAGACTTATTTATGGTGTACAACCTTTCTATTTACCTTTCTAAAAGTTAGTGTTACTAATATTTACACTGTTCATAGAAAACAGCAACTTTATTCCTAATCTATCTCAGGTCTGTCTCTGGCTTCGACTCAAAATTTGGATTATTGTATCCTAGCACTTAATCATTCCAAATGCAATTTTTGCCATTCTCTTTGATAAGTTTCTCTATCAGTATCATTGTAATGAAAAATATTAAATCACTAACAGATTTTTGAAAAGTTTAATTTCTCAATGAATTTTCATGATTCTTTTCATAATTTAAGTACATAAAATAACAAACTACATTGAAAAATACATAGTTTTCATGCCATCTATTCTTTAAGTTATTGTTATATGGATGTATTTAAAGCTATGACATTTGATAAGTTCATTAAGAAAAGTATAGAGAGAACTTTAAGGACGAGGCCAGGAACTAGATGCTAATAGCCTTCAAAGTCATGACAATCAAAAATGTCTGCAGACATTGCCAGATGTCATTGGTGGGAAAAAAAAATCCCAGCTACTCAGGAGGCTGAGGCTGGAGAATCGCTTGAACTTAGGAGGCGGAGGTTGCAGTGAGCCGAGATCACACCATTGCACTCCAGCTTGAGGGTCAAGAGTGAAACTCCGTCTCAAAAAAATAAAAATAAAAATAAAAAATCACCCCTCACTGAGAACCACTGGCATAGCTGTTACCACCCCTATACCTGCAGGGATGAGCAGAAGGAACAGCTACAAATGGGATCTAATTAAACTAGAGAGCTTCTGCACAGCAAAAGAAACTATTATCAGAGTGAACAGGCAACCTACAGAATGGGAGAAAATTTTTGCCATCTACCCATCTGACAAAGGGCTAATATCCAGAATCTACAAGGAACTTAAACAAATTTACAAGAAAAAAACAACCCCATCAAAAAGGTGAAGGATATGAACAGACGCTTCTCAAAAGAAGACATTTATGTGGCCAACAAACATATGAAAAAAAGCTCATCATTGGTCATTAGAGAATTGCCAATCAAAACCACAACGAGATACCATCTCACGTCAGTTAGATTGGTGATCATTAAAAAGTCAGGAAACAACAGATGCTGGAGAGGATGTGGAGAATTAGGAATGCTTTTACACTGTTGGTGGGAGTATAAATTAGTTCAACCATTGTGGAAGACAGTGTGGCGATTCCTTAAGGATCTAGAACTAGAAATACCATTTGACCTGGCAATCCCATTACTGGGTATATACCCAAAGGATTGTAAATCATTCTACTATAAAGACACATGCACACATATGTTTACTGCAGCACGTTCACAATAGCAAAGACTTGGAACCAACCCAAATGCCCATCAATAATAGACTGGATAAAGAAAATGTGGCACATATATAACATGGAGTACTATGCAACCATAAAAAAAGGATGAGTTCATGGCCTTTGCAGGGACGTGGTTGGAAACGACGAAGCTGGAAACTGACGAAGTTGGAAACCATCATTCTCAGCAAACTAACACAGGAACAGAAAACCAAACACTGCATCTTCACATTTGTAAGTGGGAGTTGAACAATGAGAACACATGGATACAGGGAGGGGAACATCACACACCAGGGCCTCTCGGGGGGTCGGGGACCAGGGGAGGGATAGCATTAGGAGAAATACCTAATGTAGATAATGGGTTGATGGTTGCAGCAAACCACCATGGCACGTGTATACCTATGTAACAAACCTGCGCATTCTGCACATGTATCCCAGAACTTAAAGTATAATAATAGTAATAAAAATAAGGCAATATGATTTCTTTAAAAACTTATTTTATAATTTTCATTTGTATAAAAGTATGTTTATTGTTTCACATATATTTAAATTGTGCTGTGTTCTCTTTTAGAGAAGGTGAAAATTGGGTTGCCATCTAATGTTAGGGTAAGCTTTGAAAACATTTGAACAGATGTGGCTAACTTGGGTGATTTCATGGTTTGTAAGAATGCCTTGAAGTCTCAGTATTTTAAAAATGAATTCCAAGTAAATTAAAAAGAAATTACTTACATGAATCTATTTTTTTTCTGGCACACTTATTTATATAGATAAATATTCATATTCATAATACTTCCAATGGAATACTGCTGATTATTGAACTGAATGGCTAAGAGCATCATGATTTCCCTAACATTGTAATAATCACAACTGTTGAATTTCTTATTAAATCAAACTTTTTCTTCTTTTAAATCAGTCTCATTTATCTGTTAGTCATTTTAAAATGGAAGAAAAAAGCCAAACTCATACTTCTTCACCTCCACCCCCACCGAGAGGAAACACTGAGGTTTACAAAAATCACAATTTCATTTTATAAATGGTATTCTCAACACAGAAGATAATTCATTCATAACACTTATTAAGGATGTATTTCTTGAATATCTACTACAGCTTTAGTAGTGTTGTAGGTACTAGGGATAAAAATGGGAGCAGCCATGTATCTTGCATAAAATAGCTTACTGTCTTGTACAGACAGAAAGTTAAATGAGCAATTACAATATAGGGTAGTGATTATTTTGGCAGGTGCATGAAATGCTGTGGCAGTATAAAGCAGGGTACCTAACTAAAAGGAACTTAAAAGGCTTCTCAAAGTAAATAAAACTTAGGCTGAGTTCTCAAGGATTAAGTTAACCCTGAAAGATGGAAGGGGGAATAGAGAATGCAAGAGAGAAGGAACGAATATTCCAGAAGAAACTGTACATGTTAAATCCCAGAGCACATGGTAGGTACTAGAAATTTAAATGAGTTTGGCATAGCTGAGCATAACTGGATGAGTAATGGCAGTGAGACAAGGCTGAAAGGCTAGACAGAGGACAGGTCTTACACAGCTTCATAAGCCATGCTAAGTCATTATCCTAAGGTCAGAGACAACCCTTGGAGAGGTTTTAAGCAAAAAACTGACCTGACTGCATCTGTATTTTAGAAACATCATTTTGGATGAATGATGGAGAATGGGCCCAGATTAAGTCTAGAAGCAAAAAGAACTGAGCAGTTGCTGGAGGAACCTAAGCAGAAGGTGAAGGTTTCTTTCCCAAGCTGGCAAGTAGCAGTGGGGATGGAGAGGAGAGAGTAAATATTTTGAGAGATTTTCTTCGGAGGCTGAAACTGTAGAGGAGTAAATGTAGTATCTCTTCCTCTCCCATCACAACGTTCATGGTTGAGGACTTTATGACAAAAGATGAATTAGAAGAGAAAAGCAGAAAAGCATACAAATTTATTTAATAAGTTTTATGTGAAATAGGAAGACTTCATAATGGAATGAAGATCCAAAGAAACAGGAAATGATCTAATGGTAATAAACTGGGGTAGAACTCAGCAAGGTCAATTTGTTCCGATTTTTTTCTGTATCCCTGTGTGACATTCCTTTCCTCTGGGCGTAGAGAGGATGGCTCCGGAATGAAGGTCTTAAGACTTTAGGGAAAAGTCAAAGGATTCTTTTATGGCCCACTTCAGGGCCATAAAATGAATGGAGGGAGGTCAGAAAGTGACCTTCCTGCTTCTGCTGTTTTCTCGAATGTCAAGGTGGCATATTTTGGGGTAGTGTGTCCTGAACTCCATCAAAATTAACGATTAATTGAAGGGAGGATTGAGGAAAGTTAAAAAAGAAATTTAGGAAAATTCCCAGCTTTCTGCATTTGGAAAGTGGATAGATGGTAGTTCTGTTTACTGATATAGAGAACTCAGTATGAGTAGTAGTTTTCTGGGAGAGTCCAATGGCCTTATCCTTTTCCAATTTATGTGGCATATAATACCACTTATGTCTCAAATCTTTTCGATTATCTTCCTCAGGCTTCCACATTACTATATTTTCTAAGTTATTGTTATGCCTCTCTGACTCATTTCCCTCCTGCTGTTCCTAAGTTATAAATATCCATCACTGTTTGCTCTAGAATATGTTCTTCTCTCTTAATGCGTTCCCTATAACAGCACCATGCACTCCATGGCTTCAACCATCACCTTTATGCTATTCTGCTGCTGCTAATACTATCACTACTAATTAAAGACTATTTGGTTTATGCCTTAAGGTTAAGATAATGATATTATCATCTTATTTAATACTCAAAATGACTTTAAAAAATAAAAAAAGAGCACAGGCTTGAAATCAGATAAACTTAACTATAAATTTCAGTTTTGCTACTTCCCAGCTGGGCAATGGAAATACTCACCCCATTAGTGATTCGTCGTCGTAAATAATAGTACTGATCTCATAGATGATTAAACAAATTAATGCATAAAAAGCACTTAGCACAATGTACAGCACTTAGTAAGCACTTAATAAAAACACAACTTAATTCTAAGAGTGGGCAAAGTGCATGTTGTAGTGAGGCACAGTGAAAGCAGCATTGCATAATCGGTTAAAAGCACTGGCTTTGGAGACAGACAGTTCTTCATTCATTCAAATCCTGGCTGTCACTTTCTAGCTACATGATCTTAGGTTACGTAAGTGCTTTCTCTGAGGCTTGAACTTGTGATCTGTAAAATGGAGATGACAATAGTACCTACCTCATTGTTTTCAGGAATAAAATCCCATGAATGGAATAACGAAAGTGCTATCCAGCACATAACATACACTCAATAAAGGGGCTGCTAATTTCATTTTTCACTCTTTTTCCAGAGGTAAAAACTAGTTTGATATGCAAAAGTTATCAGCTTAGAACCAAACAAAACCAGAATTTAAAGTCATGTTTGACTCTTCATAATATCCTGATAGATAACAAACCTTAGTCTTTAGCCTAAACATGTCAATTGTGCTGCAATCTCATAGGTTAAAAAACATATGCCTTTGGTTTATATAATCTAAAATTAAATATGTGTAAGATCAAGCTTATCATGTTCTTTCTCAACCCTGTTCTCCTCTGCATATAAACTGGAAGCAAATAAATGCTTCCAGTTTTCCCAATCATTATGTGTGGACTAATCTTCAATTCTTTCTTTTCTAGCTCCAGGGAATTTGACGTTAATTTCTTTTTCAATCTTCCATAAAAATCTTTCTTTCAGCTTTGTTCCATCTCTCCATTCCTACTGTCAGTGGTTACACACTACGAGCCCTCACACCTGTTTCCCATAACAGCATCTTACACTCCTTTTCATTTCCATCTTCTCCTAATCCATGAATACTGCTGCCAGATTAAATCTCCTGAGATTTCCTTCAATAATATAAATCTCAGTTGGAGAGACTTCTAAAATTTATTTCTTACCCCAAATCACTTGGCCCATCTCTCAAGGCTTTTCACAAATGGGCCTTACATTCCCACCTAACCTATTCTTACTGATCTACCAACACCAGCTCTTAGTTTCATTTTGACCAAATTTCTTTGCTGTTCTTGAATGCCTTCTTGCCAAAGAGTCTTCATTCATATTGATTTACTTTGTTGCCACCACCCATGTAGATTTCACCCATCTTTCAAATCAGTCCTAACCCTTTCCATCAGTTATTCGAGGTCATGTGGGCATCTTCCATCTTTTAACTCCCAAGTGACTCTACCTAGTTAAATTTATTAGGGATTTCCCTCCCTCACTTTCTATACTCTACATTCCATGGAAAATGCCAAGTCTTTGATTTATTTTGTAGTTCTTATAGCAGTTAGCATAGAACTAGACACAGAAGTCCTTACATGTAGCAGCTAGCATAGAACTCGGTATAGTTCTTACACATTTATTCAATTCTATCAGTACCACATGACATTATCAACTAACAGCTCATCTACAACATGCATTCAGATAAATGTGAGGGTCATATTGGAATAGCCACTAACTGCCGAGGACATGCACCTCTTTTTGTTAAATACTACTATCAATAGACACCACTGTCAGTTACACTACTTAAAATACACCTTCGAGAATCCCTCTGTCTTCCTCTAAAACCTTCAGTTACTCCTCATTGTTTACATCCTCCTCCAGTATTCAAAATCTCTCATGATATGGGTTCAAATTCCTTTGTCAGCTTTATCAATTTATATATACTTATCACAACGCAAGAATTCCTCTGGCTGTTCCTACCATCATGACCTCTAGCCAAAATACGATTTATCTCCAAGCTAGCAGAAACTAACCGAGCCCCATTCAACCTAACAGAAGGGGAATCAGAGTTAGTTAGTCTTTGGCTTTAATGTCAAATAAGTCGTAGGCCCATTTGCCCTTCAATACTCAAAGTGTATTCCAAATAAATGAGACTAACTTCTGAAAATACATTGTGTTTCTCCTTCCTCATGTGTTGGTACAAACTGTTCTCTAACCTAAAACAACCCAACCAGTCAAAAATCCTACCTATCCTTCAAGCTCATCAGGGCTATCAATTTGTCTCTGAAGTTACTCTGAATTCACTCACAACATGTAACATTTTTCCTTGAAATTCTGTGATACATGATTTTTACTCTCTTAAAGTACATTTTAATACCCCTTATAATTTTTATTTATAATAGCCATTGGATGTCTCAATCATAAAGTTTTATATATCCTTCCAACTTGGTTATGTTCAAAATTCAAAATCTTCTTTCAAAGATGTTCTAAACCCTTTAGACTTCCAAGGTCAGTTAAAGGCATTTTTTCCCATAAAGTCACCACTGCAGGGAACAAGTCTTAAAATTCTGTCTTTCTCATCCACAACATCAAGTCAATTTTTGTGAACTTTGCTTTCCCTTTTGTTTTTAAGTAATAGGTGGCTGGGGATTGCAAACTGTGCTTTTGTCCAGCCTATAAGGAAGACCAGTTAACTTCTACAGAAGAGTGAGAAGAAAATGTGTGAATTAACAATAACTGGATCTAATCTTTTAAGAGGTGGGGAATCATTTACGAAAGGAAGTCTGTATTTTAAAATATGTGCCTTTCTTGAGTTAAAAATGAATACATGCCCTAACAAGCTTTAAGCTTGAAATCTAAGTTGCATTTATCCAGGTTTAGCTCTTGCAGCACCCAGCAGAGTGGTATGCTTCTTAAGTATAGTCAATACATTTCTGTTTATCTTTGACACAAGGCTGGAGGCCAGATTTCCCGATTTTTTGAGAGTTGGCTTAGAAAAAGCAACTAAACCTACATACTCACAATTTTTAAAAATATAAATATAATTTTGCTCTTCCATCTAGCACATGACTTAGATGATCATAAGAAATCTCAAAGAATAACTGCTATTGGTAAAGATGGTAGATTGAATCTATGCATCTACTCTCACTCCCTTTTAAAATGTTACTGGAAAATATTTCATAAAATGGCATAAACCCACAGAGATGGAGAACACAGGAGAGGAGGTGACAGCATTAACCAGTTTATCAGAACCAAGAACACTGAGCCTGTGGCCAACAATGGGGAATGCTGAGGACCAATCTGATTTACACACTAGAATAATCAAAAGGGTAAGGAGCTAGTGACACCAGGTACCTCTGGAAGTGAGAAGGAAAGAAAAAGGGCACTAATTAACAAGCAGTCAGATTCTTAGGTCCCTCTCTAGGCTACTGCTTCTCTTCTATCCTGGCAGAATGCTGGAGGTTTATTCCCTGCAGCAGATACAGAGGAACTGGCCTGGGAGAAATGAGACATAGTTAAGGACAGAGGTATAAAATAAAAATAGATGGAATCAAATTTTATATATATATATATATATATATAAAATATATATTATATTATACATATTACACACACACGCACACACACACACACGATTCTGAGACCTCTAGCTATTTTCCCCAATCAACTCCTAGAAAAAAGCAAATCAGAGCACGCTATCACCTTCAAGACAGGAGAATGGAGAATCCTTTGCTTTGGAATATGAACAACTCAGATTAAGTAGTCTTGCTATACTTTCTGTGATACTGTGAAATAGTAAGAAATAAATATCTGTTCTCTGCCCCTGGTTCCCAAGATGGAGCTCCTAATACTCTTGTAGATAGAGTGCCAGGAGAATCTTTTGTTCTAACATTTGGTCTTTGACCCCAGTTCCGGAGACAGAGCTCCTAAGACCTTTGTAATTTCCTGAGTGATAGAAACATCTTTTGTTCTAATGAGGTGACCCTTGGTGGGCTCCTGGATACCCTCGGGATGGGCAATGGTTGCCAGGGAAACCAACCTTGTGATTAGATGGTTGGAACTTACAGCCCTATCCCCTAGCTACCTGGAAATGGAAAAGTGCTCAAAGTTAAGTTGCTCACCAATGGCCAATGACGTAATCAATCACACCTACATAATGAAGCCTCCATGAAAACCCGAAAGGACAGGGTTCAGAGAGCTTCCAGATTGCTGATCACATGCAGTTGCCTGGAGGATGGTGCACTGAGAGACAGCCTGGAAGCTCCATGCCGCCTTCCTACATACATTGCCCTCTGTATCTCTGCAGCTGGCAGTTCCTCTGTATCCTAAACTATATCCTTTATGAACAAACCAGTAAATGTAAGTAAAGTTTTTCCCAGAGTCTGTGAGCTGTTCAAACAAATTAATGGAACTCAAGGAAAAGGTCACTGGAATGCCTGATTTATGGCCAGTTAGTCAGAAGTGTAGGTAACAACCTACTCCTTGTGGTTGGCATCTGAAGTGGTGGCAGTCTTGTGGGACTGAGCCTTTAACCTGTGGTATCAGAATTGAATAGTAAGACAGACAGTTGGTGTCTGCTGGAGAATTGCTTGGTGTGCGGGAAAAACCTCACACATCTGGTGTCACAAGTGTTGTGCTGAGTGGTGTGCAAGCATAGAGAAAAAAAAAAAGTTTATTTTTTCTTCAGATTCTCCTATAGTAAAACTCAGGGTCAAAAAGCTCCATCTACATACCTAGGGCTTACAATCAAATTCTTAGGCTCCCTGCTCTTAAATATTAGCATATTAACACAGATTACAAGAAATCTGAGGAACATTTCTAAAATGAAAGTTAGAGACCAAAACAAACAGTGAGGAAAATAGACTATGCATGGGAGAAGAAAATGAAAACAAACAAAAGCTATCAATATTCTTAGGGAGATTAGAGAAGATATTACACTAACGATGGGGTATTATAGATTTAAATAGAACATTTAAAGAACAAAAAACTAGCTTTTAAAAATTAAAAATGACATAAAACAAGATTGGAAGCAAAATTTAGAAATTCTAGAAAGAACAAAATGAATTAGATCAAAATTAGGAGACAAAAGTTAAAAGTTAAGGAACATTTAAATAACAGAAATAAAGAAGAATTTACAGAATAATAGAAATTCTAAAAGCAAAGCCAGAGGGGAGGTACACCAATGAAATAATTCAAGTAAACTTCCCACAGCTCAAATTTCAAAACTGAGTATTATTCTTGTTCCAGCACAGTGGATAAAAACATGCACACCCAAGATATACCTAAGAGTCACAATTCTAGCGGCAAAAGGAACATCCTATACACTTCTAAAGAAGAAATGGAGAGAGATGGAGAAAGTCATCACATACGCTTAGTCAGGAATCAGAATGGCTTTGGGCTTTTCAACAGTACACCAAGCTACAAGGCAATGAAGCAATACTATCAACATCCAGAAGGAAAATCAATCCCAATTCAGAATTCTACGACCAGTTACAGAATCAATCAAATGTGAGGAAAGACTGGAGACATTTTCAGGTATGCACAGTCTTCAAAAATTTACTCCCATGGGTTCTTTCTTAGAAATCTCTTGGAGAATGTGCTTCACAAAAATAAGAGTAAACAAAGGAAAACACTGGATCTAGGCAACAAGGACTCTCAACACAGAAAGAAGGTAAAGGAAACCCCAGTATTATGAGGACATGCTCGAATGTTAGCCTTACAAGAGGCATAGCGAGAACCTGGTTCAGATTAGATCAAGTCAGAAGGCTCTGGAAAAGACTTCTTCAGGAAGAAACTGACAAAATACTTCATAGGTCTGAACATCTGGTTAAGAGATTAGAAAACTGGCAATGAGTGTAGTGCTGAATTTGTGGTAAGTACAGAGACTACTAAATAAATGAAACAAGAAAATTATTCACTCGAGAAAAAATAAAAGTTGTACAGGACAAGAAAGGTTTATTACCAGAGTTTACGATCTGACTCAGCTGTGTATTGGGTTTTTACAGTTATTATAATAAACGCTGGATATTGATCCAATCGGAATTGCAATATAACCACATAGGAAGATGGAAGGAGGGAAAGAGAACACATACGTAATGGAGGGAAAGGGAGTAAACACAGTGAAATCTGCATATTTCAGAGTGGAAAGTCAATAAATAATGCTAATATTAGTGGTGGTGGCAGTGAATCGTGAAGTAGTAATGCAAACATACAATTCAGAGACATAGAGGTAAATATCGAAAACAACACAGAAGGTTGTTTCTGTATCAAAGACTGAAGAACCATTTGAGAATATAAACCTTGACTAACATTTAAAAATATTACAAAATCAGCCTTTCTGCCAGTGGACGCCACTGAGGAAGCATCATTAAAGTCTCTCTTCCCCCTGCCATCATGTCTAAGTCAGAGTCTCCAAAAGGGCCTGAACAGCTGAGGAAGCTCTTACTGGAGGGTTGAGCTTTGAAACAACCGATGAGAGCCCAAGGAGCCATTTTGAGCAATGGGGAAGGCTCACAGACTGTGTGGTAATGAGAGATCCAAACACCAAGAATGCCGGGGCTTTGGGTTTATCTCAGATGCCACTGTGGAGGAGGTGGATGCAGCCATGAATGCAAGGCCACACAAGGTGGATGGAAGAGTTGTGGAACCAAAGAGAGCTGTCTCAAGACAAGATTCTCAAAGACCAGATGCCCACTTAACTGTGAAAAAGATATTTGTTGGTGGCATTAAAGAAGACACGGAAGAACATCACCTAAGAGATTATTTTCAACATGATGGAAAAATTGAAGAAAAGGGGCTTTGCCTTTGTAACCTTTGAGGACCATGACTTCGTGGATAAGACTTTCATTCAGAAACACCATACTTTGAATGGCTACAACTGTGAAGTTAGGAAGGCCCTGTCAAAGCAAGAGATGGCTAGTGCTTCATCCAGCCAAAGAGGACAAAGTGGTTCTGGAAACTTTGGTGGTGGTCGTGGAGATAAGTTTTAGTGGGAATGACAACTTTGGTAGTGGAGGAAACTTCAGTGGTCATGGTGGCTTTGGTGGCAGCTGTGGTGCTGGTGGGTATGGTGGCAGTGGGGACGGCTCTAATGGATTTGGTAATGATGGTGGTTATGGAGGAGGTGGCCCTGGTTACTCTGGAGGAAGCAGGGGCTATGAAAGTGGTGGACAGCATTATGGAAACCAGGGCA
This sequence comes from Macaca fascicularis, assembly GCF_037993035.2. Taxonomy (NCBI): domain Eukaryota; kingdom Metazoa; phylum Chordata; class Mammalia; order Primates; family Cercopithecidae; genus Macaca; species Macaca fascicularis. Next base: position 11,924,952 of record NC_088381.1, read on the forward strand.
GTGGTTATGGCAGGAATAGCAGCTATAACAGCTATAACAATGGAGGAGGAGGTGGCTTTGGTGGTGGTAGTGGAAGCAATTTTGGAGGTGGTGAAAGCTACAATGATTTTGGCAATTACAACAATCAATCTTCAAATTTTGGAACCATCAAGGTAGGAAACTTTGGAGGCAGAAACTCTGGCTCCTATGGTGGTGGAGGCCAATACTTTGCTAAACCACGACACCAAGGTGACTATGGTGGTTCCAGTAGTGGGCAGTAGCTACAACAGTGGCAGAAGATTTTAATTACTGCCAGGGAACAAAACTTAACAGGAGAGGAGAGCCAGAGAAGTTGACAGGGAAACTACAGGTTACAACAGATATGTGAACTCAGTCAAGCACAGTGGTGGCAGGGCCTAGCTGCTACAAAGAAGATATGCTTTAGACAAATACTCACGTGTATGGGCAAAAAACTCGAGGACTGTATTTGTGACGAGTTTTATAACAGGTCACTTTAGTGTTTCTTCTGTGGAAAGTGTAGAGCATTCCAACAAAGGGCATTATTGTAGATTTTTTGTGTGTGCCCATGCTGTTGATTGCTAAATGTAATAGTCTGATCGTGATGCTGAATAAATGTGCCTTTTTAAAAAATGTGCTGTGTAGTTAGTCTACTCTGAAGCCATCTTGGTAAATTTCCCCAACAGTGTGACGTTAGAATTCCTTCAGGGTGATGCTAGGTTCTATTTGGAATTTATATACAACCTGCTTAGATGGAGAAGCCATTGTCTTCAGAAACCTTTGTGTAGCTGAACCGATAGTTACTGCTGTGACCTGAAGTTCACCATAAAAAGGGATTACCCAAGCAAAATCATGGAATTATTGATTATAAAAATGAGTGTTGACACATCCTATGCAATATATCTAAATTGAATAATGATACCAGATAAAATTATTGATGGGATTGAAGCTTGTATATCATCCATTATCATGTGTAATCAATAAACTAATTCTCTTGAAAAAAATTACAAAATTAGAATACTATTAATAAACAAGGAAGCTGTTCAAAGAATAGTTCTAAACATTTAATAGTGCAATTTGTATTAAAATTCACCTTCTTTATGGAAAATGAGAAAATGATCTTAGGATACAAAGCCCCACAAAACATAAAACTATTACATAATCCATTATTCACTTATAAGATGATAATTTAAAAATTCTACAGAGGTTTAAGAAACAATGACTAAAATTATTTCACAGAGTAGTTAGTATATAAGCCTTAAAGCTTTTGTATTCTTTAATCCAGAAATTACATTCCTAGGAACTTAAGAAAACAATAACCAGAAATGTGCATGAAGATTTATTAGAAAATATGACAATCATAATGTTATTTTTAATGATTTAGAAAAACCAATCTTTCTAACAACAGATTACTTATATCTTATATAATTATTTCATTATGCAGATGTAATAAGTAAATAAGTAATTATATATTCATATGTAAAATACAAATATCATTAAAATCTACCCAACCATTAATTAATGTCTTTTCAAAGTAGGGGAGTGGTGCCCAAGATGGCCGAATAGGAACAGCTCCAGCTCCCGCTCCCAGCATGAGCAACACAGAAGACGGGTGATTTCTGCATTTTCAACTGAGGTGCAGACTGACACATCACACCTCACACGGCTGGGTACACCCTGAGATGAAGCTTCCAGAGCAAGAATCAGACAGCAACACTCGCTGTTCAGCAATATTCTATCTTCTGCAGCCTCCGCTGCTGATACCCAGGCAAACAGGGTCTGGAGTGGACCTCAAGCAAACTCCAACAGACTTGCAGCTGAGGGTGCTGACTGTTGGAAGGAAAACTAACAAACAGAAAGAACACCCACACCAAAACCCCAGCAGTATGTCACCATCATCAAAGACCAAAGGCAGATAAAACCACAAAGATGGGGAAAAAGCAGTGCAGAAAAGCTGGAAATTCAATAAATCAGAGTGCATCTCCCCCTCCAAAGGAATGCAGCTCATCGCCAGCAACGGAACAAAGCTGGACGGAGAATGACTTTGATGAGCTGAGAAGGCTTCAGTCGATCAAACTTCTCAGAGCTAAAGGAGGAACTATGTAACCAGCGCAAAGAAACTAAAAACCTTGAAAAAACAATGGATGAATGGATAACTAGAATAATCAATGCAGAGAAGACCTTAAAAGAACTGATAGAGATGAAAACCATGACATAAGAACCACGTGACAAATGCACAAACTTCAGTAACCGACTCGATCAACTGGAAGAAAGATTATCAGTGATTGAAGATCAAATGAATGAAATGAAGCGAGAAGAGAAATGTAGAGAAAAAAGAGTAAAAAGAAATGAACAAAGCCTCCAAGAAATATGGGATTATGTGAAAAGACCAAATCTACGTCTGATTGGTGTGCCTGAAAGTGACAGGGAAAATGGAACCAAGTTGGAAAACACTCTGCAGGATAGTATCCAGGAGAACTTCCCCAACCTACTAACACAGGCCAACATTCAAATTCAGGTAATACAGAGAACGCCACAAAGATACTCCTTGAGAAGAGCAAGACACATAATTGTAAGATTCACCAAAGTTGAAATGAAGGAAAAAATGTTAAGGTCAGCCAGAGAGAAAGGTCGGGATACCCACAAAGGGAAGCCAATCAGACTAACAGCAGACCTCTTGGCAGAAACTCTCCAAGCCAGAAGAGAGTGGAGGCCAATATTCAACATCCTTAAAGAAAAGAATTTTCAACCCAGAATTTCATATCCAGCCAAACTAAGTTTCATAAGTGAAGGAGAAATAATATCCTTTACAGACAAGCAAATGCTTAGAGATTTTGTCACTACCAGGCCTGCCCTACAAGAGATCCTGAAGGAAGCCCTAAACATGGAAAGGAACAATCAGTACCAGCATTGCAAAAACATGCCAAAATGAAAAGTTCATTGATGCTAGGAAGAAACTGCATCAACTAATGAGCAAAATAACCAGCTAATATCATAATGACAGGATCAAGTTCACACATAACAATATTAACCTTAAATGTAAATGGACTAAATGCTCCAATTAAAAGACACAGACGGGCAAATTGGATAAAGAGTCAAGACCCATCAGTTTGCTGTATTCAGAGACCCATCTCACATGCAGAGACACACATAGGCTCAAAATAAAGGGATGGAGGAAGATCTACCAAGCAAATGGAAAACAAAAAAAAGTAGGGGTTGCAATCCTAGTCTCTGATAAAACAGACTTTAAACCATCAAAGATCAAAAGAGGCAAAGAAGGCCATTACATAATGGTAAAGAGATCAATTCATCAGGAAGAGCTAACTATCCTAAATATATATGCACCCAATACAGGAGCACCCAGATTCATAAAGCAAGTCCTTAGAGACTTACAAAGAGACTTAGACTCCCATACAATAATAACAGGAGACTTTAACATCCCACTGTCAACATTAGACAGAAATGAGACATAAAGTTAATAAGGATATCCAGGAATTGAACTCAACTCTGCACCAAGTGGACCTAATAGACATATATACAGAACTCTCCACCCCAAATCAATAGCACATACATTCTTCTCAGCACCACATCGCACTTATTCCAAAATTGACCACATAGTTGGAAGTAAAGCACTCCTCAGCAAACGGAAAAGAACAGAAATTATAACAAACTGTCTCTCAGACCACAGTGCAATCAAACTAGAACTCAGGACTAAGAAACTCAATCAAAACCGCTCAACTACATGGAAACTGAACAACCTGCTCCTGAATGATTACTGGGTACATAACGAAATGAAGGCAGAAATAAAGATGTTCCTTGAAACCAATGAGAACAAAGATACAACATACCAGAATCTCTGGGACACATTTAAAGCAGTGTGTAGAGGAAAATTTTTAGCACTAAATGCCCACAAGAGAAAGCAGAAGAGATCTAAAATGGACACTCTAACATCACAATTAAAAGAACTAGAGAAGCGGCCTGGCGCGGTGGCTCAAGCCTGTAATCCCAGCACTTTGGGAGGCCGAGACGGGCGGATCACGAGATCAGGAGATCGAGACCATCCTGGCTAATACGGTGAAACCCCGTCTCTACTAAAAAAATACAAAAAACTAGCCGGGCGAGGTGGCAGGCGCCTGTAGTCCCAGCTACTCGGGAGGCTGAGGCAGGAGAATGGCCGGAACCCGGGAGGCGGAGCTTGCAGTGAGCTGAGATCCGGCCACTGCACTCCAGCCTGGGCGACAGAGGAGACTCCGCCTCAAAAAAAAAAAAAAAAAAAAAAAAGAACTAGAGAAGCAAGAGCAAACACATTCAAAAGCTAGCAGAAGGCAAGAAGCAACTCAGATCAGAGCAGAACTGAAGGAGATAGAGACACAAAAAACCCTCCAAAAAAATCAATGAATCCAGGAGCTGGTTTTTTGCAAAGATCAACAAAATTGATAGACTGCTAGCAAGACTAATAAAGAAGAAAAGAGAGAAGAATCAAATAGATGCAATAAAAAATGATAAAGGGGATATCACCACCGACCCCACAGAAATACAAACTACCATCAAAGAATACTATAAACACCTCTAGGCAAATAAACTAGAAAACCTAGAAGAAATGGATAATTTCGTGGACACTTACACTCTCCCAAGACTAAACCAGAAAGAAGTTGAATCCCTGAATAGACCAATAGCAGGCTCTGAAATTGAGGCAATAATTAATAGCCTACCAACCAAAAAAAGTCCAGGACCAGATGGATTCACAGTCGAATTCTACCAGAGGTACAAGGAGGAGTTGGTACCATTCCTTCTGAAACTATCCCAATCAACAGAAAAAGAGGGAATCCTCCCTAATTCATTTTATGAGGCCAACATCTTCCTGATACCAAAGCCTGGCAGAGACACAACAAAAAAAGAGAATTTTAGACCAATATCCCTGATGAACATCAATATAAAAATCCTCAATAAAATACTGGCAAACCGAATCCAGCAGCACATCAAAAAGCTTATCCACCATGATCAAGTGGGCTTCATCCCTGGGATGCAAGGCTGGTTCAACATACGCAAATCAATAAACGTAATCCAGCATATAAACAGAACCAAAGACAAAAACCACGTGATTATCTCAATAGATGCAGAAAAGGCCTTTGACAAAATTCAACAGCCCTTCATGCTAAAAACTCTCAATAAATTCGGTATTGATGGAACGTATCTCAAAATAAGAAGAGCTATTTATGACAAACCCACAGCCAATATCATACTGAATGGGCAAAAACTGGAAGCATTCCCTTTGAAAACTGGCACAAGACAGGGATGCTCTCTCTCACCACTCCTATTCAACATAGTGTTGGAAGTTCTGGCCAGGGCAATCAGGCAAGAGAAAGAAATAAAGGTATTCAGTTAGGAAAAGAAGAAGTCAAATTGTCCGTGTTTGCAGATGACATGATTGTGTATTTAGAAAACCCCATCGTCTCAGCCCAAAATCTCCTTAAGCTGATAAGCAACTTCAGCAAAGTCTCAGGATACAAAATTAATGTGCAAAAATCACAAGCATTCTTATACACCAGTAACAGACAAACAGCCAAATCATGAATGAACTCCCATTCACAATTGCTACAAAGAGAATAAAATACCTAGGAATCCAACTTACAAGGGATGTAAAGCACCTCTTCTAGGAGAACTACAAATCACTGCTCAGTGAAATAAAAGAGGACACAAACAAATGGAAGAACATATCATGTTCTTGGATAGGAAGAATCAATATTGTGAAAATGGCCATACTGCCCAAGGTAACTTATAGATTCAATGCCATCCCCATGAAGCTACCAATGACTTTCTTCACAGAATTGGAAAAAACTGCTTTAAAGTTCACATGGAACCAAAAAAGACCCCACATTGCCAAGACAATCCTAAGCCAAAAGAAAAAGGTGAAGGCATCACACTACCTGACTTCAAACTATACTACAAGGCTATAGTAACCAAAACAGCATGGCACTGGTACCAAAACAGAGATATAGACCAATGGAACAGAACAGAGCCCTCGGAAATAATACCACACATCTACAGCCATCTGATCTTTGACAAACCCGACAAAAACAAGAAATGGGGAAAGGATTCCCTATTTAATAAATGGTGCTGGGAAAATTGGCTAGCCACAAGTTGAAAGCTGAAACTGGATCCTTTCCTTACTCTTTATACGAAAATTAATTCAAGATGGATTAGAGACTTAAATGTTAGACCTAAAACCATAAAAACCCTAGAAGAAAACCTTTGCAATACCATTCAGGACATAGGCATGGGCAAGGACTTCATGTCTAAAACACCAAAAGCAACGGCAACAAAAGCCAAAATTGACAAATGGGATCTAATTAAACTAAAGAGCTTCTGCACAGCAAAAGAAACTACCATCAGAGTGAACAGGCAACCTACAGAATGGGAGAACATTTTTGCAATCTACTCATCTGACAAAGGGCTAATATCCAGAACCTACAAAGAACTCAAACAAATTTACAAGAAAAAAGGAAACAACCCCATCAAAAAGTGGGCAAAGGATATGAACAGACATTTCTCAAAAGAAGACATTTATACAGCCAACAGACACATGAAAAAATGCTCATCATCACTTGCCATCAGAGAAATGCAAATCAAAACCACAATGAGATACCATCTCACACCAGTTAGAATGGCGATCATTAAAAAATCAGGACACAACAGGTGCTGGAGAGGATGTGGAGAAATAGGAACACTTTTACACTGTTGGTGGCACTGTAAATTAGTTCAACCATTGTGGAAAACAGTTTGGCAATTCCTCAAGGATCTGTAACTAGAAATACCACTTGACCCAGCCATCCCATTACTGGGTATATACCCAAAGGATTATAAATCATGCTGCTATAAAGACACATGCACACGTATGTTTATTGCAGCACTATTCACAATAGCAAAGACTTGGAATCAACTCAAATGTCCATCAGTGACAGATTGGATTAAGAAAATGTGGCACATATACACCATGGAATACTATGCAGCCACAAAAAAGGATGAATTTGTGTCCTTTGTAGGGACATGGATGCAGCTGGAAACCATCATTCTCAGCAAACTATTGCAAGAACAGAAAACCAAACACCGCATGTTCTCACTCATAGGTGGGAATTGAACAATTAGATCACTTGGACACAGGAAGGGGAACATCACACACTGGGGCCTATTGTGGGGAGGGGATGGGGGGGAGGGATAGCATTAGGAGATACACCTAATGTAAATGATGAGTTAATGGGTACAGCACACCAACATGGCACATGTATATATATGTAAGAAACCTGCACATTGTGCACATGTACCCTAGAACTTAAAGTACAAAAAAAAAAAAAAAAAAAAGGCCGGGTGCGGTGGCTCACGCCTGTAATCCCAGCACTTTGGGAGGCCAAGGCAGGCGGATCACGAGGTCAGGAGATCGAGACCATCCTGGCTAACAAGGTGAAACCTCGTCTCTACTAAAAATACAAAAAAATAGCTGGGCATGGTGGTGGGTGCCTGTAGTCCCAGCTACTCGGGAGGCTGAGGCAGGAGAATGGCATGAATTCAGGAGGCAGAGCTTGCAGTGAGCCACGATCGTGCCACTGCACTCCAACCTGGGCCACAGAGCGAGACACTGTCTCAGGAAAAAAAAAAAAAAAAAGTATAAGTGAAAATAAATAAATAAATCAGAGAGAGGGAGAGTTCAATTTCAGGCTATTGGAAAGCAAAAAAAAAAAAAAAAAAAAAAAAGCATATTTAGTTATGCGGGAAAATGAACGTGGCATGTTAGAAGAAGAAGGAGGCAAAATTGTATGTATAGTTGAATCCCATTGTGTAAATAAAATATATACAAGTGTGTAACTACATAACCTTGTATATAAAACAAATTCTCAGGAAATAAATCATGAGAGAATACACCAATATGTGCATTATGTACACCATGGGGCAAGAAAGGTATGATTTTTATTTGCTTTCCTACACTTTATTATATTTTGAATTTTCAGCAATAGCTATTTTTATTTTTCTGCTGTTTTGCTTTTAAATTTTCTGTTAAAAATTGTTTAATTTTATGGGTACATAGTAGGTATATATATATTTATGGAGTATGGGTATCCATCTGCTCAAGTATTTATCCTTTATGTTAGAATCAATACAATTACACTTTTTTAGTTATTTAAAAATGTCATATTAAATTATTATTGACTATAGGCCCCCTGTTGTGCTATCAAACACTAGGTCTTATTCATCCTTTATCTTTATTTTTATTTTTATGTTTTTGAGACAGAGTCTTACTCTGTCACCCAGGGTAGAGTATGGTGACACAATCACGGCTCATGGCAGCCTTGACTTCCTGGACTCAGGTGATCCTCCCACCTCAGTCTCCTAAGTAGCTGGCATAGGCATGCGCCACCATGCCTGGCTAGTTTTTTCATATTTTTTGTAGAGTCAATAGTTTGTCACATTGCCCAGGCTGGTCCTGAACTCCTGGACTGAAGTGATACACTCACCTTGGCCTCTCAAAAGTGCTGAGATTAAAGGCATAAGCCATCATGCTCAGCTTATTCATTTTTTTTTTGTTCCCATTAACCATCTCCACCTCCCTGGTGGTCCCCCACTCCCATTTCCGGCCTCTGGTAACCATCCTTTTAGTTTCCATCTCCATGAATTCAATTGTTTTGATTTTTAGATCCCACTAATAAGTAAGAACATGTGATGTTTGTATTTCTGTGCCTGGCTTATTTCAGTTAACATAATGACCTCCAGGTCCATCCATGTTGTTGCAAATGACAGAATCTCATTCTTTTTAATGGCTTAACAGTACTCCATTGTGTATAAGTAGCACATTTTCTGTATCCATTCATATGCTGATGGACACTTTGGTTGCTTCCAAATCTTGGCTACTGTGAACAGTGTTGCAACAAACATGGGAGTGCAGATATACCTTTGATACACTGATTTCCTTTCTTTTGGGTATATATCTAGCAGTAGGATTGCTGGATCATATAGTATCTCTATTTTTTAGTTTTTTGAGGAGCCTCCAAGCACTTCTCCAGAGTGGTTTTACTAATTTACATTCCCACAGACAGCATATGAGGGTTCCCTTTTCTCCACATCCTCACCAATATTTATTGCCTATCTTTTGGATAAAAGCCATTTAACTGGTGTGAGATGATAACTCATTGTAGTTTTGAGTTGGATTTCTCTGGTGATCAATGATGTTGAACACCTTTTCCTATGTCTGTTTGACATTTGTATGTCTTCTTTTGAGAAATCTCCATTCAATTCTTTCACCCATTTTTGAATTGGATCATTAGATTTTTTTCCTATAGAGTATACGCTCCTTCTATATTCTAGCTATAAATCTTTTGTCAGATGTGTAGTCTGCAAATATTTTGTCCCATTCTGTGGGTCGTCTCTGCACTTTGTTGACTGTTTCCTTCACTGTGCAGCTTTTTAACTTGATGCAATCCCATTTTGCTTTGGTTGCCTGGTTGGGGGGTGGTATTACTCAATAAGTCTTTGCTCACACCTGTGTCCTGGAAAAGTTCCCCAATGTTTTCTTGTAGTAGTTTCATAATTTGAGGTGTTAGATTTAAGTCTTTAATCCATTTTGATTTGACTGTTGTATAAGGTGAGAGAGAGGGATCAAGTTTTGTTTTTCTGCATATAAATGTCTAGTTTTCCCTACATAATTTATTGAAGAGATTGTTTTCTCCCAATGTATGTTCTCGGCATCTTTGTCAAAAATGAATTTGCTACAGGTGTGTGCACTTGTTTCTGGGTTCTCTATCCTGTTCCATTGGTCTGTGTGTCTGTTTTTATGCCAGTACCATGCTATTTTGGTTACTATAGCTCTGCAGCAGAGTTTGAAGTCAGGTAATGTGATTCCTCCAGTTTTGTTCTTTTTGCTATTCTGGGTCTTCTGGGATTCCAGATAAATTTTAGGATTTTTTTTTTTTTTTTACTACTTTTGTGAAAAATGTCATTGGTATTTTGCAGTGAATCTGCAGATTGCTTTAGGTAGTATGGACATTTTAATAAAACTGATTCTTCCAATCCATGAACATGGAATGTCTTCATTTTTTAATGTCCGCTTCAAGTTTTTCATCAGTGTTTTATAGTTTTCATTGTAGATATCTTTCATTTCTTTGGTCAATACCTAGGTATTTAATTTTATTTGTGACTATTGTAAATAGGATTACTTTTGTGGTTTCTTTTTCAGATTGTTCACTGTTGGCATATAGAAATGTTATTGATTTTTGTATGTTGATTTTCTGTCCCACAACTTTTCTGAACTTATCAGTTCTAATATTTTTTTGTTGGACTCTTTGAGTTTTTTGAAATATAAAGTCACATCCTATGCAAGCAAGGATAATTTGACTTTTTCCAATTTGGATGCTCTATATCTTTCTCTTGTCTGATTGCTCTAGCTAAAACTTACAGTACTATGTTGAATAACAGTGGTGAAAGTGGGCATCTTTGTCATGTTCCAGCTCCAACAAGGAAAAGTTTTCAGTTTTTCCCCATTCAGTATGATACTTGCTGTGGATCTGTCATATAAGGTTTTTATTATGTTGGGGTATGTTCTTTCTATACCCAGTTTTTTGAGGGTTTTTATCATGAAGGGATATTGAATTTTGTCAAATGCTTTTTCAGCATCAATTGAAATGATAGTAAGTTTTTGTCTTTCATTCTGCTGATACGATGTATTACACTGATTGATCTGTGTATATTGAACCATCCTTGCATTGCTGGGATAAACTCCACTTGCTCAGATGAATAATCTTTTAAGCGTATTGTTGAACTCAGTTTGCTGGTATTTTGTTGAGGATTCTTGCACCAATATTTATCAGAAATACTAGCCTGTAGTGCTCTTTTTTTTTTTTTTTTTTTGACGTTTCTTTGTCTGGTTTTGGTATAGGGGTAATACTGACCTGATAGGATGAGTTTGAAAATATTTGCTCTTCCTCTATTTTTTGGGATACTTTGATTAGGACTGGTATTAGCTCTTCTTTAAATGTTTGGTAGAATTTAGCAGTGAAGCCCTTGGGTCTTGGGCTTTTCTTTACTGGTAGACTTTTTGTTACAGCTTTGATCTCATTTCTTGTTATTGGTCTGCTTAGGTTTTGGATTTCTTCATGGGTCAATCTTGGTAAATTGTCTGCATTAGGAACTTATCCATTTCCTCTAGATTTTCCAATTTACTGGCTTATAGCTACTCACAGTAGTCACTAATGGTCCTTTGAATTTCTGTAGTATCAGTTGTAATATTTCATTTTTTTCATATCTGAGTTTATTTATTTGGGTTTTATCTTTCTTTGTTTTCAAAGTTTGGCCAAAGGTTTGTCATTTTAAAAAATCTTCAAATAGCCAACTTTTTGTTTCATTGATCTCGTATTGTTTTCTTCATTTCAAATTCATTTATTTCTGCACTGATCTTTATTATTTCTTTTCTTCTACTAAATTTTGGTTCAGTTTGCTCTTGCTTTTCTAGTTCTTTAAGATACACTGTTAGGTTGTTATTTAAAGTTTTTCTTCTTTTTTAGATGTAGGCATTTATAGCTATAAATTTCTCTCTTCATATTGCTTTTTTTATCCCATAGGTTTTGGTGGGTTGTGTTTCCTTTAGCATGTGTTTCAAGGAAATTTTCAATTTCCTTCTTAATTTCCTCATTGACCCACTAGTCATTCAGGATCACATTGTTTAATTTTCGTGTGTGTATGGTTTCCAAAATTCCTCTTGTTGTCGATTTGTAGTTTTATTCCATTTAGTCAGATAAGGTATGTGGTATTACTCCAATTATTTTTGAATGTTTTCAGACTGATTTTGTGACCTAACATATGGTATATCCTTGAGAATGATCCATGTGCTGAGGAAAAGAATGTGGATTCTGCAACCATTAGATAAAATGTTCTGTAAATATCTACTAGATCCATTTTATCTATAGTGCAGATGAAGTGTGATGTTTCTTCATTTCTCATGCTGAAAATGGGGCGTTGACATCTCCAGTTATTATTGTATTGGGGCCTATCTCTCTCTTCAGCTCTAATAACATTTACTTTATATATCTGGGTGCTCCAGGGTTGGGTGCGTATATATTTACAATTGTTATATCCTCTTGCTGAACTGACCCCTTTGTCATTATATAATAACCTTCTTTGTCTCTTCTTACAGTTTTCATCTTGAAATCTACGTTGTCTGGTATGAGTATAGCTATTCCTGCTCTGTTTTGGTTTCCATTGGCATGGAAAGTCTTTTTCTATCCCTTTATTTTCAGTGTATGTGTACATTTATGGACGTACCTAAAAGTATGTCTTTAAATATAGAGAAGTGTGTTTCTTGTAGGCAACATATCATTGGGTCTTCTTTTTTCATCCATTCAGCCACTCTATGTCTTTTGATTGGACAGTATAGTCTATTTACATTCAATGTTACTATTGATAAGCTGGGGCAGACTTCTGCCATATTGTTATTTGTTTTCTGGTTGCTTTGTGGTCTTCTGGTCTTCTCTTCTTTCTTGTCCTCCTTTTAGTGAAACTGACTTTTGCTGGTGGTATGCTTTAATTTCTTGCTTTCTATTTTTTGTGTATTCATTGTAAGTTTTTCAATTTGAGGTTACCATGAGGCTTGAAAATATCTTACAATAGTAAATGTTACTAACATTTGTTAAGCACCTAGAATGTACCAGATACTGAGCTAAGTACCTTATAGGCTATTTCACTGTTATTACTTCCATTTTACATATGGGAAGCTAACTAGATTAACATTTCAGGTAAGCAAGAGAACTGGAATTCATACCTGGGCACCTGGGTAGAGTGGTGTCTTGCTGATCAGTGTCCCATACTGCCTCTTGCTCCATGTGATCTGAATGAACTATGAAAAGGACTCTTGCCCCAAAGTGTCATCTTGTCTCTATCACCTCTGCTACAAACCTGTCTGCACTTCTCACAATTAAATAGCAATTTGTGTCAGGGAAACCATTATAACATGTAAAACTTCCCTTAACTAAGAAATAGTAATTCTTGGATATAGTAATGTATTAAAACATTGATATAGCCAACAAGTCATGTCCACCCATATTACACAAGGGGTACACAAGAGGTGTCTCAGATGCATTGATGCATTGAGGCAGGTGAATAAAATGGGTTCTCCTCTACCAACTCCTTTCTCTCCAAACCCTCCAAGTTTAAAGGTTGTTTTCTATCCTTCTTTGGGATTCCTTAACTATTCATGAGAATTGTTTCAACCAGTTGAAAAATAAGTATGCAGTTTATTTTTCATTTCACTTAATGAGATTAATCACATTACTCATAAAGAAAAGGAGATACAGGCATTCTTTACTATATGATTTGTCTTAGATAGTGATGCAAAAGATGGAGTCAGAGGTAGTAAGCTAAACAAATAATACTCCCTAATGCAGAAGGGAGATAAAGTTTTACAGATGAATTATTCTGCTTTCATATTAGAATCATTGTGCTCCAGGTATATCAGACAATTGACTGAGGCTCCTTTATGTGCATATGCAAAAATGAAACAAAAAAAAGAAGTGAAAAGCCTAGGGAGTTTGAATTAAAACCTAGGCTGTGTGAGATAGGTGTTATGAATGAGATGAAAAACAAAATTGATACATGTGTAAACATTTATTAAGCACTCATGTTATGGAGACCTCATGTACACACAAATTTTATGCAGAATTTGTCTATGCAGAAGTCACAGAGAAGTTAGAAAAGACTCATATTGCTTTGCATAATTTTCTGTAACTATCAAGAAAAAATTCCTGTTCAAAATATATAATTATCTATTAATATCCTTCCCTCTCATTTAGGGCAATTTTTATCATCCTGAGAAGACTACTTGTCAAAATCAGCAATGATACTCACAAGTAGATTCTGTAGTAATATCTGTTCAGACACTGCTTCTGTTCTATCATCTCTCTCCTCCATTCTGTACAATAAACACCTCTCCTTTACATCTCTTATATTCCTGTTGTCTCTGTGCTTCAGTCTGGATATTTTATATCATCCTATCTTAACTGTTCATTAACTGTCTAAACCGCTGTATCTAATCTACTAGTAAATCCACGTATTATATTCTAAATTTCAGGTATTGTATTTTTAAGTTCTAGAATTCCATTGGATTATGTCATATAGGTTCTAATTCTGCCCTAAAATACTTCATCTTCTCATCCGATTTATCCCCTGGGACTATTTTTATTATCTGCCTTTCTCTCAGTTTTCAGTTATTTCATTAGTCTCCTGATATGCCTGGCAACTAGTGATTGCTGGGGTAAATTGTAAGCAAACTATTTTAGACATAATTTGAGGCTCTGAATCATGCTATCCTTCTCCAGAGAAAAACAGATGTAAGAGTAGAATCAGATCACTTTAATTCAGTCTAGCATTAATACAACTCAAAACTGGATATAAGTATTTGCAAGATCTGGACTATTTCTAGTTTACCTTTACTCCTAAGGAGGTATTGTCCATTCAGGGGTCCCAGCTAAAAACTTGGAGGGTTAACCAGGTCCACTCCAGTTTGGTTTTCCCTGAATGACAGCTGTTGTCTCCCTAGCCCTGTGAAACTACTGAAAGCCCTAATCAGCTTCTCAGCTACAGTGTTCTCTTGAGCTTTTGGCATCTCTGCATCATTTCTTAAATCAGAAAATACCTTAAAGAGGCAATGCTTAGGGCTTTTATTCTCTCTGGAATTCTGGTCCCTCAACTTATTGCAATTTTTATAATTTTCTAATGCTTTCACACATTAGTTTTGTTCCAATTTCATATGCCTTTTCTGGTTGTTTGTATTTAGAGAGTTCATTTGATATAAGTTATTCCTCCAGTGGAAATGAATATCTTCAAATATCTATTAATTTTTAAAACATAAAACCTGCTCTGATCCAGCATTTTGACTTTTAGTATTTTATCCTACAGATTAATTAATACATGGGCCCAAAATATATGTACAACAATGTTCATTCCAGTATTATCTATAATAGCAAAAGACATGAAAAAAAATCAACAAAGTACATCAATAAAGACTAAGTTCAATACATGATAGCATAGCTATGTAATGAAACACAATATATTGTTAAATCAATTAGCCTAGGTTTGTATGTGGTAAAATGTAAATGATATGTATATGGAACAAACATAATCATATGTATGTGAAAAGTAATATGTATAGCACATACCAATTTAGATAAAAATGAATAAACACATGCATATATATTTTTATATGCAAAAGAATGTTTCTAAAGAGATATATTAGAACAGAAGAGAGTGATTGTTCTGGGAAAGAAGAGAAAAAGTAGGGGCTTGGTGTCACTGGAAGACTTTTCATTATTTTATTGTGTTGAATTTATTTTTCACATATTACGTTTTAATTTTATTTTTAATACACACTATTTAAAAGAAAAAATAGTATGATAAATATTACATGCCATGAGACAAGAGAAAAATAGCAGCTCAAAGAAAGCTTATTTAAGCAAGAAAACCTCACAGTAATGAGGTTTGAATTGAGATTTTAAAGAGAGATTTAGCAGAGTGGTGAAGGGATAACACATGCAGACAGGGAAGGATAACATGGAGGTAGGAACAGATATTCACCGTAGGGAAACCACTGATAGTTCAAAATTGATGAAGCATAGGGAGTTATTCCATTGACTACCTATCTTACAAGCCTCATTTTCCCCCAAGGACAGATTGTGTCAGGGTAAGGAGTTGAAATTTTATTTTGAAGCATGGGGAGCAACTCCAAAGTCTATAAGGAAAGTGTGATATATGATTAGCTTTGCATTTCATATATATCATGATGGTACTGTGGACTACTGACTGACAAGGTGCAAGACAGGGAGGAGATACTTGTGCTAGACGACTGCTGCAATAATCTACAAGAGATGCCAATGTGGTGATTGTGAGGAGAAAAGGGAGGAAATAGTAAGATATTAAGAAGGGTAGAATTAAAAGAACTTAGGTTCTTAGGAACAAAGCAGTATATGAAGTTACTTATTACAATTTCCTTTTTTGGCTTGAACAACTGAGTAGACAATGGGGCCAGCCCTTCAGTGTCAGGAAACATAAAAATGGCATAGATAAGAAAGAAATGTTTAGTTCTGCTGTTGAGGTTGAGGGGCTTGGGGACATTTAATAGATGACAGTGTGGGGGTACAGCTGAATACATATACATGTCTGGAACACAGGACAATGTTGAAGAAACAGACTTAGTTATTACAAGAATAAAACTCGTAGTTGATGTCATGGGACTATTTCAGATCACCACAGGAGGAAGGCTATGAAGGGAACTACAATATATAAAAGGTGGAGTATACATAGAAAGCCCCAAAGGAAAGCTAAGGAAGTACTCAGGAAGATTTCAGGAGTGAGTAGCCTCACAGAAGCCAATGGATGACAGTTTCAAGAAGGAACATACTCTTTCAGAGAAATCTAGAAAGACAGGAGCTAAAATGTGTCAGTGATATTGAAAAACTAGATTACATACTGTATTAATGTGACAGAATTACCTAGTGCTTGTTTGAAGGTCAGATTTCTGGTCCCTGGTCCCTCTGAGCAGAAATTTGTGGGGATGGAAAAAGAATTCATGCAGTTTTAAGACGGTTTCCAGTGAATTACACCCTCAGGTCTGAAAACAACTATAGCAAATTGTAAACTTTTCAAGAAGAAGTATCTTGTTTGTTTAACTCCTCATGTATACTTAGTGTTCACCATAGCATCTGTCAGATAATAGATCCTCAACAAATATTCAGTAATTTAAAAATGAGATGAATGAATGAATAGATGGAGAGATGAAAAGCTACTGAATGAAAGAACTAAAGAACTAATGTCTGCCAAAATCTTGGCAAGATTATTGGAGCTTACATTCTAATGGTACAGGGCAGATAATATACATGTGAACAGATGAACACATAAAATAATTTGCAGAGATCTGCTTTAGCTAGAGTAGTCAGGGAAAGCTGCTTTGAGGAGGTGGCATTTAAATTATCATTTAAATAATGAGAAGGTATTAACCAGTGATAGTCTGTGGACAAAACATTTCAGGCAGGGGAAGGTCCTAATGAGAAAAAGGGTGAATAAAGTGTGTTTAAGTAATAAAGAGACCTATGCGGCTACAGCTAAGGGAATGAGACAGAGAATGGGAGAACCGTGGAAGATGAGCCTGAAAAGATGGATAGGATGCTGATCATATAGGCTCTCACAAGTTGTGATCTATCGCTGTTTGGATGTTATTCTAATTGCAATAAGAACCCACTTACATTTTAAACAAAGTAGGGATATGATTTGATTTACACTTGAAAAATATCATTCTGATATCTATATAAATAACGGATCACGGCAGGGCAATGGTGGAAGTAAGCAGACCAGTTAGAGGTTGAGGTAGTATTCCAGACAAGAGGTGATTATGGTATGGTGGTAGTAGTAGAGACAGTGAGAAGAGCTTGGAGTTATAATAGAATATATTCTGGAAATAGAGCAGACAAGATCATGTTAATGAGTTAGATATAGCAGATGAGGGAAAGAGGAGTCTAAAGAATTTGGATTTTTGTCTGTAGGCAATGAGGACTCATTTAAAGTTTTGATTGAGTGACACAAATACAGTAGAATATATTAGAACGATTATCTTGGGGCAAGAAGCAAACAGAATTCTTTGGAAAATAAAATAGAAGGTAGAGGCAAATTTGGAGGTGTCAGTATTATTCTAGGCCTGAAGTAACAGGCATCTGAATTAAGGTGATGACAAAAGGAATGGCAAAAAACGATGGATATCAAGGCTACCATCGAGTATGTAGAGACTGAATTTGTGGTATCTGTGGGCACTGAAGTTTCGCTGATAAATATGGACCACAAAGACTTGGGAGTCATCAGAATATAGCTAATAAAGTCAAGAGAGCGATTGAGATTACCTAGAAAAAATTTCTAGAGGGAAAATGGAGCCTAAACTAGGAATCAGTAAAAGAGCAGGACTATCCAGAATGAAAGCAGAAAAACGAGGAAAGTGTGGTTCCATCAGTGTAACTAGAAGCATTTCAAGATGCGTCTGTAACTGGGAAATACGGACTAAGAAGTATCTATTGTGTTTGGCAAAATGGGTATCGTGAGTGATTTCGGTCACAGCTGTATCCGTTTAGAGGCAGAATGAGAAGACAGATTCCAGGTACTTGAGGCATCTCAGACATGAAGAAGTACTGACAATGAATACAGATAACACTTCTATATATTTTGGTTTTGAAGCAAAGAAGAAAGAGAGGTAGTCAGAGAAAAACTAGGGTGGAGAAAGGGGGTCTTTAGGATGGGACAGTCTGTATTATGTTCCAATATTGATGTGAAGGAGACAAAGAGACTGAGAATGAAGACAGTCGAGGGGGTGGGTTGACTGCAATGTCTCTGAGAAGGCAGGTGTGAACGGGATCCAAGCACAGGTAGGGCCTTAGCCATATAAGGAAGAAAGAACACTTCTCCCAGTTACAGTAAGCAAGGATAGGTGTAGGTACAGGGAAATTAGTAGGGGTGGTGCTGGAGTTGGGAGGGAGGCAGTGCGATCTCTTAAATCATGGCTCCTATTTCCTCTGTGAAGGAAGATGCGTCATCCACTTAAAGTAAGGGGTAAGGTGAAGGGATTTTAAATTTTAGGACAGTGGAGAAGGAATAAAATAGCCATTATGGAGAATGGGTAGAAAATAATTCTAGGGAAATGTAAGATTGCCAGAGCAAGTTGAGGAACTTGCTAAAGAATCATTGAATAAAATGAATTTTGCATTTTGTGTTTAAACATCCTATGGTAATACGAAGGTTAACTCATAATCAACATCATGGTGCTTCTCAAAACCTTGTTTCCCTTTTCTACAAAGAATATCAACACACTTAAAATCTAAACTTATGACTTCAAATTTTGGAAATAGCTCTTTTGGCCAATACTTTGGCTAACGCCAGTCTCTCACTTCTGAATTTTTCTTTCATTTCCATAAATCTATACAATGTTTTGGTAGAAGCTAAATTTAGTCTGATGGCAGTGAACAGATGTAAACATGATATAATGGAGCTACAGAACAAATTGCTGTGAGAAACGTCCTATCAGATAAGCATAGAAAGCAACCATGTTCCATAAATTGACTTAAATAAATGACACCAAATTATCTAGAAACCAAATACAATTTGTCACAATTATATAATCATTTCATTTTTCTTTTAATCTTTACTATCTGCCTGGAATATACTAGATGCTTAATAATAATTATTAAGGAATTAACACTATAAAAATAACATTTCAGAGATTTCTAGGCATTTGGTACATATTGATTGATAAACCATAAAATAATCAATTACAAATAACTCCCCCAAAAAGGTAAAACCCATGAAGGTATTGAAAAGTGTAACTGCTAACAACAGCAATGGTATTAAAACAGCCCAGAGACAATATTGATGAATTAAGAGCATGGGAAAAGAAAATGGTAACTTGTTAAAAGAGATAGGTTCTTTCATAGGAGAGAGATTTTCTTTTTTCCATCATCATGATAGAATATAAATACCCCACATAGTGTAATAATTAAACATTCTAGTTAATGATGCATTGCCATACTAAACACAACATTTGCTCTAAAACTCTAATAAAATATAGTACAGTGAATAGAAAGAGTAAATGAAAACAACTGAATATTTAATGTTTAAAACATGTTTAGGGTTTCACAATAAGAAGTTAAGTAGAGTAATTTGAAATCTTGGGATAATTTTTTTTTTACTATGCTGCAAGTCAGTTTCTTAATTGGTAAAAGAGAAGGGGTTACATTAATCTCTAAAGAAAGTTTCTACTCCTGTTTCTGATGACAAAGCATGTGATCACACAAACTATCAGATACTTTAATAGTATAGCACATTTTATATAGAATATAGTGTTCATTTTAATAAAAATAGACTTTCTGACAGAGCAATTTCTTTTTAGGTATAACTGTGTCTTATATTTGGGTTAACAAGTTGGTAATTAATTTTTATAATTTAAACATTTTCATTTCCATTTGAAGTTTATTTTTTTCATAAATATACTATAAATGTATTTGATTTTTTCTAAAATAAAATACATTTTGTAATCATTATATCATGGCATTATTTTGTTTTCTCCTTTAGATGACTGTATTTTGAGATCTAGTATAAATTCTTACCTCTATGAGATATGGCTCCATTTGATCCAGGGTTTTCCCAAGATGCTTATCAGGATCTAAGCCTGCCAAGAAAGGTTAAATTTTTTAAAGATAACTATCAGATAGGAACTTTAAAGACACATTCCCTTTCCCTTGGCCCCTCCTTGCCTAGGAAAGCAGTGTGTATATATTTTAATTGCTTTGCTCATAAAGTAAAATGTACTTTGCTAGTATTTACTTTTCTATTCCCCTTGGGTAACTGGTTTTATTGCTTCTGAAAACTAAGTTTCCATTTATTTCAATTGCACTGTGTCAACTACCAGATGCATTGTTTCAATTCCTTTACTCATTTTGAGGATAGAAAAATGTCTGGAATTTTAGGATAGAAAAAAAGAGTATCATTTCAAATACCTAAACTTTTAATTCTTTGTATTTTAATGGTTACAGTTTATTTTACTGATGGACAACAGCATTAATTTTCTGATTTATCCCTATTTTATTTAAACTTCAAACTTCTTACTTAGACAGTAAGAGTAGAAAATAGCAGTAGACTGTTATGCTTAAGTATTAATTCACTTAATAGTAGCATATGGGCACAAATAATTGCATTATTAAATTAAATGAGATTTCATTTCAATGACTCCTTTGCAACAATGTATTTTTCAAGTAAAGATACAGACAACTCTGAAAAATCATCACTGTGCCAACAGCATGTGCATAACCTTTAATAAAGATATTAAACTGACATAACAGTAGCGTTTACATTGGTGATGGAGTGCGGGAGACAAGTGTGAGCTACATGAATGCTTTCTATACACCAAGACTAATCAGCCAGGAAAAAAATCACATGTCACAAGTCGGCCATGAAATAAATGATTTAATTTTGGATATTTACATTCATATTTACATATATTGGCCTAGATTCATTTACAAAAGTTAATGTAATGAAAGGCAATACTATAGTGCAAAGACAGTTTTGTCAACAAATGGTGTGAAATAACTGGATATCCACAGGCAAAAAAAAAAAAAAAATGGATCTAGACACAGACTTTACACTCTTCACAAAATTAACTTAAAATAGATTGTAGACATAAAGGTAAAATGCAAAATTATAACATTCCTATAACAGGAAAAAAATCTAGATGGCCTTGGTTATGGGGTATTTTAATACACCCCACCAGAAGCATTATCCATTAAGGAAACAATTAATAAGCTGACTTCATTAAAATTAAAAACCTCTGCTCTGTGAAAGACAATGTAAGAAGAATAAGAAAAGCCATAGACTGAGAGAAAAGAACATCTGATAAAGGACTAGTATCTAATATACACAAAGAACTCTTAAAAATCAACAATAAGCAAACAACAATCCAATTTAAAAACGGGCA
This sequence comes from Macaca fascicularis, assembly GCF_037993035.2. Lineage (NCBI taxonomy): Eukaryota > Metazoa > Chordata > Mammalia > Primates > Cercopithecidae > Macaca > Macaca fascicularis. The sequence goes on from NC_088381.1 coordinate 11,946,481, forward strand.
AAAAGACCTTAACAGACACCTCACTAAAGATATATCGATGGTAAATAAGCATATGAAAAGATCCTCCACATCATATGTCACCAGAGAAATGCAAATAAAACAAGAAGATACCACTACACACCTATTATAGAGGCCAAAATCTGGAAAACTTACAACACCAAAGGCTGGCAAGGATGTAAAGCAATACTATTGCTGATTGGAATGCAAAACGGTACAGTCACTTTGTAATGGGAATACATGTAAGACAGTTGGGCAGTTTCTTACAAAACTGAACATATTCTTACTAGATGATCCAACTATGGTGTTCCTTGGTGTTTACCCAAAGGTATCAAAACTTTTGTCTTCACAAAAACCTGCCCATGGATGTTTATAGCAGCTTTATTCACAATCGTGAAAATCTGGAGCAACCAAAATGTCTTTTAGTAGGTGAATGACTAAGTAAATTGTGTACATCCAGACAATGAAATATTACTCAGTGCTAAAAAAAAAAAAAAAAAAAAAGCAGCTATCAAGCCATGAAAATACATGGAGGAAATGTAAATGTGTATTACTAAGTGAAAAAAGCCAATCTGAAAAAGCTACATACTGTATAATTCCAACTATATGACATTCCGGAAAAGAAAAAACTATGAAGATAGTAGAAAGGTCAGTGATTGCCAGGGGTTTTGGGCAGGGGGCAGTCAAGGTTAAACAGGCAGAGCACAGAGGATTTGTAGGGTAGAAAAATACTCTGTATGATACTGTAATGATGAATACGTTATTATACATTTGTCAAAACCCATAGAACGTACATCCCAGCAGTGAACCTTAATGTAAACTATGAACTTTGGGTGATTATGATGTGTCATTGTAAGTTCAACAATTTTAACAAATGTACCACTCTAGCAGGGGAGGCTGATAACGGGGGAGCTCAGGCGGTATGGGGTCAGGGTATGTGGAAAATCTCTGTACATTTCTCTTAATTTGCTGTGAACCCACAACTGCTTTAACAAAATAAAATTAAAAAATTTGGTAAAGTTTCCTTGTGGTCTAGAACATGATCAGATTTTATAAATGCTCCATCTGTGCTTGAATGAAAGTGTGTTTTCTATCTGTTGAAAGCAAGATTCTGTACCCAAACACGTAAAATCATGACCATACTTGTTAATTTTGCTCTTCAAATCTTTTATGGCCTTAAAAATTTTTGATATCCATGAACCATCAGTTTCTAATAATAAGGTAAAAAAAAAAACTCCCATTATGATTTTGGTTTTAATAATCTCTTCTTATAATTCTGTCATTTTTCCTTAATATATTTGAGAGCTATGTTGTTATATGTGCACAAACTCATAATTTCTAAAACTTTTTGAAAGAATTACTCTGCTTATTAAGTAGTGACTTTTTCATCTCCATCAGATTTTTATCTTGTAATCTATATGTCTTCTATGAACACTGCGACACCAGCTTTCTTTTGTTAATCTTCCATATATATATTTTCCATTATTTGTTCTCAAATTTTTTGTATTGTTGTAGATGCCCACATATAATTGGGTTTCTTTTGTTTCACCCAATCTTATAAATATGACCCTAAAGAACCGAGTTTAATAATTTTATGTTATATGGCTGGACCTGCTTCTAGCATCTTAGTATAAATTTTCTGTTACATTAAGCTTTATATCTTTTTCTTTTTTTTCTGCCTCATACTGAGTTGAAAATTATTTTAATGTTTTACTCTGCTAATTAGAATGCTATAGAGTGAATTTCTACTTTTCAGATAATCATCTGTGAATTTCTGCATACATTCAAAACCATAGTTTTAAAGTCTTAATGTATTAACTATCTTCAGCATCCTTTAGACCAGAACTTAGTATGTTTTAAATAGACACTACACAGGCTTCACCATTTCAGTTATTATTGTGTTGAATTTTTTTCCATTATTTTTAGCAAGAAAAATTAAGGTTATCAACATAGTTTACAATGTTTATGCTCACTATTGTTTGTCATTCATTTCTCCTTGAATCAATCTATTTCTAACTGAAGTTTGTTCTTTATTCTTTCACTGAAGATCTGTGAGTGGTATATTCTCCTAGTTTTTACAGGTCTCATAATGTCTCTATGTTTCTGTCACAATAGTTTAGTTGCAATATGTTACTTTTGGCATTTGCGGTTCCTAATGAAAATTATGATGTCAGTCTGATAGTGGCTCCCATATAAGGAATCTTTATTTTCTATATGCTAGATTGTACAATTTTCAACATACCTATGACACAATTTTCAACATACCTTCTACAGTTTGCAATCTTAATTCAAGGTGTCCAGGCATATGTTTATTTTAATTAGTACTGGACAGCACCTAATGTGTACTTTCAATTCAAAAACTCATGTCTTTCTTCAAATCTAGGGTATTTTCAGTTATATCTGCTTTTCTGCCTTCTATTTTTTCCTTGAAACACATATTATACAAATACTGCAATTTCCCAATCTAGCTTCCATATTTTTTAATTGCATTTTCTATTTTTTTCCTCTCTCTGTGGCTTTTTCTATTTTTTTGCTCTCTCTATGCCTTCTTGGTGAATTACTTTTTCTCTTTTTTTCCACTGCACTCATTCTCTCTTTGACGTGACTAGCATTTATTCCACCCACTGAGGTTTTTTTTCATGACTATGTTTATGTTTCATTTCTAAAATTTCTAATTGGTTTTCACATCACTCTGTTACTGCTTCATTCTGGGCGATTTATTTTTCTAATAACTACTTTTTTAAACAAATGGATTTTATATTTTTCTTGATCTCTCTGAGGTTCTCCCTCATGTAGGGCACTTCCCATTTCTGCTTCCCCACAGGACATGACCGCCCAACTGCTTCGGCCTGCTTCCTGGATCCCTACATTACAGCGCACAACTTCAGTCCTGTTCACTACTTTTTGTCTTTTCATTTCTAGCTAACAGAGATGTTTACAATGTTTTCCAGCACAATTATGTTTTTCACATTTTTCCTTCTTATATTTATCTATGACTGCCATGGGTTTGGGAAATTTGTTAAAATCCAAAGCATGAATATACAAGGTCAGCATGGCTGGAAGTCACTTTTTAGCTTTCCCTCCAACTCTGTGTGTGTGGTATGTGTGTGTGTGTGTGTGTGTGTGTGTGTGTAACAACACATACATATATCACAGTCAGCATTAGGGCATCATTTAAAAAGTCTCCCATGATTGAATCTGAGAATTTGTGTTTTGCACTCTATGCATGAGCCTGGAAGTAAATATATGCAAATATATGCCTGTAAGGCATAAAAGGGAATTTAAGAGCATACAGTTTTACACAGGTAGGCACCATAAGATCTCATTTTTCTTGCAGTCTTTTAATTCATCGTACAGTATCAAGCCCCAGTTCAGAATTGTTAAAGTATAGAAACAGCAGTTATATCTCATTTCAGAGATGGCTGTATTCCACAGTGGATAAAGTCATTTGGCTTGCCTTTAAATATGAGTCAGTAAATAATGTAAAACACCCTGAACACACTTTCCACATGAACCTGTGGTCTTCACACAGTTACAGCTTGGTAAAAATTAGTTGGTCATTTAAACACTTTTCTGTATTCATGAAAATATTTTCAATACATTAGCTTGGGCTAAGCACTACAAATTCCAGGAAGCTAAAATCATTGAAATAAATAACATTTAAAACATTAGAGAAAAATTTTCAAATATTTTCCTGAGACATATTAGAGATAATTTCACTACAAAAGGAGACTATTGTACAACTAGAAACTATCTAAAATATTTAAGAGCCAAATTTCTTTTCTCTCAGAGCTAATAATAAAATAAGCTTCATGCGTATCTACAGGTTTGGTAATAGGGTCTGGGTAAAGTTTAGTAAGGGTGTATATGCTGCTATGATTCATGGGCCTGAGGTTTTAGACCACGGGTATCCAATCTTTTGGCTCCCCTGGGCCACAGTGGAAGAAGAATTGTCTTGGTCCACATATAAAATATACTCACACTAATGATAGCTGATTAGCTGGAAAAATAAAAATAAAAAAAATCTCATAGTGTTAGAGAATTTACAAATTTGCGTTGGGCTGCACTCAAAGCCATCCTGGGCCATGGGTTGAATAAGCTTGTTTTAGACATTTTACACAGGGCAGAAGCATTTCACATACATGAAAGATGGTTTCAAAGGACATCTAAAACCAAGGAATTAGCAGGATGTAAGAAACAAACAATTTTAAAACATATTTTTCAGAGGTTATGCCAGGTGATTTAGGTAGGCTTTTTTGGCAAGAACAATGATTTAGGTGTTCCTATATCATGATGTGATACTATTTAAACAGACTATAATTCTTTTCCATAAAATGTCTAGGTTTTAGTAATGAAACTACTTGTTTAAATTGAATATAATAGCCTGCATACTCTTCTGAATGGATTTTTATACTTGAATTCAACACAGCTTATAATATTTACTTCTATCAGGCTAACATGTTCCACTGTACTTGATTATAATAACTACAAAGGTCTTTTTCTCCTGATGCCTTGCTGGTTACTTTATCTGAATATCTGAATACTTTACCTGAGCACAGTCTGCCTTTGCTTCAATTTTTCTGTTCATTAGAAAGTGACAAGTCATTGGGGACCTCATGATCACTGTCCATATGCCATGTACTGCAGATTGTTTACAGAACATATTTTCTTGGATAAAATCCAGAGATTCCTAGCAATTCCAGTTACTGTCCTTGCAAAAGCAATGGCCTGAAGCCACCCTGATCTTTGAGATCTTTTCTAAATCATCTGAAACTACTAAGCATCAGATGATATCAGGGATGTTAGGGATGTTGTAGGAAGATTATTCATCCTACCCCAGAATATATTTGGATACAGAAGTTTCCTCAAGAAATTCTTTAATGCTTAGCACACCAATGATTCCATAAATATCAAACTATTAATACATGAAAACAAAAACTCATAGTAATTGTTTTTATAAGTATAATTAAAGATGAATACTTAATTTTCTTACACTTCCCCATATTCCACAAGTTTCCTAATCTATCAACATCTAAGCATTGTATGCACAGTGTTTATAATATTTACTTTCATTTCCCTAAATATAAGATGATTATTAAAATAATTTTAAAACAAAGATCTGAAAAAACAGATCTCTTTAGTGTGAAAAATTGTTAGCTTATCTATAATTATGAAGCTCTAAGATTTTAGTTTTACATTTTATGTATTTTGGTTTTGGTATTTTCTAATTAGATGATATACACAAAGATTTCTGAATGATCCTTCTCAATTGAGAAAGGAAGGTCAGGGTCATATTAGCATTAATAAAATATATTTCTCAATAGACTTATTTTTAAATTTTTGTTTTAAATGGCTCAGAGAGAAACATTTTAAAAAAGTCAATGTCTGAGTTAAATTTTAACACAAAAGATAGACATCACAGCATCTCTACTTTACCAACAAGAACCCACTTATGTTTCTAAGCACAACTAAAGAATGATGCTAATATATCAATATATTTGCACTCAAATAATTCTATCCTATAAAATCATTTTAAAGTATATTAATATATAATAATATCTCAGTAAATTTAAAATCCATCTTACACATCCATTCCATTTTCAATTTCTAATTAGTAGCCACTCAACTGGTAAATGCAGCTCGTCCAAAAGGCACAATTTTCTTTTTCTTTAAATAAACCCTAGTATCTAGATCCTACACAATTTTAGTATACTTTAAAAATCTCTCTGTTAATCTTTGTAACATCATCATTCTTATTTTATTTTACATAAAACTGCATTACATTAAAACCTTTGAAGGAGCTATTAAAAGCCTCTGAAAAAGCCACAACAGTTCATTGGCTTTTTCAATGCAATTCAACTTTATCTAAAAGCTTCAATTTACCTCAGTCCTTGCAAAAGATTTTTTTTTTAAATTTATTCAATTTAGGTGTCTCTTTTCTAGTAAAGCTTGGGTTGTGAACAGACACAAATTGTGCTTCATCAAAATCCTAGCAGTCAGTACAATTTACTTCTTGAGCCAGTTAATTATGGAATATGAGTCTTTATGTATATATCTCCCTATAAAAACCTTTATAATCACTGAGACAATTACATTAGTTAATGTTAACATAAATATCAATATCAAGAAATATCAATATTAATGCAGATTATGATCCATAGGATCCAGGACAATGTTAAAGTACATTTTAACTCTAATACATGAATATGTTACTTTGAGTTACCAACAATATTTTTGCCAAAGTACAGAAAAAATTTACTGTAAACCCTGACACCTAGCCATTTCATCATGTCATACAGACATTACTTGATGGAAGCTGGGTGGATGAATAAACCCACAACAAGACCTAGGCACTGACAACTCCATGCAGAATTAAGAAATTAATTAGGAGGAAGAACCATAATTTGCAGAGCTGACATCTATTTTACTTTACTTGCATGTATCAATGGGAAGCAATTACAATTCAATTAAAATATTCAATTTTATTACTTTACTTACTGACCTTGAAGTTAATGCCTGTTTTATTTAATTGCATCATCTATGAATAAATGTTAACCCTACAATGTTATGCCCCATTATTTTCAATGCATTTTTCAACTTCTCAGCTGAATTGTATCAATTTATTATCTACTGTCATGAAAGCAAGTGGAGGTTTATCTTTTCAGAACAGCCCAACATATGAAGAGAGAGACATCACAAAATGGTTGACAATGCTATTTTTAAGAGTCAAGTAAAGTGAATTATCTTCTCATCTCAACCTTTGTAGCCTAGAGTTTTACTGTAAAATCAGTAGGTGATATTAGAAAAGGTATAATCATTCTGAGAAGCAATTTCTAGTCTGTCTATAATTCTTGATAAATCCACTGAATACAAGAACTGAATACCTCACGTAGCTTTCAAACTAAAACACACACACACACACACACACACACACACACACACTCCTGAAATCTCCTCCTATCTCTACCAGGCTTACTGGCTAACTGAACAAGTAGATACCATTTTTAAAACTCGAACTGTTTTGTGGGTAAATATAATTTTTATTTGTTCCCAGGCTCCTGCTGAACACACCATTATTCTATAATTATTTTTAGAAATAAAATGACAGAATTTTTATTTAAAAGAACAGATAAGAAGACTGGTCATATAATCTCTAAAAAAATGAGCTTACATATATGAAAGTGACTATCTCAGGAAGGACCTTATTTCAATTTTTCAGATTTTCTATTTCTACAGTTAGACTTAAATGCTTACAGCTCTTAGAGGTTGTGTTACGAGTTGTCTCAACATGTGACTTCTTTGCTATGAATGTAAATGTTTTAAATTCTCCAGTCAAACATACAGAGAGGCAGAATGGATGAAAAAGTGAGCACCAACTACATGCTGCCTACAAGAGACTCAGTTTTCACCTTAAAACACCCTCATAGACTAAAGGAATGGAAAAAAAGATCTTCCATGCAAATAGAAACAAAAAGAGCAAAGATAGCTACACTAATCTTAGACCGAAAAGGTTTTAGGTCGAAAACTGTAAAAAAGACAATAAAGGTCATCATATAGTGATTAAAGAGCCAATTCATCAAGAGGATGTAACAATGGCAAACATATATGCACCCAAATTGGAGCACATAAATACATAAAGTAAACAAGTCTGAAGAGGCATAGACTACAACACAATAATAGCAGGAGATTCAGTACTCCACTATCAACATTGGATAAAACTTCCAGACAGAAAATCAATAAGGAAACATTGGGCTTGAACTACTTTAGGCCAAAGGAACCTAATAGATATTTACAGAACATTCCTTTCCAAAAGCATAGAAATTCTTCTCAAGTGCACATGAAACATTCTCCAGGATAGATCATATGTTTGGCCACAAAAAAGTCTTAACACATTTAAGGTTAAAATCATTTCAAGTATCTTTTTCAACCACAATGCTATGAAACTAGAAATCAATAAAAGAAAGAATCACGGAAAATTAAGAAGTGCGTGAAAATTAAACAATATGTTCCTGAAGGAGCATATGGCCCTATCTTCCTGGGTCAAAGAATAAATTAAAGGAGAAATTAAAAAACATCTTGAGACAAAAAACAAAGTGGAAACACAATATCCCAAAATTTATGGGATGCAGCAATAGCAGTTCTAGGAGGAAAGTTTGTAGCAATAAATGCCTACATCCAAAAGGAAGAAGGATCTCAAATAAACAACCTAACATTATAGCTCAAAGGATTAGAAAAAGAAGACAAGCCCAAAGATAGCAGAACAAAGAACATAACAAAGATTAGGGTATAAATAAATGAAAATCGAGCCTGGAAAAACAATGCAAAAACCAATAAAACAGAATTTTATTTTATTATATTTTAATTATTTTATTTTATTATTAGACAGAGTCTTGCTCTGTTGCCCAGGCTGGAGTGCAGTGGCACGATCTCAGCCCACTGCAACCTCCGCCTCCTGGGATCAAGTGATTCTCCTGCCTCAGCATCCTGAGTAGCCGCAACTACAGGCATGTGTCACCATGCCTGGCTAATTTTTGTATTTTTTTAGTAGAGACAGGGTTTTACCATATTGGCCAGGCTGGTCTCAAACTCCCAACCTTGTGATCTTCCAGCATCGGCCTCCCAAAGTGCTGGGATTACAGGCGTGAGCCACTGTACCTGGCCTAAAACTGAGTTGTCTTGAAAAGCTAAACAAAACTGACAAACCCTTAGCCAGACTAAGAAAAACAGGGACAGGACTCAAATAAAATCAGAAATAGAAGAGGAGACATTATAACAGGTAACATGGAAATACAAAGGATCATAAGACACTACTCTAAACAACTACATACCAACAAATTGGGCAATCTAGACAAAATGGATACATTCATAGAAACCTATAACCTACCAAGACTGAATCACAAAGAAGTTGGAAATCTGAACAGACCAATAATAACTATGGAGATTGAATCAGTCATTAAAAGTCTCCCATCAAACAAATGCCCAGGACCAGATAGCTTCATGGCTGAATTCTACCAAAAATTTAAAGAGCTAATAGCAATCTTTCTTAAACTCTTTCAAGAAAACTAATATTGAAGAAGAGGGAATACTTCTAAACTAATTTTACAAGGCCAGAAAATCTATGAACTGATAATTTTACTTCTGTGTAACATAAAGTAGACTTAGATATTTTATAGACTCACTTTTAGAATCAATGGCATACATGAAATAAATGACCAATAAATAATATTAAGTATAGTTATGCAGTTAATGATAATCAATAACTGCTGGTGATAGCTCAAATACCCCTTTTTGTACATTAAAAATTACTATAAAGCATTTGGGGTGTACAGAACAAATAATAAGTGAAAGATGTGTGGAACACAGAGAATTTTTTTTTTTAAAGAAGGGATTTGAAATATTTATTCTTGAAACATTTTCCTAATCGTTCTTATCAGTTTTCAAGATGATGAGTACTGGAAACTGAAAGAAGCTTGAGTAGAGAGTGTCTGAAGGTGGAAGAGTTGAAGCTAAAAATGTAGACAAAAGCCAGGTCCTATATGGCCTTCTGTTTCATTTTAAGGAGTTTATGCTTGAAACTAAGGTCATAATGAACACCGAGAAATTCAAACAAAACAATGATATGATCCAATTTGACTTCTGAAAGATCATTCCAGCTTCAGTCAAGTTCCTTGGCAGAAAATAAGACTGGAGGTAAGAAGGCAAATAAACAAGGTGCTGCAACAGACCAGATGAGAGAGGATGTAATAGACAAAGCATTAGTATAGAGGAGAACAGAACTGAGAGCAGCATATGGTAGGTAAGATATACAATACCAGTGAATTGGATGTGGGGAATACAGGAGACAGAAAAGGGAAGAATGAGTCTCAGGTTTTTGACTTTGAGTAAATTAAAAGATGGTGGCACCAGGTGTTATTCCTTCAAATATATATATAAATCAAATAGATGAAGGTTTGGGAAGGACAATAAAGGGTGAATTCAATATTAATTGTGTTAAAATTGACATGTATTTAAGTTTCCCACGAATCATCAGAGAAGAGTTATCTAACTAGATTTTGGTCTATAGAAACAGAAGCCATGAAGTGAAATCTCAAGCAGAATATTTTAGTGAGAAGAGAAGATACAGAAAAAAGCCTTGAGGAATACCAAATTCTAATGAACTTACAGTAATAATGAAATGTTCAAAATGCAAATCTGGTCTAGTCATTTTCTTTCCCCTATCAGCTTTATTGAGATATAGTTGACAATTTAAAATTATATGTATTTAAGTTGTACAACTTGATGACTTTATATATGTAAACACTGTAAAATATTCACCACAATCAAGTGAATTAACATACCCATCTCCTCACACAGTTTTCATCTGTGTGTGTTTTGAGAACACTTAACACTTATATCCTCTTTGCAAATTTCAAGTATGCAGCACAATATTGTTAACTATAGACACACTGTTGTACATTAGATCTCCAGAACTTGTTTATCTTGCATTACTAACTCTGTACCCTTTAATCAACATCTTCCCAAATCCTTCTCCTCTCTATTCTCTGGTAACTACCATTCTATTCTTTATTTCTTTAAGTTTGACATTTTTAGATCACATATATAAGTAATACGATGCAGTATTTGTCTTTTTGTATCTGGCTTATTTTACATAGTATAAGGTCCTCCAGGTTCATCCACGTTGTTGCAAATGGTTAGATTTTCTTTTTAAAGGTTGATTAATACTCCATTGTATAAATATACCACATTTTCTTTAGCCATTCATCTACTGACATACATTTAGGCTGTTTTCGTATCTTAGTAATTGTGAATAATGCTAAAATAAACATGGGAGTGCAGATATCTCTTGGAGATATTGATTTAATTTCCTTTGGATATATACTCAGAAGTGTGATTGCCGGATCATACAGTAGTTACATTTTTAAAATTTTGAGGAATCTCCATACTGTTTTCCATAATGGCTGTACCAATTTACATTCCCACCAACAGTATACAAGGGTTCCCTTTTCTCCCACACTTATCTTTCACTTTTCTGATACTCATTCTAACAGGTGTGACGTGATACCTCATTGTGGTTTTGATTGGCATTTCCCTGATGATTAGTGAAATTTAGTACTTTTTCTTATATCCGTTTGTCATTTGTATGTCTCATTTGGAGAAATGTCCATTGAAATCCTTTGCTCTTTTTTAAACAAAATTATTTGTCTTAATTCCTTAACAGATACAGGATTTGCAAATATTGTTTTGCACTCCCCAGGTTGCCTTTTCACTCTGCTCTTTCCTTTGCTGTGCAGAAGCTTTTTAGTTTGATGCAATTCTATATATCTATGTTTGCTTTTCTTGCCTATGTTTTTGGTGTCATCTAAAAAAAAAATCATTGTCCAGTAAAACGACAAGATTTTTTCCTTTGTTTTCTTCAAGTAGTTTTACATTTTTGGGTCTTGCATTGAAGCTTTAAATCCATTTTGAGTTGATTATGGTGTGAGATAAGGGTTTTAAATCTATTTTGAGTTGTATATGGTGTGAGATAAGGGTCCACTTCTTTCACATGTAGACGTGGATAGTTTTCCTGGAACCATTTATTGAAAAGACTATCCATTTGTATGTTTTGGCACCCCGTGGAAGATCAGTTAATCATAGATGTGTAAATTTCTTTCTAGGCTCTCTATTCTATTCCATTGGTCTCTATACTTGTTTTTATGCCAGTACCATTCTGTTTTCACTACTGTAGCTTTATAATATGTTTAGAAATCAGAAACTGTGATTCCTTTGTTCTTCTTCCTGAAGATTAATTTGGCTATTTGTGGTTCCATATGAATTTTGTAATTTTTTTCCTCTTTCTATAAAGAATGCCATTGAGAATTTGATAAGGATTATGTTGAATCTGTAGATCACTTGGGATAATATGAACTTAATTCTTTCAATCCAAGAACATGGCTGTATTTCCATTAATCTTTGACTTTTAAAATTTTCTTTGGCAATATTTACAATTTTCAGTGTGCAAGACTTTCACTTCTTGGTTAAGATTATTCCTAATTATTTTATTCTTCTTGTTGCTATTGTGAATGTGATTTTCTTGATTTCCTTTTCAGATAGTTTGTTATTTACATATAGAAATGCTACTGATTTTTGTATGTTGATTTTATATCCTGCAACTTTACTGAATTTATGTATTAGTTCTAATAGAAATTTTTTTTTTTGCCAAGTCTTTAGGATTTTCAATATGTATGATATTATCTGTAAGTAGAAATAATTTTGCTTTCTTCTTTCTAATGTGAACGTCTTTTATTTCTTTTTCTTTCTTAATTTCTCTAGTTAGGATTTCTACTACAATGTGTAATATAAGTGGCAAGAGTTGGCATCCTTGCCTTGTACTGTAATTTGATAATTTTCTATTTCAAAATCCTTCAATAATACTTCTGGGCAAGACGGTTATATAAGCACTGGCATCTAATTCTTTCCTTTTCTTCTCTTCCCCATTGAAAACACCACTGAAAAGATGACTGAAAAAAGGAGAATATATCAGGACTGAAAAACGGGGAAAGAATACTATTCATATATCTAGGACTTGAACTTAATTCTGCTTGAATGAAGATGGAATCAAATTAATAGAAAAAGTTGTCCTATAACTTCTCCAGTACAAGAATAACTTGATAGAAAAGAAAGTACAGGAAACTTTGGAGAACCCTGATTACAACCTCCTTCAGGCCTTGCGTTGGTGAGGTAGAATTCTTTAACTGGTTCTCATGTAAGATTAAACCGAATGTCACCTATGTACATTTCTGCAAATTTACTCAGATGCAGTTGAGATAGCAATCAATACAAGTAGTACTTTCTATAAGAAAATTCACTGGAGGACAAGCCCTGCAAATGTTATAACATACACTTGCTCCAAGAAATTTTGGGTTACTGAGTTCTACTTCTACACATACTCACCTGTGGTAATTACTGTGTGTTACATTAATAATTGTGTTGGGCTCTCAGCTAAGATAGTATGTCTCACTTTCCAATTATACCAAATAAGAAATGGTATTTGTATTAAGGCACAAATAGCCTCCTGGACAGTACAGTCATTAAATAATCTGACTACTACACAGAGAAACAGAAAAACACTTGCTGGCTTACCTTTTCAGAAGGAGTTTTTAATTAATTGTTACATAGCATCATGAAAGCTATTATAGTGTAAGCTGCCTGACAGAGCTATATGTTTTACTACAGAGAGTTAACTTTCATACTAGCATTCATTAAAATAGGATCTTCTCCTATTTATTTGTAAATATTACAATTAACATCTTTTTTATTTTTAAAGATTAGAAGAAATTGGAGGCATTGGTTGAGATATAGGTGGAAAGACAAGTTTTAGAACTACAATATAGCACATATTTCTTGGCAGGCAATATACATGCATAAAACATACCTATATACATATCTCATGTGTGCATATATCCATATATAGGATATATACGGAAGTGTGTGTATGTGTGTGTGTATGGGTGTGTGTGTGTGTGTGTACAAAGTAGCTTTGGGATGGATAGACTCAATCTATTCCAAAATTCAAGAAACATATCCAAACCAGCACCAAAAAGTTATATGCCTAAGTTATTTTTAGAACAGCCTGCCTTACCTAGTGAAGAAAATGATATGCTAGCGATAAAATAAGCAAAATCAGCATTTCCTTCCTCTGCTGTTATAATATGCTACTCCCCTTTATAAGCTGAGCAAATAGAGACTCTCTTCAGGTGGCTGTGTGACTGGTGGTATTTGTATTTGAAACTTAAAGAAAGACAGTATCACACATACAGTACTCGAAATTTGATATTTAACTTTTTTTTCTTAAATTGAAAATGGTAGATAATTTACAACACATTTTGGAAGTTTTGAAAGTTTCAACTTTTGATGTTTTAATACTTCAGTTATAAAATTCAAAAATTCTGTGCTAAAGTACTTTGCATAAAGGTAGAAATATATTCAAATCACAATTAACTCTACTTGAAAGCACACTGAGCAACCTTTTTTAAACAAAATAATTATTTGAACAAAGTTCAGGTGTAAAAATGTTATGTTAACTATAGAATATAAAAGAATAATACAAATTGCTTTTAACCTTTACTGCTCAGCATTCTTTTCTAAGAAGGTTATTGCAATGAATGATTTTAATTATGTCCATTATTAGCCAAATAAATGACAGAAGAACACGATGTGTAGAAGCATTAATTAATATACTTTATCTTGGTTATTTGGGCAGGTATGAAAGAGGAATACGATTAATGTAACATATAGAAATTACCACAGGTGAGTATGTGTAGGAGAACTCAGAAATTGGGAAGACTGCACAATTAAAGCTCATGTTCTAATTAGTATGGGCATCTCTTAATGTTAACCCAAAAGGTGAGACTTCAAAAAGTATACATTAAAAATCTGAAGAAAAAATCTGGTTAGCAGCTCTCTGAGAGGTTTTAAAAAGTTTAAAAACCATCCAGGTTTCTAGGAAAACATATAAGGACACCGGCCATGAGAGATATATGTACTGTGACATTATCTGAAAGGTCAAAAGATAAATTTATGGATAGTTTAAAAAAACAAACAAACCTGGAAACAATCCCATAGAGACATTTATGAACACACTGAAAATATCTAAATCATCTTATAACATGACATTTTTTCCCCCTGAAATAAATACCAAAAATGTACTGTCAGGGGAAGAAAGAATCTAAAAAGACAAAAGGTAACACAAGGACTAAATAGCCACCGTGAGTGGTAGGACTAATGGTTGAGTTTCTCTCTGGTAATGAGGACAGCAAGTAAAGAGAACGTGAAGTCTAGAGGATGTAAGAAGCAGAGAAGTTTAGTTTAGTTTTATTTTGCATTGACCTCTGCTGTATAGGAGAGTGAGGAAACGACTATTCCAAGGGCACTTTCTCAGAAAAACAGTGGGGTAGTAGTAGAGAGCAATCTCCTAGGAGAAAATAATAGAGCAACTTGAGAAATTCCACAGCAATAAATCACCATGGCCAGATGGTATTCAACTGAGAGTTTCTGAAGGAAATAAAGTGTGAAATGGCTGAGCTACAGATGAGGATATGCAATGTATTTGGAAAACAAACAACTATTTCCAAATATTGCGATTTTGCTAATATGAAGCTTTTCTTTCAGAAAGAAAAATAATCGAATTAAGATTTATGGAATTACAGAACAGAGACTTTCTTGGTGATAATGGAGAAACTGATAGAGTCTAATTAAGAATACCTTCCTTCAACATCAGGATAAGGTTAACCTGCTAAGGTCAAATCGCCCACTGAGTCTATAAAGAGAACACTGTTTCTCTCCATCCTATTAAACTTATCTGGAAATGTCAATAAAATACTAGATAGAAGTAAACCAGTAAATGTAATTTATTTGGGAATTACATGAAGCTTTTAACAAGGTCACATGAGGCTACTGGGGAAAATAAATAAGCACAGCCTTTGGAAGGAAAGGCCACAAGAGAAACTTCTGTCATTAATTGTAAAACTTGCTAAGTAATGAAAACAAAGTTTCAGGGACAATTTCTCTTTCTTTTCTTCCCTAAAATGGGGTTACCTCTTCCAGAAGTATACATCACCTTCAAATTACAAAAAAGAAGAAACACACAAAAAAGGAATTTCATTACAGACAACAGGCAGCCTAAGAATATGGAAGGGAAGATGAGCTCCCAAACCAAGAAGGAAAACAGACAGGAAGCAATGGCATAACAAGCATGCAGCAAGATTTTTATGTATCAAATAGAATCTCAAAGCCACACATGAGTTTAAGTTTCTCATCACTGTGTCTGTGTAAGCATCAAATTTTAATGAAAACTAGTAAGTGACAAAGTAGTAAGACAGATTTTTTAATATATTCAAATGAGGGCTGTCTCCTTCGAAGTTGTTACCTTTGAATACTATACGCTTATCCAATAGGATATAGCTTATCCAATAGTTTGATGCTCTGGATCAAACTACTTCTAAAATTTTTTCTATAAAACTGTCTTCAGAGCCAGTTGCAATGATCTAATGGAGGCAAATCTTCATCCTTTAAGGGAAGAGCCAGAAGCCATCAAGGAAGAATGGAATTTCTCTCCAAAAAGCAAACTTAGTCTGCAGCTAAAACAGTTCTACACACTCCAATTATCTCTTCTGACAAAGAAGCAGTATTAAACAGGAAACAGCAAGGGACATGAAGTAGAATCTTGAAGAAATCTACCCATGGGCCTGGAGCAATATCCTGGGCCACTATTTGGGAGCTCCAAATGTTAGAAAGTTCCTATGCCACACACACTAAGACCTGTTTCATTGCATAACTTCCACTTGCTCTTTGAATTGTCCTCTGAAGCCAAAGAAAGTACCAGTGGACTTTCAAACATTGCGAATTGCTATAAAAATCCTCACTCTCCTTGGCCCAGTAACCTGCTGCCTTTACTTCAGGCTAAATATATAGCTCCTTTAAATAGTCCTCATATGGCACCACTGTTTGTCCTTTCATTGTTCTGGTCACTCTCTATTCACTGAATTACATTTGTTTCTGTGTCCCACTTTTATGCAATCTTTCCCTTTTACAAAAAGCAATTTCTGTTTATTGTACGAAATATAGAAAGACATAAAAATGAAAATTTCAGTTTTTCATATTAAAAAGTTTCTGAAGATATGTTGCTAATACATTGTCATTTTAGTTGTCAGGGTTTTTTCTATGAATGCCTTTTGCACAGAATTGAGATCCAATTGTTTATAGAATACTGCCTTTTCCTTAAATTACTACAGCCACAACCTTCTTAAATGAAGGTGCCTATAACAAAACACAATGTTCCACATTAACTCCCTTAATAGAACCCCTTAGATCTCCTTAGTTGCTTTGGCAGCCACAATGTACCACTGACACATACTAAGCACACTGTCATAAAACCTAAGACTTTTCTCTTCAGTGCTATTGTTTAGTAATATCTCTCCCATCTGATTTTACGATGTTGGTTTTAGGGACTGAAATTCAGAAGTTTATATTTACCCCTATTTTGTTTTAGCTGGTCATTTTTAGTCCCTAATTCCAATCATTTAATATGAATCTGAATTCTGATTCTATTATTCAAAGTATTAGCTATTTCAATAACAACGGTGTCACCTGCAAATTTTATCAGCATGCCCTTCAAGTGCTCATTCAAACAGCTGTTTAAAAGAGTGAAAAGTGTTGAAAAAAGAAATAATGATATCATACATCAATAGGGTCCTTTTTCCATATTGATATTGACCTATTACCAACTTCATATTAGGTCCATTTGTTTAAGTAATTATGGGTTAATTATTAAGTCATTTGTTTTATCTTACCGCCCTTACACAGACACATTTTTATAGATACACAGAATATGGTATCTTTCCTCAAGAGATGTGTCTCTGAAAAACTATATAAGTAAATTAAATCACATTTTAAATATCAAACAGAATTCAATAGTGAAAGGATATCTGTAATGAAAAAAATCTGTTCCTAATATGAATAATATTTTGCTAACACGGTTTAACTTCACTGTTACTTTGGTGTGTAATATTTATGAGTTAGAGTTGCAAAATCAAAACACTGATTGAACAGAAGCTGGATCCTAGGAGATTGTGGATACAAGACCGAAATCCAGTCTGTGGGGGGATAAAAAACAAGAAAAAAATTCATTTGTTAAGGTGGATCTGGATCTTGGAGTAAGTTAACCTTGCTAATTTATTTGTAAAGGCTGGATTTAAAAAGAAATAATCAAAAATGATATTGACCTGTTCAAATATATGTTAAGTGAACCTTAAAGTTTTCCAGTGAAAGCAAATTGAATGAAGGGGAAAAAGGACAGAAGCAGTTTGAAGTCATGTGAATGCTAATGAAGGAGGGACACAGAAATAATAATTGCACACCATCAGCAGCATTTTCCTCTCCTGCCTGGAGTTTATTATTTGTTAATACATTCACTGCTACTCGGTTTATAAAGGACCTATGGTTATTTACCTAAAAGATAAATAGGCAACTTGTACTTTAACTTTTTTTTTTGCCACTTGATACGTTAAACAACCTTCATACTGACAAAAAAAAAAAAAAAAAAAAAAAGCAATTATTGAAGCACAGCTGAATGGCCCCAGAGCACACAGGCTCCATTAAATTTGCTTACATCTAATGACTCCTGCCCAAGGCAGGTGAGAAATTTATTCTGATAAGATCTTTTCTTTATCTTGTAGCCAAAAAAATAAAATGAAATAAAATCAGTGATTTTCAATCTAATCACTATCTAAAACTATTTGTGGTATTTGTACTTTAAGACCCAATAAGGCTGGGCTTTGTGCAATAACCATTATAATTATGTTTTCAACTGCTTAATACAAACATTTCCTTCCAGAAAAATTAGTGTAAGTCATCATCAATGTCAACTGTAAATGCATTTCCTGTAACTTTCAAATTAAATGTTTTAAGGTCAGTTAAAAAAAATATTATTTAGAAATTGTGATACTGCTCCAGTTTCCTAAAATCCATAGCTATATCTGATCTGAAATAACTTTAACAAAGCAAATAAAAATGTGAGATTATAAGTACAGTATAGGAAGCCAAAAGCCCCAACATTTACCCAGTTTAGACAGTGATTTTTATGAGCTTGTCAAAAAATAAAAACAAAAACAAAACCTCCTAGTTCCAGTTCCATTGAAAACCATAGACTTTACTTTTCTTGCCTATATTCCATTTGTTGTGTGAAAAACTCTCAATAATTTTTAAAGGTGGAGAAAAGAAAGAGAGGTAAACGAATTTATATTGCAGCACAGTTATATAACACCCAAGATTCTTCTTTGCCAAACAGAAAAACAAAGCAGCAAACGAAGGATATGAAAAAAGCTTAACCAATGAGTTCACTTGTTCACATATGTCAAAAGTCACTCATAATTACCCCATACCTATCTAGCAGTAATAATGTGTGTTAATATGTTAAACTGTTCAAGAAACTTTTGTACATATGGCCCCATTTTAGTAGTGAATGTTTAGGATAAGTGGTAAAACAATTGTTTTACTGATAAAAGGGAGGTTACGAAAATGGAGGCTCTGGGATGAAGTGAATTATCCAGGTTGCAAGGTTAAGGAGTGATTAAATCAGGAAAAAAATGTACAGATTTTGACTTTGAGTCCAGTACTCTTTCCTGAAAATTAAGTAAAGCCATAATGAAATAAAGAAGTACTCCTTAAGCTAAGGCACATAAACAGCAGGGTGCCAGAGGCTAAAAAGGCCCAAATTAACTAGGTATACTTTCCTGGAACAACAATTTTGTTAAAAGAATTAGGGAAAAAAATCCATAAGAAAGGAATCCATAAGAAAGAAATATAATGAGGACAAGCATGTGGATGTTAGACATAAATTGAAAAGTGTAAGGAGGAACCACAGTTAATTATAAAAAGCAGAGAGTAGTCCTAACTCTTGGCTGCCCCTTAGAACCAATCACGTGGCAAACTTTTAACAAATATCAATCAATACTTACTATGACTCATCCCAGAATAACCAAATCCAACTACGTGGGATTGGGGGCTGCATATAATAAATATGTATTCAAAGGCTCCTCAGGAGATTCTAAGGTGCGGCCACGGTAAAGAACCACTGATGTAATGCTATAAAGGTGGATGAGGAAAATATGGGTAAGAGTCTTCCAGATAAACATAAAGCAGAGAGGTATATGAAAGTTAGAGGACTATAAAAGAAGAAAAAAATTATATGATGTTTGCAATGGGTAAAAATGTGAACTATTTCATGGAAGAGTACGTTACAGCTTTCCAATCCTGAGAGAGGCGCTAGTCTTCCTCTTTGGCAGTGTTTGCTGCAGTGGGGTTTTCTGTCATCATTCACTATCCTCCTGGATAAGTTTTTTAGACTCACATCTGTAATAGAGTTCTTAGCCATGCACAGTTCCTACCAGAAATTAACCCAATGAGCACAACCGGAAAAAGAAAAAAGAGCCTTATTATGGCAGTTGGGATGGCAGAAATTGTTGTATCAAAAGTATTTTCTACATCCCAGGGAGGGCAGAACCAGGTATATTCATAGAAAACAGAATTATCAACAACAAAAAAATACACACACAAGACAAACAAGTTTTCAGGCAAATTACTTATAAAAGGAGAAAACTCAAATCATCCATCAATGTGTTAGCTTTCTTATGTTAACACAAAAGGAAGATAATTGGGGCTGAAGGGAAGAAATGAAAATATATACAATTCTTGAGAAAGGTACTGAAGACATATTCCACCTGAAAGAATTAAGAAGAAAATAAAGGGTTCAAGAATAGGGAAGACATATTGAGTACACATGGACACAAAGAGAGGAACAATAGAAACTGAGGCCTACTTGAGGCTGGAGGTTAGGAGGAGGGTGAGGGTCAAAAAACTGTCAGATACTGAGCTCACTATCTGGGCATAATTGACTAATGACTAAATCATTTAAACACCAAACCCAAGTGACATAAAATTTACCCATGTAACAAACCTGCACATGTACTCACTAAACCTAAAATAAAAGTCGAAAAAGAAAAAAAAAAAAAAAGAATAGGGAAGTTGTGACCTAGTGGCAAATGCCAAAACCCAGTCACATATATAATTGTGTCAAAGCAGTTTTGCAAATTGGACTATTCAATACAAATGCCAGATTCATTGTTTAAAGAGAAACAATATATATAACTAATAATAATTAACTGTAAAGTCAGTAACAATATGGGTTCAAATTTGACACACCAGTAAAGGTAGAAAAATAGACTGGAAAAATTAAAGGATGATAGCAATTGACATACACACCAACAAGTATAGGCAAGGATACAAACTTGCTTTTGTTTGTTAGAATAAACACAAACTTAACCTTATGAAGATAGTTTTTCAAAGCAGGAGAAGTAGTGGCATTCTCTCAGCACAAAGGCAAGACTGCAGGCCTTAAGATTCCCTTGAAGACATCTGGCTAATAATAAAACTGCAGGGTTATTGTAAAAATCCCGTTGAGTCCCTCTACACTGGGGTTGGCAAGTAGGTTCCATAAAAGGTAAATATTTTAGGTTTTGTGGGCAAAACGGTCCTTTCACAATTACTAAATTCTTCCACTGTAGCATGAAAACAGCCATAGACAATAAGTAATACATGTTGTGTTCCTATAAAACTCTATTTCCATATATAGGCGGTGAATCAGATTTAACCCTAGTTTGATGACTTTTGCACTAGATCAGTAGTTCTCTTCCTTGGATTCATATTAAAATTGATTAATACTGAAGCTCTAAAAAATTACATGTACCTGGGTCCCATCCCCAGATATTCTGATTTAACGGGTCTGGAGTGCAGTTTGGTCACTGGGATGTTTAAAAGCTCAACAGGCGACAACGAGGTGCGGCCAAGGTTGAAAACCATTGTTTTTAACATTGTTCTAAGAACTTGATTTGGGGCCGGGCGCGGTGGCTCAAGCCTGTAATCCCAGCACTCTGGGAGGCCGAGACGGGCGGATCACGAGGTCAGGAGATCGAGACCATCCTGGCTAACACGGTGAAACCCCGTCTCTATTAAAAAAAATACAAAAAAAAAACTAGCCGGGCGAGGTGGCGGCGCCTGTAGTCCCAGCTACTCGGGAGGCTGAGGCAGGAGAATGGCGTAAACCCGGGAGGCGGAGCTTGCAGTGAGCTGAGATCCGGCCACTGCACTCCAGCCCGGGCGGCAGAGCGAGACTCCGTCTCAAAAAAAAAAAAAAAAAAAAAAAAAGAACTTGATTTGGGCCCTTAATAGGTGTGTCTGTAGAAGAGAAAAAAGAAGGGACGCAGAGATGTCTTTCTGTGGTTGTGACATTCCCAAATGTACTGTGCAAGGCTGCCCTGTACGATACACAATCAACTGCCAGGGTACCAAAGCATCTTGCCACGAAAATGTTTATATCCATCTCTATTATCAGCTTATAAACTAGGACAAAGCAGACCCAAAACAGCAGATGTATTTCTGAAAAAAATACAGCAGGCCAGTTTGAGTCAAAGGTCAGTCGTTTCTATCTGTGGGAGATAACGATACCTAATAGGACTAGGTCTCTGGTCCACTTAAAGGCCTAGTCTCTTCAATTCCTTATATTGATTAGGAAGTGATAAAAAGGGACTATTGTAACTTTGATGTTGATATTTTAAAAATTATAATTTAAAGAATACCTTTGAAAAGATTAAAGCTAATTATTAATAGAATGCATTACTGCCAAAACAACAGAGGGCACTAAAATATTCCATACAGCAAAAGGTAGAAAATAAAAGGAAAAGCAGTAAAACAAAAAACTGATGACATAAAATGAATAAAATAAGTAGAAAAATTAAGAAATAATTAATTGATATATCAGTAAAAACAGTAGATTAAACTTTTTAAGACAAAGATTGGGTCAGTAATAAAATCCAACGTTATGCCAATTATAAAACCCATCTAAAAGCATATGCGCGCGCGCGCACGCACACACACACACACACACACACACACACACACACACACAGAAAGGCTAAAATGGAAGAACAGGCAACAACGTATCAGGCAAATGTACAGAAAGGTTGCAGGGGTCCTATCATTAATATCAAAACAAAATTCAAAGCAATAAAGATGAAAAAAGATATAATTAAGAAACATAAATTACTATTAAGGTTTTTTTTGTTTGCTTTTTTTGAGCAGGGTCTCACTCTGTTGCCCAGGCTGGAGTGCAGTGGTGTGATCTCGGCTCACTGCAACCTCTGGCTCCCAGGCTCAAGTGATCCTCTAACTGCAGTCTCCCAAACAGCTGGGACTACAGGTATATGTCACCATGCCCAGCTAATTTTTTTTTTTTTTTTTTTTGTACAGACAGGGTTTTACCATGTTGCCCAAGCTGGTCTTGAACTCCTAAGCTCAAGCCATTTGCCCACCTGAGCCTCCCAAAGAGCTAGAATTACAGGTGTGAACCACTGTGCCTAGTCACTAATGAGTTGTGGTGAGTTAAGTAATACTGCATTGTTAGAAATCAAGTAAAAAAACTTCCTTTTCGAGTAGAATGGTTGATTATCTACATGACCCTTCCACAAAAATACATCTGAGTGGTGCATAACATTAAATCAAGTTTAGCCTAAAGCTGCCTCCTTACATATTATAAGTTTGACCTAAAGGTTTCTCTGTACATCGTGAAATACAACAAGTAGAGGTGTAACACCCCAGGCTGGAGTGCAGTGACAATTATTGAGTTTTGGACAATCAAATGTAGACAACTTTTCGAACTGGTTTCAAAAAAGGCAAACGTTGAGCTGTAACTGATAGATGCAGGAGGCAGAAAAGGGAACCTGCACAGGGTCTTGTCTAGGCATGCCTGCAACAGACTGGGGGTCTGCATGAGCACTCCTACTTCCCTGGTGCCTTACGCAGCGGGAGGAGCCAGGCCTCTTCAGCTTATGTGTGGTGGCCTGGTGTTCAATCTGTGATGTGGATGCATGTTGGCAGGACCCCTTCTTTCTTTCCTGAGAGCATTCTTTTTGCCTAATAAATCTGCGCTCTTCACCCTTCCATGTGTCTGTGTGCCTAATTTTTCTTGGTTGTGAGACAAGAACCCAGATTTTAGCTGAACTACAGAGCAAAATATCCTGCATCATTTTGGTGGTCCATACGGGGACATGAGGAGGGGTGAGTAAAATGTGGACCAAAAAATCTCTTTTCCTTTTGTTTCTGAGCCTTCTTGTCCTTGGACTTCTTCTGAGGGCAGAGGAAACTGTGGTCCCTTTCGTTGCTCTCGGGGTTTGGGAATGTCAGCATTGGTCCAAACCAGTCCTTTCTATGGCATTTTCCTTCCTTTTTCTGGGACTGTAATGGCACCTATCTTTTCTTTTACTGTAACAGTGGTGTTCCACCTCTACCCCAATGGCTGCAGGTGCACGTATGGCCACGGCTGCTGCCCTGGCCCCAGGGCAGTCTCACAGCCCAGAGGCGTGCATGTCCAGCTGGGCAGCATTGCTCGCGACACCTCCATGGAGTCTCCCCATTCCCTGGCGGAGGGGTCTAGCTCAGTCCGACAGCAATTGAAAGCTTCTCTGTGGCCGGGCATAGTGGCTCACGTCGGTAATCCCAGCACTTTGGGAGGCCGAGACAGGTGGATCATGAGGTCAGGAGATTGAGACCATCCTGGCTAACACAGTGAAACCCCATCTCTACTAAAAATAAAAAAAATTAGCCGGGTGTAGTGGTGGGTGCCTGTAGTCCCAGCTACTCGGAGGCTGAGGCAGGAGAATGGCGTGAACCCAGGAGGTGGAGCTTGCAGTGAGCCGAGATCGTGCCACTGCACTCCGGCCTGGGCACCAGAGCAAGATTCCGTCTCAAAAAAAAAAAAAACAAAAAAAGTTTCTCTCTCTGTTCGTCACTGCACTCCAGCCTGGGTAACAGAGAGAGACTCCATCTCATAAAAGATGCATTTACGTAAGAATAAGAGGTTTCTTGCCCAGGCATCTTTTTCTTTCCTCTATCCTGTCAGCAGTGAATACAGCTTTGCATTTAAGTTTTTTTCTTTTCTCCATCCTGTCAGCAGTTAACACAGCCCTGTATTTAAGTTTTTTTTTTTTTTCTTTTCTCCACCAGGTCAGGAGTTAACTTTTATACAAGAGGCTTTCTCCCTCACTTTTGGAGGACGTTTTACTAGGCCAGGACACCCTTTTCCCTCCCTTGTTGGAGGAGAACTCAATTCCACAGCTTCTCCTTAGCATTTGGCTTATGATATGGAGTCCCATGCAACCCCCGAGACACATTTTTGTCCCAAACTCAATTCCAAGTTTCAGAACTCAAAAGCTACTAACAGCAGGGGAGACAGGGTGTACATGGGTAAGAGTGGACAATCCTATCCCCTAGGATCCCATGTTTACATGGGTAAGAGCCACTTGGACGCCCACGGGCAGCACCCTGTTGCAGTTGCTGGGCCTCAGGGATATTTGGACGAAAGAAAGAAAGAGGGACGCCTCAATTTCTCTCTCTCACATATCCATAGTATTCACTAGGAAGAAAAGGGAACCAGGAACACCTCGCTCCCCTCTTTCTAGATGAGTAGCCATTCATCTTCATTGTGAACCTCTTGAATGCATCCTGAGTCCTGGGGCTCCTTTGAAAAAAAAGTCTTCTTTTTCCCTTTTCCTCCTCTGTCCTCTCTTCACAGATGAGTACTGTGTTCCCCTACGGGACAGTCCTCTTGGATGTATGCTCCAAACTGGGAAAAGTTAATTTCCCAAACCTTAAACTGGTTGGCTTGGGACTGAGCTTGGAGGAAGGGAACCCGGAAGCCTGACATGCAGGCAAAAGAGTAAACTTTTTTTTACCAGTTGGGCTTTTGGCCTCCCTCTCCTGGTGCAAACTGGTAAAGGGAATGGTAAGGATCACTGTTTATATTCTCTGTAAAGTCTGAATTATAAAAAAGGATTTGTGAGGCTGGTCTTAAGCTATAGCCAAACTGGTGTGCTTTGCATGTCACTCTGCACGGTTCTGTCAGAAAGAGGGGTACCTTAGGATGGGATACAGGCCCAGGACTCCACATGACCTGTAACCACGTGGCAGTGCTTTGTTCTAGCCTCTGTCGTTTTACAATGGCAGCCTAGGTTCAGACCTGGCTTAGGGAATGTGTCCTTTCTGGTTAGATATTTGCATGACCTTTACCATTTGTTGATTCTCTTCCCCTCCACAAATCACCTTGAATTTTCCTTTCTCTGAGTCCCTGGGAGGTTACCATTGGTAAAGTTTGAAAGCCAAAATACTGGTCACTTGGCATGGTTAAAGTTGGATAATAAGGGATTTAAATGGATTTTCATAGAGCACGGAGCTAAATTAAAAAAGGATACCCAAGTTATAGGTATATTTAAAGGCGTTTATATTTTTCTCTTCTTGTATCTTGTTTTTCTGGAAAAAGTTTTTTTCTCAGTTGACTGAATTCTTTTTCTCCATTTTGTCTTGCCACCCTTAATGCACACATCAGAGGCCCTAAGATAATTTCCCTTTTTTTTTTTTTTTTTTTTGTGACAGAGTCTCTCTCTTTCGTCCAGGCTGGAGTGCAGTGGTGCGATCTTGACTTACTGCAACCTCCGCATCCTGGGTTCAAGCGATGGCCTGTGATTCCTTGGGAAAAAACAGAAAAGGTCATTGGATTCCATTTTGGGAGGAGTCTCTGTTTTCCTCATGGAGCCCCAGGAATTAGAGGCGGATGGATCTTTCTCAAAATTTGTTTTTGTCTTCCAGCTATACCTGTTTATTAGGCCCTAGAAACTGCATGCTTTCCTAGCCCTACACTTAAAGGGTCTCATTCAGAGGTCAATAGCCCAATTAGGAGACTGGTAAACAGAAAATCCTATAACTACTGGATCTGCTTCTATTTGTCTGTGTGGTTATATACGTGTTGTGTGTGATATCTACAAAAAAGAGAGCTCTTATTAATCTAAAGGAAAATAAGCATCTAGATCAAATATCTTTTAAAGGGAAGATAAAAGCTGTGGTACCTTTTGGTTCGTGTGACTTCAGTCTTTGAGAAATGGAAACAGCCTTGGAGATTACTGGTAAAATGCAAATGCCATCAAAATGTAATTTTTTACCTAGGTTTATAGGATTATTTTAAATTAGGTAAGATAAAGCCAAAGGTTTAAACAAGTTGTGGAAGGTTTCTAAAAATTAATCTTGCAAAAGAAATTCTGTGTGTGAACACTGACTAGATTCAAAAGGGTATTATATGGTTTTTCTGTAAATTGAGCATTGAAATAAAAGCAAAACAAGGTTTTCCTAAGGCACTAATCTGCTTTTTAGCAAAATTTATAAAGAGTTATAAAAGATTCATAACGGTCTCACCTCGTGGTCAAACTGGTTAAGACTGGATAGAATTGTCTAAAGATTTCATTAGAAACTTGGGGTTGATATTAATAGCTGAAATGTTGATAAATATCAAACAGAACAAGAGTTAAATGAATGGACTGAACTAATGAAAAACTGAGTAAGCTTTTTAAACTTTTGTTTAAAACATTGCTGATACTTATTTTGTTTTTCAGATTCAAGGAAACTTATTTGGAGCTATTTATGGCCTTTAACAGAGTGAGGCATACTCCTGTGAACAAAATTTGGAGCATATTTGTTTCTCTCTGCCTGGCTTCTCCAGTATTGGGAAACTGTCAGCATTCTTAGCTTATGGCAATATGGTTATTTGCATCAGTGCCATTTTCTCTTGCAACAGGACGTAATTGGAGAAACTGGTTGTTTTATCAAGGCTTTGACTGGAAGGGTATGCTTCCTTTTAAGGAATCAAGCTCAACTTGCAGATCCAATAAAAACCCCTTGGGAAAACTGTCTATAGTAGATACCTTGTCTACATAGTCCCTGTACAAAGTTCCTAACCTATGGTGAGTAAAGAATGTCACTTTCTAACAGGTCCAGGAGTCCCATGTTCTTGGGAACTCAAGAAGAGAGGAGTTCACCCAACTCACAGTCATTAGAGTACACAAACCCATGGCAGAGCTTGGCTCTAAAAAAGGAAAATAAAAGTCCTATCTGAGATTCCATCAAATCCAATTTAAAAAGCCCATGTAGAAATAATTATTCTTGCTCCACCTTACGCAAATAATCGGGCCAGGTATGAGACTAAAGTTATTTTGCAAACAACTCAGTCCTGTTATGCTTTGTTTTTAATAAAAATGAGGACTGGAGAGAAAGTATGTTTCAAAACTTACACATTTGTCATTAAATTCCAGACTTGTTAGTTGTTTTTTAAGTTCTTGCCTACATTTTAGGCTTACATTGCTTATTCTTGTGAGCCAATCAGCAATCTCTGGCTGCAGCTCAGAAGGAACAAAAGGGATGGGTAATGTAAACATCTGGTTCAATATTTTAATTCTGAGCAATTATCCTGAAAATCCTGCCAGATGATGGGAGTAAATAGGGTGCCTATAACCTGGAGGTTTCCTTTTTGGGAAAATAAGACAAAGAGGGCTAACCAAAGCCAAGCCCCATGCACCCAAATCTTAGCAA
The DNA here is from genome assembly GCF_037993035.2 of Macaca fascicularis. NCBI lineage: Eukaryota > Metazoa > Chordata > Mammalia > Primates > Cercopithecidae > Macaca > Macaca fascicularis. Next base: position 11,974,480 of record NC_088381.1, read on the forward strand.
CTCTAACTACAGCCACCAGTTATCCAGGCATGTCAACAGCCTTGGGATTTAAAAACTGTCCTTACCCACTCCTTTTTGTTTCATTTTGACACGTTTTCTAATAACCAGGTTTGTCTCCTCTCGCCTTCAGGTCATCAACTCCAAACATTCATGCAACTGGAGCCTCAAACAATGGCCCCCTTTAACCGCGGAATCTTAGATAGGCCTCTGAGGGAGATCTGACTCCGTCTTCCCAAAACAGTGCTCCTGTCAGCAGTACGAAGTGGTCAGTTTTTTATCCTTATCCCTATCCTTATCCTAATGGAAGTTATACGTCCTTCTTTAGGGAGTGAATGATAGAGGCAGGAGGCAGATAAGGGAACCCGCACAGGGTCCTGCCTGGGCATGCCTGCAACAGACAGGGGTCTGCATGCGCACTGGGAGAACGGGGAGGAGCCGCCAGGAATATGTGCCTTATGCACCAAAAGCAACGGCAACAAAAGACAACATTGACAGATGGGATCTAATTAAACTAAAGAGCTTCTGCACAGGAAAAGAAACTATCATCAGAGTGAACAGGTAACCTACGGAATGGGAGAAAATTTTTGCAATCTATCCATCTGACAAAGGGCAAATATCCAGAATCTACAAGGAACTTAAACAAATTTACAAGAAAAAAACAAACAACCCAATCAAAAAGTGGATGAAAGATATGAACAGACACTTCTCAAAAGAAGACATTTATGTGGCCCACAAATGTATGAAAAAAAGCTCATCATCACTGGTCATTAGAGAAATGCAAATCAAAACCACAATGAGATACCATCTCATGCCAGTTAGAATGGCGATCATTAAAAAGTCAGGAATCAACAGATGCTGGAGAGGATGTGGAGAAATAGGAATGCTTTTACACTGTTGGTGGGAATGTAAATTAGTTCAACCATTGTGGAAGACAATGTGGCAATTCCTCAAGGATCTAGAACCAGAAATACCATTTGACCCAGCAATCCCATTACTGGGTATATACCCAAAGGATTATAAATCATGCTGCTATAAAGACACATGCACATGTATGTTTATTACAGCACTATTCACGATAACAAAGACTTGGAACCAACCCAAATTCCCACCAATGATAGACTAGATAAAGAAAATGTGGCACATATACAGCATGGAGTACTATGCAGCCATAAAAAAGGATGGGTTCATGGCCTTTGCAGGGACATGGATGAAGCTGGAAGCCATAATTCTCAGCAAATTAACACAGGAACAGAAAACCATACATCGCATGTTCTCACTCATTAAGTGGGAGTTGAACAATGAGAACACTTGGATACAGGGAGGGGAACATCACACACCAGGCCCTGTTGTGGGGGGTGGAGGGCTAGGGGAGGGATAGCATTAGGAGAAATATCTAATATAGATGACGGGTTGATGGGTGCAGCAAACCACCATGGCACATGTATACCTATTTAACAAACCTGCATGTTCTGCATGTGAATCCCAGAACTTGAAAGTATAATAATAATAAAAAAAAATGAACTCATATATATATACACACATACATACATACAGTGGGAGAAGGACAGAACCAGGAAATCACATACCTAATGTAAGAGCTAAAAGTATAAAACTCTTAGAAGAAAACATAGGAGTAAATCTCATGACATCAAGTTAGCAATGATTTCTTAGAAGTAACATCAAAAGAACATGTAATCAAAACAAAAAATGATAAATTGGACTACGTCAAAACTAAAAATGTTTATGCTTCAAAGGACACCACCCAGAAGTAAAGAGAAAACCCACAAAATGGGAGAAAATATTTAAAATCACACATTTGATAAGAGACTTATACTCAGAATATATATTAAAGAAAACCTACAACTCACTAAAGACAAATAACTCAATTAAAATATAGGTAAAGGATTTTAACTGGCATTTCTCTAAAGAAGATAGACAAATGGCCAATAAATACATAAGAAGATGGTCAACATCATTAGCCATTAGAGAAATGCAAAATAAAACCACAATGAGATACAACTTTATACTCACCAGGATAGCTATAAGAAAGACAGAAAATAATTAAGTGTTGGCTAGGATGTGAAAAACTGGAACCCTTATTCATTGCTAGTGGGAATCTAAAGTGGTATAGCCACTTTAGAAATCAGTTTGGTGGTTGCTCAAAATGTTAAATATAGAATCATCATATGACACAGAAATTCCACTCCTAGGTATATACCCAAGATAAATGAATACATATGTCCAAAGAAAAACTTGTACACAAATGTTCATAGAAGCATTATTCATAATAAACAAAAAATGGAAATGACTCAAATGTCCATGGACTGATGAATGGCTAAATAAAATGTGGTATATCTTCGTAACAGAATATTACATGGCAATAAAAAGAACTCAATTGTATATGCTACAATTTGGATGTTTCTTGAAAACATTCTAAGTGAAAGAAGCTAGTCACAGAGACCACATATTGTAGGATTCCATTTATATGAAATATCTACAATAGGCAAATCTATAAAGATATGAAGCTACAAAGTCCTCATGGTGCTTAAAACTGGGAGCAGGGGAGCAGGGGTTGGTGGTAACTTGAGAATGATTACTAATCAGCATGGGATTCCTTTTTGGGAAACACAAATTCTAAAACTAGACTGTGGTAATGATTGCACAACCTGTGAATACACTAAAAAAAATTGAATTGTACATTTTAAGTGGGTGATGTGTATAGTATGTTAATTATATTTCCGTAAAACTTAAAAAATAATGTATAATCATAGTAGCTATATGCTCAGACAATACAAATAAAAAGATGTCTTAAAAATGAGAGGGGAAATTCAGAAAAGCACATACAAAAAAATCTTTTTAACTGTTCTCTGAAATTACATAATCAGTAGTGGCATTAGCATTGTTATTCTGAAATTGTCTCATATACTGTTAACATTTTAATATAATATCTATATCTACTGGTATGCTGAGTCCCAACAAGAGGTCCCTGCAGAACTCTTGTTGGAGCAGAACACATTATTTTTATTACTTGCAAAGAATAAGTAAATAATACTGTTCTGACTTTTCTCTGCCCCAGCTCTTACTCCAGGAGCAAGAGATATGAGATGAGATATGTGATGAGAAAGAGATATAATCTTGCAAGTAATTCCATCTACCATAGGTAAGGGGTCTGGAAAAATAAATCCGAGTATTGATTTAGGAAAAAAGAGGCAGCTGTTCCCCCTTCCCTTCTGAGAGAGTTTCCTTGGAAAAGTCAAGAGAAGGATATGTGCTTTCACATTTTGGAATGTAAATAAATCTTCCTGGGGGGAAAAACTAGTGTCTCCAGCTTTACAATCCAAGAGGTGTCTCCAAGGTCCTGGTCTCAACCCTTCCTTTGAAATGTAAACAGATATCTCAAGAAAGGTAAGTCTCTCTGGAGTTTTCACTATCTGTTCAGCCATAAACTAATTTCTAAAAGTTGTCTTTTAGCCTAGGTCTCTAGTTTCTGTAAAATTTGTTCAAAGTCCTAACTGTGCAGAAACATAAGAATATGTTCTCTACTGTCCCACATACAATGTGATATTTATTTTGTAGTGTAATACAAAATAAATACGAAATTGAGTTAAACCAAAATATTAGCTTGTTAAATCAGACTCAAACAAACTGGACATCTTACCCAGTTTCAACCTTTTCTGATAATTTCAGGAAGAGAAGTAATCAGGCAGCCTAACAAGGTAGAGTTCCAAGACCAAGAACAGCTCTCCAGGTCCTTCACTGCTATACGCTGGCCCAGATTAGCACGTGAGGTCAATTAGAATTACAGTATCATTCTCTGTCTCTTCCCAACAAAAACAACTTTTCTCATGCACGTTCATAGTCACAGTGACTAGGTTAGTCACTAGAGATTATTGTTCAATAAATTCGGGATTCCATTTGGCTTGAGGATATAATTATATATAGCACAGTATAGGTTTTAAAAGTCATTGGCTTCCAGATATCATTATGCAACAAGCTCCCTTCAGGACAACATAATGTCGTTCCTTTATCCTTCCAATTCTAGTCAGTGTAGCATGAGAAAGACAAATTCCCTTTTTATCTGTGATACTTGGGCCACTGGAGAACAAATATAAAGGCCACACTGTTCAGCAATGTCCCATAATTTAGGCTAATCATCGTGTTCCCATAAGTGGGCATCCTTAGCTTGGCTACTAGAACTGCTGGCCATTGATCTTTAAAAACAACAACTTCCATAGCAATTGGAATATTCAAGAGTCTTTCCTGCTAAGAGTAGAAGCCCTCTTCTTGCACTGCTGACCAATATGATGTTCCATTAAATACTCTATTAGTCCAGTCATTTAAAGCTTTCTTGTCCCTCTAGGGCCATTTCCAGATGCAGCCAGTCTCCTGGAAGAGAGCTCCCTCTAGTGTCTCTATTGGGACTAGCAACTCCTTTTCATCACGAGTTTTCAGGAACATTATTTTGGTCTGATTTGGTCTGATATTAGTAATGGTCCTTAAGACCACTACTAAAAATGCCTTTAGAACATCAAGACAGCAGAGACAATATTTACCAAGCAACAACATGGGTTATTACCATGGTACATTAGTAAAATTTGTACAATTTAGAAAAATAGTTTGCACACACACACACAAGTCCCATGAGATTGTCATTTGGCATATTATGTACCAAACACAGCTCTCTTTGGGTATGTCATAGGCTTTTCACAAACATACTCTGCAGAATTCCAGACAGGAGTTGTTAGTAATATTTATTCGTTACATTACATCCAAATCCATCTCCCTCAAGGTGGTCTTCCAATTCCCTTAAATGAATTCCATTCGCATTCACATATTCTATATTAGAAGGAAATCAAGCTACAACAGGCAGTAGAAATCTGCTCTCCATTATACCTAGGTAGATGTCTTAGCAACATATTGTCTTGATTTATGTCCACAAGGAATGCAAAAGCCCTATTGCTCCAAATCCTCCATCTATGTACTTGAATTAGTAATGGTGAAATCATCAAAACAAAACAAAAAAAAAGAGATCTGAATGGTAAATATAGTTGACCCTTGAACATCACGAATATGAACTGCCTGGATTCACTTATATATGGATTTTTTTCAATAAGTATATTTGGAGAGATTTGTGACAATTTGAAAAAACTCAACATATGAACCATGTAGCCTAGAAATACTGAAAAAATTAAGAGAAAGGTATGTCATGAATGCATGAAATACATGTAGATGTTCATGTATTTTATCATTTACTACCACAAAATATATAGAAATCTATTATATAAGGTTAAAATTTACCAAACACACACATATTCACAGGTGAGAGAAAGGTAAACAAACATAAAGATGCAGCATTAAATCATAACTGCATAAAATTAACTATTATTATCTATTGTTACTACTGTATTAATTTTGTAGCCATCGCCTGTTGCCATTGCGGTGAGCTCAAGTGTTGCTAGTGTCTGCTTAAAATACTATGTGATGCTAATCATCTCTGCATGAGCAGAGCATTTTCTGTCTCCAGTAAATTGTGTATTACAGTAAAAAGTGATCTCTTGTAGTTCTTGCATATATTTCATTGGGTTTAGTGTAAATACTGTAAACCTCGAGTAACACCATGGGACCCATACGAACTGCCACCAGTGATGCTGGACGTGTTCCCAAGACGCAGAGAAAAGTCATGACATTGTAAGAAAAAGTTGACGTTCTGTAGATTGAGATCTGCAGCTGTGGCTGCCTGCAATTTTGGACAGATGATTCATTTTGTAGACAGATGACATAAATTTGCAGTATTGATAAATACAGGACAGTACTATAAGTGTATTTTCTCTTCCTTACGTTTTATTTTTCTTTCTTTTTTTGAGACAGGGTCTTGCTCTTCACCCAGGTTGGAGTGCAAAGGTGCAAAGACAGCTCACTGAGGCCCTGACTTCCCAGGCTGAAGCGATTTTCCCGCCTCAGCCTCCTGAGTAGCTGGGATTACAGGCACACACCACCATGCCCAGCTAATTTTTAAACTTTTTATAGGGATAGGTCTCCTTATGTTGCCCAGGCTGGTCTCACACTCCTGACTCAAGAGATCCTTTCATTTTGGGCTCCCAAAGTCCTGAGAATATAAGCATGAGCCACTGTGTCTGGCCTCTCTTCCTTATAATTATCTTAGTAAAATTTTCTTTTCTCCAGCTTATTTTATTGTAAGAGTATGTAATACATACAACATGCAAAATGTGTTACTTGCCTGTTATGTTTTTGGTAAGGCTTCTGGTCAACAGCAGTAGTTAAGTTTTTGGAGTATCAAAAGTTATAAGTGGCTTTTCAACTATGCCGGGGATTGGTGCTCCTAACCACCTTGTTGTCCAAGGGACAACTGGATAGCCTACAAACCAAGACATGAGTGGGAACTGTAGTGAACTGCTCCTACATTGAGTAATCAAGGGGCACTCTGCCACTTTATTCCTCTAGATTACATAGGTGGAATCTTTCTTTTCTTTTTTGAAACAAAGTCTTGCTCTGTCACCCAGGCTGGAGTGCAGTGGCGTGATCTTGGCTCACTGCAAGCTCTGTCTCCCAGGTTCATGCCATTTTCCTGCCTCAGCCTCCTGAGTAGCTGGGACTACAGGCGCCCGCCACCACGCCTGGCTAATTTTTTTGTATTTTTAGTAGAGACGGGGTTTCACCATATTAGCCAGGATGGTCTCGATCTCCTGACCTTCATGATACGCCCGCCTCGGCCTCCCAAACTGCTGGGATTACAGGCCATAGGTGGAATCTTTAAGTACAGCTGTACATCACCAATTTCCCTTCTCTCCAGAAAACACATCCAAAGTGTTCTCTCAACATCAGTTAGGTTAGCATCAAATTTGAGAGAGATATCCAAGACAACAACTCAACTTCAGCAAGAAGAGAGTAGCTTGGCATTTACCAAGGAGAGATTCCAAATACCTTATTATTTTCTAGCTCTGAGGCTCTGCCATGTTAGGTCACATGGTTACATCTCTCCACAGAACTTGAATTCACGTATAAGTGCCTTTCTATCTCTTACACGTCCTCCCATTTCCATCTATTACCTGTTTTGACCCATACCCTTTTCCCCACGATTGGGCTAACTGGTTCAACGGTTGTATTATAAACCCACAGGGACAGTAAAACAGCAGCCTTGTTAGCACTTCTCCTTGGCAGATATTACAGGATTTGACACATAAGAATCACAAGACACTGGCTTGTGTTTATGGATAGGCCTTAATTTGCCTGCACAGAGTGAAGTTATTCACACCCCTAAAGGCCTTTAAGAATATGCACTGTCAAATGTAATGGTATTGACACCGTGTTCTGTGCACTGACAACACTTTCCTTTGGTATGTGCAACTTTAAACTCGGGCCTAGGACCATTAGATCAGCGAAAACTAATTAAAACATCTATGAAATGGGAAAGATACATAGTTGTGAATTTGCATCCTCCCCATCACCTCATTCCTATCTCCCAATCCTAGAAACCTTATAAGTAGAGTCCTAGCATTATTCCCTTTCACAGTCAATGTTACTACACCATCATTTAACTGAATAAACTAACCCTTAAACCTGTAGTTTTTTCTAGTGATCAATTTAGTTACTTTGGAAACAAATATATCTTTCAAGAAACAGGAGGTTTTCTAATGATAGGTAAAAGTGGTTTCATGTTTTCCCTTTATCATTTATCTCTTTTTTAGCAACTAGTTAACATTCTGCTAAAAGGAGTCCAAAGATACTTTTCCCCTCTAGTAAATACCCTTAGTGATTTTTTTGTTTCTTTGTATGTTTTTTTGCCATGAGGTCTGTAATTATATTTGCAGGAAGATTACAGAGGTTCTTCCTTCTTGCTTTCCAGGAAGCCTACCCCAGTTACTGGAAAGAATGGATAACAGATCTGCTATTTGGTCTTTTTGTTCCCCCAAATTATGGGATTTTCTAATAAATAATATCTCTTGTGACCTTGATAATCAAGATTTACTGTGGAAGAAAGAAGGCAGAGATAGAATACAGAATTATTATAATCCTTATGTTGTCTTGAATTTGATTTTGAAATATCATGAACTCATGAGTCATTAGATACACACATACAGACATATATCATTTCACGTTCAAAGAAATCAGGGCTTCCTGAAAAAAAGGATGTTCTAGCTCTGGGACCGAAAATGTGTAAGATGACCACTTCGTGGCAGCATTGTTTATCACAGTGCCAAACTGGATACCACCTATATGCTATCAATAATAGAATGGACAATTAAATTGTGGTGTGATAAGTTAATTAGAGTCTCCCACAAGGGAACACTATACTACAATATAAATGAACACACTATTGCTTCATTCAATAATATGGATGAGTCCCTTAAAACATTATAATGAAACAAAGAAGCCAGAAATTTTATGAGTTCATTGATGCCTATAAGACATAAAGGTTATGTAACATAATTATAAAAAATATATTTGTATGCATTCGTGTAGAACTGACCCTTTTCTATTATAAGACCATTTCATAGAAAAATGGTCCACAAAATTTTACTGATACCTCTCCCCCATAGAAAGGTCTTATTGTCCCCCCTTTTTTTTTTTTTTTGGCTTAAATCTTGTTCTGACAATTTTAAATGGGAGGAAAAAGGCTTAGCAACCTATATTGCATCATTTATATGTTTCTATGTCTTCAGAAGTACTGTCTTTCTTAATATTATTCTAAAGAATAACTTTCATCTTTGCACACCTATAGGCAGTCAGTAGAAACCACGTGCTGTAAATGTTAAAATCAGATCTATATTTTCGTTACTGAGATGCCAAAGACAAATCTGCTCGGTTTTTACATTTTACCCAAAGGCTTGATAAAGCTAATTCCCCATCTCTAATCCCTACAGAGACACACACATAGAAATGCAAGAACACACAATATCGGTCATATACTATTAAAAGATGGCAATAAGGTCAAATTCTTTGACTACCTTTTCAATAAGGGAGGTCTCTCTGGGTTCTAATCCAGTCTTTTATCTGTCTGGCAGTAAAAGGAATAGTATGTGTACCTTTCAGTGAGGTGTCACGTGAACTTCATTACAGAACTATGTAATCTTAGAAAATTCAAAGAGAGAGCGAGAGACAAAGAAAAAGCAAGAGGGAATACTCTGTACAGAATCACCCAGAAATTCATATGACAAATATATTTATAATGAGATCGTTTATCATGAGAGCTGCTCGGCAACCTTTTCTCAGAAATAATAATATAATACCACTCAATCTTTCTCGTTTTAACAGCTAAGGAGATCAACTACAGATTCACTAAAAAAAGCTTTCAACTGAAGACAACACTTCAACTTCAGCAAGAATAGAGCAGCTTGGTATTTACCACGGAGAAACATTATGGGGTCTGTACTCTTTCTCTTAATTTTATTTAAAAAGTGAATGTATCTGTAAAATCTTCTACAGCTACATGTTTCTCAAACATGATTTTCTCACCACCTCCAACAAAAACCAGTATCCTATCTATTTTTTATAACAAAAACAAAACCATCATTCTATTTTAGCATCATTCAAAATATGTTAAAAAATACAAGGAATATATCATGTTTTGTGTCAAATACATATTGCAAGAAGCTTCCAAAAAACTCCAAAACAAAACAAAAATAACCCTTGTATTTCCTGTCTCCAACAAGCCTAAATTCCAAACCCTAAAAAAAAAAAAACCAACTTAAATTGAAGGACTATAATACAATATCAGTTTTAGAACCAGTTATATATTTAAAAAAAAAAAAAAAAAAAGCCTTACTAGTAATCACTTTGGCAAATGGTCAAAAGCCCCATTTTAAAACTTCCCTTTCTTCATGCAAGGAAGGTGCTTACTCAATTTCTTCAGCTGTGACTCCACATTTTTATATTCTAAATCAGTTTTCTTTGTTCATTGTAACTACTTATTAGTGAATTGAGATTATCTATGTGGCAACAAACAGCTCCCTTGATAGTTTGGCTGCATACCCAAAGCTGCTACTTTGATGATCATTGCTTGAATGTTAGATGATATCATCTCTCTGAGCAAATCTTCCTGGTTTCTCTGCCAAAGGTAAGCTAAAGGCTGGAGATTAAGCCTTTTACACCTACAAAAGAAAAAGAAAAAGAAAGTCAGATGATATCTTAATATTTTATACTTGGATCCACAGCAATTACTTTGATTTGAAACATAATGCTTCGTTCAAGGATTTTAGCATTGAAAATGCTTTTAAAAACATATTTTGCATAATGAAGTTTATATATACAACATAAACATATTTAATTTCCATGGGCTATGCATAAACTGATAAAAATGAAATTTCTAGGCATACTAGAAATATTAATTTTAGTAAGACTCTTAATTTAGTAATCTATTAAAAGAGTTTACAAATGCCAGTATTCTCTCTGTTTTAAAACTTCCATGGGTATCAAAATTTTGAAGCATATGTAAAGTGGGCAAATAATTTATCCTAATAAAACAGCCGCATATTGATTAAATTAACAGTAACTACAGTTATATGAATTATTCTAAACTACTAATTTTGATTTTTTTTTTTTAAGAATTTGATTGTGAATAAAAAGAAAATACTAAGAACAAAAAGTACAATGCTGCAGGCACTGTACAAGATATTTTCCATTATTGGTAAAGTAGAAAAAATATAGGTTTTGGAGTGAACACACATCTGAATTTAAAACCTCATTTTGTACTCTAGCTGCACGGCTTTTGAAGTCAAGTAAAATCTAAGTCCTTGCGCTTAGTTTCCTAGTTCATAAATAGGGGCAAAAATAGTTCCTTTCAAAGTTCTTAAGAGGATTAAAAAATGTGAAATGAAATCATCCTTCCCTTTTCTTCACATTCCACATCCAATCTACCACAACGCAGAATGTGATTATTCCTCACCAATACCACTGCTAACAACTTGGTTTGAGCCACCATTCTCTCTCATGTCAACATCCTAATTTCCTTCCCTGCTCCACCCTCACCCTTTAAAATCCATACAGCAGCCAATGTGATCCTTTTAAGACATTAAATAGATCATAGTATTCCTCTGCTCAAAACCCTCCAGTGGCTCCTCATCACTCCATGGATCTCGCCCTGTTTAGTTCATGCACTTTATTTCCTACTACTTACTCTCTTCTCACTCCATCCTACCACTGCTGCCTGTCTGCTCACTCTTGCCTTTACACTAGTTGTGTTCTCACTTGCTTCATGCCTTTGCTTAAATGTCACTTTCTCAGAAAGGACTATAATTGTTTAATCAATTAAAGGTAATACAGATAATGTAGTACAATGCCTGGATAAAATAGGTATTCAATAAATGATAGTCAAAGCCAAGTGACTTGCCCGAGTCATACACTAACTGGCTGAGATCAGATTCCAAACCAAGAATATAGCTCTAAAACCCAGTGTCTATAAGGTTTATAAGTAAAATCCACCGTCCCTAGCATCTGTAAGGTTGCTTGGCTGACTACTCTGGCCTATACTGATCTCTCTCTCTCTCTTCTCTCAGAGATCCCAATACTTATTAAATGTACCATGTTTGGTCATTTACTCATACTTGGCCTTAAAAATATCACTATTGCTTTTCATTATGTATACCCTGACTTTCAAAAAGCCAAAACCTTCCTCATTGCAGAGATTGTTGCATGTAATTTTCCCTTTTAAAATGTCTCAGAGCATTTAAGCAATGCTGAAGCAGTTAATAAATACAAAAATAATAAAATGTGAACTACCCATGTAATACAAACACTAGTTCTTGCTGTCCTCTCACCCAATGTTTAAGGCCGACTAATCAAAACAGCCTCTCTACCTTTTTAAACTAAGACTTACTTTTTTATTAAAAAAAAAGTTTTTTTCCTGTCCTTATTGTAAAATTTGTGGTTGTTGCTTTGAAATTCCTCAAAACCTCTTGACTATAGACGTAAGTAAAATTTTTTTCCTATTTAAGTTCTTTAACAGTTCAAAATATCATGGCTCAAATAAAAGTACTCTGTAAATCACTGCTGAATTTTAACTTGTGACATCTATTAAACGCTTTACATTCTGAAATTATGGTAATACAACACAAACTAAAATTTGGTAATAGGCTAATTCAAAATTGAGTTTGTGGACCAACAGACTGCCAGTAACATTACTTTTGAAATTTCAAGGATAAAATAATTGCAGATATGCTTTATAACATAAAATCTACTCATCTGTTCAACCATGTGTTCAAGTGTACCAGAGACTGTGTTCTGAGAAAGTCTCTACCCGTGGGCATGACGCGTGCCCTTCTTCCATATATATACATATATGTAATGGGCAGCCTCCTAATCAGGATCACATTTTTATTTGGCTTTTTAACTTTCATAAATAGATGTCATCCCTATCTCCAGTCTGGCTACCCATTAAGGCATGTGGGTTTGAACTTATTAAAAAACACTAATTTTTAACAGTTCTCAGAGAACATGATCTAAAACTTGATGACAACACTATTATTTCTAAAGTATGGCTTAAGGGATATGCAATTCATCTCCATCTGTAGATCGGTTGTTCTCAACGGTAGATCTACATCTAGGTAGAATGCAAGGAAAACTTTCTCAAAATACACATGACCTTCTTCCCCACTCCACCATCATCATCCATCGTCTAGAGACTCTGATACACTTCTAAAATGTAAGATCATATTTCTCTTCACTTAACTATGCTTTACCCTGTTTTCCCTTCATTCACTCTTAAAATTCTGTATTTTTTTAAACTGCCCTAAATCCACCATGGAATTAGAGAGAAAATAAATAAAATAAAAATGAAACTTAAATTTTCAAATCTATTAATATGTAGGTTTTAAATGAGATAGTAAATAGGAATGTTTCTTTATCAAGAATATAAAAATATTATACAAATACAGCCATTATCTTATTCTATTTATCCTTTTGACTAGCAAAATAACTTATTTGTAGGTCAAATTGTGCTTAAGAAAAATAATGGAGTCCAATTTTCTTTTGTTAATATAACTATGCCCAGAATCTCTATACAATATTATATTTATCTAGATAAATTAAAAATGAAAAGTAAATTCATTCAGGTCGTGTCTTGCCAGGCCAACATTAAATAACCAATATTATCATTTTACCTCATGATTTTTGAATAGATCAATAGAATTGACCGTTTTGGTATGTGCAGCTACAGACTAAATGCTTCACTAGTGGTCCCTCCCTTAGGGGAGCAGAGAGAGGCTAGGAGGAGGGGAGGAACATCCTAAAAATTCCTTGAAAGTTGAATGGCTTTATATGTAAGTACTTCAATCATATAAATATTTTTGGACAAGAACTGAATTATATGAACCAAAGAAGAGATGACTCCTTAGTAAGCATTTTTTTTCTTTAAAATATTACTGTATTGATTCTATTATCTCTTGATTTTTATTACAAATGATGAGTTAAAAGAGATTAACAGGATATACTAAATCAAATAAGAAAAAAATGAAGACAATACTTCTCACTAAAAAATCTATCTCAATTCTATGATAGATTATTTTTCCTTATACTAATTAAGTTAAATTTCCTCATGTGTGATATAAGGATAAAAAAAAGTAAAAGCATGACTTTTGTTACTTAGGTAAATACATACATTTAGTTCCATGGAGCACGTAGGCTACCATACCTATTTATAATTTGAATACAATTATTGATTTTTCACTTATTCACATTCTTAAAATACATACACTTTTAAAATTAACAAATTAATGTTTTCTTACACATTTTCCACTCGAATACGCTGATAGTCAGAAAGTATAGCACCTACTGATATCCCCTCTACTTCTTCTTTTTCCTGAAAATAAAGGAAAAAACCATAACTTTAAAAATAAAGTAACAAATGGCTCCACATCATGCTCTGAAAATTATAAATGAACTGCGTCTCATCTAGAAAACTACCTCAAAGCAGAGTAATTTACTGAAAATATAATCGACATTCAGAAAAAATTTACATATATTTAAATCATTCTCTCAGCTGTGAGAAAAATAATTATGGTTTTACTTAAAATTTAAATAACTAGAGATCCCTTTCCATGGAGAAAGCAAAGACTTAGGCAGCACTTCCAAAATGTTTCACACTTAACGTATTTTTAAAGACTCACTGATGTTCGATGGAAACTTTTGAGAAATTTCTATTTAAGGACACTATTTTCCCAGATTGAGTAACTTCTTTTAAAAATTAGGCAATGGCCTACATAGATAAGGGAGCACAATAATTTTTACGTAAATCTTAGGAAAAAATGATTGAAATAGGAGTATCCAGAAAGCAGAGATGGTAGAGGCATTGCCTGGATAACAGTATAGCACTGTAGATAAAGAATTCTGTCATGGGAAGGAAGCAATGAATTATTATCAACGTAGTTGCAACTGAGAGCATCCAGCAGTATATCCGGCATGGTCCCAAGGGAATGACAACTATCCTGTCTAGCACACTCATTAATGAGCTGGAGGAGAATGTACATTCAAGTATGATCAAGTTTGCAGATGATACAAAGCCAGACTGGATTAAAAAGAAAAGAAAACAAGATCAATCAAGTACATGGATGGATTATGGACAACTTGGGGATTTGAAAGGACAGGTCCAAGATGATATTTAATGTAAAGAAGTATAAGATAATACACTTAGGGAAGAATAATACACAATATGGGTGTAAACTAGGGAACTGTTATCTAGAAAACACATGAAGAAAGTGACTAGGGGGTGATTACTAATAACAAACTGAATAGAAATTCTCTGAATAGGTGTAAAAGAAAATCCATCCTAGCCTACGGACGTACAAAAGAAACTACTTTAGAGAGATCACTTCATTATGAATACTCTGGTCTTACCAAACTTGGATATCTAGAAAGAAAAACAAAAGTGTTTCACATAAAACAAAAGTTAATATTTCAAGTCATACTGAAATAACCCTGTGTACCTAAAAGGATGTCATAATAAATAAACAAAAATGTGCAAAAGGAATTTTTCATGTCTTTAAAGTCAAATGAAAATTTGCCCTCCGAAATGTCAGAGAAATACCTGTCCAAATCACCGCAAAATAAAACAATTCTTTTTATCAGATAAGGTTTCAGGAAAAGAGCTATTTCCTTTACTTTCCTATTTCAGCAACTTTGTGAGAACATTTGCTTATAACCTTTCCCTAACCTTCCTAGCCATATTTTTTTTCATAAAAGTCATTGTATTCATTAGAAAAAGTCATAGCATAGAGTTCCTTATTAAACGTAAATACAGTAGAGATTGGAGTTGTTGAATAATGTTATCAAAATTTTAGTTATATCCCTATATCATATAGATGTTTATCTGAAGTTCTGCTATAAAAATAATGAAGTACTAAATATAGACATATAGGAGTGTGTGTATTTCTCCAGAGATCATGGAAAGAAAGACAAGAGCCACTGGTGTTTTCTTCCTTCCCTAAGTCAAATTATTATTTTCTTTTTTTTAGACAAAGTCTCACTCTGCCGCCCAAGCTGTAGTAGAGTGGCACGATCTCGGCTCACTGCAACCTCCACCTCCCAGGTTCAAGAAATTCTTCTGCCTCAGCCTCCCAAGTAGCTGGGACTACAGGCATGTGCCACCATGCCCAGCTAATTTTTGTATTTTTAGTAGAGACGGAGTTTCACTATATTGGCCAGGCTGGTCTCAAACTCCTGACCTGGTGATCCACCCACCTCAGCCTCCCAAAGTGCTGGGATTACAGGTATGAGCCACCGTGCCTGGCCATCAAATTATTATTAAAATAATAATTGGAATTTATTATCCATTTGCCATTCACTAGTGTGCTATGATTTTTATTTAATGCTCACCACAACCCTAAAACAATTTCTTCTTTGTATACATGCATTCTTTGGAATACTCTTCTACTCCCATCTATTTTATTTCATGTATTTTTAAATTTTTATTTATTTATTTATTTAGAGACAGAGTCTCACTCTCTCTGCTGCCCAAGCTGGAGTACAGTGGGGTGATCTCAGCTCCAGGGTTCAAGCAATTCTTTTGCCTCAGCTTCCAGTGTAACTGGGACTACAGACGTGTACCACCATGCCAAGCTATCTTTTTCTATTTTTAGTAGAGATGGGGTTTCACTGTGTTGCCCAGGCTGGTCTTGAACTCCTGGACTCAACTGATCCACCCGTCTTGGCCTCCCAAAGTGCTGGGATGATAAGCTTGAGTCACCGCACCTGGCCCCATCTATTTTATTTTTTATTTGATAACACTTAACTAATCAGCACTAAGTAAATTCTGACTATTCTTCAACACTGAGCCTATATATAGATCATTAGTTTTATTTGTTCAATAATTTTTTTGAGGCCTCCTGGGTTCAAGTGATGTTCAATAATTTTTTTGAGGCGTCCTGGGTTCAAGTGATTCTTGTGCCTCAGCCTCTTGAGGAGCTGGGATTACAGGCATGCATTGTGTCAGCAAGCCCAGCTAATTTTTGTATTTTAGTAGAGACAGAGTTTTGCCATGTTGCCCAGGCTGGTCTTGAACTCCTGACCTTAAGGGATCTGCCTGCCTTGGCCTCCTCCCAAAGTGCTGGGATTACAGGTGTGAGGTACCACACTTGGCCCAATAATTGTAATTACTACTGCCTGGTAGAAATCTGGCCCTATTACTTACTAGCTCTGTGATTTTGAATGTTACTGAATTTCTCTGTGTGTTTCTTCATCTATAAAGTGAGGAAAAAAATATCAATTCTTATTTTCCAAGGTTATTGTGGAGATTGAATAAAATAATTCATGTAAATAACACAGTATCCAGCACCTAGTAAGCATTCAGCAAGTATTTTCTTCTTTCATTATTATGATCTTTACTATTCCTATTACTTCTATAACTACCTGTGTTATTACTTCTACTATTACTACTACTGACTACTACTACAGTCATCTCTCATTATCAATGGGGGGGCTGTTTCCAGGAATCCCCCTAAAATCAAAATCCACAGACTCTCAAATCCATTATATAAAATAGTGTAGTATTTGCATATAACCAATGCATATCTTTGCATAAACTTTAAATAGTCTCCAGATTATTTATAATACCCCAATACAAGGTAAATGCTATGTAAACAGTTGCCATACTGTTTTTAAAATCTGTGTTTTTATTGTTGTACTCTTATTTTTTATTGGTTTTTCCTCATAATATTTTTTATCTACAGTTGATTGAATCCATGGATGTGAATCCGTGGATACAGCGGGCTGACTGTACTGCTACTACTGTATTAAAAACCTAACTCTTCCATTTTGGCGGACAAAGCCCTTCTCTAATGGGCTTTAACACTCTTTCTCATTATGACTCTCAAGACAAGCCTACTAACCCTTGACACTCAACTCTAGACAGAGTTGCAACACAAGTTTTCCAGCACAGTGAGACCTGAATAATCCAGGGATAAGAAAGACTTCTGCTGATTCCTTAATCATTCTGAACACAACTACAAACTTCAAACAAAGGGCAAAATAGATATTTAAAAGATAAAGATCTACCACATAGTCAATCTACGCCTTAGAAAAGACATAGCTAGGTTCAGGCCCTGATCCCTGACCCATATCATTTGGGAGAAAAAGTCAGTAAATAAACAATAGCAATGGAAGTGTCAGCAGAGAAAAAAAGAGAATGGCTACTAACATAAAGGATATACTGAGACAGCATAAAGACAGCCAAATGAATCACCTTGTGTCATAGTTGAAATAAAACCAAGTATGCTACAGGAAATTAGTAATATAGACTCTGGGACCCTATCCCTACAAATTTTTTAAACCAACTCAACTGAGTTATAATCATGTACAATCAACTGCATACAGTTAAAATGCATAATTCAATAATTTTGGATTGAAACCAGTGAAACTGGTACCATAATCAAGACAGACATCATTTCAGTTATTCCCAAACAGCTCGTTGTGCCCTTTGCAGCCCAACTCTCCCTTCAAACCTGGAGAGAGACAAGGAGAGAACCTAAAGAATGGGACCAACGTTTCTACCTTAAATTACTATTAACTGAGAAAGAAAATATATACATGTTTTAAAAGAAAATACTCCATTTATTCAGTTTTGCATATGTTGTACTCAATCTGTTTGCTAGGTATCTTTGTGTGGCTCATACTGTCATAACAAAATACCATGTAGACTGGGTTGCTTAAACAACAGAAATTTACTTTCTCACAGTTTTGGAGGCTGGAAGTCTAAGCTCAAGATGCCAGCATGAATTTTCTGGGACTCTCTTAAGGCCTCTCTTCCTGCCTTGTAGATGGTCGACATCTTGCTGTGTCTTCACATGGTTCCAGGGGTGGCAGGAAGAAAGTGCAAACTCCTTTCTGGTGTCTTTTCTTACAAGGATACTAATTCTATCATGAGGGCCTCACTTTCATCACCTCATCTAAACCTAATTATCTCCCAAAGGAGATCCAAATACCTTCCAAATACAATCACATGTGAGGTTAGGGCTTCAATATATGAATTTGGGGTGGAGGGCATAATGAGTTTATAGCACTATCCAAATAGATAAGACTATTAGGTACACCGAAGAAAACTCTGGTGCTCAAGAGAGCATAGGAATATATGTGGGTGTTGTCAGCATATACCTGAAGCCACGGGAGCAAACAAGAACCTCAACGATAGGATATAGGGTGAGAAGAGGGCTGAGTGGAAGACCCTGGGGATACACCAACATGTAAGGAGAGGCAGGAGAAGGAAAACCCAGTGAAGACGTTGGAAAAGAGTGGTCATAATGACAGAAGATACAATCAGGATAAAGTAATGGTGTGTGCACAAATATACAGAAAATGTTGATGAAAAGGCAAGGACAAAGTAACAATATTACCGAGTACCCAGTATGGACTAAGATTTATGTTAGGTACTTTGTATATCTTATTTCAGTTATTCCTCATAAGAATCTAAAATACTATGAAACTGATTTTATATGTGAAAAAACCAAGGTGATTAACCCACTCAAGTTAACAAAGCTGAAAATAAACAAATACAACACCAAGCCTTTAAATTAAGGACTGTCTACCAACCACAGCTGTGCTCTTTCTTACTGACATAGTACCATATGCCATAGAAACTTCAACAAAACCATTGTATTTTACCATTAGGGGGTTGATTATGACCATTTAGGAGAAAGCTGCAGTCATGATTAACAGAAAAAAGAATAAACATTTGAAGGAAAGACACATACACTGCCAGTTCTTCAAAGAATGAATTTCAGATCCTCAGAGAAAAAAAGTATAATCAGTGAATGAATATCTATTACTAAATTTAATAGAATTTGGAGATTTTAATTCATATTAAATTACATTCTTATCATCAAGATAACCAAAAGCTAATCAAGTAGTAGAGACCAAAGGGGAAGAAAATAGAAATTAAAGATAATAACGTTAGTAACTGAGATGTCAGAAACAAAGACTGGACCCTAAATAGGCTGGCACATTGCTAAACCACAGGGGCTCTCTGACACAAGTGAAACTATTCAGCTTAGGCCATTATCACTATAAGTGATGATATATAAGTTCAACTCAGGAAATAAAGTCAGCAATAGCATCACTGAGTATTAGAAACAGCAGTGCATAATGTCATTAAACATTTATATTAGTTACTGCTCTCAACAATGTTCTGAGGTAGATTATCATTATCTTCCTCACTTTGTAAATATGGGACATCGACAGATTCTTACAAACTCAACTATGACCACATTAGAAAAGCAGGCATCACAGGCCCATTTGTTGCTTAGAATACTTTTCCTCCCCCATCTTTGTCAATGTGAATCACACCTGCAAGATTGCTGGGAAGCTAGTCCAGCAGCTGTCTGACCTATGTCGACAATTTTAACAATAGAGAGGGCACTTCCTAAAGCAAACAGATACTCACAAACTGGTTAAAAAAAAAAATAGGTTAATTACTAGAACTATTTCCACACCTATCTGTAGGCAAAAGAACAGTTATTCCAAGAATTTATTCAGAAAAAGCCAATAAATGTATCAATACAATGTTTAAGAATCCAAGAGCTGAA
The DNA here is from genome assembly GCF_037993035.2 of Macaca fascicularis. Classification (NCBI taxonomy): domain Eukaryota; kingdom Metazoa; phylum Chordata; class Mammalia; order Primates; family Cercopithecidae; genus Macaca; species Macaca fascicularis. Next base: position 11,994,504 of record NC_088381.1, read on the forward strand.
TCTAGATGATCAACCATGGTTCTCAGAATACATTTATTTTTATTGATTGATTGATTGATTGATTGAGACGGAGTCTCGCTCTGTCGCCCAGGCTGGAATGCAGTGGCATGATCTTGGCTCACTGAAAGCTCCGCCTCCCGGGTTTAAGCAATTCTCCTGCCTCAGCCTTCGAATAGCTGGGACTACAGGCACATGCCACCATGCCCGACTAATTGTTTTGTATTTTTAGTAGAGACGGGGTTTCACCATGCTGGCCTCAAACTCCAGACCTCGTGATCTGCCTGCCTCAAACTCCCAAAGTGCTGGGATTACAGGCATGAGCTACTGCGCCCAGCCAGAATACATTTTTGTTAATGTACAAAGAAAAGCCACAGCAATCTTCAAGTTCCTGCACTGAGACTGGGAAGCACTATGTAGTAAACAGTTGATTTTTGCAACTGGGAGTGCACGGGAGTGTGCGTGCACGTGCACAGACATGCTGTACATGTATATAAGTCAAGTGCAGTCTTAGATCTTTTAAATAAAATGAAAGAAATTCTTAGTTGTGATCTTTTTTTTTCTTTTTTTTAAGGAAAGGAAGACCAAGTCTTCTTTTGGAAGTATACATGGCACACTACTAATAGTGATGATACCCTGGAGAGTGGGAATGGGTGGAGAATGAGGGAAAGGGGTCTGGACTTCCACTTTTTACTTTATATACTCTTGTATTTCTTAAACATTTTTTTAAACCAAGAATATGTAAAAGGAAGCTTTAAAAAATTTACATTGAAAAAAGAAAAATAGGGTAATATTCTTCAAAGAACCACTTATTCTCTTCTATAGAGAAGGAAAGCTATATTTTCCCCCTAACATTTCAGTATTTGGATATCCTAGGTAAAACACTTTTGAATTCTGATTTAGGCTGCAGATTCAACAAAGCTCTTGATCCGGCACATATATCCATCCCACACAGACATCCTTCCATACTGCTCCTCATTTTAGGAAATGGCACAACATATATATTGTTATTCAGACCAAAAACTTTAGATTCACTCATGATTTCTCTTTTCTTTATGACATGCACCCTATCAATCAGTAGTTCTGTTAGCTTCACCTTCCAAAAATATCCAGATTCCAACCACTTTTCATCACCTCCACTACTACCACTCTAGTCCTAATGACCACCACCCCTTAATTTGACTATTACCATAGCTTCCTAACCGGCCTCCCTAATTCCACTCTTCCTCCCTACACTCTATCTCCACAAACAGAGATCTTTCTAAACACAAGCCACGGCATGAAGCTTCCCCAATTCAAAATCCTTCAGTGACTTCCCATTCTACTTAAGAGTAAAATCCAAGCTCCTTGCAGATAGCCTTAAAGGTATTATATGCCTGGACCCTGCCAACCCCTCTGACATCACCAACTACTGCACTCCCGAGTATACTCCACGGATCCACACTGCAGTCCTTACTGCTCCTCAAACACCTATGTTTGTTTCCATCTCAGGGTCTCTGGGCTTACCTTTCCCGGTGCCTATAAAACACCTTCCCTAGAATTTATGTGGCTTGCTCCCTCACTTCTTTCAGGTCTCTGTGAAAGTATCTCAGAGAGGACTTCTCTTTCTAAAATATCTCTCCTATCCTTTAACCATCACTTTCTATGTCCTTGCCCTGGCTTTATTTTCTTCACGGTACTACCTAAAATTATATCATATTTTTAAAAATTAAATATTTATGTTTAAAATGTCTGTCTCAGCTCCATGATGGTACTTGGTCCTGTTTCCACTGTAATCTCAGCTCTAGAAAAGTACCTGGTACAATATTAAATAAATATTTATAACTGAATGATGTTGACTACATAAAACTACAGTATTTCTGTACTTAAACAATCACCTAAAACAAAGGCAATAAATAGAAATAAAATTACCATTTGGTAATACACATAACAAAGGGTATCTTTGTCTTTCAAATCAATATGGGATGAATTAACATACCAGTAGTAAAAATGAGGAAAGTATATATATATATATATTTTTTCTTTTTAAAAATTTTTATTATACTTTAAGTTCTAGGGTACATGTGCACAACCAGCAGGTTTGTTACATATGTATACCTGTGCCATGTTGGTTTGCTGCACCCATTAACTCATCATTTACATTAGGTATTTCTCCTAATGCTATCCCTCCCACTTCCCTCCACCCCACCGCAGGCCCAGGTATGTGATGTTCCCCTTCCTGTGCCCAAGTGATCTCATTGTTCAATTCCCACCTATGAGTGAGAACATGCGGTGTTTGGTTTTCTGTTCTTGCAATAGTTTGCTAAGAATGATGACATGAACTCATCCTTTTTTATGGCTGCATAGTGTTCCATGGTGTATATGTGCCACATTTTCTTAATCCAGTCTGTCACTGATGGACATTTGGGTTGGTTCCAAGTCCTTGCTATTGTGAACAGTGCCGCAATAAACATATGTGTGCATGTGTCTTTATAGCAGCATGATTTATAATCCCCTGGGTATATACCCAGTAATGGGATGGCTGGGTCAAATGGTATTTCTAGTTCTAGATCCTTGAGGAATTGCCACACTGTCTTCCACAATGGTCGAACTACAGTCCCACCAACAGTATAAAAGTATTCCTATTTCTGCACATCCTCTTCAGCACCTGTTGTTTCTTGACTTTTTAATGATCGCCATTCTAACTGGTGTGAGATGGTATCTCATTGTAATTCTAATAGGCAATTTTTAAGAGAATAAATACAAATAACTAATTTCAACCTTTTAAAAAAACAAAAAAAATAAGCTAAAAGTAGATACTTTTTGTCAAACAGATATATACGTGTGTGTGTGTGTGTGTGTAAAATCTGATGAACACTCAGATTAAAAGTTGATGAGTGTATGGGGAATTGCGTGATCTCATATGCCACCAATGGGGCTGTTATTAGTGCATCCTTTCTGAAAAACTATTTTGTAGTATGTATCATGAACCTTCATGATATTTATTCTCATAGTCCCAGAAATTTCAAATTTATATCCAGAAATGCAGTCTATAAAAATAATTGAAAATGTGCACAAGTTTATATATAAAAATATTTATCATATTTGTATTCTACATGTAAGTGAAACAAAAATTAGAAAATCCTAAAATCCTAAACACAACAAACTGTGGTACATTTGGAAGAGGGAAAACAAAGCAGTCATTAAAAGACATATTTTCAAAGGACATGTAATACAAGGAACTATTAATGATATAAGGCTAAGTGAAGCAAATGTACATAAAATAAATACTAAAATATGTATTTTTTGAAATAGCCCTAAGTGTAGAAAGTGGATCAGAAATAGACCAAAGTGTAATAATTCTTATTTTTGAGTAGTATTTCATTTTTGCTATTTTATTTCCAACTTCATATTTTAAGTATTTTTACAACCCATGTATTACTTTCTTAATTAGAGTGAAATTATATTAAAAATATACCTATGGATATATATACACATTCATCTCTTATCCCATGTGCTGGTAAGCTGTCAGACACAATCATTCATATATTTATCAAAAAATAATTTTAAAAGTCCCACTTCATGACAGGTCCTATACTAGGAAAGTTAAAACACATTAGAAAACAGCACAGTTGATGTTCTTAAAAAATCAAAATCTAGTGATAAGAAATGCAGAGGAATGGACACATAAAGAAATAAGTCAAATGTCCGGGCGCGGTGGCTCACGCCTATAATCCCAGCACTTTGGGAGGCCAAGGCAGGCCGATCACGAGGTCAGGAGTTCGAGACCATCCTGGCCAACATAGTGAAACCCTGTCTCTACTAAAAATGCAAAAATTAGCTGGGCGTGGTGGCACATGCCTGTAATCCCAGCTACTTGGGAGGCTGAGGCAGAAGACTCGCTTGAACCAGGGAGTCAGAGGTTGCAGTGAGCCGAGATCACGTTACAGTACTCCAGCCTGGCAACAGAGCAATACTCTGTCTCAAAAAAAAAAAAAAAAAAAAAAGAAAGAAATAAGTCAAATATGTGACATAAGTCTATATAACCATAACAGACCACAAGGGAGACAATTCTCACCTATAGGATAACATTAGGAAATACTTCTTTTAAAAAAGTTATACTCCAGATACTAAACAGTCAGAAACGTTGATTCTTTGTCCTTCTAGATTATAAGAAAATAGATTCATAACAGATAACAGCTCCTACTGATGTCTTCCGACATCTTCCCTAACACAGCATTTATGTACAACATCTGACAAATATTTTTTTCAAAGAAACAAATCTGGTTCTAAAAAGAACTATAAACAATTTATCTGCCAAGAAATCCTCACAATCCTAACTGTTGGTCTCCATTTGGTGGCTGATTGTGTGTTTGAATCTTCTATTAAACAACCAATCAATAAGGGCCTAATATGTCATTAGTTCTATTCTAATCACCAAAATGTAGACTTGTCTATAAGAGTTTATAACCTAGTCCTAAAGATTTGTTAATGACTGCTCTCAAAATCAGTGCACTAAAGTGTCAAGAACATACACACATGAGGATGTAAATGGATTTCTACTATAAAATGTACTCAATGTTGTGTTATTCATATGCAAATTTCAGCCATATTACATACAGCTAAAAGGCAACCAATACAGAGTTTGAGATGAGGAAGACATTCAGCCATATGGTCATAGTGACGATTACAAGTTTGGCAGAAGGGATTAAAGGTAGAAATCTAGACACAAATTAGACTGTTGACTCAATATCCACTTGTCTTAATACTGAAATGTTGGCTCACAGAGCCAACGAGGTAAATTGAAAACAAGCTGTCCTTTCTTATAAATGAAAACTAGGCCTCCTTATTACAAAGATAAGAAGATAAGCAGCTTGCATTTATCAGGGATATAATTTTCTTTGAAAAATGCCTCAGTTACCGGTTTTATTCTGTTAATGAGTTCTTGCCTGTGGAGAAAAAAAATGATCTTCTGAATTCAAAGTGTTTTTCATCTGAAGGGCATTCTAACATTTTTTAATATGAACCATTCATAAAAGAAGCACACTTGCATTATAGCTCTGAGTGGCAATATTTGGACTTCTGGTAACACGACATTATTAAATAAACATTTGTGAATGCCAACGATGTTCTAGGGCCTGGATAACTAAGTGAGAAATTTATAGGGCAAGTATAGCATTAGATGCTTTTTCCTTAAACTTCAAATTTTTCACTTTGGTAGAATTACACAAGTCTAGGCTAATAAAAATAACAGAAATGAATATTATCTTAAATAAAATAATTCTGAAAGTGACCCTTAGAATTCCAAGTAATATATTCAGGAATCTAAAATATTGCTGGACTAGTTAAAGAAGCTTTTGTTTTTTCTTAAAATCATCAATATGAAAAAATTTCTAAGATAGAATATGATCACCATCTGGAGCTCCCCCATTAAACAGTGAGCTCATGACAGAGTATTGGGTCACTAATTTGTAGTATTATTACCTCCCATTGTGGGCTTTCATTAAATAGGGGAAAAAGTTGTTAAGGCTGAAAATAAAATGACAAAGAAATTGCAGAAGGGCACAATAATTTGCCAGTTATATCTATTTAAAACAATGTGTTATTTTACTTCTAAGTCTCCATCTTAGTTGCAACAGTATGAAGTCATCCCAGATTAAATTCAACCTACATGTGAAACTAAATGGAAGTGTAGCACTACAGTTGTTTATTTTCCTTGAGTTTCTGAAGCAGTCTTTTTGCTAAAAAGATAAAGTGGGGCCAGGCACAGTGGCTCACATCTTTACACCCAGCTACTCTGGAGGCTGTGGTGGTAGGATCACCTGAGCCTGGGAGATTGAGGCTGTACAGTGACCCCGCCACTGGACCTCCAACCTGGGTAACAGAACAAGGTTCTGTCTCCAAAAAAAAAAAAAAAAAATTAATTAAAAATAGATAAATAAAAGATAAGGTGATATTTTGAGGACTTCTGTGAAATGCCTAAACAACAGCAAGCAACAAAAATAAATAAGGAAAAAATTATATGGTTCAATCCTTTATTCTCCTAACTGCTTATTGGGAGAATACAACAACCCATTCAAGAAGTATTCATTTCTAAGCACCTCAGTTTGGTAGTGTTTAATCTGTTCAGAAGCTGCTTTCTGAACTCATATTCTAAGCTGCTTAAGGAAATGTCCTTTGATTTGTTTGAGATAACTTTAAAATGAAACCTATATAAACAGGAGTAAAATATTCTAAAATCTACACAAATCACTACTTCCAAGAAAAAAGTCGTTTATGTAAAATTTCATTTGCAATAATAGGACCATATTGAAATGTATACAGTTATAAGATATTTAACAATGGGCATACATTCTAAGGAATGAGTCATCATGCTGTTTCATCATGTGAACATCATAGAGTGTATTTATATACATGTCGATGGTGTAGCCTACTACACACCTCAGCTATATGGTACAGCCTATCGCTCCTAGGCTACAAACCTGTACAGCATATTACTATGCTGAATACTGTAGGGAATTGTAACAATGGTAAATATTTGGGTATCTAAACATATCGAACCATAGAAAGAGTACAGTAAAAATACAATTAAAAAGATAAAAATGATACACCTTGAAAGGGCACTTAGCATGGTTGGAGCTTACAGGACTGGAAGCTGTTTTGGGTGAATCAGTGAGTCAATGTTGAGTGAATACGAAGGCCTAGGACATTACTGTACACTACTATCGACTTTATAAATATGGTATGCTTTAGCTGTACTAAAATTATAAAAAAATTTTCTCCTTAATAAATTAACTTTAGCTTACTGTAACTTTTTTACTTTATTGCTAATTAACTTTTTAATCTGTTTAACTTTTTTACTCTTTGTAATAACACTTGGATTAAAACATAAATAAATTGTACAAAATATTTTCTGTCCTTTTTCCGTAAACTTTTTTCTATTTTTAAAACATTTTATTTTTCACTTTTTAAGCTTTTTTGTTAAAAATTAAGACACAAGGCCAGATGTGGTGGCTCACGCCTGTAATCCTAGCACTTTGGGAGGCCAAGGCAGGCAGATCACTTGAGGTCAGGAGTTTGAGACCAGCCTGGCCAACATGGTGAAACCCCCATCTCTACTGAAAATACAAAAATTAGCTGGGTGTGGTGGCACGTGCCTGTAATCCCAGCTACTCAGGAGGCTGAGGCAGGAGAATCGCTTGAACCCAGGAGGGGGAGGTTGCAGTGAGCTGAGATCGCACCACTGCACTCCAGCCTGGGCGACGGAGTGAGACTCCATCTCAAACAAACAAAGAAACAAAAACAAACAAAAAAACTAAGAAACAAGCACATGCATTAGCCTAACAGAGTCAAGGTTATCAGTAACACTGTCTTCCTCCTCCATATAATGTCCCACGAGAAGGTCTTCAGGAGTAATGACTGGCATGGAGCTGTCATTCCTATAACAAGGCCTTCTTGCGGAATACCTCGGAAGGACCAGCCTGAGGCTGTTTTACATTTAATCTTTTTTTATAAGTAGGACTACACTCAAAAATAACAATAAACAGTCAATGCATCAGATTTGTTTATACCAGTATCACCACAAACACATGAGTAAAATGTTGTGCTGTGTATGACATTAAGATGGCTGTGATGTCAATAGAAGATAGGAATTTTTTAGTTCCATTATAATCTTATGGAAACAACACCGTATATGTGGTCCTTTGTTAACCAAAACATTGTTAAGTGGCACAGGCTGTCTAAATAAATATCAAATAAATTCCATAGTTCATAAAACTCAATTTTTTGAAGAATACTTCATCGGATACAAGTAAGGCTATTTCTCAAATTTCAATCTGCTTCAACATTCACTCAGCCAAACTGAATTTTCAAGAAACTATCTGCAAAGCATTGTGCTTATCATTTTACGCTATGCATTGTCTCATTTTATAATCCTAACAATCCTTCAAGAGAGCTTTTATTAACTTCATTTTACAGAAGAGAAAGAGGTCAAGAATAGCTGCATAACTTGCCCCAGATTTCTCAATAATAAATGAGATGTAGAATTAAACACCAGGTGAATATCTGCAGGGAACAATCACTGAGCTGCCTATCCACCCCAAGTGAGTCACAGACCATCCCAGTCTCTGCCTCATAGTTCCTCTTCCATGCTCTTAAGCTAACTGTCTTGCCTGCTCAAAACCTTGGCTCCAATAGTCACATCTCACTCAAAATAAGACAGATCCCCCAGTATCTCTCTATCCTCATCTACCATTCTCCCTTTCATGGTAGGAGCAAGGGAAATCTCTGGGGTGGGGTTCAAGACTAAGGAGCTAAAGCTTGAACACAGTCACGAACAAAGAGACTTAAGGGACCAAATCTGTAACCCCAATGGACAGGATTATCAGAGGTTACGGGGCAGGTAACAGAAAAAGCAAAAGAGGGGGTAAAATACCTGGTAAGGATGGTGGAAACGTTAAGGCTGGTGAAAAGGGGACAATTAGCAAAAGATGAGACTGAAAGTCCAGGTAGAGGCTGGGCGCAGTGGCTCACGCCAGTAATCCCAACACTTTGAGAGGCTGAGGCAGGTGGTCAACAAGTGTTAGGAGTTAAAGACCGGCCTGACCAACATCGTGAAACCCTGTCTCTACTAAAAGTACAAAAATTAGCTGGGCTTGATGGCAGGTGTCTGTAATCCCAGCTACTTGGGAGGCGGAGTCAGGAGAATGGCTTTAACCCAGGAGGTGGAGGTTGCAGTGAGCCAAGAACGCACCATTGCACTCTGGCCTGGGCAACAAGAGCGAAACTCCGCTTAAAAAACAAACAAACAAGCAAGCAAAAACAATAAAAGGCCAGGCACAAACCACAGCATGAACAGCATTATGTACCATACATTGTAGGCCACGGTAAAGAATTTAGATTACATTCTGACAAGGAAGGAAAGGAGGAGTTACTGAGACAAGCATGATAACATAAATATTAGATTTACTTTTCTTATTTATTTTCCTTATTGGTAAAATATATGTAACATAATATTTACAATTTTAACCATTTTTAAGTGTAAAGTTCAGTGGCATTAAGTATATTGACATTGTTGTGTAGCTGAATTTACATTTTTAAAAAGGTTGTACAGGAGTATTGATCAGAAAAGTCTAAAGTTAAAAGCAATACAGGAGTATTGATCAGAAAAGTCTAAAGTTAAAAGCAAGGAATCCTAAAGAGATCTAAGTAAGAAATGATAACAGTCTAAACTAAGGCAGTAGTTATGACAAGAAGAGGGCAGATTCATGATAAGTTTATAAGGAATGATCAATAGATTCTGGTGGTATATGGCTGAGAAGGAAACCCAGAATGCTCCCAAGTATTTGGCTTGGTCACTTGATAGAAAGCAATCACACTGATAGGAAATACACAGATCTGGGGAAGATGCTGAGTGCCAATTGGACACTGAATCTTATGTGCCCTTAGGTCATTCAATGAGAGGTATCCAGGAGACAACTGGTTATGGAGTTCAAAAAACAGGTATAATCAAGTAATATAAATGTATATACCAGTGGTAGCTGAAGCCATGTGAAGAGATATGATAAAACAGTGAAAACATACAGACTGAAAGAGGAGGGTGAAGAATGAAGCCCTGAGAAGCTACATTTACAATGTGGGCAGGGAAAGAAGAGTCTTAAAAGAAAACTAGGCCGGGCATAAAACTAGGCTCATGCCTGTAATCCCAGCACTTTGGGAGGCTGAGGAGGGTGCATCACCTGAGGTCAGGAGTTTGAGACCAGCCTGGCCAACATGGCAAAACCCTGTCTGCTAAAAACACAAAAACTAGCCAGGCATGGTGGTGTGCACCTGTAATCCCAGCTTCAGGAGGCTGAGGTTGCAGTGAGCCAAGATCTCACCACTGCACTCCAATCTGGGTGACACAGCAAGACTGTGTCTCAAAAAAATTAAATAAATAAATAACGAATAAATAAAAAACTAAGAACAGGGGGATAGATGAAAAACTAAAAGAAAGGGCTATCACAGACACCAAAGTCAAAGAGGTTTTAAAGGGCAGAGTCTATAGTGCCAAGTATCACAAAGAGGTGAAGGAATGAAAAAAATGGGGATTAAAAACAAGAATAAAAAATGTTCACTGGATTTGGTTATTACTGACCTTGACAAGACAAGTTTTAATAAATTGATGTTGATGGGAACTGAACTGAAACAGCATAAGAAAAGGGGAGATGAGAAAGAAAATAAATATTTTAAAAAGACTAGTGAAGAGATGGTGAAATTGCTAGAAGAGAATGTGGGATCAAGAAGAAAGGTAACATGTTTGATACTAAGTCAAAAGTAAGTAGCATGACTTATACAGGTTCACAAAACATGTTGGCAGCACCACTATGGAAAGAATTTGATAGGCCATTTCCCAATCCAGTGTTACTTCTGCTAACAAACAGAAACATTATCCAGTTCAAGAATAACAAAGCCATGAGAAAATGCATCTAGCTTCATAGTCTTTAAAAGTATGTAGTGAACTTAGAACAAAACAAAAACTATCTTTAATTATACATACTATTTTTTTTAACTTTTCCCTGAACGTAACTTTATTATTATTATTATTATACTTTAAGTTCTAGGGTACATGTGCACAAGGTTTGTTACATATGTATACATGTGCCATGTTGGCGTACTCACCCATTAACTCGTCATTTACATTAGGTATATCTCCTAATGCTATCCCTCCCCCCTCCCCCCAGCCACGACAGGCCCCGGTGTGTGATGTTCTCCATCCTGTGTCCAAGAAAACTTCTAAAAAACTGTATAACTTTTCTTCAAAAATATCTCCAAAATTAAATTTATCTTAATTACTATAGGAAATGTAATTTGTGGTCACAAGAATACATAAAGTGAATTATTAAAAAAAAATAGAGAAATAGAAGACCTGAGTTAAAAAGCTCAGCTTTATAACATACACATTAACAAAATCTTGTGCACGTTTCTTAACTCTTATCAACTCAGTTCCCTCATAAAATACAGATAATATCTAATTCATAGGGTTGTGTGAGGCAACTAATGTAACATGTGAAGGTGCTCAATCATAAAGAGTGATAAAAATATTACTTATTTCTCCCTTACCCTTCTGTGCTTCTGCATTTCTCTATTTCTGTCACCAGCATCGCCCAGGCTTAAGATGTAACGTAAGACTCTCTCCACTCTCTCTGGGGGCTTATCTGATGCCAGACAGTTGTTGGAACTACAGATTCCCCACATCCAGTCACAAACTACTAAAAATCAAGCACTTTCACTGCAGTGCTCCTAAATCAGATCCCCTCAGCTCTCCCTAGAATAATGTCAACAAAGCTATTACTGCTCTCCCCACTTCTAATTATTTCTCCCTCCAATTTGATACGACTATTAGATTGATCTTCTTAAAATCAATCCCTCCACACCTTCCTACCTACCAAATAAATTCTTCTCTTTAATTTACCTTTATTTTCATTAAATCCTTTTCATTACCATCTACTATTTGGCTGAATACACTGATTTCTTACTTTGTTCCTACTCTTTGTTCATCCCTTTGTTCTTAACTCTTCTCCTCATTTGGAATTTTCTATCCATCCTCTACAACCAATTTCCACCTACTGTAATCCTACTCCTTCTTCACAACCCATGAAACCACATTTGATCTTACTGATCAGAAGTAAGCTCTCTCTCATTTAAATCCTTTATCTCTCTTACTCTGTACGTTTCTTGATGTACTTTACATATGTTATTTTCTATACGTGTTCTAAGTTCTATTAGATTCTGTTAGCATTCACATAGCATGCAGTGTAATGCCTTATATTCAATTAAAAAAAAAGTGCATGAGAAGAATTCAGTCACTTGTGTGGGAACCACAATAATAAATGTAACGAATGACCATTTATTTTAATTTATCATTTTGTGAAAATAATGTTGTGCTTTAGCTGTATTGTGCTACAATCACGCCCGTGAATAGCCACTGCACTCCAGCCTGGGCAACATAGTGAGTCCTCATCTCTAAAAAATAGACAAATAAAAGCAAATAAAGTTGAACTTTGTAAGATCAGGACTTCAACGACTGTATCAGTTAGGGTCCAACAGAAAAATAAAATACTCTAAATATTTTCTTAAAGGACAAGGAATTGATTACACAGGTGACAGAACTGAGAAACCAAACAGAGACAGTGAAGGAACACACGGATTAACAATAGCAGAAACAGTTACTATCCTTTGCCTGCTGGGACAAAGAGTTTACCAGAACCCAGGAACCAGGTACCCTTGTAGAAGGAAGCTCAGTGAACCTGTCCAATAGAAGCTGGAGAAAATAGCAAGTCAGCAACAGCAGTAACTCTACCCAGAGAGAGAGAGAGAGGGAAGAACCAGTTTTCCCCTCCTTGTGCCCTCCAATCTCCCCAGTACCTCCAACTGGCCAAATGCTTAGCCAGCTAATGACAGTATGGACATTTAGTTGACTAAGCCCTCCTAGACACGAAACAGTACCCGCACGGGGCTAACAATGAGTATGAAAGCAAAAAGGTGGCAAAAACGCCCAAGATGAGCATAATAACTTTAACAATATATAATCATTTAAGGAAAATTGAAAGATATAATAAAACAGACAAAATTAGCCAAGGTAAAATGTCTAAAAATCAGCAAGAGACAAGTCCCAACAGACTATTTTCTTTTCACTCAGCAAATAATTCAACAAATATTTGAGTTCCTATATGCTCTGCATTCCAGATAGGGCAAAACATAGGAGACATCACCCCTACCTTCATGGAGCTTAACGTCTAGCAACGACGTTCCAGGATACATAACCCTTAACAAACAAGATGTAGTAAACACATCACAGAATTCAGTGGTATCCAGTATCACCACACGAAGGGTTAGGAATTGAGGGCTACCACCTCTACTTAAAAGTTTCTTTTGATTCTCTTAGGAATAAATCTGGAAAGTAATAGAAGCAACTTCAGTGACTATACTCAATATGAAAACTTAGTGGGAGCAATCTCCAAGATGCTCGGTTTCAAACTATGAAATGTTTTGCTAGGAGCCAGGGGTAACAACAGAATCCAAGTTTATATAAACCTAATTAACAACTGCTATGGATGTTATTCAATAAATAGGAATTGTCGCATTTTTATATAAAGCCCATAACAATCCCAGGAAATAAAAAAAGTCCTGGTACCGCTTTAAAGATGAAGCAAATACTGTGATTTGCATTCATTTACCAAATAAATCAGAGGCATCATTACTAGGAAAAGGACTCCAATCCACATCATTCAATTATGTGTTCCTCTCATTAAGGAAAGAAAGTAAAAGCTACATCAGAGGTAACATAACTATGTTAAAACCTATCAAGCTTCATTCTCCTTATAAACATATCTCTTCAAAAAAATTGCCCGATTATCTCAATAATTTTAAAAAAATTCATTAATTTCATGAAAACTCAGACTATCTTTTTCACAGAACACTAAAGAGGGTAGAAAAACAGGTATATATATAGGTACACATATACCAATGTGTACCCGGACTAGGGTTATGGCAATATTTATTAAAATTGCAAATGCTACTCTTTTAGGCCCAGAAATTCCACCTAAAAACTTACAGATATATTCACACACATGAAACAAAATATGTACCAGGATATTCATGGTAATAGCAAAAGACTGGGTACAACCGAAATGCTCCTCAGTAGGGCAATGGTTAAATAAATAATATATACATATAATGGAATATTACACAACAATTAAAAATGAGAAAACTCTTTACTAAAAATGAAATGACCTTCAGGATACATTATACAAAAAAGGCAAGGGATAGAACACTGTGCACTGTGTGTGTGTGTGTGTGTGCTTTTGTAGATATAAAATATTTCTAGAAGGATACATAAGAAATTGACAATATTGGTTGGGTTGGAGGGGGAAGGAAACTGAGTAGGGAGGAAGAGAATATACCTATGAACATTGTGAATTTTGAACCAAGTGACTGTGTTGCCCATTCAATAAACAAAAATTAACATCAACACCAACAATGGCAAAATCCTCTAAATCTTTGCCCTTAGCAAGTTTGGCAGGAAACTGCTTTCTAAACCAAATTTTTCCCCTCTTAAAGAGAGGAAAAATACAACAGAAAAATTCTAATTAGCCCTGATCTACATACTACTGCCTGAAGTGCTGTTATAACTAGAGTCACGAGGTTTCAAAACTCTAGCAAAATACTGCCACATAAACATATGGAATTACACAAAGGAGAAACAAATACTGAGGACCAGTTATATTCTTCACTCTTTTTTGCCCTTGATAAACTCAAATGAAAAAAACACCAACAGCCAAAACAGCAAAGTTTAAAGGCAGACTCTAGTTTCCTGAATTCTTTTAAGGGTAACCTGCACATGGTTAGGTTAATTAAGTTAAAAAAAACAGATCTATTTGCCAATTTTTCTTCGTAGATCATCTTTTGGCTATTCATTTTAGGAACCATGAGAAAAAGAAATTGCTGACCAACAGCATGTCTCTCATGGCATATTTAAACACTATGTAAATGTAAACAACTAAAATGAAGAATTTTTAAAACGTTTATTATTAGTCATCAATAAGTCAGCATTACTTAATAAGCATCAGCCCCACAACTGCTCTGAAAAGTAGTTAATACATTAAATGTGTACATTCAGAAGATCTTTAATATTAAGAGTTGGGATATAAAAGCCAGTCCTAGGAAGGAAATAGTTAGAATACCGTACCTCGTGCTACCTGCAAAGTATCACACCTGTGAGATAATTTTAAAAGTCATTAATTTAAGAAATCAATAATAAAAAACTTGGATACAATCACGTTTGGGTTTAAGAAAAAAAAAAAAGAAAAAAGAGTTTGAAAAAAAAAGCTTAAACAACTACCACTATTCTTGATTTGATCCCTCCTCAGGCTTCACCCCTGCATCTGAATAATGAAGCACTGAACTACCGCAGACATGGTAAAGTATATTTAATTGAAATACACAGCTTTCCTGGTTCCAGTTGATAAACATTAAATATTTTATTAAACAGAGGAAGCAGAATAAGAGTTAAACAATACATGGAGATGGTCTTTTATAGGTCTTACTTATTTGCATATATTAAACTGCATCCAAGAAATTGCTGATGTGGTTTTCTAGTTTAATGGTCACATATCAACTGTAAGGCAGATCTACAAATAAATGCAAACATCAGAAGTGGTTTCGAAATCTGTAGACATCAATGTTTATTTAGCTTCTCTGATCTCTACAATCAAAATCTGAAATCATAAAATTGGAGAACCTAATCAGAGCCAGGATTCCAAGTTTGCCAAAGTCTTTTCAGACAAAGCATGGAATAAGATGACCGACCAACTATCTGGTGACAATTAAAGAAACTGTTATGTTATTGTGGAAACATTGGTTAAGATGAATTATATTATTTCTTTGGTCATGGATTTAATATTTTATGGTCAATTACAGAAAAGCAGACTTTCCTGATGTAGTTGCTAAAGAAATGGAAAATTACGATGTTACTCTGAAATATTTCCTATTCTGATAGTCATATTACATTAATAATTTACTATCCTTAATTTCCAGACATAAAGCACCAGAGGGACCTGAAATTAATGTTAAAAAGAATAAATTAAAAAAAAAGCAGTCAAGCAAACAGGTAAGAGTGGCCAAGCAAAAATAATAATAATAGTAAATATAAACAAAAAATTAAACTGAGAAGAATATTAAAAAGTGATATAAGCCACAGTCTCCGCCCTCAAGCAGCTTATATGTAGCTGGAGAAAAGATACATGAATACAGAATTAATAATACAAAACAGTAAATGAAAAGAACAAAAACTATTTTTACAGAAAAAAGCATTAAGACATCACTCTGAGTAGCTCTACAAACAGTATAAATGAAAAGAAAAGATTTTGGAAAGAGAAGGCTTGCTAATTTATAAAAAATTTAAAACATATATGGTCATTTCAAATTATAAAAACCATTTGTTGATCTATACAAGTAAGAAATATTCATAGCTCATCGAGATCTCATCATAAAAAATGCATCTTACTAAGCATGTATTTCTAACAAGGACCAGCTGTGGTATTTTAAACAAGATTCCTAACTTCTCTGGATCTCAGTTCCCTCATTAGCAAATAAGAGACGGAGACATCTTTGCATGCCTATTTTTCCAAAACTGAGCTGTTGGGGTAAGTAAATGTGGTTGTGCCTAAAGTTAGGATAATGGAAAAACAGAATAACTGAGAAGGTTCAGTTTGACTCCATCCTGCTGTGTTAAACAAATGAAACATGGTCTCACTTTTTATAAAGTAGGTTATTAAAGAAATTACTATAAATAAAAGCTAGAAATCACTTTTAATTCTGAAATATCAGAAAATTAGAAAACTATCATTTAAACATAATCTAAAGATTTTATTTTTTAAAAAAAATCCACACAAAAGCACAAAGATTCTATTTTTTTCTTCCCATTTTAGTTTGTTGTTATTACATTATGGTCAATGTACAGAAGAAAAAATAAATTACACTGAAACTTCATGATTACAAAGTCATCAACATGTATTCTGACGTTAGAGGTGAAACTTCCTTAAAACAAGGTCCTATGATTAATTAGGTGCAAGACAAAGTGACTTTAGATTGAATTCCACTTGCCAGTAACAAAGTGTATTATAAATAACAATGCATTTATTCAGTTGTCAAACATCCATCAAATACAAAGTTATAGAATAGTAAATGTTAAGAAAAATAATCTATAAAAAATAGGCAGTAAAACACTGACTTTTCTTTTCATTTTTATAATATTTTCTTTCCATGGAAACCACTAACATTTTCTGCTCTAAAAATGAACACAACATGAGACTTTCAAAAACAAAACAAAAACAAATACATGTGCAAATTATGACAATAGACATTTAGCAGTAGCATACTTTATTATACCTACAAAGACAAGACATCTTATTTATGGGTTTTATTTTTCATACAAGCTGAAATGATTATTTTAGTTTTTACTATACCCTATGCATATCATTAATAAAAGTGGAGGGAAAAAACCCTAGAGGTTTACTGCTAGATTAAAACGTACCATTAATATAATAACTATGTATCAAAGTATAATATTTATTATCTGACTTACATAAAATTTCAAATAAATCATTTTTTAGATTTTTTTGCTGTTTTTTTCTTGATGAACATTTGAGGGGAGTGGATTTTCTCTTAAATATTAACTTGGAGTTGTTGCACCTTGTTATACAACATGAAATACCTTTTGAAGTGAAAAAATGAATTATAATGCAAAGTGTTAAGAGCTATACTACAAACATAGGTACTGCAAAGCCTGCATGGTATCAGTGTACTCCATCAACCCAGCATATTCATTCATTAGAGTGGTGCCATCATACACATGGATAGCATGATGCATTGGTTACTGGTAGATGTATTACTTTCATAGGTCAGACCAGTGTAATATTTTAAAAACCTACAGTACACAGTGATTTCATTCATTTAGAGATTTCATTTCCTTGTCACAGCCTAAAATTAGTTCTTCTAAACATTCATAGTGATTCATTTTCTATCTCTAAAATGTTTTCACTGGCCAACTAACCAATTGTTTAAATTGGTGTGACTACATGGATTTTCTTCAATTTCACATTCTCACTTCTTATCCAGCCATCTTAGGGTTCAGCAAAAAGAAAATTAGTGATAATGCTTTCAATTTAATTAGTATATTACATGCACTGTAATTATTAGCGGGAAATGTTATATTAATGAATGTAAAAGTTAGCAGTAAATTACCTTGTAGCTATTATCAATTTCCCAAGCTACTGCTCCTTAAGATAACCCTCTCCCTATGGTCCTTCCGGTAATTTTTCTTTGCCTGATAAACATGATGATTAAATAGCACACAGAGCAAACCTCTGATACTTTTAAAATTAAATCCATGCCCAGCCTAAGGGCTGTGTCTGATTTCAACTAAATGTGTCAGTTAATCAGATAAAAAATTATCAGTAACTCAAAGAAACAGCAGCCTTAGGCTTCATCAGTGCCACAGAAAGCTGAACAAAATAAGACATTCAGACAATATCACATTATGTGTAAAGGTTACTGATAAGCCTATAACTAAACAGAACTGCTTACCACTGTAACAATGTCTAGAAAGAAATACTATGTTCAACATTCAAATTATCTTTAAAATTTTAAAGAAAAAAATGTAAAGAAAACTAGGAATACTTTACCCATACACACATACACATACACATACACATACACACACACACACACACACACACACACACACACACACACATAAAGATGGTAAAAATATGCAGTGGATTTGGGAAATGGAATTCTTTTTTTTTTTTTTTTTTGAGACGGAGTCTCACGCTGTTGCCCAGGCTGGAGTGCAGTGGGGCGATCTCGGCTCACTGCAAGCTCTGCCTCCCGGGTTCCCGCCATTCTCCTGCCTCAGCCTCCTGAGTAGCTGGGACTACAGGCGCCCGCCACCGCGCCCGGCTAATTTTTTGTATTTTTAGTAGAGACGGGGTTTCACTGTGGTCTCGATCTCCTGACCTTGTGATCCGCCCGCCTCGGCCTCCCAAAGTGCTGGGATTACAGGCTTGAGCCACCGCGCCCGGCCGGGAAATGGAATTCTTAAAGCTATATTCTCAGTGAGGTTTTATTGAAAAGAACTTAATACTACCAACATGATTTCTAATAGAATACTTCAACAATTATACAAAGTAAACCATATATTTAATGGTTTGTTAAGAGAAAGCATATGTGAATTCAGTTTCATTAATCTGCACAGTTCTACCTAGGGCCTCAGACTCAATGCAATTTCATCAATTAAAACAAAATCTGGGGTAGTCTAAAACTATAACAAGATCCTAAATTAATTAAGAGAGGAGATCATTTTTAACCTGCAACAATGAGCACCAATAGTCATTTGCAATATTACCAGTTAAAATAATACATATTATCAAGGGCCTGATTATTTTAATAAGAGGATTTAAAAGCTCCTACAATTATTAGATAGGCAGGCAACCCCTTAAACTTTCAGAGCATATTATGATTTTCAAAGCATTCTCAGATTACTAATTAAGATTGCTTTAACTATAGAAGAAGGCTATCTTATAAACTTGATATATTAGTAACAACTGCAAGAAAGAAACTAAATCTGAAAAGAACAGAAAATTATCTTTGAAAGACATAATGGGCAGTAGCTATGAAAAATCCATTTACAAAGCAGAACAGGAGTCTCAAACCTTCTGACAAAGAAAATTTCAAATTAACACCCATCATCTTTATTCTTCTCTTCTACTGTGACCAGACAATGTATTCAACTGTAACAAGATTCTCATTCGTTTTCACCGAGTGCAACTTTTCAATAAGTAGACCTTTGTAGCAGGAGAATTGGGCCAATTCTATACAAATATAAGCTAAATATCACAGACCCATATAAATTAAAGGAGTCCAACAATTTAAAATTTACTGTCTACCTATGAGTACAGGATCATCCCACTGAATCTTAAAGTTTTGATTCCTGACACATTGAAAAGTGTATTGCAGACCCGCTGAAATAACTATTTTTAGTCAACAATTAATCTGAAGTGCAGAGAAGTGGTTTTGCTTTTCCAGCTTGCTACAAGCAGCAACATGTACCTTTTAGGTAAGAATCCATCAAGCACTAACCCTGGTTAAAGTTAGGTTAAGACTCCCCCTCCAAGACTTCTACAAATTTCAGAGTTCACCAAAGAGCAACTAAAAAATTATCACAGGGTTACAGGATGAAATTCAAACTGGTCACCAAGAGGTGACTTAATCTAGCTGCCTCTTGCAATCCCCAGGGCTTTCTGGTCTCCTCTCACATCACAGGGTTTAATTGTTAATGGCTGCTCCCTTTGACCCCTACATGGCTCATGTCAATGATTACAATTCTCTCTCTCTTAACTCTTCACAACTTCAAATCTATGCAAGAGTGTTAACAGATTATTTAAATAAAAAGCACAATGATTTATACATATTAAAAATTGTAATTGAAAATAACATTATCAAAAGCATTTCAATTAAACTATATAATTACAATACTAGGACCCATTCTCTAGGTTAACTAAAAAGAAAACAAGAATGTAAGTCATTTATTTAAAAATATATTTATTATTGAACTACATTTACAATTTACTATATTTTCAAGTGTATCTTTCTGAATAGTGAAAACATTATGCTTTGTTTAAAAAAGTACTGTAATAATAAAATTTATTTTGGCATGCATTAACTGAAGTAAATCAATATTAAACTTTGAAAAAAAAACAAAATAAAAGTTTATACTGAAAAACTTTCTGATTTTATAGTACTAATCGAATTTTCCCCTGGGATGGGTTCAAGGCACAGGAAAACTTTATAACCACAACAGTTAAATAAAAATACTAACGTTAGGTAGATGATTATTTGTAGCGAAATATATAAGCATTTTGTGGTTTCTCACTTTACAAGCTCAAATATTTATAAAACAGTTGCCTACAGACAATTCTTTAAGAAAATCCTATATAAGGATGACCTTCATCAGGTATCTGATGATGACTTTTAAAACTGAATTTGACCTAAACAAGCTTTCCAATATTTAATAAACTAATGTTAGCTCTCATGCAGTGATGAAGTATAAACACCCACAATTAAATCTTAAGGTTATATAGGTTTCTATCCCATACCAACTATATAAATAGGGAATAGATTTGTGGACTTTTACACAGGATGGCCTTTAAACATAGTAGTTTAATATTTTTATCCATGAATAAAATGTTTGCTGTTTAAAACAAGCTTAATAATATTTTACATAAAGCATAGTAATATTTAATAATTCCACTAACATAATTTAGTAACAGAAATTAAACCATCTTACAATTAAGGTTGGGCATATAGTCTTTAAAAATATAATTTTTAAGTAAGAAAAGAATTAAGAATTTATCCTGTCATTCTTATATAAACTTATTTTGAGTAACCACTGAGTAACCAAATAATAGGAAGAGCATCTCTCTTTATGGAATATTTCAGCTAATAAATGAAGCAGGAATGACAGACTCGTAATAACACCATTAAAGAAAAAGATAATTCGAAATATAAATAGTATATGTTCCCTGATGGAAGAACATACAACCATATGTGGGGTATTCTTTAAAAAAAAAAAAAATCAAACCTGAATTTGATCAAACTTCCATATCTGTGCTGTCCAACAGAATTTTTCGTAATGATAGAAATGCTCTATCTGAGCTATGTAACAAGATAACTACTACCCACATGTGACTATTGAACATTTGAAATGTGGCTAGTGAGACTGAGGAACTAATTTTTAAATGTTATTTAATTTTAATAAATTACAATTTAAATTTATGTAACAGTATGTGGCTAGTGGCTACCACATTACACAGCAGAGCTTTAGATCCAAATACCAAGTTACAGGAAATCATAAAGAACAAAGCAACACATTGCCCTGCACTATGGGGATTTCAACAGTCTGTCAAAAACTCTACTGGACAAGTAACCTATTTTATTCAAAAAGGATGTCAGAAGAAGGAAAGAGAAAGAGAAAAGATTACAGAAGATATAGATTACAAAAGACCTGAAAGACATACTAGCCAATTGCAATACATGAAACCTCTTTGGATCTTGATTCAAACAAAAAAACTGTAAAAGCAAAAACAAACAAAACAATGTAAGATATCTATAAAACAATTTAAAATTTGAATATTGACTGGATATGTAATGAAGAGATTACTGTGAACTGTTTTAATGCATGATTATGGCATAATTATTACGTTAAAAAAGGAAATCTGATCACTTAGATGCTGAAATATTTGCAAATGAAGTATAAGACCTGGGATTTGCTTTGAAAGAATAATAGAAGGAGGAAAGTAAGGGGATACATAAATGAAATAAGATGGGTTATAACTTAATTGTAGCTGGGTAATAAGTACATGGGGGCTATTTTATTATTTACCCTCTTTTAAAAATGTTTATAACTTTTTAAAATAGAAAAATCAAATAATAAAAAGGTAAAAAAGAAAATAAGACAGGATTTCAATATGGTAGATTTATTATTTGGCAAATCCTAAATTCCCCAAAGCAATGATAAACCTGGATAAACAACTATCTCAAGGATCTGGAAACTGACCAAAGGTATAAACCAAATTAAGAAGTTATAAATGAAAAATGACTGAGCTTTGAGAGTCTGTGGCATCCTTGCCTGGAGCCACATAACAAGGTGGGGCAAGCTGTGAAAAACAGCAGTTTTACTGCCAGAGAGGGTTGACTAGATTTGAAGTGGGACCAGAAAAATCCCCACACCCAGCAGCATTGTCTGTAACAACTGTGATCTCCTGGCAAATGAACTGAAAAAACCAGTGACTCAGCTAGCCTGAGGCTGCAGTACTAGCTGGGTGAAGCAATATATCTTCAGACTATACAAGAATTTAACAGGTAGGCTGAAAAATGAGATAGCATAAAATAATTATGTAACTCCATACACATTATGTTGGTCACCAGAAAGGTCAAGCTAGCTTCAAATCCTCGCTGACCTGAGGCTGTGCAGAGAAGACACAAGAGAGAGTAAAGTGGGAAAACTTATACTACTTGATTAATAAACATTCTAAATTTACTATAAAACCACAATAATAAAAATAGTAGGACTGGAGTAAGGCTAGGCATATAAGTCAATAAAACAGAATTTAAAGTCTAGAAATAAATCTAGAAATAAAGTATTTACATTCATGGCTAATTGATTTTGACAAAGGTTCCAAGGCAATTCAATGGGGGAAAGGATAGTTTTTCAACAAATAGTATAGACACAACTGAATATTCAGATGCAAAATGATAAGTTTAAACCCTTACCTCACACCACATACAAAAAATAACTAAAAAATTGTAGACTTAAAGGTAAGAACTAAAACTATAAAATATTTAGAAGAACACACTGTAGTAGCCCCAGCTTAGAAACACCAAAAGCACAAACCATAAAAGAAAAAAACTGACAAATTAGACTTCACCAAAATTTAAAAATTTTGCAGTTCAAAAAACATCATCAAGAAAATGAAGACAAGCCATGAACTGAAGCAGTTTGCAAATCATACATCTGATAAAATGCTTTGTTACACAGAATATATTAAAAATTAAATATTAAGTATTTAAAATTTTAAAATTATAAAATTACCTATTAAACTGTATATTAAAAATTCTAACAACTGAATAACAAGAATATAAATCACTAAAAATGAGCAAAAGATTTCACTAGACACTCCACCAAAAAATACAGATGAATGGCCAGTAAGTATATAAAAAGATGCTCAGCATCTTTCGTAATCAGGAAATGGAAATTAAAACCACAATGAGGCTGGATGCGGTGGTTCATGCCTGTAATCCCAGCACTTTGGGAGGCTGAGGTGGATGGAACATGAGGTCAGGAGTTCGAGACTAGCCTGGCCAACAGGGTGAAACCCCGTCTCTACTAAAAATACAAAAATTAGCCAAGTGTGGTGGTGTGCACCTGTAATCCCAGCTACTCAGGAGGCTGAGGCAGGAGAATTGCTTGAACCCAGGAGGCGGAGGTTGCAGTGAGCTGAGATTGCACCATTGCATTCCAGCCTGGGCAACAGAGCAAGACTCTGTCTCAAAAAAAAAAAAAAACCAAAAAAACGAAACCAAAAAAACCATAATGAGATACCAATACAAACTCACTAGAATGTGTATAATCAAAAAGGTAGACAATAACAAATAGTGAAGAGAATGGGAGGAAATACTGATCCATTGCAGGTGGAAATTTAATATGGTACAGTCATGTTTGAAAACAGCTTGGTAGTTTCTTAAAAAGTACAAATTTAACATACAACCCAGCAACTTCATTTCTGATCTCTACTCATGAGAAATGAAAACAAATGTCCACATAACTTATATGTGAACATTCACAGCAGCATTACATATACTAGCCAAAAATGGAAACAATTCAATTTTCCATTAATTTGTGAATAAGCAAAATGTAATATATTGGTGTAATAGAATACTATTCAGCAATAAAAAGAAATGAAATACTGATGTGTACAACGTGAATGAACCTCAAAAACATTATGTTAAATGAATGCAGCCAGTTAAGCAGACTACATATTGGATGATTTCATTTACATGAAATGTTCAAAAGAGGCAAAACTACAGACTATAGAAAGCAGATTAGTGGCTGCCTGGCATTGAGATATGTGAGCAAGAGTGACTGCAAATTGGCAAAGTGAGAGGGGGATTGTGGAGACAATGGCACAACTCTTAAAAACTAAATTAATGAATTGTACACTTATAATAGGTGAATTTTAGAGCATGCTTCAAATTATGCCTCAGTCAATCTATAAAAAATAAATAACCATGAATAAGAGGTAGGGAAATAGTGATGGAACAAGTTTAGCAATATATTGATAATTTTTACATCTGAGTATATTAGCAACCTATTGCTGCCTAAGAAACTACCCTAAAACGTATTAGCTTAAAACAAACACTTATTAATTCACAGATTCTGTCCTTTAGGAATCCAAGTGCAGTGTAGCTGGATATCTCTGGTGCAAGACTCTCATGAAGTTGCAGTCATGCTGTCAGCCAGGGCAATGATCTCATCTGAAGATTCAACTGGGATAAGATGCACTTCTAATCTCATTTACATGGCTGTTGGCAGAATTCAGTTCCTTGTGGTCTGTTGGAATGGGATGCTCAGTGGCAGTTAGCCAGAGGCCTCCCTCAGTTTCTTGCCATGTGGACCCCTCCATCAGGAAGCTTACAATATGGCAGCTACTTCCCTCAAAGTCAGTAGACAAGACAGCGGGAGAGAATGCAGGCAAGACAAAGAAATACTTTTTTGTAACCTAATGTCAGAGTGGCATTTCATCATACCTGCTGTAAGTCTCAGGTCTAGCCCACATGCAAAGGGAAATTACAAAAGGGCATTAATACCAGGAAGCAGAGATCACTGGGGACCATCTTAGAAGCCACCTATCATAATTGGATTATATTATTCCTTCTACTTTTGTGTCTGTTTGAAACCTTTCATAATAAAACATTTAAATAGAAAGAGAAAATAATATTCTATTTGCAGAAACTAAACACAACAAAGTATTTCTCATGTTTAACAAAATTTAGGAAGCTTTTTTAGAAAGTAGCAAAATAATAAAAATGTCGTTAAATGAAAAAAAACCAATTAACATTTATTGACTACTTACCACATCCCAGATACTGTTCTAAACATTTAACATGTTTTAATTAATGTAATTTAATTCTTCCAGCAATTCTCTGTGGTAGGTACCACTATTATCCTAATTTTAAAAATGAGAAAACTGAGGCACAGATAGGTAAAATTGTCCAGGATCACACAGCTAGTAAATAGTAGAGCCAAAAAGTTCTATGGGTGGTAGAGACAGAAGTGGGAATTAGAAGGCACATGGGGTATACATCAGAAATTTAGAATGAGAAAATCTTGGTGAAGGTGATTGAGATTTTTTTGTGTTGCCATGTGTTTTTATTAATGTCCAGTAATGATTGTTTCAATCATTACTACACGAATTGTATGTGAGGATATGTTATCATGTCAAAATAACTAAATGGACTCACTTTCCTTTGCCAAGATACGGTCATTAGAAAGTCAAGCTTATTCTATGGTTCACCCCTTGCTCAAAACATCAGCATGGATTATCTTCTGATATGAGCAATCTGTCACAGCTAATCTAATTTTCTCATTTATATGTATCATAAATGTAGCCAGCGGTTTGTTTCAATTATCTATTGTTCTTCCACCAAATCACATGCCTTCATTAGTCGCTGATCAGTTGGCAAGGTAAAACTTCCTTGCCCATGCTTCATTTTCCCTCTGTCAAAGTCAAATGCTGAAAAATAACTTGTTCAGATATAATACTTTGAGTTTATATTCTCCCATACATTACCTCATTTGGTCCTTCTCACAATGAGCCTGTGACAAGCCTTGACAGTTTACCATTGTATGTGATCTTTGGATTATGGTGATATGATGAGTATGTGGTAAACTCAAAGCTCACACCCAAACTTCTGCTTCTTAATCCAGGACTCTTCCTTCCTTGTACCCACTACCTTCCTCCAAATGGGTTCTGGACTTTAGAATGCCAGACATTGCTAACTAGCTTAAGTAGTTGTATTAATCCATTTTCACACTGCTATAAAAAACTACCTGAGATTGGGTGTATTAGTCCGTTCTCATGCTGCTATGAAGAAATACCTGAGACTGGGTAATTTACATAGGAAAGAGGTTTATTTGACTAACAGTTCCAATTGTTGGGAAAGCCTCAGGAAACTTACAATCATGGCAGAAGGCAAAGGAGAAGCGGGCAGGATGGAACGAGTGCAAGCAGGGGAAATGCCAGACGCTTATAAAACCATCAGATCTCATGAGACTCACTCACTATCACAAGAACAGCATGGGGGAAACCTCCCCCATGATCCAATTATCTCCACCTGTTCCCACCCTTGACACATGGGGATTATGGAGATTACAAATCAAGGTGAGATTTTGGGTGGGGACACAGCCAACCCATATCACTTGGTGATTTATGAAGAAAAAAGGTTTAACTGATTCACAGTTCTGCAAGGCTGGGTAGGCCTCAGAAAGCTTACAATCATGGCAGAAGGCAAAGGGGAAGCAAGATGTGTCTTACAAGGTGGCAGGAGAGAGAGAGCGAGCAAGAAGGGAAGTGCCACACTTTCAAACCATCAGATCTCATGATAACTCATGTACTATCATGAGAACAGCATGGGAGAAATTGCCCCCATGATACAATTATCTCCCACCAAGTCCCTCTCCTGACACATGGGGATTATAATTCAAGATGAGATTTGGGTGGGGACACAGAGCCAAACAATATCATTCTGCCCCTGACCCTCCCGAATCTCATGTCCTTCTCACATTTCAAAACCAATTATGCCTTCCCAACAGTTCCCAAAGTCTTAACTCATTCCAGAATTAACCCAAAAGTCCAAGTCCAAAGTCTCATCTGAGACAAAGCAAGTCCCTTCTGCCTATGTGCCTATAAAATAAAGAACAAATTAGTTTTGTACAGGATACAATGGGGGTACAGGCATTGGGTAAATGCTCCCATTCTGAATGGGAGAAATTGGCCCAAACTAAGGGCCCACAGGATCCATGCGAGTCCAAAACCCGGCAGGGCAGCCATTAAATCTTGAAACTCCAAAATCTCCTTTGCCTCCATGTCTCACATCCAGGGCATGCTGATGCAACACATGGGCTCCCAAGGCCTTGGGCAGCTCCATCCCTGTGGATCTGCAAGGTTAAAGCTCCTGCAGCTGCTTTCATGGGCTGGTGTTGAGTGCCTGTGGCTTTTCCAGACACACGGTGCAAGCTCTCAGGGGATCTACCATTCTGTGGTTTCAATGATGGTGGCCCTCTTTGACAGCTTCACTAGGCAGTGCCCCAGTGGGGACTCTGGGTGGGGGTTTCAACCCCACATTTCCCCTCTGCATTGCCCTAGCAGAGGTTCTTCATGAGGGCTCTGCCCATGCAGCAGATTTCTGCCTGGACATCCAGGCATTTCCTTACAGCCTTTGAAATCTAGGCAGAGGTTCCCAAAGCTCAACTCTTGTCTTCTTTGCACCCACAGGCCCAATACCATGTGGAAGCCACCAAGGCTAGGGGCTCATACCCTCTGAAGCAACGGCCTGAGTTGTACCTTGGCCCCTTTTAGCCATGGCTGGAGCTGAAGCAACTGGGATGCGGGATGCCATGTCGCGAGGCTGCACAGAGCAGTGGGGCAGCGGGCCTGGTCCACAAAACCATTTTTCCCTCCTCGGCCTCCAGGCCTGTGATGGGAGGGGCTGCTGTGAAGATCTCTGACATGCCCTGGAGACATTTTCCCCATTGTCTTGGCTATTAACATTTAGCTTCTCCTTACTTATGCAAATTTCTGCAGCTGGCAGCTTGAATTTCTCCCCAGAAAGTGGGTTTTTATTTTCTATCACACAGTGAGGCTGCAAATTTTCCCAACCTTTACACTGCGCTTCGCTTTTAAACATAAGTTCCAATTTCAGACTATCTCTGTGAACACATACGAGCATACAATTTTAGAAACAGCCAGGTCACATCTTGAATGCTTTGTTGTTTAGAAATTTCTTCTGCCAGATGCCTTAATTCATCTCTCTCAAGTTCAATGTTCCACAGATTTCTAGGGCAGGGGCAAAATGCTGCTAGTCTCTTTGTAAAGCATAGAAAGAATGACCTTTGTTCCAGTTCCCAGTAAGGTCCTCATCTCCATCTGAGACCACCTCAGCCCGGACTTCGTTGTCCATATCACTATTTTGATCATATCAGCATTTTGATCAAAACCATTCAACATGTCTCTAGAAAGTTCCAAACTTTCCCACATTTTCCTGTCTTCTGAGCCCTCCAAATTGTTCCAACCTCTGCCCATCACCCAGTTCCAAGCCACTTCCACATTTTCAGGTATCTTTCTAGCAGTGCCCCAAACTCCTGGTACCAATTTTCACTACTTGTCTGTTTTCACACTGCTATGAAGAACTACCTAAGACATGGTAAATTATGAAGAAAAAAGGTTTAACTGACTCATATTTCCACAAGGCTGGGAGGTCTCAAAACTTACAATCACGGTGGTATGCAAAGGAAAAGCAAGGCATGTCTTACATGGCAGCAGGAGAGCAAGTGAGCAAGAAGTGCCACACTTTTAAACCATCAGATCTCATGAGAACTCACTCAGTATTACAAGAACAGCATGGGGGAAATCGCCCCCATGATCCAATCACCTCCTACCAGGTCCCTCCTCTGACATATGGGGATTACAATTGGAGATGAGATTTGGCTGGGGACACAGAGACAAATCATATCAGTAAATATCATTTTGAAAAAGAAAACAGGAATTGTACATTATGTAAAATAAAGTTCTGTGAGGCTATAAAAGAGATGAAAATGATGGGTAAAGGAAATTATAATCAATAAAACAGAATTATGGAACATGACTGAGAGATATAGACACTGTAATTCAGAGATAAAGAGACTTATATTTTATTAAGTTCCCCCAAAATACACAATTAATACTGCAAGTTTGTGCACAGCAAACCATAAAGTCACCTAGAAGCTTTCACTTTCAGTCAATGAATGTAGTAAATACATTTTTTTCCAGGAAAAAAAAATGCTGAACAGGTAACTCCTTATATATTTACCACTCACCATCTATGTGGCACCCACAGACTTTTTTTATAAGATGATGTCCCTCTGTCAATAACTAATTGGTTCAACACTAGGTGCCCCAAGCTGGTTCAATAGTGGGTATTCTGTTTCTCTGAAATTTGAAATTGGAACTAAAGGATTTCAATTTTGGGCTAAAATGGACACTTCAACAGAGACATATAATCTTGGAAACCACAGAGCAGCCATATTTTTTTTTACCATGTGATCTGGGGATCTGAGAAAACCAGTCTATTCAAAGAAAATGGAAAGGATAAGCAAAGAGAAGCAGTGATGAGAAATAAGAATTTTTTGAAAGTGTTCCAATCCCCGGTCCCAGTTTCATTAAATTTTTTTCTGTCCTTGAAACTTTTGGAATCTTAAACTAGCTTAACTTTGTTTCTGTCATTTGTAGCCCAAGACTCATATATTACTCAAAAAAATATTAGGCATGTAATAAATACGAACTAGAATTATAGCCAGAACTTATTTGCACAATCTTTTGCAGGGATGAGTCTATATCTTTCTCATGTTTAAATTTTTCTGAATAATCATAAAAAATACCTGCCCAAGAGCAAATATTTGGAAAGTTCTCTGCAACATAATGTTAAGTAAAAAAAATACCCTAAGGCATACAACAGTGTATATAGAATAAAAGATTAGATATTTTGTCTAATAAAAGATTAGATATTAAACCATTTTTTTCTGGAACAGTATACAAAAACTATAAAGTATTTTGCTTTAGGAGGATGGAGAACAAAATTCTCTACCTTCATGTGCCGTTTTATTTGTCTAATAATGCACTTTTAAAAGGAGTGTTAACAAGAGTTACCTGGATTATACATTTTTGAATGTTTTACACATTTTTCTGTACTAAAAGTCGATAATGATTACTTTTTAAAAGTATCAAAAAGAAATAAACTATTTTTAACAAACAGCTAAACAAAACTAATATGCATAAGCCCAGAAGAAAACCCTTTATGTAGAAGAGGTACCCAAATTTAAAGAAAACACCCCAAGGCTACAAGACTATTTGAGCAATTATCTTCTTACTTGGCCTAAATCTCTTCCAGGCTCACTAGCTCTTTTTCAACTGCACTTCAATCATTGGGTTAATCTGTACTTCACTTATACAGTAAAGTCTGAGATTCCTGTGGCTCTTTCTTACTCTTCCTAAAGGAAGAAAGGAAGGAAGAAAAGAAAAGAAAAGAAAGAAAAACAAATAAGGCTGAATTGTCAGTCATAAAGAGAGGTTTGTAGTAGACCAAATCAATGTGAGTAACTAATACATGAACTATACTCCATCACTATAAAACATAATACCTTCAGTCTACTTGACCAAAAAATGAACAGTTATGAATTGCTGTGTTTTTAAGCCATATGTGTGTGACCACATAAAGCCATGTAATGACAGCAATCTGCTGTGCCAAATTTCTTTAGGTCCATGATTATACAAAAGAATATTTTCTTGCAGTAAATTCATGTGTGCGATTCATTCATGCTATTTTACTTAGAATTTCTCTTTTCTGAGATAGCCTCCTGGGACATGCATCTCATTTTCATGAGGGTCCCTGAGAGACTTGAGCATACAGTATTTACTTCAGTACAATATCAACAACATATTGCAGAACATTTCATCTAAAATAATAATAGAAAATGTTGAGCCATCTTTCCGTTTGGAAAATTATATCTGGAAGAATGTGATGTCTGACGAAAGCCACATTGCTTAAACACATTGTGCCATCTCAGCTTGCTTTGGGAATTGTCTTAGTCCGTTTTCTGCTGCTATAAGAGAATATCACAGACTGGGTAATTTATAAAGAACAGAAGTTTATTCAGCTCAAGGTTCTGGAGGCTGAGAAGTCCAAGAGCATGGTGCCGGAATCTGGTGAGGGTCATCTCACAGCAGAAGACACCATGTGGCAAGGAAGTACATGAGAAACAGAGAGAAAATGGGGACTAAACTTACCCTTTCATCACAAGTCTATTCCCATGATAATAGCATTAATCCATTCTTGAGGGCAGAGCCCTCATGATATAATCGCCTCTTAAAGGCCTCACCTCCCAATATCATTACATTGGCAATCAAACTTCGACATGAGTTTTGGAGGGGACATTGAAACGCTAGCAGAAATTTAAAGAGAAATACACACACACACACACACACATATAACATAAATAATGTTAAATAACGCTTGGAAGGATAAAGACAAGTAAAAGACTATACAATAGGGATGAGAAAGTTAATGAATGCCTACATACAGTGCCTGGCACAGAGTAAACACAAGCACCATCAGGTTAGCTGGCAGCCTGGCTTGGTCAACAGTAAAATGACTGGATTTGTATAGAAGGAAAAATTTTCTACAATGGAGACTGTTAGTGAAATTACTGTCCTAAACCAAATTCTGTGAAGCTCTTCTCATAACTACTTCCTAAGTGGTACTGTCAGTTAATCATCTTACCTGCCATGGTCAACACAAATATAAGGTTATATTATTCAGGTTCTCCAGAGAATCAGAACCAATAGGTGTATACACACACACACACACACACACACTCTCTCTCTCTCTCTCGATATATATATCGATACATAGATTTATGTCTACAGATATAGATCTCATACATAGATCTACAGATCTAAAAAGAGATTTATGTATATACACACATATAAATATCTTTATATAGCTATATAAAAATATATATCTAGATATATTTAAATGTTTATATTAAATATATATTTAATATAAATATATATAATATAAATATTAATATCTAGATATCCATTTATATGTATGCATATACATATAAATATCTTTATAGACATATTTTTATATATAACTATTTTTATGTGTATATATAAAGATATATATCTATATATCTTATATATTACTATAGATCTATTTATATGTACATATATACACGTGTATATATATGCACACATATATATATCTTTTATATGTATCTATAGATTTATAGCTCTAAAAAGAGAGAGAGGAAGAGATTTATTATAAGGTATTGGCTCATGTAATTACGAAAGCTGAGAAGTCCCATAATCTGCTGTGCGCAAGCTGGAGATCCAAGAAAGCAAGTGGATTAGTTTGAAGGCTTGAGGGCCAGAGAGCCAGTGGTGTAGATTCCAGTCCAAGTCTCAATGCCTGAGAATTAGGAGTGCCAAGGGCAGGAGAAGATTTATGTTCCAGCTCAAGCAGACAGGCAGAGAGGAGGAATTGTGCTTTCACCTTTTTGTTCTATGAAGGCCTCCAACACATTGTGGGGAGGGCAATGTGCTTTACTATGTTTACAAATTCAAATGCTAATCTCTTCTGGAAACACTCTCACAGACACACCCAGAAATAATGCTTAACCAGATATACGGGCATGAAATTCACTATCACAGAGGACAATGAAGGAGGATTATTCATTTACCTGTTATGTGATTCATGTTTTTCATTCAGCCATGAGAATATCTACCAGCTAAGAAATGAAAACTATATATCATATAAAGCGCTAGAAGGTAATCCATAAAACTTTACTGGTAATTGGAAATAATAATCCATAGGAATAAGAGTGTCTAAAATTCAGAAACATTTTCCTTTTCCAAAGGATTATTCTCACTGGCCACCACGGACTGAGCTTTTCAAGTTTGAAAGCATTATAACCATGATTGTGCTGTTAAATAAATGCATGCTCTCTGCCAGGCATTTAACATACTTATCTCATTTAATCTTCACTATTACTTCATAAGGTATGCTTTTCTATTTTTTATTTCTATTTTGATTTTTGATTTACAAACAAGAAATCTTGAGTACTGAGAGATTAAATAATTTGTTCAAGAACACAGAACTACTAAGTGCCATATGGTACCAGGCCTGGAACTCTGGCAGGTTAGCTCCAGAGTCTGGGCTTTTAACTGCTACACGAAAACATCAGAGCAAAGGTATAGAGAAAAATGAAAAATAAGTTCCACTATTTTAGTTTACTAGACACAAGAGAGAATGTTACCAATATATAGCCAAATGTACAAATTACTTTAATTTGATTTTTATTGCTATCTTTTACATCTTAAAAAGATAGTGCCATTTCCTACCATAAAAAGGCCACTACCTTTTAACTATTTGTCCAGGGGTAGTACATTCATGCTGATCCACCAACATTCTCTCATTTGCAATCAAAATAAAGCACATTTGAGATTGTTCTACTTGGTCAGAAATTGAATTTATAGTCACAAAAAAAGCTAATTGGATCATTTATTGTTTCTAAATAACTAAGTTAAACTGCCACAAATATTAAATGAGTGTATTGTATGAAGTGTGTAAGCAAATGTCCACCCACAAAAGAATTATACTTCACAAATCTATTATAATTGATGGTTAGATTCCCTAGGCTAACTACTGAGCTAGTGAGATACCTTTACATATGCTTGTAATGCAAAAGAGTAGAAAGCAGTAGTTAAAATCTTAGTAATGAAACAACTATAACAAAAATAATTATATTTAAAACGAGCAGTGAAAGCTTTTATCTCAAATACACAATACTTGAAGAAAAAGAGGTTTAACAGGAGAAAGATGAGGAAGTAGAATGGGACATTCAGAGATACCGGAATGGTCATTTCAGGCATTAAGAATCTTGAAGATTAGGTTCAATCATTCTATAATTTTAGAGATTAAATAATTCAACTCTGTTTATTAATATGGAAACTGAGGGCCATGATTCTTCATTATATCTAATTTCACTTCCAAACAATGTGTTGCTATCAAGAGCATGTGAAGAGGTTTGGTGTAGGAAGAGGATTATTGGGATGGGGGTTAGAATAATGGTTTAGGAATGACAGCGGGGAGAGCAACTGTGCACCTAGCATATGAACAGGGCCAAATAACAGTCATATTGTGGAAAACTAATTTTTTGTTGCTCCTGCTGTATTTTTTTAGTCTGGGATTAAAACGTACTGTTCTTCATTTAAGATTCTATTTTAAAATTAAAGACTTATATCCCTGTGTAATACAATATATAGCCTTCCAGAGGAGACTCTGGAACCAACTGCCCGGATTCAAATCATGAGTCCACCATTTATTAGCTGTGTGGCCTTTATCTTCCTAGTTATCTTTCTGAATCTTACTTAGTCTCCTTATCTGTAAGAGGGGGATAAAATAGTATTATGAGAATTATTTTAAGGACTGTGTTAACACATGTAAATCACTTAGAATAGCACCTAGAATATTTTAATTGCTTAAAAATTATCTTTAGTTATTATTACTATTTAATATTACTGCCATTAATACCACCACATGACTAGTCCTAACCATCTATCATCTGAGACATACTTTTTAATAATTCTGAATAGCTCCAAATAACACTTTGTATAATCCACAGTTTAACTTTTTGTGCATACTCACTGTTTTCAAGTATCAAACTTCAAAATATTGAAGCAAAGTATCCAAAGGAGTTTTCTATTATTAACTGAAAACAAATTGGATAACAATAATCTGCCTACTTGGCAAAAATTAAAGAAAAAAAATTACATTAAAATTACAGAAGTGCTGATGATTATAAACACCTGGATCCTTAGGCTATTAGGTGGCTGAATTTTTTACATTCTCAATGAAATTCACCCTTCAAAGTAATTTCACCAGTTTTCTCTAAATCATTCCTTTCAAATTTCATAGAAACTAAGAAACATCACAAAACTTTGTTTTCCTATGAACAAAAGTTTTATTTTCCACTATTTACGATATCAAAAGTATCAATCAATACATCCTATCAACTTTTCTCCACGGTTAACATTTAAACTGAGTATGAATTTCAAAGTCTATTCATGATTTAAAAAAAAAAAAAACCTTGCTTAACAAATGAACAATAAATTTGTTTTTGGAAATTTGGAATTTGGAAAAAGGGTTTATAAAAAGCCTACAGCAAGTATCATACTTATTGGTAAAATATTAGAGGCTTTCACCCCAAAATCAGGAAAAAAGAATGTCATTATTCACTGATGATGTGATCTTGTGTGTAGAAAATCCAAAACAATTAATAGATAAACTTTGTTTTTTTTTTTGAGACAGAGTCTTGCTCTGTTGCCCAGGTTGGAGTGCAATGGCGCAATCTTGGCTCACTGCAAGTTCTGCCTCCCGGGTTCACACCATTCTCCTGCCTCAGCCTCCCGAGTAGCTGGGACTACAGGCGTCCGCCACCACGCTCAGCTAATTTTTTGTATTTTTAGTAGAGACGGGGTTTCACCGTGTTAGCCAGGATGGTCTCGATCTCCTGACCTCGTGATCCACCTGCCTGGGCCTTCTAAAGTGCTGGGATTACAGGTGTGAGCCACCGCACCTGGCGAGTAGATACACTTCTAAAAATAATAAGTGAAGTAGCAAGGCCACTGTATACAAGGTCAAGATTCAGAATTAAAATTGTATTCCTATATGTGAGCAATATAATTTGATAGTATTATGGGTTCTACTGTGCCCCCTCAAAATCCATATGTTGAAGTTCTAAACTCCAGTACCTCAGATGGTGACTGTATTTGGAGATAAGACCTTTAAAGTGGTATTTATGTAAAATTAAGTCATATGTGTGGGCTCTTATCCAATATGTCTGGTATCCTTATGATTATGAAGAGGAGATTATAATACAGACATGTTCACAGATACAAAGGAACACTGTTTAAAGACTTAGGGAGAAGAGGGTTATCTACAAGTTAACAAGAGAGGCCTCAGAATGAAACCAATCCTACAGAAACCTTGATCTTGGACCCTCCAGAAGTGTGAGGAAATAAATTTGTTATCTGAGCCACTCAGCTTGTGGTACTTTGTTATGCTAGCCCTAGCAAACTAATACATACCGGCACTAGCATCAGAAAACACTCAGACATAATTTTAAAGAAACATGTGCATGACTTCTACACAGGAAATGCCAAAATATTATAGAAAGGAAATAAAGAAGGCCCAAATAAATGGAGGAATGTACTAGATTCACAGAAGACTCAATATTCTGATGCTGTCAATTCTCAAATGAATCTATAGATTCAGTATAATCCCCCTCAAAATCCCAGCATATTATTTTTGTAGAAACTGGCAACTTGATCCTAATAGTTATGGCACTCTTAAAAAGGAATTAAACTGGAGAAATTACATTAGCAGACAGCAAGATTTATTATAAAGCTGCACTAATTCAAAAAGTTTTCTAATGGCACAAGAAGAAACACATTAACTTATGGAAGAGAATAAAGAGTTCAGAAATGATCCACACATACATAGTCACTTGATTTATGACAAAGATGAGAACATGGTATAGTGGAATCTTTTCAATATACGGTACTGAGACAAATGGATATCCCTGGGGGGGAAAAAAATGAATCCTTACCCTTAGCTCACACCATACACAAATCAATTTCAAGTATATATCAAGTGTGTAAGTAAACAATAGCTTCTAAAAGATAGTACAGGAGAATATCTTCATGACTTTGTGATACAAAGATTCCTTAAACAAGGCATAAAATGCCTTATCTAATTACTTAGAAAAAATTGGTAACTTGAATTTATTTTTCTAACCAAAATAAAAGATATTTGCAATCATGTATCTGACAAAGGACTTGTATTAAAAATATAAAAATCTGGCCAGGCACAGTGGCTCACACCTATAATCCCAGCACTTCGGGAGGCTGAGGCAGGTGAATTACCTGAGGTCAGGAGTTTGAGGCCAGTTGACCAACATGGTGAAACCTGTTTCTACTAAAAATACAAAAAATTAGCCATGCAAGGAGGCGGACACCTGTAATCCCAGCTACTTGGGAGGTTAAGGCAGGAGAATCACTAGAATCCAGGAGGCGGAGGTTGCAGTGAGCCAAAATTGGGCTATTGCACTCCAGCCTAAGCAACAAGAGCAAAGCTCCATATATATATGTAAACATACATCCTCTACAAATGAATATGAGAGACAGAAAGAGAACCAAATAGAAAAATAAGCAACAGACTTGGCCAGGGAGGACTCAGGAAAAAATAGCAAAATGGTCAGTAAACATATGAAAAAAATTTTCAATCTCATCAGAGAAATGCAAATTAAAACCGTAAGGCATAACAGTACATAACACCAGAAGGACTTACTTCCTACTTCTCCAGCCGTTCACATAATCACTCTCAACTTTTACTCTGGGCACTGCAGCAACACTGGCTTTCTCTCAGCCTAACACTACCCACCAAGCTGCTCTCCTACCTGCCAGAGGTCTTTGCTTATGACTATCTCTCATCTGAAACTTTCTGGAACTTATTCAGATGGTGGCTGTTTGGAGAAACCTCGTACACTGAAGCCTGTCTTCAAGAAAGTCTTTCCTAATCTTTAATCAGTTTAAATTCATTGTCACGACCTCCTGTACTTTTCCTTTACAGCATATTTCATAGCTGCAATTTTATGTTTTAGATAGTTTATTTGATTAATGTCTGTACATACTAATAGCTAATTATATAATTAATTCAAAATTAACATAGACTAATTACTACACTCCAAGCAGATGCTCACAAACAGTGCATCTCTTTTTGCTCCCCATTACATTCTTAGAAATGGTCACTGGGCCTGTCAAACAGTAAGTAGTCAACAAATATTTGTTAAATAAATTAATAAGGGGAAATATAAGAAAATAAAACTAAAATGAAACTGAGAAATGGATATTAGTGAACTTAGTTTTAAAGTGAAATTTTTATTTGTCATATTGCTCAAGAATAAATTTCCAACTAGTTACCCATTATGGAAACCAGCTTTAACACCAAGATATAAAGTTATATAGCAGAGTTAGAATTGACTCTATTCTCTAAACTGTGTTCCTTTTTCATACGAGTTTCCTTGCCTTAAAAGGGTTACCCGTAAGTTTTTTAAAATAGCCATATTCATAGTCAGAAGTTGAGAAAGCAGAGTTCTATAACATGCTTGATTCACGACAAGTAAAAATATACCCTCTTTTAATCAGTCTCTGTATTATTGGGGAAGAAAAGGAAAAGAAAAAGATCACTAACTCGGTGAATCAATAAAAATTTCAAACAACTTTCAGGAAAATGGAGAGAAAAGAGGATGGTCCAAAATCATAGTTAAAAGTAATAAAACCAAGACACAAAACTAATCTAATTCAAATTTGTTTAGTTATTATCCAGTGTCATTCCAAAACTATCTCCTAAAAGTAACAGATACTTAAAAGACAATATTCTACTAACATTACCCAATAGTATAAAAATAACGTAAGTACAAAAGTTTAGAAACACCAAATACATGAATTGATGATAACAAACCAGAAGATTCCATCTGTTAAAATAGTCTGTTTTTGTTGACTGTTACTGAGCTACACTCTTCTGTTTTCAATACTAGAAGGAAGATTATGTAGTATTAGTTAATCTGCAAGCCATCCTCTTTACTTTCAACAGGTTAAGCAGATTATTAGCACACACTATGCAAGTTCGTATTTTAATAGTTAGCACCTTCTCTCCATTGAGTATAGAGACTTCCCTCAGTCCTGAAATTTAAAAACCCACAACCTTAATACTATCTCAAATGTTTCTCACCATGTCCCTGAGTGTCAGCCCTCAGAAAGGCTTGCCGTGAAACAGATCTAGAATGATAAAATCCTTAAAAACAACAACAGTGTAATATTCCAGGTCTCTTGTTTTTAACAAGTCATCAGCTTATACTGGTGCTAGTTCTCACTCCCCTATCTCTCCTTCACTGTTTCCTCCTTACTCTCAGTTTTAAAAATTAAATCACTTCTTGGGACAGAAAAATAAAGAATTCTCTTTTTCCTTTATCACCATAAAAAAACCAGATTTTTGCACAGATCATCATGTGGTTATCAAAGCATAATGTTAAGGATATCCAGGATTCTTCTATTTCTTCCCCTCACCCCATCCCACACACCTCCCACACCTCCCAGGAAGTAAAAGTTAAGAAATGGCCACCAGTGGGAAGTGTACATGTTTCCTTGTTGATGGGAATGGGAATAGACATATGATCCTTACCGATTCAAATATAATTCTAAACAACAGTCACGATCTTATATGTTGTAACTTCTTCACGATGCCAGGTCTAATTACATTTTACCAATCCAAATAATGCAGCCCAAGTTATAAGTATTTCCTTTTAGTCTCTATTTATATAGTTGTTTTTACGTAGATGTTGTCAAAGTGTATATATAATTCTGTATCTTAAACCGGGTGCAGGGGCTCAAGTTTGTAATCCCAGCTACTGGGAGGCTGAGGTAGGAGAATTACTTGATGCCAGGACTTTGAGAACAGCCTGAGCAATACAGCAAGGCCCCCATCTATTAAAAAAAAAAAAAAAAAAAAGTATCTTATATGTTAATATATAGGCTTTAGAATGTACTTGAAGACTCCACAAGATTCCTTTTAATGGGATAATTAGCCATTCCCACCATACTGCAACCTCCTATAGTGAGTTCCAGTAGTTGTTACTCCTTGAGAAAGCCAGTCTATACTTTTCAATTTTTCTAAATTTGTCTCTTGACAGGTCTGG
The DNA here is from genome assembly GCF_037993035.2 of Macaca fascicularis. NCBI lineage: Eukaryota > Metazoa > Chordata > Mammalia > Primates > Cercopithecidae > Macaca > Macaca fascicularis. Next base: position 12,034,213 of record NC_088381.1, read on the forward strand.
AATACCAGATATTGAATAAATCTGTCCCTACTACTCATATTTCTTTTCAATTCCCTTTGCTCTTGACAAAGTTTCACTTGAGAAGTTATGCCTAGAACCAAATACATTACTCTAAGGTCAGGACTTTTGGAGCTTCAGAAAGGAAGGATGCTTCCTTCCTTCTTTCCCCGCAAGTTCTTTTTCTGATGATTATGAGACTTAATTAATCTTTTTGGTTACAAAAGCGTTATTGGGCTGGTATTTGTACCTCCTCTGTCCCAGTCTACCAAATTAGGGCCAAGTACAAATTTTATTAATCACACAGAATACAGAAATACCTCCATTCCCCATCCCACCCCTATGGAAATCTGGGGAAATAGGCATGAAATAGGAATTTTTCTACTGTGTTTTGGGGAAAGGAGGAAGATAATGAGGGAGGAATTAAAAAAGATGGTTCCCTAGCTATTGCTATAGAGGGTCCAAGCCCCTAATGTCAACAGCATGCTTCTTATAAACAAAATCATTAGCATATCAATAAATAAACTTAAGTATTACGGGAAACACTAGTTCCAGCAGCAAAGAGAAATAAGATACATGGATCTATCAGATACTTACTTTATTGCTTTCTGGCCACTGTGTTTGGCAGGTCTGCCAGTTGGGAATAGGTAGAGGTATCATGCTGGCAAACTTCCCATTTAACTCAGGAAGTAACTTGCTAATAGCGCAGCCAGGCCAATAGAAGCAAGAATGAGGTTCCTGGCAGCACCATGCCCGTAACAACCAGTTTGCTAAAGAAACCAATCAGTCTTTGAGGTGTCGACACAGACTGTATTGATGTGGTTTTCCACAGTGCAAAAAGGTTAAGAAGTTGATGAGGTAAGAGGTGCAGTTTATCATCTTAAAGGTGGTGTCATATTTTTCTAAGTTTACTCCTATCATGAGTGAGGAATATTTTGGTCCAGACCTTTGAGTGAGCCCTCCGTTTTTCCAAGATAATAAATATATCAGTCCATGCCACAATATAACCAGTATCATAATCACTCCATATAATATTGATAGGATCTCACTTCAGGGAAATAGTGATGGCCTCTCCTTTGATCAGAAGCTTCCTGTTGTAAGCCTTGAACCTTATACTTTTCACAAGCGGAATCATGCTGATACAGTCAATGAATGTGTTGTTGATGATTATACTCTCGCCTTGCAAATGTTTTCAGCAGACTAACAAGGAGCTCAATATGATCCAAGCCAATTTAATTTGACATTCACTACCTTTTCTCAGAACTGCATCTGCCTGGTGATCAAGGAGAATGAGAGCACTAGGGTTATTTTTAAAAACAAACATACATTGACTCAAGAATCCTTTTTTGTGATTTAAATAATAATTCAATCTATTTTTCTATAAGCAGTATGGGTTACTTTACCACATACTTGTTCACATGAAAGCTAAACTACTTTTTTGTTCATTGGCATTTATTTATTCATTTAACAAATAACAGGGCTACCCAAATATGGGCAAGACAACAGGCCCACTCATGTGGTATCTTCCATAATTTTGGTTCTATTAGAAATAAACTACAAGCCAGCAGATTTTAGTATGTGCTCTCTTTTTGTGATAATTAATCTGGTTTTTTGTTGTTGCTGTTGTTGTTTGAGACAGAGTCTCACTCTGTCACCCAGGCTGGAGTGCAGTGGCATGATCTCAGCTCACTGTAACCTCTGCCTCCCGGGTTCTCCCTCCTGAGTAGCTGGGATTACAGGCATCAGCGACCATGCCCAGCTAATTTTTGTATTTTTAGTAAAGATGGGGTTTCACCATGTTGGCTAGGCTGGTCTTGAACTCCTGACCCCAGATGATCTACCCGCCTCAGCCTCCCAAAGTGCTGGGACTACAGGCATGAGCCACTGCGCCCGGCCAATAATTAATTTTTAACATTAAACAGAATGGAACTGTTTGATTATACATTTTATGAATTTCTCATTTCAGAAGATTGTTCATTTATTTCTTCCCTTTTTCCCATCTCATTGCCCTTTCCCTTTTCACAATATATTTCCACTAATATCATAATGACAATCAGTAATAAGAAGATACAGAAAAACATTAGAGGCTTACTTTCACATTTATAACACTTTCTATTAAAAATAATCTCTCTTATTAATATCTTGTTTCTTTCCTCTTTAGCAAAGTGATGCTCATGAATACCAGAGCAGTCTTCTTGTTAGATTAGTTTAGCTTAGTCAGACATTAAATTAGTTCCCCAGACTGCTGACATGGGGTCAATTTCTGACAAGTGTAACTTTTTCTAGGAATCTTCATTATGTTTCACATAAAAGATGAAAACCACAGAAAAACTCATTGCATATTACAACTTTTCTTCAACTTCCTGGTAAAAAATAAAGGCTTGGTCTCTGTTATACAAAGACTTAGAGAAACATGTTAGGAGCTACTGAGTTTGAGTATTGGAAAGTCAGTACAGTTACCTGTTTCTTTGTTTTTTTTATAAGTAGGGCAAATATGTTACTAAAAACTTAATCATAAAACAAAAATCTGGTCATATTTTTGTTCATTAAATAATTTCAGAAACTTAAAATATGATATTTAATAATTACTACCTTTCTAGAGAAAATGTAGAAGGTCATTCTGATTTTCATTTTGTTCATGTACTTTTAAGTGTGGCTATATTTTAAAATGGTTCCCACAGTTTTTCTAAGCAGGATAAAAAGGACTGCTTAATGGATCAGAGCTGTTCTCAACCCTGATCTTAACTCACCCAATTTAAGTTTAGCACATACCATTCCCAATTCCCAAGGGAAGTTCAATTTTTATCATCTAGGTAGCAGATGTTAGCAACTTGACAAATCTCTGTGATAAATGACCCAGAATTATGATGCTTTAATTTTTCTAACTGGAAAACAATAAAATCAATGGCTTAAAAATGCTCAGAATATGGGGAAAAATAAAACTTATTTCTTCAACATCTGTTTATACAAGTTGATCCTTAATTTCAAATGCTACTCTGGACTTCTCTATATTTATAATTAAGATGTGGCCATTATTACATCGGCACCAAGACGTCACAGGAATTTGTACATTGTAAATGAAGTACTCTGAGTTGAAAACGTTTGAAGTTGGGAGATGGCTACATGAGGATTCACAATGCTATTCTCCTTTTATAAGTATTAAAATTTTTACAACGGCTAAAAAAAGAAAAAAGAGAAAGAAAATTAAATGAGACTCTGGGTACTTACGCAAAGTGAAACAAAACAAAACAAAATACCACAAGAATCACTATATTACTACTGCCAACCACTGTTGCCCCACTGTCAAATAATCTCCCATTCAGAGTTCGGTTTGTTTTGTATCAATGAATCTAAACTGTAAGCATTCTACTTCTCATCAATTAAAGAATAGTAAGTAGTTAACAATGGAGCACTTATTAATCCTTTGTAATATATATTAACATGAATCAAGTGGTAGCATTTTAAAGATTATTCTTAATTATTACAACAGAAAATTGCTTTTTAAATTACATATAGAAAAACATTTAAAAAGGAATATTTGAAAAATCTAACAAAAAGCTAACTGGAATAATTCTTGAAGCAACTTACGTGCAATAAAGAAAAATTGCAACAATATGTTACACATTTATTTAACTTATTTATTAAGATCTCACTTTGTTTTCAATTCATTTAAGTAGGAATCTAGATGCTTATTTCTACTCAGCACAATTATTAATACTAGACTGGGAGGACTACTGGATTCTATGTATTGTTTTCTAGCATGATATTTTTTCATCACTGATTATATATATTTATACATAATATAAAAATTATATGTGTGCATATGTGTGTATATACATATATATACACACACACAGACACATATATATACACACATACACACACACCAGTATGCCTGGCCTCAATGATATATTTAAGTGACCATCATAAAGTGACTGCATCAGTGTCCAGAAAATATAGTCCTTGAACAGCTGTATTTAAATTCATATTAATTTTTTATCCTCCCCTCTGAAATAAGGAAGGTTAGTTCTGACAGAAATTTAATTTAGCAACTGTTGCCTGCTACGATTTCTAGAATGCTTTATTTATATATTCCATAATAAAACATATTGTTACATACCTTTGTTATAAGTAAACAAGCAATCTGCTTTCTAAAAAGTGATCTCACCTACCAAATATCATTACTTTACATTTCAATTTAACTGAAGTTAAATTTTAAAGACCATCCCCTTTTCACACTTCTGATTTCTAACCACACCTGGACTCTGGGGAGTTTGACAATCCTCACTCCCCTTTTCCTTTCTCTTAAAAGATCAGTCCAAATATTTAAGATTCTCCTAAAAGTACTTCATTACTTCCCTCACCTCCAAACACATGAGGCAAAAGACCACAGAGAAAAATAGCAGCTGTAAGATGAACAGTCCTTTATCATTTCATTTCTCATTTTTAAACATACCCATATTCTTCTATCCAGAGCTGGCCCACTGTGCTCTTCATCCCATCACTTGCAAATCTTCCTGGATCTTGTTCAATCGATTGTTCCTTTTCTAACCTGTATCTTCAATAACTTTTTCTAGTTCTTAATTTATAACTAAATGTCTCTCATCTTGAAACGCTATATGACAAGAACACTAAATTGACTCATTCAATCCTCACAGCTATTCCACGAGGCAGGCTATTTTTATCTTCATTTTATAGAAGAGGAAACAAAGGCACAGAGTGGTAAAGTAACTTGTCCAAAGTTACAAAGCTAGTAAGTAGCAGCTGGGGAACCAGGTACCAGAACGCAAGTTATTTTCCACTATGAAATACTTAATCCACAGGAAAGCTTACTTTTCACATGACTTTGATTATTAATTATATGCTGATGATCTCTACCATCAATTTATCCAGTTTTGATTTATCCCTTTTTAGTGTCACTATCTTCTATTTTGAGATAACTTAATCTCAAGATCTCAAAAGACCTAGTCCCTATCTCTCCTCCCCTGTACCTCCTATACAGTACTACAAAATACAAATCTATCCATTTTGCTTCTTTACTTACAAACCTTCAAAAACTCCCCATTACTTATGGAATGGGGTCTCCAAACTCCTCAACAAGGCACACAAGGCTCTTCACAATCTGCCCCCAATTACCTTCTCACTCCTACCTCATGCCATTACTTATATGTATCATCTAGTCACACCAAATTGAGAGGTATGTGCCATGTTTTGTCCCATCAATATATTCCATACAGAACGTTCTCTCAGTTTGGAAAGTCATCTTCTCACTCCTGATGAATCAGGAGTTTCTACAACTGCCCATTCATTCATTCATCTGTTTCTACAACTGCCCATCCTGCTCCATCCCCAGGTAAAACTGATCTATTTCTCTTCTATATTTTCACAATATTTGTTTTTTTTTTTAAAAAAAAAAAACCTCTACATAACAATATAAGATTGTACTGTTACTCATAATCTAGACTATGAGCTCTAATATATCTGGGTTATTCTTTTATTGATAGTTATATCCCCTACCCAGAACAGGGCAGTCACTCAGAACACATTTGATGAATGAATGGATGCAGCTTTTCTTTAATATTCAAAATCAATATGCCCTGGAAATGGAAAGATAAATTAATGCATCACAGGAGACATCATAATCTTAATTAATCACTGTTTGCCTATGAAATGCCACAACACTTAGCAATATACAAAGATATTTCTGTTTAAATATTAGTACAAGTATAGACCCTTTTTCTTGAAGTGCCAGTGAACAAGGAACTCTATCCTACACAAGCAATCTTTGAGGAAATAATAAAACATATCAAAGTAAAAAAGGGTCAGAAATATTAGGCCTGTAACCAAGCCACAAGACTTAAGCATGAATAGCCATCAAATTATAAATATTACCAGGTATCCACATGAAACAAATAGTGAAGTGTTCATCTGAATAGTTTCCCCAGCTACATTAATTCCTACATGTATAAAATATTTGGCACTGATATGACATAGCCATTTACCAAATGGTTTATCAAATTCCATTTCCAAATCACAAAGGCATCAGCTTGCATGTTCAACAGTGTGTAAGTATGAGGTGGATTGAAGCTGTCTCAGCCTCAAGTATGGGAAGTGCATTGCTCAGTTTTGCTCGTAAGTGTAAAGATAAACTGGATTAACTAGATCTGTAAAGAAAAATGCAACCAGAAAGCAGTGTGATTTCTACTGTGCTTTAAATGGTTGTTTCCTTTGCAGACACTTCCTCTTAATTCTATTGAGAAAAAAAAAATACACACTTTACAAAATAAGGTGATGAGAGGAATGCAAAGCAGCACAGAAGACGGTAATGATGAAATACCCCAGCAATTTGGTTATTTAAGCTACAATAAGGTCCATTAAATTTGTCTTATTTCTTTAAAAACTGCTAAATGTCTCATTGAAAGTTTTTTTTCTAATTTATATTAAACTCCTAATATCAACATTCTCTGGTTGCATTTAATAATGTGAGTGGCCTTGAGTGATTCTGATCCTCAAGTTATCGCCTTGCTTATACACTAAGTTCGCACATGGGCTGGTCTAAAGTTCAGAGTTGAAAATAATTCAACTTTTAATACATGCAATGAAAAATTACACCTAAGTCAGTCACCAGAACACAAAAGCAACATTAATATTGCTGTTGTAGACTAAACAAAAGCAGGAGTCATCAGTCTTTAAAACTTGTACTGTTTTTCTAGCCTCAAACAGGAAAAGCATTTTGGAAATATAGGGCTCATTAAAGAAGCCCTTTAAACTACTGTTGAAACTCAAGATTTTTGCCTTATAGGTGGAACTCTAAGCAGAGAGATTTAATGACCATTTTTATTTACACTTGTCAGTATTTTAAAATTTTATACTCTAAAGAGAACAGCTGACATCTGACATTGCAAAGTTTGACACTGCAAAGTTCACACACAGTATGTCAAATCACTGGCAAGTCTAAGACACAAAAAGAGAAATGAAACTTTGATTTGTTAAGGGAAAAACTTATCATGTAAAGTTTACTTTTCTTCCTGCATCATCATGTTTATATCTTTATCTTATTTAGGAACCATGGCCTAAAAATAAAATGAATTAAAACTAATTAATTTAAAAAAATCACAAATATTAAATCACCAAATAGCTGAACAAAAGCAAATCTCTAGGAATGTTTTTTAAAAATACTCTGGAGCTTGAAAAAGAGCTATTTACATGCTTTCCTGCATTAACAAGAGGGCAGGTAATAATGAAGGCTTGTATGACAATATTGTCTTTGTTAGTTTTGCCCCAACAGAACTAAAGATTTCCTGATTACAACTTTGTAATTTAAGTCAACTGTAAAGATTTCTGGGGAAGGGAAACAAAGAAGAGTCTGAGTGCCAGCATTTAAGTGGACTATATTACCTGAGTTTACTCTTCAGCATGGGACACTGTAAATAAGAGGGGCTCCTACTTCTCCAGCCCACGCTAGGTCACGACCTGAACTCACTGTACTGGTATAAAAGAGAAAGTTGTGCTGGAGTCTCCAATTTACATGCTTCTCTGCTTCACCTTCAGGATCCTATAATCACATAGGGCCTTACAATGAAGTGTTCACTCTGTACTGTAGCTCATTGTCATGATTTTTAAACAGTTGCTTTTTTATTATAATGAACCAATTATGAGCCAGTCACTCAAGCAGTCATTAACAATAGATTTTTTAATTGCATTTTTAATGAATTTTATTTTGGATAAAAGCCCTTAAAAGTACCTATGGCAAAGGGTAATCATACATTGAATTAACAGCAAAATCTGTTTAATAATGACTTGTCTTTTATTTACTACAACAAAATAAATTCTAGTGAGAGTGTTAAAAAATATGACAGCGTCAGAGAAAAAAAAAGGTTGGGGGTGGAAGAAACTTGTATCCTACACTGCTAAAATAATTTAAATGAAAACATACCTTTTTTGCATTTAGTCATCTTGTTTTTCTTAATTTTAAAGTACATACAAAATTCTTACGACCATAAACTTTGATCTATATTTAGAAAATAATCAGACACTAATATTTGATCTATAAGCTATTAATGATGTTAAATATAATTATAAAACAAGCTAAGCTGAAAAGAGAAAACACACAAATTTAATGCATTAATTCTAAAGATGAATACACAAGACATGTTAAAAGTATTTTTAAGCAAAATACTATAATATAAAAATTTCATTTCTCTCACAATAACTTCTATGTATGAATAGAAATGTCCTTGCTGAAAATAAACAGTAATTTTAATGAAAATCTGAATGAGCACAGTTGTGATTAGTCAGATACATAAATGTATCTTTTTTAGTTGACTGTTGAAACCTCATATATTTATAAGCGCGGGTTTGAATTCTAACAGAGTATGTGAATATTTCCAATAACAGTGAAATAAAAATTAACATTAAAATTTACCCCATAAACCTTTTTTGACAAAATTTCAAAGTAAAAAGAACAAACTAAATTAAAACATGTATCTGTTAATACAGTACAATTCTGAATTGCCTAAATTAATTTGCTACTATTAAATCATAATTAAGAGCTCACTACCCAGTGTGATTTAATAAATCATTAATTAGAAATATTAAAGAATGCACACTGACACCAGAAAAATTCTCTCTGGAGGTTAGACTGTCATACTCTGGTTGGGTTTTCAACTCTTTAATCTGTTAAAATAGCTCATTCATGCAAAGATAAAATTTATATACGTATATATTCATACAAATATATATATAACTCATATATATACACACCTATATATACATATACATGTATATGTATGTGTGTGAGCAAGACTATTTCTAGAAAATTGTCAGTATACACTCTGATTTTGTTAAGAGAAAAAACTTTTTTGAATGTTCCAGGCTTTTAAACCCTCGTATTTTCTGCCTCAAGAATGGGCTGACTGAAAGTAAGAGACTCGGCAGGAGGACTGTGCAGCCCCTGATTAATTAATCTGCCGGCTGAATGACAGCGTGCCTAGGGGCATGGTGCTGGCATCCCACACCAGGTCCCAATGTGCTTTAAGCCTTGGATAGCTACATTCTGCACGCCAAGACTCTGCCCAACAAATAGCAGAAAGGCCTTCAGAGCCTTCCTTCTTCTGCCTGAGACATTCCATTTAATTAATGTAATCCCTTTTTATCTTAAAGTTTTAATAAATTTTGATGCAGAGGCATAATAAACACATCTATGCCCCTGAAAGGAGTAACCAATTGCTCTAATGATTTTCTGATATATCCAAAAGGCTTCTTTATGAGGCATAAAGAAAATGAATGTAAAACATGTTACAACATGTTCAGAAATTCTCCAACATGCTACTTGATCTATTCGAAACACCATATTTGTACAACCTGATATTTAATGAATCTGGCAATTTCCATTTCACTGGGCTTAAAGTTTTTTACATCATAAAAATACAAATCATATGCCTATCCCAAAACACTTTAAAAATTACTAATACCTAATCTTGAGCAAGGTAAGGCTATTTTTTAGCAATAGGATACACATGACATTCTCCTAATCCCTTTTACTGCCAGAACAAAACATCTTTCAAATCAAGATGAAATCGCTAAATCCTGAATGTTAATATCATTCTGAGAAAAATAATACCTTATGACTAGAAAAGACCATCCCTTTAGGGAGAAATATTGTGTTAAAGTAGATTATTCTTTTAGTAGTGTAATAGAATGGCTTCTACCTAGTCCCAGATGGAAAATCAAAATCTGCATTTAAATGGAAATATTTTTAAACATATAGGACAATAGGCTAAAAACCATAAGGAGTATCTACTTCCTTTCATGTTAAAAATTCAAAACCCCATGTGAGAACTTTTAGGGAAGGCTTTGGCTTTCAGATTTTGTTTGTATGTTTGTTTCATTTTTATGAAGAGCTTGCAACACAATATAATTTCACAGTTTTGTGATTAACACATAGTATTTATGCCTATTATACCAAATTCACAAGTCAGACAAAAAAGCTGGGCTGTACAATTTTTACTACGACAAGAAACAGATTTATGATTTAGGCTTAGGTAGAGTTAAGAATGAGTCCTCTATTTTCTTCCTATTTTTAACCATCCTGTTTTATATGTAATTCTTACAAGGCAATAGCAGTTTGTCGAAATAAAATAAAATCTGAATTTCTTCAGCATTGACTCAAATCACCACTACGGTTAGAGAAAAAAGAAAGCAAAATGCTCGGCAATATTATAACTACAGCTCTTTGCGACCTGAAAGATTATTTTCAGTTCTTCAATAGTTGGAGCAATTTTCTTAAATCCTGAAGGAGCCTGACAGCACTGCACATTTCTTAATGCTTGCATTTACTTTTACATTATAAAACAATAAAACAGCAGGATAATGTTCATGCAGTTTAGAGACTTGTAATATTATCACAAATAATTCTACTGTATTATGGCAAAACATAAGCTTTTTAAATGTAGGCTGACTAAAGAAAGGGCAATCTATATTTATTGAAAGTACATAGACAAATAAGATTGGAAATATAACTTAAATGTTGTACCTAGATTTAAAATAACGTTTGAAAAAACAAAATCTATGCTGAGTATTTTTTTTGTCCTAAATTAAAATACAATTAATTTTCAAGCATAGTGCTTACAAGCAAGGGGAAAGCCTTCTCACTTATCTTTCTTTGGAGTATGTGACTTCTTTTGCTACCTCAGGAACCAGCCACATTAGTTAATTTAATCATTTTTCCTTAACAGTGTTGTAAACCAAGAAACTTTACAACTATCAGCTTTAAAGATTCAGGTAGCTGGGCATGGAGGCTCATCCCTATGGTCCCAGCACTTTGGGATGCCAAGGCAGGAGGACTGCTTGAGGCCACAAGTTTGAGACCAGCCTGAGGAACATAGCATGACCCTCTCTCTACAAAAAATAAAAAAAATTAGCTAGGAGTGGCTGTGTGTGCCTGTAGTACCAGCTACTCAGGACGCTGTGTTGGGAGGATCTGAGCTCAGGAGGCTGAGGCTGCAGTGAACCATGATGGTGCCACTGCACTCCAGCCTAGGTAACAGAAGGAAATCCTGACTCTACAAAAAAACCAAACAAAAACAAAAAACAGGTGTTTTGATGATTGTCACATTTGACTATTGTATTACAAATAATGGGCCAGCCTGCAGAACTTGGTCGCATCATCTCCTTTCTCAAACCAGCCCACCTTCCAATCACTATGCAGGTTCTGACATACATCTTTATTGCTGGAAGCTCTGTCCATTTTTGTACAGGAAATTGTGGGTCTCTTTATTTTAAAGACATCTTGTTTAAAAGCAGAACTGGAACAACTGCATATGTATCAGGTAATTTTCCTACATTCAATAAGTAATTCATTTCAACTCAGTTGTCCGTGATTCTTCTAGTGGTAACCATAGGGATGAGAAAGGATAAAAGCATTTCAGTTCTGTAACCTGTTTCTCAGATTTATCCTAGGTGCTCCATCCCTGCTCCCAATTCCCCATTCTTCACCTTCAACTCCAAAATTCCCAGCAGAAAATTTTTTCAACCATCAGTTGGAGATAATATACCATAAAATTAAATCACCAAAAACCCTGACACATGTCATCATTAGTATACACTAAAGTAGCAAACTAAATTAGGGAAGCTGTATGTGAGACCATCACAGAAGATCTCAAACTCACAAATCTTTTAAACTCTTATGGCTTAAAATTGCCTAAATCAAAGAAAAGTGAAGAAACATGGCAAATTAGATTTTGAAAGAAAATATACATCCCATCCTTGTAGATACTGGACTCAGAGCTAATGTATGAAGAATCCCAAATGTTCCTGTTCTAAATAAATGATACTCTTTTTTGCAGGAAACCAGAGTCTAAAACCTGACTACTCAAAGTGCAGCCTCAGACCAGCAGCCTCAGCATCACCTGGGTACTTGTTAGAAAAATCTCAGGCTCCATCCAGACCAACTATATTAGAACCCGAATTTTTAATAAGATCCCCAAATGATCTGTCTGCATATTCAAGTTTAAGACTTTCTAATCTAAGAGTTTATCTGGTTTCACAGCTTATTTTTCACAAAGAGACACAAAACAGTGAAGGGACAGAACAACCAGTGCTCATAAAAAGACATAAATATTACAGATGACCATAACCTAATGAAAGAGGGGAAAAAAGAGAAAATTTAACTTAAGCGTTTAAATTGGATCTAGATCTCTGTCTGCAATCTTTGTTTTTAACACCTGAAAATTCATTTATGTGTGTATGTACATGCATACACATGTGAGAGATGAAAGAGAAAAAGGAGAGGAAAAAAGTAGAATGTGAATGAGAGGAAAAAGAATAGGGGGAGAATTGAACCATGAAAACTGTACATAGTGTGAATATGTGTATGTGTTTATAGCTGAAAAGTAGAAAAAACAATGTAGCTTGGAAAAGAGCAGCAATACCCCTCTAAACAACACTCACACACACTCCTACTTATCCCCATACTCAAGTCAGCGTAATAGCAGCGTTTTCATATCACCGACGAGAAACTACCAAGAGATTGCCATTAAAAAAAAAAAAGTGCCACAGAAGGAAATATTCCCTAACTGCATCAAAAGTACGAACAAAAATAGAGAGAATTAGGTCTAAGAAACTAAAATGACCAAAAGAGAAAGGTATTACAATTCCAAGATGGTGATATATTATTTTGCAAAGTCTAAATAATGATTTAGTACTAATTACCACAAAATAAACATTATTTTATCCTCACAAATGAGCTATTATAATATTTAATCCAGTAACTAGGTTTAAAATAGTAGCACTATAGTTTTGTTTTGTTTTTAATGCCATAATAGAAATTGTCAACATTAATAATAAAAGTTCATAAAAAAAGGGAAGCATAAAGTATTTTCTATGGGATATTTAGTGAACATAAAGTTTTCTATGGGATATTAATGGGATAAAGCAGTGGTTTAAACCTGCAGTAATAATTTGTACAAAGTGAAATATACCTAAAATCTTACGTTTGATATAAAAAATATGCCCAAAATGATTAAACTACTTTCACTAAGCCAATATTCTACCACCATTGATTTACTCAGAGAAAATCAGAAATCATTTTTAAATGCTGTCAAACTCAATGATGCCAATAGAAAATAAGTCAGTTGATATCCAGGAGCAGAAGAGTGTGGCTAGTTGGAAAACAGAACGTAGTAGAAAAAATAAGTTAAAATTAGCATCACATCTGTAACTGTTTAAAAAATAACATCTATGCATGTCTCTACCTATATCTGTGTTCATCCACATAGCACATTTTTAGTATAAAGTATACTAAAATCTAGCACACGAGGCCACTGGTCATCGATCTACTGTAGCTCCCTTAAATCCCTGGAAACTGACTTCTCACAAAAAGAGAAAAAGTCACCTTATGCCTTGTATTACATGACTGAATTGCCCTAACACATATCTCTTTGGTTTTGTTCCAAGAATAAAATGTAGTCAAAAGATGGGCAGAATGCTACTCCCACCTTGAGTTCACCAAATGCCAAGAATTGTAAAAACAATTTCAAGTTAAGGTTTCAGATACATTAAACAAAGAATTTGAATTTTAAAATATAAATAATGAATTCACAAGCAGGTGTATCATTTATAGAAATCAACTAGGCAATATGTTTCAATGGCCTTAAAAATAATCATATACTTTGATCCATTAATTCTGCATCTGAAAATGCATCCCAAGGAATTATTTTTTAAAAATGTAGACCATAATTTATGGATCACATCAAAGTGCTATTACTTATAGTTAAAATTAGGTTCTACCTAATTTACAAAATTAGGGAATCATTAAAAAAATTATTATACAGACACATGACAGAATATTAAGTAGCCATTAAATTATCTTACTGAAGAGATTTTAATGGCATAGAAAAATGTTTCTGGTATTTTAAGTTTAAAAAAAGGAATGTATAAGTACAGAAATGCCACACACAGGTGTGTGCATCTATGTATGTGTTAAATATATGTGCATGCATAAAAATATGTCAAAATGTTAACTTGAAATGGCTGAATTTTGAGCATCATCATATTTTTACACTTTTGTGTATTTTTTAAATTTAAAACATAATTTTTCTAAGTATCGAAGAAAATTAACAGAGAATTTAGACAATAAAAACAAGGCGAGAAGAACATGGGTGAGTATCCTGCAAGATTACAAAGACACAATTCCACTGAATAAAGAAAGTATGTGCACCTATAAGAGGAGTACTAAAAACCCAGTTCCAGAAGAAAGATGCTCTTTCTTCCAACTAAGAGGTAGAAGACAGATCAACATCAAAAATTAAAATAAAATAATGTAGAGAAGTCAGATCTATTATAGTAATTAGAAACCAAAAAGGATATCATCTAATGCCAATGTTACTTTTACTATGCAAAAGTATCAAATAATTGCAGTAAATAAGAAAATAAATTACAACACCACTTAGTCTTGGGAGGCTTATTCCAAATCTTGAGTTAACTATAAGGAAAGAAACTGGTTACTTTATCAAATCATAAAAAAACAAACTTTATAGATCCTAACTTTGTTTTCTACAAAGTTGACAGGTACAGAGACTACTTTTTTCTCTTCCTAAACATAATTAAACATATCTTTAACATGTCCAGATAATGAACATTATAACACTCAAATATGTATACGATTGACAAGCTAAAAACCTTTTTACGAAACAATATTTTAGCTATTATGTTAATAAGTAATTTATACCTTACATTTTTCCCTTAAATTTTCAAAGAAGTCTTTTTCTTGGTTGCTAATGCTTCATCATCATTTCCATTTCAGACTGCTTGACTGATCAATTGATTCTAAGTCAATAACAACATGGAGTAAAGGGTTGGAAACTTTATAGTCATACTAAATTTGTTACATAAAACCAGGAATTCAGCTAATAGCTGTGATTTGCTTACACAGTAGGGACTCAGTAATTCTCAATCACAAAGAAGAAAGCATTAATATAAGTTTGGCATCTTATAACTATGTAAATAAAATCTTATAACTATGTAGAATCCCCACAAACTAAGTTAGTTTTACCTATTATATAACACTGTTGTATTTAAAATATTTGCAAGTAACAGTTTGAGAAGATGCATTATGCAAAATAGCATAAAGGAGCCATTTAAAGCTAAAGACAAAATTTCTACATAAGTATAAATGCTCCAGAACATCTGAAAACAAGTCCCTTGATATTAGCCTAAAATTAAACTTTACGGAATGTTACCTAGTCTTTGATAGAACCTAGTCAATGACAGCCCTAAAGAATATCTGATAAATAAGATGCTTCCTTAAATAAGGAGAGATGTCTCGCTTTCCAAAGCAATTAATTTAAAGGAGGAAAGTAAACAGTTTCTAATCCATGACCTCAGGATACATTGAATTGGAAGTTTGATTTAATTTTAGTTCTGAATCATATGACTTCACTGTGGCAAATACCATATAGTGTTACTTTGGTGGAAGCACTAAAAAACTATGTTCATGTGTAATTATCTGCTCTCTATTGGGGAAGACCGGGGAGAGAAACTTATCTCTGAAAAAATCCTATAAACTCTAACCCTGAAGTGATAAACTGACAAATTATTTCAAGATATTAAATAATCTTGAAATAATTTAAATATAAGCTAAATGAAGAATTATATGTAAGTTCCCAACAGGCCCAGATAGAGCAATACTGAGCCTTCAAGAAGACAGCATTCTTTGGAGAAACTTAGTAACACTGGCCAGACAAAGAAGGACAGAGGCCAAGTCATGAACAAATAAGAAAAATATAGGGAATGCAGAATATTTTTAGAAGAGCAAAGAATTCATCACAAATAATTATGACTAATACATAGCAGTAATTTCCTGCCTTAAAACTCAGTGCTAAGTCTTTAAGACAGGCACTGTGCTTTAATCACCTACATCTGTTGCCTTAATCAGCCAGATCTTTAGCACTTAGAAAAATGCCTGAAACACACTAAGGTAAAAAAAAAAAAAAAAAAAAGCTAATGTATCGTAACATTCTACAACTTATACAGCACATGTAAACATTATAAATAATAGTTATGTATTATAGTATGTGACTTCTTTTCTTCTCTTTCATTCATCATTTTATTGACACTCAAAGGAAAAAGCATATAGAACAAAATCATCTGAAAAAGTTCATAGGGACTGGGTATGGTGGGTCACACCTGTAATCCCAGAACTTTGGGAGGCTGTGGTGGGAGGACTGCTTGAGGCCAGGGGTTCGTGACCAGCCTGGGTAACATAGCAAGACACCCATCTTTTCAAAAATAAAAAAAATAAAATAAATTAGCCAGGGGTGGTGGCACTCACCTGTAGTTCCAGCTACTCAAGAAGCTGAAGGTGGAAGATCCTTTGAGCTCAGCGTTTTGAGGCTGCAGAGAATTATGACTGTAGCACTGCACTCCAGCCTGGACAACAAAGTGAGACCTTGTTTTCTCATACAAACTTTTCAAATTCTTGGTGATACATCTATTTGGTGCCCACAAAACTTTCCTAGTTAAGAAGTTTTTAATAGGTGGTCACTCAAAAGACCCTTTAGAAAAATTAAGCCCTGGAAAATATTCAATTAATTCTTACCTCGCATCAAGCTAAAGCAAAGCCCAAAGCAGACATACTGAAATGCACAAGCTCATATTCATCAATGCCAAAGGAGCTGATATATTAAGTACTAAAAAGAAAGACAATTAAAGACAAAACAAGGAGTAGCAGAATTTCCACCACACAATACTCCTAAAGAGACAGAAGAGCACAGCTAAGTTCACTAAGAACCAGATCAACAAATAAACCATGACAGATAACAATTATCTTATTAAGTTAGTTAAATATCAGCAATGCTCTATGGCCCTAATGAAAGAGAAAGTGTTTTTCTAGTGACAAATAAGTATGTAATAGTTAATATTTATTGATGCTTCCTGTATGATCTATTCTACATGGATTATCCCATTAAACGCTCATAATGACCCTATGATGTAGGTACTACTATTAGTCTTACTTTACAAATATGAAAGCCAAGGCATAGAGAAGTTAACTAAACTAAGATCATAACATGCAGTGGAACCTAGAAAAAAGCTGAGTCCAACCCTAGAGTCCCCACTTATCCCTCAGAGGCAAAAAACCCATCGACATTTCTTGGTAAACACAATTTTGGTTTTCTAAACTCTATTTAATTATGAATATATCATTGGTCATCATTAAAGGATAAAAACATACAGTGTAACACGTTTTCAACCACTCTGTTGGTCTCCAGGCAATCATTTTTTTGGTCTCACTCACTCACATGCCACATAGTAACCCTAATCACAACTCAGTGACGGAGCTGAAGAGGAAATAGCAAGGAGCTGTTCCTAATATACTCCTAGGAGGTTCTGCCTCACCTTGAGAATTCCAGAGCATACGTATCTACACCTTTATTTGTAAGCAGTACTACTTCTGACTCTACCCAAATTTTGCTTGTGGTTCCAACAGATTTTTAAAAATGTATATTATTCAAGGATTTTGCCACACATTTCTTTCATACAAGACTCACATGAAAAAACATGCAGACATCATCACATACTTCATATCAACTCATAATAAAGAAAACTGAATTAATAAAATATAATAGCATGCTATTTTTTTCAGGTTTAATCTGTTTCATTCAGGAGCAGTAATGATCTCATCTCATATTCTAGCACCTTGGAAAAATTTAAAGAAGCATTTTTTTTGGAGGACTGCTAATAAAATTATCATTGACATTTTAATTAAAAAAAGAAATGTATGTAGAATAAACAGGACGCTTCCTGGAACAGTCTGCAGTGGCTGCTCCATTGCTTCTTTGTACAGTCTTGGTAAATTATGCAGGCTCTCAGTAGATAGAGCAGCTGTATTTCACTGTCTTCGGTAATGTAATCTACATTTATCACTATTTTAATTAAGTGGATTCTTAATTTGGTACTCTCATTGCAAAGAAAAAATACCTTATTCAATTTTTTTCTTTGGTGGACAGCATCTTGCCAGTCTTGTAAGCCAGAATGTAATTTTAAACATATTTCTTACAGTAACTGGTCATTATTTTCAGAGGAACTACCATATTTGGTTACTAAGAATTTGTTCTTTTTCATTCTATCAGCTTAAAACATTGGTTACTTCTTTAGAGTGATAAAAAGATACTTTCACAATTCTCAGTTTTAACCCAAGTGATATACAAAAAACAATAGGTGGTTTATTATAATATTACATTCAAGATTACTCCAAAGCAAGACAAAACATAAATAAGAACTTTACAAGAAAAACAACAATTTACTGAATATTGAGAACATTCAATTCCAAAGTTCTTTGTGTAAGATTATTTTTATCATCAGGTCATCTGAAGGGTCTAAATCTAAACCAATCATTGTGGAATATAACAGCTTTTAATCATACTGAAGACACGTTCCAAATATTTCTTATTCATTTCCCATAATTATTTGCAATTAAAACAATGTTTTACTTTAAAAAAATTAAATTGATGAATTATGCCAGAAGTATGTTTGTTTTAATTGGTTCACAGAGAAACAATTACTTTACTGTTAGATGGCTTCATAAAGCTGCATTTTTATGCATGAGGTGTCTGAAATCAATAAGGGAAGGCCTGGTATTCAAAAAATTCTGTATTCACCACACATTAATTGAACATCTTTTATGTGCCAGGTACAGAATTAGGCACTATGAATTCAAACCAAAGTAAGACAAAGCCCTTACACAAAACAAAAGGAGTGTATGTACACACATGTACATAAACTGTACAGGACCAAGTGGCTTTTAAACTCTGTTGCTTTGAAAGAGAGGGTCTCTAGGTCCCCATCTCCATTTCAACCAGAAAAGCTCCATTTTCATCTATTTTACAGACCAGTCTTCTTCGTAGCTGGTGGAGAAAACAAAAGCTGTATAGCTAGAAAACACAAATAAGGGCTTTAGACTATTATTACTAAGAACCCAGATAATTGAAAAAGTATCCTAAGTGTCCTAAGTAGTTTCAGATACACTAAAGGGGAAAAATTTTAAATTCCTGTTGTTTTTTTTTGTTTGTTTTTGTTTTTTTAGTTTTATCATCAGTTTTCACATGTTGCTAAATATTGGTTTGTGGGTAAATTTCTACTAAAATAAAGATTCCAAATATAGTTTATTTTAAAAGTTTGGGAATGAGGTATACAGGGAGTTGAAACTGAATGCACATCTCATTATGTGAGTTCACATTACCAAGAAATGCTAACCCAACTTTCAGATTCACATAAATCCAGAAATTGCCAGATAGGACTTTTAAAATCCAAAGTGCATTAAGTGTGTTCTAGATTCTATATTAAAACTTCCTCATATAAAACAAAGCCATTTATTTTCCTAGTGTGGTTTTGGAAATAAAGTTACCATTTGAACATCTCTACTAACCTGACCAATTTAAATATCTTATCTCTAATACCTCACAAAAACATCAACGGATAAGGTGTTTTTAACTCCCGTTTTATAGAAGAGAAAGCAGCCACCGGGGTTAAGACGTGTTCAACACTACATAGCGAATACACGAAGAAACTAGGACTTGGGCCCATGATCTTTTTATGAAAACACTTTCAGAAGCAAAATAAACTTAATCCATAAAATTTTTCTCTTCTAATCTTATGTAAATATGATGCCTGCTTTTATTATCCATAACTTCACATCTAGTTGTATTTTACAATGAAAAACTTAGCTATCAATATATACAATCAAAAAGGTAACCAAAAAAGAGAGAAAAGGAAATCTAAAATTTAAATCAATGCTAATGAATGACAAACACTTTAGTCATTGTGTAACTCCCTTGGTTTGAATTTAAATAATGTCATGTATAACGCCTGGGTTACACAATTCAGGAATAAATAGAAGTCAAATTTTAGGCAGCCCACTCAGATTCTAATTAAATAGAAAAAACAAGTACAAAGGAACTAAATTATTTTTTAAAGATACTCCTATCAGAGTTCAACTTCAAAAAGATATTTCATGAACAGACAGTACAGCCTGTAAGATTCCATCTTTCTCAAATTACTCTGATGAACGTCTGATAAAACTTGAGATTTACCAAGGGATAAAAAGAAGAAGCAGCCAATAATTCTAAATGAAAAGTCAGAATGGTCTTTTGTTCTCTTTGTTTAAAGTAAAGCCACTAGTGAAAAACAAGAATGTCTACTTAGGAAAAAGGGGTCTCTTGTTTGAACAAAAATTAAATTTAAATGTCCTGCTTCTTACCTGAACATTTGAAATCATCTACATCTGTCTAATGTTCCCTAAAAGACTATAGAGGGCACTGTTGCATCAGCTTTGAAGCTTTACAATAGAGGCTGAGAAAAAGAAAACTGTCTATAATGTGCAATTTCTCTAAAGGGTCAAATGCATGGAAATCTACTAAGCCTGATATAAAGGGGAAAAAACTAAAATGTATGTTTTTCTAAAATAGGCTGGACTTCAATGGGGGAAAAAACTTAACAAAAACAACTGTCATATAGAGAAGACTGCACTGCACACACATTTTGCATTTCCCTTTGTAGTGCTTTCATGAGAAAGGTAACTAATCATAGCACCTCCTTATCCACTGGAAACAGCACCCCATTGCAGAATCCTCTTTACAATCAATAGGAAACTGAATGTGGCACCTCATGCAATCCTTCCATAATTCTATCAACAGAAAGAATGCAGCCTGTTTGCATACTTTTGTCTAAAAGGCCAATTCCATTTGTCCCCTCTTGGATAAAATGACAGCTCAGATCAATCACTCTCACATGAAAGTAAACATGCTACAAAAACAAAAACAAAAACAAAAACAAAACAAAGAAGAAGAATCAAAACTGAAATCCTTGCCTATTCTAAGCATAATTTTATTACACATAGAAACTCAAAGCAAAAGAGAAAAACCAAGTTTTCCCTCATAGACATGCATTTTGTGCTATTATACAACAGTATCAGGCTATAAAATAAATAAGTTACATCAAATAATAGTCATGAATCTTACCTTTACATATGGACAGCACTTAATTAAGTTCCATATATTTTCTGTTCTCTCACATCATTCCTGTTACAATTTTTTGAAATTAAATCCAATTAAGTACAGTGTCAAAGGTTCTTTTCATAAATATATACAATAAGACTAGTATACACAGCATAAAGCTTCTTATTATACTACCACTTAATTTTTTTCCACTAAAAATAATGCAAAAGTAAAAGGGAGTTAAATTATCTCATTTCGGTAATTTGAAAATAATGTCCTGAATTGCTGAACCTCTGTAGAAACATGGACATTAGCTGTGAGAATTATAATATCATGATCAAACCAAGCAGAATATGTACAATGAAAAAAAAAGATCCTCTATTAATGCGTATCTAATCACACCACCATATCACATATTAGATAAATCCGCATTAATACAGGTACCATAATAAAACTACGGCCTCTAATAAAGAAACCCAAATTCCCTGGAAAAACAGTATACAACTCATTTTGTCACTCTCAAAATTCCAGAGAGATTAGCACCTTCTCTGAAATCAAAGTGCAGAACTGTGAAAGTGTTAAAAATTCTCCAGTAATATGTCAACCTACTCATAAATCAAAAGGAGGGGAAGGGGCTTTAGATGGTATGTAGATTTCATTTTATTACAAAAGCTCCAGTTTAACAAGTTATTTTCAGCCAATAAAAGTCAAAAGGTAAAGCATTGTTAAAGTGGCTGGTACTGACTCTGAGGCTTTACTTCTTAACTGAAATGCTACTTGAGTATTGCTCCCTTAAATTATTAATTTATGAGTTTTGCTTAGTCTCCTCCTAAGGCAAGGCAGTTCTAGCCCTAGGTATGTTGAATGCATGTAAATAAACAGAAAGCTTTTATAATGGTCCCATAATTCACTAAACATAATCAACAACCCTTTTTAATGAATGTTGAATGTACAACCCTATGAACCAACTTTATATAAACAGACTATATCACTTAAAGAATCTGTAAGATCCTATAGGTAGTAAATGAACAAATTCAGAAAAATTAAACATAGGCTGATTACTTCACTGATCTAACAAAATTAATGCTTAAAACAGAATCAAAGTGCTGATGGGACTATGAAGAGTTGTGTTCACTTTTGAAGAAATCTAAGAGAAAGTGTCACAAACTGTGAGAAAATGTATTTGTAATATTGCTTTTCATCTACCACAGGATGGCTGCAAAAAAAAAAAAATCAGGTAATGTATTTTTAATATGCAGGATATTTAACTAGATATTTTAGTTTACTACTGAAAGAGAGCAGCATATTAAAATCAATTTTAGTCAACTTTAATTTATGCAAAGCTTGATTGTGAGCAATAGCTGCTAAAAGGATGCAACATTGTTGATTCACATACAAGCATTTTACTTGACTACATTGGATAATAGCAGTGCTCCTAAAGGAGTATAAAAAGCAAAGTGATTAGCAGTCATTACTGTTAATTAGTGTTCACATTACATTCCTTGGGATGAATCTCCTTTAAGTTGAATACACGGAAAGTTTATTTTTGAAGGTTTGCCAAATCTTGCCTAGGTAAGTACTGAACTAAGCCGTCAACTACCAGCAAGCAGAATGAAAAACAGGGACGGATCAGCATCCAATTAGTATGTCTAAGTTTTTAAACAGGAAAAGAGCTGAGGGGAATGAGTAAAACTGGAAACTCATACTTCACATTTTGCAATCTCACTGATAAAAGGAGGAAATGTGTGTTTATCAAACTTGCTGTGAGTGCACAGTTCATTTGGAGTCCTGTAAACAATCGCCTGGCTGCCCCACTTCCAAATGCATGTGAAAATCTTGGAGATTCAGAGCATCATATTCAGCAAGCAAGGTCACTCTAGTGATGCCCTGGAAATGGGAAATTAGGAAAACGTGGCAATCAGAGGTTTAGGATTGACCAGAAAAAGCCCTGAGGCTGGATTACCATCTTTCACCACCAGTCAGACTGTCTCTGCTTATTCAGTATTAATACAACAGGACTGCAAGTGAATGAAAATAACTCTATGTACCTAACTGTGACACTGGCTTTCTTGTTTAGAAAATGATAGATATTTGTCACAGCAATAAAATAAAATAATCTCTCACATACAAGCTCTCAAGAATCAACTCCGAAAGAAAAACAGGCTCCTCATGAACCTTCAAAAAGGACCTGGGGAACGGCTGACATCCTGTTGATTTGATAATCAATAGGAAAGATTTCCTTTCCCCCAATACCATTCAGTGCATTTTTAAGTACATGCCAAATCTTCAACAAGGAAGCTTCAAAAGCAATATATCCTCATTAGAGAAAAACACCAATGAGCTAAATGAGCAAAAATTATACTCTTAATTCTGCCCACAGACTTAAAATATATCCTACAGATATTTTTCTATGCATGTACTTACACAAATGCATTGCAGAAAAATGTTATTATAGCATACACAGTATTCCCTAATCTGTTTTCTTCCCTTAAGAATATATACAGACATATTTCTGCAAGTTCATTTTTAATGCCATACAGCATCCCACTGTATAGACACGTCATAATTTACATTGCCAATGATTTCTAAATTTTCAAGTATATTTTAAATTATTTCCTTAGTTATAAATTCCCCAAAGCAGAAATGCTTATTACAGGAGTGTATTTTTTTTGTGTCTGATGAGTTTTGCCAAATTACCATCCAGAAATATTGAACCAATTTACAGGGCTGCTAGCAGTACATAAGGGTATCTGTTTCTTCAAAACCATTATTATTTCTTATTTCTGTCAAAGTGATATTCGCGTTTTCGAGTTAGTAAAGTTAAACATTCTTTTTTTTTGGTCATCTGAATGTATTTCTCTGTGAAATGCCTGTTCATACCCTTAGCCCATATCTCTATTTGGAGACATGCTTTTTATAATAATATCCAAAAATTAGTGAGGAATTCCCCCATTGAATATTAATCCCACCAATAAGAGATTATTTTAAAGAAGAGATATTAATTGTATGGACATTAAAATATCCTATTAAGGTTGGTAACTTTACATGAACCTATATTATAACATTATATTATAGAACAAGACTTCCCAACTTATCCAAAAAGAAAAAGAAAAATTAAAAACTGAACTGGGATTGTAAATATATCTCTGAAGCTATGTTTGCTTTCTATAAATGGAAAAACTTATGATACTAAGTTGGCATCATCAGCAATGTTTTGTTGTTCTTTTTACTGTTCTGTTATTCCAAGGAACAATTATGAGCATATTAAAATTGGAATTGTTTTATTAGCTATTATAAGTCAAGAAAGGAGACTGTAACTATGGATGATAGACAAGTTCCTCATGCTATTATCTTGAATCAAGAATTTAATTAAAATGTGTCACTTTTGAGAAAAGCACTAAGTGTAAGACAAAAATGAAAAATGTCCCCCTCCACCCATCCAAATCAATTCAATTTAGGGCCTCTTTTCAAAGAACCATGAAAGTGGCCAATACCCAAATTACTAATTCCTAATACATTTTCAGAAACAAGTTTAGATTAAAATGCAATTTCAAACCACAGATTTTTTTCTTTTGCAAACAAATCAGTTTAAAAACTTGCAAAGCTATTACCTAGAACAATGTTTCTCAAACTGTGTTATAAACCACTTTTTTTTTTTTTTACATTTCCAACCCTTCAAAGATAGAAACTTGTAAAATACAACAAAATGAATTAAAAGAATAAAATTGTTAAAAGATACAAAACACAAGGTCAAATTTTTATTATTAGATTCAAAAGAAATAAAATTACTCTTTCATATTACTCTAAAAGTTTCTAAATGCTTACTTTCAATTTCTCTCTATATCTTAGCTTGAACAAAACACTTCATGGACTAGCACCAGGCTAATCCCTAGACCACACTTTGAGTAGTAATTATTTAAAATTATTCTGAGAGCTCTGAAACAAGATCAGACACAGATAGATCACTTTGATCCCTGACTTAATAATCCTAACCCCTTATTAAACCATATGCCTTCCCCTCCGCCTGTCAATTTACACATACCTTATTGGTTATGCAATATATATGTACTGTAATATAGTAATATCTGCATGAATTAACAGAAATGCAATTCTGGGAGGCAGCAGAACATAGTGATTAAAAGTACATGTTCTACCACTTTTTAGCTGTGTAACCTTGGATGAGTTACTTAACCCCTCTGTATCTCAGTTTACTTATCTGCAAAGAGTTGATGTAAGGATAAAATTAGAATATATGTATATAGAGCTTATAGCAGCACCTAGAAGATAGTGCTACATAAATTGCAATTATAATTACAATAAGACACAGATAATTGAAAGAAAATCACATGGTTCTGGGTTTTCCAGCAATCAATATAAAGAGGAAACTTTAAGTTGCATGATTTATAGTGTTCATGCAATAAAAACTGTCAAATAGTTATGGTAGGGCTAAACTATTACAAATACTAAGTCCTGAGAGAAATTTCACCCTTGGATTGCCATAAAGTTGACTATGTGATATAAAAATTCTTCACACCATCCCTGGAGCAAATACTCAACAAAAAAATGTGAATATTTCTTATGGACAGGACACCATGATGAGCACTGAAGAGTATCCAAATTCGAAAACATTCACTCCTTGCCCTCATGAGGTTATAAACTAACAGGGAGGATATATTACAAATGCAAATAATTATACAAAACAAGGCATAATAACTATCTACAGAAGTAAATAAAGCAATAGAAATTGTTAAAAACAAAAGCTACACTTGAGGAAATCAAGAGCAATGCCTTGATTACATCCCTATTCTTCTCTCCTTCAACATAAAATATAAAGGCTATTTAGAACAGGCCATGTCCCCAAGCCTATTGTCCCTTCCCTGGCCCCCAACACTTCTTACCTGAAATTTAAGATGCTCTATACTCCCTTTTCTTTTAGATCTTAATGTCTTTCTTGAGAAGTGCACAGCATACTCATCTGCTCTCAGCATCTACCTCCGTGACTCTTCACTCTTTGGAAGCCCCAGAAGACCCATCTGATCTCATAGCACATAGCATAGCATATGTTACAAACTCAGGGGACAACTAATTATTGAGTATTCATGAATACTCCCAGGCTACAAGGCTTTCTGAAAGTGATGGTTAAAATAGTAGCTGTTAATCTTTTGAAAAGAACAGACCACTGTAAGATTATGACAAAAATTTGGCCACCCCGGGCAACATGGTGAAACTTTGCCTCTATAAAAAAATTCAAAAATTAGCCGGCCATGGTTGCATGCACCTGTAGTCCCAGCTATGCAGGATGCTGAGGCAGGAAGATGAACTGAGCCTGGGAGTTCGAGTGTGCAGTGAGCCATGGTCACAGCACCACACCCCAGCCTGGGTGATAGAAAAAGACCCTATCTCAAAAAAAAAAAAAAGAAAGAAAGAAAGAAAAAAAATTTGTCCTCTCCCAGAAAAATTTACACCTACAAAAAAATTTGCATAAAATTTCAGAGTTCAAGAATACCTCTCCCTTCCAGATTAATAAATCCTATCTTAAAGTAGTGTATTATCCTAGATGAAATCTACTAGTCTGATCCTTATTAGCTTTCTGTGATCAAGCCAAGGATATATGACCACTGAAAATCAGAAGAACTTGGATAGGGGTTAAAGAAGTCACAAAAAATGGCTATCAGGCCAATAAAAATGTTTAAAGAGACAAATACATGAAAGGCTCAAAGGGAAGATCATGGGTTATTTATTAAATGATGATTGTTCTCCCTCCCTTCCCCACCTCCCTGCAAAATTATTAGCTAGGAAAGAATCCACAAGAGAACTGGTCTTAAAATAGACCATGGGGCATTTCAATGGCTCCAGAACCAATCTTACAGTACAGAGCACAGAAGAATCAGCAAATTCTGCACAAGAAAGAGAAATAAATGTCTGATAGTTTCTGCCTCTTCTGATTGTCAATGTCTTTTGATAGATATCTATGGGGATCAATATTAGCATAATTTTGTCAACGTTGGACAGGCTTAATTTTGATAAGTTTAACAACTGCTCATTGAGCACCCACTGTGTATGAGGACACAAAGTGACCACAGGGCTCAGCACTGTATACAAATAAGTATGGCATAATTCTGCTGGTGTTGAGAGTTAATTGCTTTTACATACAGGAGCACAAATGATAGCCCCATTCTACTGCCTCTGAAGATAGAACCGTTTGTTGTTGTTGTTGTTGTTGTCGTTGTTGTTTTGAGATGGAGTCTCGCTCTGTCACCCAGGCTGGAGTGCAGTGGTGCGATCTCGCCTCACTGCAAGCTCCACCTCCCAGGTTCACGTCATTCTCCTGCCTCTCAGCCTCCTGAGTAGCTGGGAAGACAGGCGCCCGCCACCACGCCCGGTGTATTTTCAGTAGAGACAGGGTTTCACTGTGTTAGCCAGGATGGTCTCCATCTCCTGAACTCGTGATCCGCCCGCCTGGGCCTCCTAAAGTGCTAGGATTATAGGGGTGAGTCACCGCGCCCGGACCCATTTTTTAAATCTTTTAATTCATATACTCCAAAAAGTCTGAATTTTCCAAACTTGGTTCATTTAACTTTCACACTTAAGTCCTTGCTTAAGGCTTTCTACAAATGAGTTCATACAAAATACACTGCTTAGATTTTAAAGACAAACATGGAGTTAAAATTCTAAAAGAACATGCCAAAATAAATTTTAATGGGAAAAAATCACCTATTCGAACCATTGATATCTTTAGGTTAACCCTCTTTATCTCCTTTTGAAATGGCCCATGCCTCAGTTAACTAACATAGGAAACTAGAAAACATTAATTTTACATGTCTCTTGGAAGGCTGAATTATCTGACTGAAGAAGTCTAAAACAGGCTAAGAATGGCCCAAAATTATAGGCAACAAATGTAGAAGGATCAATTCAATCCAGTCCGTAATATAAATTTGCCCCCATTAAAACTTCTTTCACAATTGAACATTTACCATTCGTTTTCTTCTCTGCATTAACTTACTAATAAAGTCAAGAAGAATTACACTCATC
This sequence comes from Macaca fascicularis, assembly GCF_037993035.2. NCBI lineage: Eukaryota > Metazoa > Chordata > Mammalia > Primates > Cercopithecidae > Macaca > Macaca fascicularis. The sequence goes on from NC_088381.1 coordinate 12,062,232, forward strand.
TCAATGCCCACTTGTAGCTACCACTTAATATTAATATACTAATGGAATGTTGTATGCAATGAAAAAAAATGACTTTACTAGATTATTTTGGAAGCTAGAGAATGAAGAAGACGTGAGGCTAAAATGAGGATGATAGGCTCTCAAATATATTCTTGTTTATTTTCAAAACAGATAAATAAGAAAAGAAGAAAGAAATATCCACATTTTATAGATGGAACAACTGTATTCCAGAGAAGTAGAGTTTAACACAATGCCTGTTATAGTCTAGGAGCTGTATGGCGTTTCATAGGAGATAAAAAGAATGAAATATAATCCCTATTCCTCAAGTTGCTTATAATCTTTAAACAAAACAAAACCCACAAGATAGATTTTTTTAAATTATATCTTTGTGTATTAAAATAGAGTAAGTACTACAAGAGAGTTAAAATGTGACATGAGGGTTTAAGGAAGGAAGATACTATATTCAGTGGGGTGAATCAAGGAGGACATCAGGAAAGAGATGCCATGTAAAGGAAGGAGTTGGAAAGGAGAAGTTATTTCTGACTAAAACACAGCACTATTCAGGAAAGGCATGGACCATATGGAGAAGAATGAGTTCTGACAATAGCCTAGTTTAGATGGCACATAGCTTACATGTAGGATAGTCTGAGAATAGACAAAAAATAAACTGAAGTCATATTGCAGTGCACCTAGCAGAACGATGCTAAGCAATGAATGTCTGATGGAAAGAGAAATGTGATTAAATCTACACTTTAGAAATATTCAACTCACAGGAGTTTAAAGGATAAATATAGGGGATGAGAGACTGGAGAAAGACCAGAAGTAAACTTCAAGGGGTCAATTAACTTACAGGTCTAAAGTCAGGTTCAATGTTTATGATTCCCAAGAGGCTATAGAATCCATTATGACTTTATATTTTGCTTCATTTACCAACATATGTGTAATTGCTTATCAAACAATAATGCAATAATTTGAATTTCATCTATATAAATTATTTGAAAAGATATTAATATCATAGTTTTGCTTATTTCTGTGAATCCACACTAGGTGCTTTTAAGAAATAAGGATAAACTATTTCATTTGATATGCATTTCACATAACTCTATAAAGAAAATTTTAAATGATAAAAGAACAGTCAAGACCAAAATTTATTAAGAATTGATTCTGATTAAATGAACCCATATTGATATGAAGCATCTTCTATACCATCCTTTACCAGATTAAAGAGATGACAATGACGGGATGCTATAAAATTTAGGATCATAATATCTGTAATATATAGCTATCATAATTCATTTTGATTACCAATATTGCTCAGTAAAAACTATATAAATTAGCTGTGGAATTGTCAGTTTACAAGGTACTTTATATAGACTCTTTGTCACTATTTATTTAAATACCATCATCAAGTCCAATCAATATCTGTAGAATGTCCCCTTTTCACCTTTCCCCTTGGCATTCCCCAAGTTCAGGTTCTCAAAATCTTTCAGATACCTAGTATCCTCGTTTTTAATTTGAACTCATCTACAGAGTTGCCTATCGCTAATCCATTTCTTGTATTATATTAGTGGTTCACCCTCATGACCATAAGAATTTGTTGAGCAGCAAAAAATACACAATGTGTATGGCATAGCATACACATATGTGCCTGTACATATCTATTGCATTACACAAAATGATAATTAACCTATGTACAATGCACATTGATATTTTCTATTATATTCTAGGCTCTTGCATTTTTTATAAATAGTTGTCACTCATTAAATTGAGTTTAGAAAAATACCACCTCAGGGGCTTTCCACCATCTGAACAATCCTTAACCTAAAATTTAAGACACTGTCTTTTTTTGGTATTAATCAACCATTACAGGCTTATTTTCCACTACTCCTCAAACTTTAAACCCTAAATCAAATTGAACACTCTATTTCCCTAATACATTTCATAATTTCCAGGTTATATGACTTTGGCTAAGAACTTCCTTTAATTTTTAACATTCTCTTAGCCATCCTCCAATGCCTGTCATCTGTCAAAATCGAAATAATCTTCAAGGATATTCTATTAGTCTGCTCTCGCACTGCTATAAAGAACTACCTGAGGCTGGGTAGTTTTTAAAGAAAAGAGGTTTAATCAGCTCAGTTTTGCAGGCTGTACAGGCTTCTGCTTCTAGGGAGGCCTCAGGAAACTTACAATCATGGCAGAAGTCGAAAGAAAAGCAAGCACATCTTCACGTGGCCAGCAGGAGAGAGTGAAGAGTGAGGGGCTAAACACTTTCAAACAACCAGATCTCAGGAGAACTCTATCATGAGAACGGCAAGGGGGAAGCCCACCCCCATGATTCAGTCACTTCTCACCAGGCCCCTACTCCAACATGAGGAATCATAACTTGACATGAGATATGGGTGGGGACACAGAGCCAAACCGTATCAGATATCAAATGTAACTTGCCCATAAGGCCCTTCTGATCCCCCAAACGGGATTTTTTCACCCTCTGAACTTCCATAATCCTTTAATTGCATGCTCTAATGGCAATTGTACCTTGTATTAATTTCTCTGTGTATGTGTCTTATCCTTTCAGGGTCTGTGAGGGCAAAGACTATGTCTCATACATATATTTACTTTCCAATACTGGTACATTATAAGCATTGAATTAATGTTTGACAAATGAAAGAATAAGAGGACTAAGAAAAACAGTAGTAGTATAGGTTAAAATTAACAGGAATGTCAAGGTCAACTAAGACATTTATTCAACTCCTCTTTATTCACTCAGTATTGTCCCACATCAGCACATCACAGAACAAGCTCCTATTAAACCATTTCTAATCAAAAAAACAAAACAAAACAAACAAACAAAAAAACCTCATCACTAAGTATTTATTGATATCTTTTTTTTTGATTATTTAATGATTTAGGCACTACAAATCTGCTGACTGAAGATGTTCCCAATTTAAAAGGCAAAGTTGTTTTAAAAATATCAGTTCAGGATCTATTACTGTGAGACCACCAATAAAGTCACATGCTTCAAAACTATGCAACAATAAAGAAATAAAGAATTTATGCTTATCAATCTGGATAATGTATTCTCAGTCATTTAATAAGAATATGGCAAGACAAGATAAACTACAGGCCTAGAAATGAAGTAGAAGACTATAGGACAGAGACCTACACCTAGCATCCCAGACAACACAACTCCAGAAGGAGACAGCTACAAAAGATTTCTTTGAAAATAAATAGTAGCATAGGAAAAGAAACCAAATAAACAAAAACAAACTAAAAAAACCAACCAGTCAAAAGGACACAGACACTAGAGACTGAAAATAAAAAGAAAGAAATTTGAAAGAAAAGTCAAAAATACACAACACAATGTAAGATATATAGAGTAGATGATAAGATAGGAAGAAATCCATAGTTTGTAGAAGAGAGGAATATAGGATATAAAAATAAGCCAATTGATAGAGAGGCACTGACTCTGGGAAAAGATAAACACGAAGGGTATATATGTGCATGTGCAATATATACACACAATCACTGATACCAAGTGGAGGAAAGTTCAAGGTTGAAGAGACAGAATGATCATTTTGCCAAAATGAGGGAGTCACATTTTCTAGGCTTTAGGGGGAATTTATAGATGAAGGCTTTGCACCTGTGATAAGTTTAGGAACTATAGTAATTGACAAATACGGTACAACATTTTATTTCCAGACAGATCTTCCATCATGTACTTCCTCATGCATGCTTGACTTTATCATCTGAAAGGGCCAGATATGGCACAGCCTCAATAAAGCTGCACCTGGGAGTGAAAATGACACTGGTATGTTCCAATGCCAATTCTTCCTGTTTAGAGTCCAGAATCAATACTAGAAAAGCATTTCTTATGCCAAGGGACCAGGTTTAATGTCCAAAATCTTGGGAACTGAAAGGGCTGGAGGCAAGCTGTGCAATTCTGAGGAGCCAGGAGCAATTTGTACAGGGCTGTGTGCCTGTTTAATTAATGCTATGTCTGGGTCCTCCCTGAAAATCTTAAGTCCATCTTACATGTTTCACCCACTCCAAACCCTTCAGATTTGCCATCTCAGGTTTTTCCCTCATGAAGTGAAGTGAAAAGAGATCCACAAAGTAATTTTCCACCATCATCAGGTTTTCTAAAATGCATACACTAAAAATAATTTGAAAGAGTTTCTGCTCAGCATTTTCATAAAGCAGTGTGCAGAAGGAAACTATTCTTGGTACAGTTAGTGGTTACACTGATAGGATGCCTTATTTTGAAAACTTCCACTATGATGTCCATTCCATTTATTATGATATTAAGCTTCTATGTAGAAAACAAAAGACAAAATGAATTTGCCAATGGTTTTATATCACATATCATAGTAACATGGCTCCCCTGTATTAGATAATTACAGTAAATTTTTTTTTTTTTTTTTTTTTTTTTTTTTTTTTTGAGGCAGAGTCTCACTCTGTCACCCAGGCTGTGGAGCATAGTGGTGTGATCTCAGCTCACTGCAACCTCTGCCTCCCAAGTTCAAACAATTCTCTCACCTCAGCCTCCTGAATAGCTGGGATTACAAGCACGCACCACCACGCCCAGCTAATTTTTGTATTTTAATACAGACGGGGTTTCCCCATGTTGGCCACACTGGTCTTGAACTCCTAAAAGTGGTCTGCCCACCTCGGCCTCCTGAAGTGTTGCGATTACAAGGCATAAGCCACTGTGCCCGGCCTAGGTTGGAATAATTTGATACATTTTTTTTTTTTTTTTACTAAACTTATTCTTTTAATATTCAATATTCTTTTAAGAGCCTCCATATGTTAGGAACTCTGCTAGGACAGATAGAAAAATGAACAGCGCTATCATGTTTTTCAGGTCTCACAATCTAGCAAAAGCGACAGCCACAAAAACAATCCTAATAATGCAATGAGACCCACAGTAGAGTTATAGACAAGCTGCCATGGAACAGAAAGGAGGAAGGTAAATTAGGATAGGTTTCACAAAAGAATATGAGGTGAGAAGGGGTTCTCCAGGAGGACAAAGAGATAAGCATAAAGAAAAGCACAGCCAAAGACTCAGACATGAAAAAGCAATCTCCTAGAAACCTAATTAGTTCATTATAACTTGATCCCAGAGGTGCTTGTGTGGGAATAGCAGGATCAGACTAGTAGGATTGCCAGGGCCTCTTCTTAAAGAGCCTTCTGTGTTAGCCTAATGTGTTTGGACTGTATCTTAATCATGGGTCATTTAAGCATTTATACACATCAGCTGCCAACAACTTAGTAGAAGAGGTGGATGGAGCATAGGGCAATACTGAAGCCAAGTTGATTAGGGGGCTCTCACATAGTACAGATGAAAAACCAGTAGTGGTGAGAATGAAGTCAAGGGGTCAGATTTTAGAAGCCATACCAGCATTATCTATAATAGCTGGAGCTATAATGGTGATGGTTGAGGGGGATGGAGTGGAGAAAGAGACTGAGAAAAAATGGAAGTCTCATAATAAGGCCTAGGTTTTGACTTAGATGATGAGGTAAATCATGATACTTTTAATTAAGGAAATACAGAATATGGAACAAGTTTGTGTAGGAAGATAACAAACAAGTTTTGAATTTGTTTAGTTTACCATACCTGTGGAATATTAAGGTGGAAAAATCATGAGCAACTGAATATACAGGTCCTTAACTACAAGCTCACTGCTTCAGCCTCAATGTTCAACTGTTTTTGAAAAAAAAAAAGAGGATGAGGAAGGAAAAAAAGGAGGAAGGGAGGGAGAGAGGGAAGAGAGAAGAGATTGAAAAAGAAGAATCGGCTGGGTATGGTGGCTAACACCTGTAGTCCCAGCACTTTAGGAGGCCGAGGCAGGCAGATCACCCCAAGTCAGGAGTTCGAGAACAGCCTGGACAACATGGCGAAACCCCATTTCTACTAAAAATACAAAAAAAATAAATAAATAAATAGCCAAGTGTGGTCGCGGGCGACTGTAATCCCAGCTACTCAGGAGGCTGAAGCAGAAGAACTGCTTGAACCTGGGAAGCAGAGGTTGCAGTGAGCTAAGATTGTGCCATTGCGCTCCAGCCTGGGTGACAAGAGCCACACTCAGTCTCAAAAAAAAAAAAAAAAAAAAAAGAATCATCTAGGATGGTTTCCAAGTTGAAACCTACACATTTTTAGGAAACACGTTACTCTTTGCCCCCCTACCAGAGTTCACCCTTCTACAGGCAACAGCCTGATCTATATTTGGAGATTAACCTTCCTTTACTCCTAGGAAACATATTCCCAGTAATCATGATTCCATCTCTTAGTTTAGGAATGACACACAATCTAGGCCTACCCAATCAAAGTCATCTTCTCCCAACCACAACTGACTGGTGAATGTGTTACACGTCAGATCAGTTAGGTTCCCCTTTAAGCTGTTTAAAATGAAAACTGGGCCAGGTACGGTGGCTCAAGCCTGTAATCCCAGCACTTTGGGAGGCCGAGACGGGCAGATCACGAGGTCAGGAGATCGAGACCATCCTGACTAACACGGTGAAACCCCGTCTCTACTAAAAAAAAAATGTATAAAAAACTAGCCGGGCGAGGTGGCGGGCGCCTGCAGTCCCAGCTACTTGGAAGGCTGAGGCAGGAGAATGGCGTAAACCCGGGAGGGGGAGCTTGCAGTGAGCTGAGATCCGGCCACTGCACTCCAGCCTGGGCGACAGAGCGAGACTCCGTCTCAAAAAAATAAATAAATAAATAAAAAATAAATAAAATAAAATAAAATAAAATGAAAACTGGAGCTTTTCCTACTATATTTTAGCCAAGAAGCATACAACTGGGAGCCATCCTCTAATTACAAGGTCCTGACTGAGAAGAGAGTCTACAGAAAGTAGAGGTAAGAGAGAAACAGAAAACAAAACAAAACAAAACAACAAAATCTTGACTTTGATTATAAAATTTGTGTCCTATATCTAGTTATTTTGAAGTTAAACTTACCTTTAGATTGCTGTCAATAAAAAAAATAATTTTTAGTTATTTTTATGATTAAATTTATTTATGTATTAAATATTTATTAAAATTTTGATCCCTCAATTATTACTGTCAATAATAAACAGAAGGAAAGAACCAATGAAAAAAGGATTTCAATTAATTTATTAAGTTAGAAAGCAGATAAAGAAGGAACGATGACTGATCAGTCAGCAGAGACAGCCATAATCTACTGTTTGCATGGAAGAGAACAGAGCCAAGAAAGGAACCAAACTAGGCCACACTATCCTGAACTCCAGGAATAACAAATATGAGATGTGGGGTTGTGAAAATTCTAGAGTCAAAAGCATTCACAGTCGGCTTTCCTCTTGTATTATTCTTGGATATGAAAAGGCAACCAAAACATTAAAGAAAAGTCTATGACATGAAAGAGAAGAAAACTAAGAAAAAAAAATCTCAAAGAAAACATCAGTATCAGCCGGGAGCGGTGGCTCACGCCTGTAATCCCAACACTTTGGGAGGCCAAGGCGGACGGACCACCTGAGGTTGGGAGTTTGAGACCAGCCTGACCAACATGGATAAACCCCATCTCTACTAAAAATACAAAATTAGCCAGGTGTGGTGGCACATGTCTGTAATCCCAGCTACTCGGGATGCTGAGGCAGGAGAATTGCTTGAACCCGGGAGGCGGAGGTTGTGGTGAGCCAAGATTGTGCCATTGCACTCTAGCCTGGGTGACAAGAGCGAAACTCTGTCTCAAATGAAAAAAAAAAGAAAGAAAACACCAATATTTCAGGAAACGAAAGATAATATTTAAAATCTCTGTTTGTATTTTAAGAGGATATAGGGATGTTACATCTATAGAAAGAAAAATAAGTTGTTATTAAAAAACAATGGACAAACAAGAAAAGTTCTTGACTACTGAAAATATGATGGCTAAAATTTAAAAAATTTAGCAAGAAAGTAGGGAAATTTAAAAAGGAAATCTCACAGAATGTACCACAAAAAGACACTGAGATAGAAAATACATTTAAAAAAAGAGAGACATGAAGATTCACTCTAGAAGGTTTCATGTCTGACTAGTGAGAGTGTCAGCAAAAGGGAACAGAGAAAATCAAAAGGAACAAATTATCAAACAACTAGTGGAAGAACCATCCTTACACTGCAATTCTATTGGCTTTGCAATATGTTGTGTATCAGATTTGACATCAAGTTTTCTCCCGTCAAAAAAATAAAAATGGCTATGGCAGTTTTAGGTCTCACATCCACACATCTCTCTGCACAGAAGGAGAAGAGCTTATCTTCTGCCAACTACCCAACATTCTAGGCTTCATTCTATTAGGACAAACATAGGTTAACAAAACCACCTCTGATCCAATCACAGTGGCCAGAAGAATGCCATGTTCTGACTGGCTATCACCTGGATTACATGCCTATGCCCAAACCATCAATCAGAGACAGAGGACAAGGGATGTGTCACTACTCAATAGGGATTTAGGGAAGGGATGCAGGAGAAACAACACTCAATACAGCATTACTGTGATATTTCAGTACACCATGCATGAAGACACATCATAAAAGTTAACAGAGAAGAAAAACAGACCAACTAAAAGGGAACAACAATCACACCAGTATCTGCAAAAGGCTAGAGAACCATGGGGCAATGCTGTCTATGATTTGAGGGAAAAATGACTTTCAACTTAAAGTCCTAAATTCAACCAAATCAATAAAATATGAGGGCAGAACAGGAACATTTTCAAAATGGAAAGATTCCAAAGTCCCCTAAGGCAGTATCTTAAATATAGATTATACTGAAACTAAGGAATAAATCAAGAAAAAGGAAGACATCAGATCCAGAAAGTAGCTCCAACCCAATAGAACAGAAAGAATATAATCCCTACGTATATTTCCTATAGAGATATAGTGCTTATATGTATCTTTCTGTAACTATTACACTGCTCGTGTGACTTAAAACAGACAGAATTGGAAATTACTATATTTTCAGGAAAAATACAGTTATCTATTAAACTAAACTAGATAAGAACTGAAGTTACATTTTAACAGTAAAGAAATTCTAAAGAATAAAAGATTAGCCACATGAAAAATATTTTGCAAACCTTGAGATACATACCTCTAGCTGTCAGAGTCACCTGATAATTTATGAGACAAAGGCTTATTACATTTCTATTAGGTGTCATAATTTCTACAAAATAGTTATGAAACTTGTAACTCTCTAAGTTCTTCCAAGTCTTTCCTACTTCTTTTCGGCAATTAGTAAATTAAACTCTTTGCAAAAAGGAACATCTATTCAAAAATTAGTTTTAATATTTGTGGGGAAAATGTTACAAAAACAAGACTTACATGTGAAAGCTGCAAAGCTGTAACTGGTTATAAATAAATGTATACAATGAAAATAAATCTAAATGCTTTCCATACTCCATTAATATTCAAAGGATTAAAAAATGCAGTTCTTTCTTTTTCTTAGAACAAGTAAAGACTAACTTGAAAAATTATAGCTTTTCTAGATTCGTTTTTTCCATAATTACTCAGTTATTCATCAGAATATGTAAGACCTCTATTGGAATCTTTGCAACAGTGTTTCATAAATGAATTTAACTATAAAAGCCTAGTTATACAATCACTTCCATAAAAGCAATATATTTCTGATATTTATGTCCTTAAAATATCCTATAGTAAAATTAATATTTCTACACAGGAAAAGAAGGAACTATTTAGTCCCAGACAACTTGATAACATATCTTTCAACTATAATTATCATGTACAAACTTCCAAAGCATAAGTTGTCAAGATTTTAACATTAGCATTAATTTATGTCATAACTGATGGTTACCATAAAGATAATAATGGCAAAGCATCCATTTCTCCAAAGACAGCATGGATGGAAAGGAAAATTTCTTCTTAATTATTGCTAATCTGTCCATTTTTAATTAAATTTATTATTAATAGTAACTTATTATCTCTCTCTCTCTCTTGCAGGGCTGTTATCACAGAGTTTCTCCAAAGTGATCAAGCTTGTGATTTTTAAGCAAGCCAATTACTTCAGTGTGAGTCTCATCATTTTATAATATTGGTTTATATAAAAACGTAATGCCCAAATTCTTTGTACTATGAGAAAGAAATTTTGAAAATGCAGGATTTGCACTCAGTATTTCACACTTCAACGTGAACACTGTCAAGATCATAATTGCACCCTTTTGGAGATATGACCACTAAAAGTAGGATTCTTTAAGCCTTCTACCTTGTTTGATAATGAAAATGTTTATTAGCATTTATCTTCCCAAAGGGAAGAAAGCAGATCTCTGTGATTTCCTTTCAAAAGTATCTACTTCTTATGCCATCCATAACTAAGCAGAAAATTTTGGTACTCCTCTAAGAGTTTTTCCTATCAGTTTCTTTTTAGAATAAAAATTAAAATGTTCTGACATACAAAATAAGAACTATTGTAGTCAAATTTTAAAAGAATTTCAGTGCTTCATATATTTTTCAAATCAAGAGCCTTAATTAACTTTTGATTTGTATGAAAGTCAAAGTATGTCGTTTAAGTAGCTACTTGAAACTAGAAAATTTTCATGACAGAGGTTCATGAGATAACTTCTGAAAAAACTGAACTTCTCTCAAGAGTGAGAAAGTGAAATGCAATGTCCCTTTGTAAAGGAAGGGACAGAAATCTTTCCTTCCCCTTGCGAAAAATAGTAAGACATCAAGAAATACTGGCTTGAATATCCTACTTCATCAAATCTGCCTTATAGGAATCGATTGTAACTGAATAAAAATTCATACTTAGCCAACTATTTGAATACAGTTCAGTATTCTTCTATCAATAAAAATGAAAAGATAATTGCTTAATATAAAATCATCCTTATTAATTACCATTTACTGAGTATAGTAACTATTAGATATATGAGCCCAAATATACCCTCCTAGAAATTAATGAGTGCAAAATGGCTGCCAAACTCTTACATACTGTGACTTATACATTAAATTCATACCTGTTCCAACAGATTTAAGCAAGCTTCAATCTCTCATTTTTTTTATGTCTACTTGTTAGCTTATCAGAAATGTCTTGCTTGACCACCATATGTAGCACTACCTCCACAGCTATGTCCTGCCATCATGTGCTATCTGATTCTGCTTCATTTTTCTTCATAGTACTGTTCACTATCAAGCATGTTATTTGTTTATTGCCTGTCCTCTTCCACTAGAAAGTGAGCTCCATTAGCACAGGCCTTTAACTTATATGTTCACTGTTCTATCCCCAGTGTCTGGCACTATATGCCAGGCATATAGTAGACATTCAAAAAATATTTGTTAATAAAGAAATTAAATGGCCATCAGCTCTAATCTTTCTTTTCCTTAGGAATAGAAAACTTAGTTTAATATCATTGGATAATCCTGGATGCCAAACTATACAAAAAGTCTTATTTTTAAATATCATTTAATATAAAGGCATACTCACCATTTGGAGCTTTTTTATAACCAAAAAAAGACAAAATATCCTTTTAAAGAATAGTAGGGCTACTAACAATTGCAAATTATGAATTTCTAAATAATTTGGCAAATGTAATTTCTTAAATTACACACTAAATTCAAGATACTTAATTGGTTACTCTGCATACCTTAACAAGTTTCAAAAGCTCATAGAGATCTTCAACCTCATCACCTTCACATTTGGTGTATACTTGTCTTGTATCCAAGCTCCTTCCTCTTATGGTTCGGCGATAGAGGGGAAGAGCCATTGCTTCTGCATACAAGTCAATGGCATGGTGTCCCACTGTCTGATACATGTAGCTATCCAGTTCATCAGACCCCACTGCAACAATTAAAATGGAAATAATTAGCAAAAGAGAGTGAAAAAGAAAGTGGATTTGAAAGCTCATCCAGGTTTTACTGCTTGAAGAGTAGTCGACACAGAACTTAAAAGCTTGCTATATTTCTCTGCATTTATGTAGTGAAATAAAAACGGAAGAATTGTACATTTGTCTGTAGTTGCATCTAGTTCATATCACCCCTAATAATCTCTACTGCTAATTACAAATACAAATGTATTAATACATAAATCTGTTATACCATATATGGCAAACATTTAAAGACTAATGTATCCAATAAATTTTGATTAGTTTATTCAGTTAAAGATTTTTATTACATAAATGTTTTTACACATCATTCAAGGTTATTCACGAAGTCATCTAGACTTGTAGAAAAAACCTTTCTTAATTAAATATCTACTTAGTAAGTGACAAATATTGGTAAGAAAAATTTCAGATTATTTTGGTATATTTTATATTCAGATATTCAGTACCTTATAATAAAATATGTAAATAGACATAAATTCAATATTGTTAGAGCATTAGAGCAGTTTCAAATGTGCATAGAAACATGATATCTTAAGCTAATCAATAATATAATCAGTGGTTGTCACAAGATTCCACAAATATCAATATGAGTAAAATATTCAAAACAGATGAGTCACATCAGAGCTTTGGGTGATATAAATGAACTTAGAAATATACTGGAATAGACCTTTTGATCTCGTAACCTTACTTTTCAGAAAAAGAATCATGAATATATACAAAGATTATTTGCAAAGATATTTATCACATTATTTAAAATAGACTAGAAATTATAGTATATTCATATAATAAAGTACTATGTAGCCACTAATATAATGTTGAAGAACATTTTCTAAAGTATGTTCTGTGGCATACAAATCCCATAAGATATTAATAGGTATGGGATGATAAAAAGATTTAAGGTTAAAGAAGTTTAGGAAACATGGGGATAAAAAGCGTTAAATGGATGTCTGTGGTGTAAATCTTCCTAGGCTAATATGCTTTCAGGTACTCCAACAAGAGCAGAGAATATGAACTATCTCTCAAATTTATCTACCCACAGAACATTTAAATTTAAAGGGGGTATCTGTGTTCTAAAGACATACAGGAAATGCTATTGTAGAATAATATTTAATGACATGGAAAATGTTCACAAAATGCTATTAAGTAAAAAAAAAAAAAGAAAAGAAAAATTACAAAATAATTATTTTGACATATACCTATGTGTGTATGTATGAATATAAGCCAAACCGGTCCAGGCTTTCCATTAAATGTGAAAATTTCCTATCAAAAGGAATGAAAAATGATAGTGCAAGGATCCCTTCAACAATCAATGTGCTATCCTACTTTGGCTCACAGGTTTCTGAACTCACACATGATTAGACTGGCTTCCTTCAGAATATTACTCACATTGTTGTTATAAAGGTTTCTACTCCTGGTCCCAGTAGGAAGTAGAGAACATAGCCAAAGACCTAAAAACCTTTCGGCCTTCTCTTGTCTCAAAGTTAGACTGGATCTTTAAAAATATTCATTTTAAAGGATATTGATACAATAAAATCAATTTATTCAAAGAAATTTGGGCTTCCTGGCAAGAAACATTCTAATGTTAGCATAATAAGTAAAACATTTCACTGGCTTCAAAAACCTAGAAGATAATTTTCTTTAAGGCTCCATTTAGTCCTAACCACATTGTAACTTTGATTAATGGAAGCTACACAGCAACAATAGTGTGAGATCAAATAAAACCAAAGGCTCCCCTGTTGCCTGAAGCCACTCAATTAACATGCCACAAAAATTCCTACTACAAATCTAAAGAGATGGTTTTGTGAATTTTATGACAAGTTCACATTATCCCCATTGATGGGTATAAATTCCTTTTCAGACCACCCATTGAAAACCCATAACTTTGCTGGACACTGCAGTCATCTCTACCAGTCATTCCTCACTAAGGTTTCTTTTATAACACTCGTAAGGGGAAAATAAGTCATTCAGTGAATTGTTCAATAATTCCCAATGTCCTGCTGATTCTCATCAAGATTAACTAAACCATCTCCATCTACCAACCCACAGCCATCTGCTTTCTTCCACAACAATTACTATTGTTTCAATTGCCTTTTTCCAGGCTTTTTACTTCAGAATATTCTAATTCCATTTACTATTAAATTTTTTCTCATTAACAATATTCTAAATAAGTGTCTCTGTTGTGAGAGGTATAATTTTTATTTTTATTTTTATTGTATTTATGTATTTATATATATATTTTTTGAGACGGAGTCTCACTCTGTCGCCCAGGCTGGAGTGCAGTGGTGCAATCTCAGCTCACTGCAAGCTCCACCTCCCGGGTTCACGCCATTCTCCTGCCTCAGCCTCCCCAACAGCTGGGACTAGAGGCGCCCGCCACTATGCCCGGCTAATTTTAATATTTTCAGTAGAGATGGGGTTTCACCATGTTAGCCAGGATGGTCTCGATCTCCTGACCTTGTGATCCGCCCACCTCGGCCTCCCAAAGTGCTGGGATTACAGGTGTGAGCCACCGCGCCCAGCCTTGGAGAGGTATAATTTAAAGATACACTTTGCTTGTCATTTTACCACCCTGCCAGTGAACCGTGGACACAAGGAGGATTACACATTAATGATTCTGTACCAGGTAAGTAAAATAATTCATGTGAAAGCTGAAGACAAGATAGAAACTCCAGTGATGGAAATGACAGTATACTATGTAGGTATTATATACTATATAAACATCTGCTTTTTAACTTCACAAGATAGCTTAAAAGTCCCAGTTGCCTCCCTGGCCACAAGGGATAAGGGAGTTTCTTTCCTTTGGTAAACCTGACAGGAGATTCTGCTTCCTCTTTTATAATACAGAAGTTAGAGTGCAGTTCCTACTCATTCTCAAAGAATTTTCTCTTTCCTAAAGTTGGAACTTCTTTAAAAAACTTCACTTCTAAAAAACCATCTGCTACTCATCAACTGCAGCACAAAATCCAAGCATGTGCATTTACCTATGACTCTCTGCGGGACCTTTCCATTTCTTCCTATAAAATATTTCTAACCTCTGTCTTTCCACACAACTTCCAGCATTACTTACGTCTTAATCACAGAAGAAAAGAAAATTCAAATATCTGACTGAAATAACTGCTTACTATTCCAGGGCTAATTCAAATTAGTTCATTATGCAAGTGTCCACCAATCAACTTTGCTTGAACTCCTACCAGAGGCATAGAGCTGTTCTAAGCAATGAGGAGCAATAAAAGGAAGATAGAAGATATGATCTCTCCTCTCAAAAAGCTTATAATCAATCTATTTAGAGATATAAAACAAGTATTTAGCTAGATTCCAATTCAGCTAAATTTACAGAATGCCTACTTCATGACAGGAACTATAACCAATGTTCTCACATATACTACTCATTTAATTAATCTTAAAATAACAGTAGTGCAAAAAGATGGAGCCTGGAAAGAAGTAAAAGAGATAATAAAAAGATCTTAGTAGAAGAGTCCTGTGAGAAGCAGTAATACAAAAGTCACACAAGTGCTAATCTTTGCTCCCTCTTACATTTTAGCAGTTAATATCTTTTAGTTTCATAGGTATAACACAAGAGCATTAAAAAGCAAATTGGTGAATATATTTCTTTTGTCAAAAGCTATAACTGGGGATATTTCATTGGGGAAAAAAATGAAAAAGTAGCCAATATGAGGTCTGTGAATTTTATGTAGATGCCCTTGTTACTACAGACAAATGAAAAGTGGAAATGCATTGCTTTTTGCTTCTCTCAAGTCTCACATCTCTGGCTTACATCTAAAATAGGTAAACTGTATCTTTTTTTTTTTTTTTTTTTTTTTGAGACGGAGTCTCGCTGTGTCTCCCAAGCTGGAGTGCAGTGGCGCCATCTCGGCTCACTGCAAGCTCCACCTCCTGAGTTCACGCCATTCTCCTGCCTCAGCCTCCCGAGGAGCTGGGACTACAGGTGCCTAATAACATTAATATATCATTTATCAATATATGTCTTACTTCTCAAGCCCCTTGAGGCATAAGACTATATCTTATCTACCTCTATGCTGCCTACAGTACTTGGAAATGTGGTGGGGTAAAATGGCAGTGTACTTTGAAGTAAGAAGGTTCAAGTCTTAGCTCTACAAGTTTGTGCTAGTTTACTTCAGACAAACTCTAAGCTTCAGGATCCCTGTCTATTAAGATTAATAATGCATCTCTATAGAAGTTGGTTATGAGAATTAAAAAATAAGTGAAGACAATGCTAAGTTCTACGTGGAACCTAGCATCTAATGGGTGCTTAATATATATTGGTTCTTTTTTTTTCGTCTTTGTATGGTATACCTGTACAATGTAATTATGAAGTTGGAGTTTCATTCATTTAGGCAACTTCCCAATAAAGGCATGTACTTACCTTGGTTTTCAGCTGGTCTCAGATTTGCTAAAGCAACGATCTGATGCCCAGCAGCAATGCACTGCATCATATTATAGCAGCTGTCTTTCCCACCACTAAAAAATAAATCAACAGAGAGACAAATATCAAGCTACTGACCATTATTCAACATAAAATCACTAGATATCAAAACAGAACATATTATTTACTGGACTTTTCAGAATATATTACAATGCAAAAAACACATTAATTTCTAAATCATAAACAAACTGAGCAACCTGAATGTCCAGGGCTGCCATACACAGGAGCTTAAGAAACTCTATGCCTTTATAAAAAGAATATTCTAAATAAAATATGGTCACTTTTTGCTTTGTGATAGCAAATATATATATTTGAAGTGCTTTGCAAATAGAAAATGATTTCAATTTACATCCCAGCTAAACATTTATTATATAATTATATATTTCATATATATATTCCATCTAAGGAATATATATATAAAATAATTTCATAGAAATTATTGAAAAAGCAAAAAAAAAAAAAAGATTCTTTATGAGAAAGTAAAAAAAATAAATTCTGCTCCACCATAAGAAATCTAAGAAATAGCCATCATCAGCAATTAAAGGACCAAATTAAAGATTTGAGTACCTATCTAATGACAAAGTTTGACACACTTGGTGGGTTCAAATTCTGCAGAGATAAAAAACAAGATGCTGACTTACACTGATGACGTGAAACATCAGCACTATCAGCACTTCAGCCATCACCACACTTACATACATACATATGTTATACACATACACATTTTATGATGGCAGCAGAACATGGCTTGAGCTATAAATCTAGTAACACATTGAAAGGAACTTCTAAATTCTGGTTCTAAATCTACCTAAGGCAGAGGCGTATCACTTAGTAAAGACAAGTAGTAGCTCATCTGTAATATGGCTGAATGGCAATCTATATGCCATTGTGGTTTAATATTCTCCTAATTCCCACTATCATTTCTCATTGCCTCTCTCCCTTTTATATTTCTTTTCCTCCTGTTTCCCTTCTTTCCAATATTTGCTTAAGGTCTGCAAATGTGCCCCCAGGCAATGTTTAGACCTCTTCATAGCTCAAAAAACTGAGGACCCCAGAAACTGGCCCTGTTGCCTTTTATCTTAGTTTTCAACATTTTCTGCCTCTTCCACCCTCCCATCAATAACAACTCTCATTCCAAAACTTCTCAAGTGGAAGGAGAGTGCAAGGGCCAAAGTGAAGTTTTAAAAAGTCCATTCTTCCTCTCTTCAGATTCCGTATCCCTGTAAGTAGGTCTTCCACAGCTTCCCGTATCGAACCTTACTGCTCTGTTTCCCCAGGCTAAAAAGATATGACTAATTGTTTCAGATATTAAAGACTGAAGGGTGTGCATTCAGAATCAGAATTGAGTTTTACAATTCATTTTGAAATACGCTAACATTTCAAACATGGCTTTCAGTAGTATTTACCAAACTGTGTTCTGTGGAACACTGGTGTCCAACAAAATACTAACCAATTACTCTAAAAAAAGGTTTTGAATATTAGACAAGCTTGGGAAATGCAGAGTACCTTACTGTCCTCTTAGAACTCCATTAAGTACACATGTATGTTATGGGAGAGGTCTTATAGATCTATTTTAGTTTCCAATTCTGGGATACTAAGCTAAGTTATTAAATGTGCTTAGGTTTGCATACTTCATAGAAAAATTAGTGAATGGTCCGCCTGGATAATCCTCAAAACAACATTCAACTATAAAATTCAAAGACCCATTTATTAGAAAAATAATGTTCCATGAGAGCACATGGACACAGGGAGGGGAACATCACACACCGGGCCCTGTGGGGGGTTGGGGCTAGGGGAGGGCTAATGTTAGGAGAAATACCTAATGTAGGTGATGGGTTGATGGATGCAGCAAACCACCATGGCACGTGTATACTTATGTAAAAAAATGCACGTTCTGCACATGTAACCCAGAACTTAAAGTATAATAAAAAAATTAATTAAAAAAGGAAAATAATGTTCTTATAAAGATATGTAAGAATCCCAGTTTCACTTATTCACTTACAATACATAATGATATATAATGCATATATATAGACTACATAGCATCTATATAAGCATATAGGTAAGTGCTTATGTATTCATACTTACAGCATATGTCCTTACAGCTCTTACACTTCAGCAAGAATTTTCCAACATTGCTTTTTTTAGCAATTTTTTTTTTTATTATAAAGCAACATATGTACATTACAGGTTATTTAGTATAACTGACTCTACCAATCTTCTCTCCTCCCCTCTAATACTTCTAAGTCTTTGGTGGTTGTGCTTTACTTTAATCATTAAACTTTTGAAAAACGATGTAAATTTGAATTATTCACTTCCTGGGGTACTTTTAATTCTAAAATGAGACACAATGGTTAAAGCCTAATCATTCATTTTACAGAGGACATTTACTGAAAAACAATAATTATTGTGACATTATGGTCTAGTCTCCTAAAAATCACACTGAAGGAAAGGGAACTGGAATATTTCAGACACTGTAGTAGGTTTGAAATGTCATATCAAGTCCTTAATAGGACAATGGTTAACCAGCCAGTATCAGTTACCTAAGGGACTTAACGAAAACGTTTATGAAATCTTCAATTGGATTACAAAAGCAAACGTATCGTTGTACTGTATCTAAGACACTCTACAGGGCAAAATCTCATGAAACAAATATTTAAAGTAGTCTAAACTAACTTTTTAATGTTGTTAGTGTGTTCCCTTCCGCCTCAGTTTATAGATTGAGTATGGAAATATTTAAGCAGGTTTGCTTTTGGTTTGTCAGTCATAGGACTTATTTAGACACTTAAATTTATGATTTGGTTACTACAGACATCAAACTCCTTTTGAAATACAGAGTATACGGTAAGGTCACTCTAAAGCAATGATGAGAGTCCGAAGCAACAGCAACTGCATCTAGCATAAGACTAATACAATCCGGTCTCTACCACGAAGAGAGATCTCTGTACTTGAGTGCCCAAAGGCAGACGCACACACATGCCATAAGCAATCCACATCTGTGAAGATGAGGGAAGGGTGGACTTCTTGGGAGGGGCGGAACCAGTTACAACTAGGGAGGAAGCCCAGGCTACGGCGGACCCAGCTGACCAAAGGGAACTACAGAAGAGGATGAAGAAAGCGAGGGGGAAAGGGCGAGGGTTATTAACTGAGTTGGCGGAACAAGGTAGTGGCTCCAAACTTCACGGCTCATTAGAGCTTGAAAAAAATCAGACGCCGGGCCGCAGAGAAGTAATTAAACCAATCCCTCTGGCGGCGGAGCCCAGGCGCCAGTTTTTTTGTTTTTTGTTTTGTTTTTTTTTTAATTTCCCAGTTGAATCCAATGGGAATCCAAGTTTGAGGGCTGGAAGACCAGAGAGGCAGCAACGGACGGGGAGGAGGCGCGCCAGCCCAGGACCGAGGCACAAGCGGGCCGGCAATACCGAAGGCTCCGCCTCTTCCTGTGGCTCAGAGGAGCCGCGGAACCCCCAACACGCGGCTCAGGCAGAGACACCCACTCTTTCGGCGCTAGGGGCGGCTGGAAGGGACGAGAGGTTGGCCTGGGAAGAGGGAGGCGGCTCCAGCACCGCATTACCTGATCAGGGCCGCGACCCTCATGCTGAGCGCAGTGCGCGTGCGTGCGGCGGGCGCGTGCGGGGGCGGGAGCCAGGAGGTCGCCGCCGCAGCTCCCGTGACGCACCGCGGGGCCTCGCCCGGGTGTTCGCTCCGCCGCCTGTCCGCGGATCGGTGCTGCGAGCCCCGCGGCTGCCTGCAGGACACCTGAGCGCGGAGGGTGCGGCACGTTGGCACCTTGACCCTGTGACAGGAACACCTCGGCCCAGAAAAGAATGATGTTTAGGCACGGCCTAACCACCTAAGTGAGGGCACTGAAGCTGCCCGGGGAAGGGCAAGCTCCGTGTTGCAGAGCCCAAGCCCGGGGGCGCTGGATTTGTTTTGGTAAGAGGGGCTTTAGCGTCCCAAATGCTGCAAATTGACACACTTATGGACGTGCAAGCACAGAAGAAATTTGCCCTTCTTCCCCCCATCTCCCGCAGAAACAACTGTACACTTTTGCTTTTTAACGTACATCTCCTCAGTCCTCCAAACCTGTGTCCAGATGTGAAACTGAGATCCCCAGGTGCTGAGGTAATTTTTAAATCTGCGGTTAGCCACCCCCGCCCACCTCTAGGCCCTCTGTGGCTTTGGCTCTTGGTCAAGCTTGTTATTTGACAAGGCCAGGCCGGGCTCTTCACCAAAGAGTAATGGCCTTGCAGAAAGAAAATCTAGCTTCTAAGTTTATTTGCCAAGTATGTATTGAGTGCCTTTCGTGTACCGGGCACTGTTTTAGACTCTGTGGATACAACCGCAAATAAAAACCCAGCATTCCCGGCATAGAGCTTAAATGGGGATGGAGAAAACAGACAATATATAGCTTAAAGGTAAACAGTATTATGAAGAGTGAGAAGTGCTGTTAGAAAGGGCGGGGCGGGGAGAGAGAGGAGAGAGGTGGAGAGGCAAATTGCAGAATTAAATAGTGTCTATATAGGCCTTATTGATAAAGTGAGAGTTGAGCCAACTTAAGGAGAATTAGCTGTGTATATGATTGGGGTGTGCTCCAGACAAGAAAAAGAAAAAAAAAATCAAAGGTTCTAGGTGCGTTGTGTGTTTGTGGAAGACTAAGGCAGATCAATGTTGCTGGAGCAGACTGAGCAAAGCAGAGAGTAGTGGAGAGGAAGTTAAGGTGATGGAGGGGAAGGATTATATAGGGTCTTGTAGGTCATCACAGACTATTGAAGAGGTGTGACTTAAAATTTTAAAAGGATTGCAGTGTTGAGAATACATCTATTAGGAACCTGTTACAGTGTTCCAGTAGAGGGCGGAGCCTAGAATTGGCATGGTGAATTTGGTGAGAAGTAAATGGATTCCAGCTCTATTTTGAAGTTAGAGCCAATAGAATCTGATTAGATTTGGGATATATGAGAAAGAAAGTCATGAAAGATGATGCCAAAGGCATGAATTAAGTAAGTTAATATATGTAGGGAACTTAAAATTATGCCAGGTACATAGTAAGCGTTCAATTTTATTTTGATGTTCTCAACTCTAATACTCAGTATGGGTGACTATCTACATATCAGTTTCATCATCTAGAATCATGCAGCTTTAAGATTTTGCAATTATGAATATTTACCAAATGAGTCAAGTATTTAAGAAGTTTGCAGTCTATTTGGGGGAGATAAATACATGAAACACACTTTTAATGATACAGCTCCGATGAGTGGAAGAGCACCAGGGCTCTCATCTCACGCCGAATTGGATAAAATGACACAGACACACATGGAGTGGTTTTAAGGAGTGGAGAATTTAATGGGCGAGAAAGAAGGGAGAAGAAAGAAGGAAGACGCCCCCCTGTAGAGACCCAGGGAGGTGGGCTCCAAAGCCTAGAGAGGAAACCCCGAGTGCCGCGTTAACAGCCGGGTATATGAGGAGGCTGGAGGAGGCAGTGTCTGATTTGCATAGCGCTCAGGGGATTGGTTTGATCAGGCATGTCATTCCCGTAGCCCACGGAAAAACTTGGCTCTCCCACCCTAGCCTTTTAATATGCAAATGCAGGTCACCTTGATGTTCTACAAATGTGGGGATATGTGGGGGTGACCATGTTGCCAGGCACAAGTAGGGGCAAGGCCAAGAGGACAAGGTGGCTATCGCCATGTTTGTGTGGACTTAGTTTTTAATGGCTTTCATTTGCATATCAAAGGTTGACAGCTGGGTTCTAAGAGCGGGGGCTTTCCTGCTAGACAAGAAACACTTCTGGAGCTACTTTAAAGGAGACAAAAACTTTCCAAGGACCCCTTTTCCTCTCTATCTGCCTAAAATAATTTTTTACTAAATCCTACAGCAGTAATCCAAGAGAACGTATTTTGAAAGTAACAAGTTATGTAATGCATATGGCAAGAGCCCCCTGAGTCAAACCCACAGGGTAATGCCTGGAATGAGGATGGGACTTGAAAGATGAGCAGAATTGAACCGGAGTGGGTGGAACATCCAAACGAAGACAGCAAGACAAGAATGAGAGTGGTGCGTTGAACAACAGTGGGTAGACTAGCTTGACTAGTTTGGAAGGTATATGGGAAAGAAGGAAAAATAAGTTGAATAAATAGGATGAGGCCAGGTTATCCAGGGTCATGGAAAACCAAAATGAGGAATTTCAAAACCAGGCAGGTTCCTGTGGCTACTTGACATCATTTTTCAGGAGATTGTGTGAAATAGCAGTAATGAACATGATGAGTGATTTTGATAAAATAGGCACTCCCGAAGATGCCAATGGATATCTTTTCCACCAAGGGGTATCTTTTCCTTGCCACTTCCCAAGAGGGATAAAGAGAGAAGATTCAAAGGTTACCTTCCCAAAACTACATCTTTAGGATTGTATTTTGTTTCTCTCTGCACTCTGTATGCTTCATTGTAAGACATCCTCAACAAACAGTGTGTATATCCTGGTATTAAACTGTATGTTATATACAGTGTGTATATCCTGGCATGAAACTGTATGTTAGGAAATATGTTGAGGCCATTCCTCCAAGGTCACCCAGTTATTAGCTTGATGGTGTTGCTTTCCCCCTGGATTCTTCCTAGCACCTTGTATTAAGTATCTCTTCTCCAGGTCCTTTTTACCCCTTGAACAAAATTTCTCTCAGCACCTATTCCCTCCTTTTAAAACTTTCTACCAGAATTATTTAAATTAACGAATGTTTCCGGTTGCCTAATGTAACACTGCAACATGTGCTTTATTAAAAATTTTTATATTTCCTCACATTAGTGCCTTTCTCTCAGAATTACAATACAAGGCTCTGTGCTTGAATGTCCTATCAAGGCCACCATAAAAATGGTAGGTTCGATTCATTCTGGTTCAATAGACATATTGGTATTTCTGAAATTAACAGATGTCTGATTGGTCTTGACCCAGCCATCAAAGTTATTCTTAGATTCATACATATTTTTGAAGGTTTTTTTTTTTCATAGCTAACTGAACAAAACCAGGGCAATTATTGACCCCTGAAAAACTTGTTAAAAACTAGAGATTCGGCTATGCTCTAACTTTTCCCATTGAGAATCTTTCTTATTTCATTCTAGTCACCGTTGTGGGTGTCATTTTCTTTTGCCGAAATTTAAAAACAACACCCAGTTTGTCAGCTACAGGTTTCTGAGAAGCAGATGCCAAGACGGGATTACATGTGCAGGAGATTAGAGAAAATGCCTGTGAAGGACAAAGAGAGACCAGCAAGAGAAGGTAGGGAGACTCCCATTGGAATGCAGGGGGGTGGAAATCTGAAAAAGAATGGGAAGGAAGAATAGGTTGAAAGAACCTATTTGCAGTGTCATTCTGAGAGACTCAGCCAGGTCAATGGGGAGTCCTAAGCCAAAGTTGTTCATTAGAGGAATTCCAAATTGGTCAGGAATTGCCCAGTTCTAGTATCTCTGCCGTGCTCAGTCATTGTCTGAGAGCAGTGCAGGAAAAACTTAGTCTGGTGCAAACTCAGTGGTGAATCCAAAAGTGCAGTAGATGGAGACTGTAAGTCAGTTCATAATAACGTTCATGGTGTCGCTTCATGATTTCTGTCAACCTCTCTAGGATAAACTTAGGGAAGGGAAGTTAATAGGACAAACTCTCATCACAGGTGGTCTGGGACCACACTAGTACTTACCCTGTCCTCCACTCTCCACTCTATATTCCCCTCACTCTCAGCTCTCACTTCAGCAGATCTTGTTGACTTACTTGGTGGCATGACCTAAACTTCACTCCTAAGTGGTCTTGGGCTTTTGTCGTCATACTCTGCTCAGTCCGTGACTGCAGTTTGTGTCCATTCACAGTTAGAATTAGGTAAGGGCATACCAAGAGGCACCCAAGTGGATCGTCTGAGTTCCACATGTGTATTTCTCCTTGTCCCCAGGTTGTAAAGGTGGCCCCACCTCCTCATACTAATCAATCATCCTTGCTTGCTGGCCCCTGGCTGCAAAGAGCCAAAAGTGTCATACCGTACATAACTTACAGTTCAATGGATGCCCGCTCTACCCCGTTGCAAGAGAGAAAACCTGTAATTCTACTCAACCCAGAGTTGGGGGAGGTGAAGCACAGAGTTCTCCAGTGCGTTGTTAGGAGTGATTGTAAATATAGCCATTTGTGATTTCACCTTTTGGTTCCTAGATCCATGTATTTGTCCTACTAGAGACACAGTGTCATATAGAAATCTCTGATTAGTACCTATACTAAATACTGAGAGATGTCATGCCATCCTTGCAGATTATTGTCTCTGAGCTGCTGATTTAGCTGTGACTTAAGTAGGCTTTTCCAGTACTCTATGAGGCCAACTTCACCTAAATAGTACAATATATGATAAAACAATTAGACCCCATGGTCATGGCCTACCTGTACCTCCTTTACTATAAAGTAAGTTTTCTTGTGAATACCCTGCTAGGTGGGATTCTGTGACTAGAGAGGCATTCTGCTAGTGGTGCCAGCTAAATCTTTGCAGACAGGAAAGGCCAGGTTCTAGTACCTGCTCAATCAAAGCCCGGAAGCAGCCAGGGGAAGCGTGGCTTGTCATGAACTCCACAGTGGATCCAAAGGTGTGGCAGTTGAAGGCTGTCAGTCAGCTGCGCTCTCCACAGCAGGTGCTGTGGAACCTGTAAGGCTGATTGGAACACCTGTAAGGCTGCCAGAGCAAGACAGTGACTCTTACAAAATCATATGAGATGTGGGAACATTTGGAGTGCCCTGCTAGAGTAAGAAATGTAGGATAAAGAGTTAATTCAAATTTAGAATAGTACTTGAAGGAGAACCAACCTAAAATTGTGAAAGTCTAAATTATAAACAATACTATTTTTAAGGAAATGCCTTAATTTACTTCCAAACAAATACTCTAATCTTGAGCATACTAACATACTGATATTGAATCCTGGCTAAGTGTTTTTACTATAAGTTAATAGAGGAAACATTTTTAACTGGTAGTATTTATTTACCTACATGTAATTTGCTCAAATTTTAAGGACAGTTGGTTTACCAAGACCCTTACATTCATAATTTTCCACATGGATAGTGTAAAGGTAACTTCAGCCCCGTAAATGTCAATAAATTAAAAGACTTTTTTTTTTTGATCAGTGCAGTCTAAAGTAATTCGTTTTGCAATATATTAAAATGACTTGCTCAAGATTCACTTTTCAAAGGCATTGTGAGCTCACTTCCTACAGTCTGAGACTGTTGCATATGAGTGACTTTGGATTAGTTTGTAGGGCCAGCAAAATAGGTGAACAGAAAATCAGCCTCAGAAAACCTCCGTTCTTTGCCAGTTTACTTAAGAAAAACTCTCCATAGCCAAACACTGTTGCTGGTAATAAAAGTTGCAAGCTGTCACTGAATTCTGCTTCCTTGGCAGCACATCTCGATATACTGATTGATAAAGACTCAGATAATCAAATCAAGAATGCTACAGGTGGTTACTCCTCAGAAACCTTGAAAGGATTTAAATTCATTCTGCTTAAAGTCATGCCATACAGGAAGCCATCAGAAGTTGCCTGGTAAGGATTTAAGAAAAAAGGAATTAAGTAATTATTTGGATCATAAATTTTAGGGCATCAGGATATGAGTATCTGATGTATTTATATTAATAATTACAGCTTACCATGGGCCAGTCACTCATTTAAATGCCTCAGCAAATTTATGAAGTAGGATACTTTGTTATCCTCCTTTGCACATGAGGAAACTGTGCACAAAGATGTTAAACGGTCTCCCAAAAATCCTAAAGCTAGTAAGTGCCAGTACCAATATTCAAACCTAGGCAGTCTAGCTCTTAACCACTATACTGTATCTTCCATTGAAATGGACAGCTGGTTGTTTTGACTAAATATTCTAAGATATGTTTGGAAGGGAATTACCATCACTGACCTCTTGAATCTCCTTTTTCTGTACTTCTAAGCTGATCAACTCTTTTTTTCTAAAAGACTCGAATTGTTGTGTTGTATTACATGGATTGATATATGAGGTAATTGCTAAACATTATAGACCTGAGAGTCATTCTATCTCTTTTAGAAATCTTTTTCTTTATTCCATAATGGAGAGTAACAAATTCAAAAGCTTTAGGAACTAGGCAGATAACATAAGTGAGAGAAATGGCTTGGTATAAGGCAATTTGAAATGGCGAGAACTGTGGCAAACCACTGTTCACTCGTCACTTGGCTCCAGCTGCTCTGTGCAAATGTGGACCCAATGTTATAAGATATTTTAAGGCCAGGAATGGTGGCTTATGCCTATAATCCCAGCACTTTGGGAAGCCAAGGTGGGAGGATTGCTTGAACCTAGTTGTTCGAAATCAGCCTGGGCAACACGGTGAGACCCTGTCTCTACCAAAAAAAAAAAAAATTAGCCACGTGTGGTGGCATGTGCCTATAGTTCCAGCTACTTGGGAGGGTGAAGTGGGAGGACTGCTTGAGTTCGGGAGGTCAAGGCTGCAGTGAGCTATGGTTGTGCCACAGCACTCCAGCCTGGGCGACAAAGCAAGACTCTGCCTCAAAAAAAAAAAAAAAAAGATATTTGAAACTTTACCTTAAGGGTAAGTTATTACCTCTGCAAATAGCTCATTTCTTCATCGTCTGTTTTACTCTATTCCATTTCAGAGACCACAGTCTTGACTTTATTTTCAAGTTCTGTCAATCCATTATGTTTACAGCCGTTACCTCCTTACAGTTTCCATGTATATATTCCATAATGTAAAATATGTTAACAGTTCATTGTTTGGCCTGTGTCCTTTTTACAGACAATTGACTATATAAAAGACTGAAGGGTTATTCCAGTATATCCCCAGTACTACAAAGTACATTTTGAAGTTAGACAAATCTGAGTTTGAATTCTGTTTCTGAGACATTAACTTGTAATTTCAGCAAGATGTTTTTTCTTCATCTGTACGATAGGGTTATTTATACCTCCTAATTAGATGAAGATTAAATATATATAAATACACTGATCATAGCACCTGTCATATGCAAATTCTGAAGCAAACATTAAAAAATTTAAAAACAATGGGTTATCATTAATAAGTCATAAAGGAGATAAAGGAAAGATTATATATGGAATCGTATAAAAATACTCAAAAAGGGCCGGGCGTGGTGGCTTATGCCTGTAATCCCAGTACTTTGGGAGGCCGAAGTGGGTGGATCACCTGAAGTCACGAGTTCAAGACCAGCCTGGCCAACATGGGTAAACCCCATCTCTACTAAAAATACAAAAATTAGCTAGGCATGGTGGCATGTGCCTATAAACCCAGCTACTCAGGAGGCTGAGGCAGGCAGAACTGCTTGAACCCGGGAGGGGGAGGTTGCAGTGAGCGGAGATTGTGCCACTGAACTCCAGCCTGGGAGACAGAGCATGACCCTGTCTCAAAAATAAGTAAATACAAATGAAAATACTCAAAAAGGACATTTATATGTAATTATATCAAAATCAAAAAGGAGATTTGTATGGAATCATAAAAAAATAGCCTAAAACAAGTCAGAAAAAAAGAGGAAGAAAAAATGAGACAAAAAACAAATATCAACATGATAGATTTAAACCCAACAATATCAATAATCACATTAAATGTAAATATCTAAACATTTAAAATTCATATTGAAACACTGAACAAGAAAGCAAGTCCCAACCATACCCTGTCTATAAGAAACTCACTTTAAATATCAAGACACAGGCAGATTAAAAGTAAAGAGATAGAAACAAAGATAAATACTATGCAAATACTACTCAAAAGAAAGCTGGAGTGGCTATATGCATATCAGACAATGTAGATTTCAGAGTAAGGAATAAAATTAGTCTTTTTCCCTTCTTAGAACTTCAGTCCCCCAGGTCTCTTCCTGTGAGGCAGCACATTACCCATTTTTCTGTATCTTTCCAGGATGAGTTTATGAATATATAAGCATATATCACTTTTATTTTTCACCAAAGGGAGCATACTATATTCACTCTTCTGTATTTTGTTTTTCCACATATATCTAGGACATTATTCTGTAGTACCACTCCATATAGATTTATCTCATTCTGTTTAACTACTGTATAGTAAAGAAGCTAGATTTTTTGAAGTCTTTATCAAATATATTAGGGTCTCTAAATTCTAGCTAACATGGTAAAGCACCTCCAAAATATGACTGTGATATAACTTAAAGAACACCGGACACCTGCCTCTCCAACATGTTCAAAACTAAGGGCAATATCTCAGCATGCCACATTCCTGCTCTTGTCACCCCAATTCATTCTTCTACCAGTTTCTTGTTTTTTAAGGACATCACCCTCCACCAATCTGGTCTCTAAAGTAATCATTAACTTTCCTTCGTTCACTTTCTTCCCCCAATTAGTAGCCAGAGTCCTATACATTCTGCTGTTAAGGTGTCTCAATAGTTTGGAGATGGATGATGACGATCTTTTTGAATTTCATTGTCACTTAGTGTATTGAATATAAGACTTTCTGCATCCAATTCCAATGTCCATTGCCAGATGCCTTTTCTATAATATTGCATTGTAGAATAACTTTAGAGTTATTTTAAAATGATAAGTTGATATTTTTAGTATTCCTACCTGAAAAGTTTTTTTTCCAGAGTCTTTTTAAATAATTTCATTCACCGTTCATCTGATTTGAGAAGATGTCTGAGGTCTGGTGGGATGTATAGTGTTGTGTAATTATAAGTTAGATTTACAGATCATCTTTTTTTTTTGAAAAGCCACAAGTACTTTAACAAGTTTTGTTTTGTTTTTCCTAATATTCCTGTGAAGTAGTTTGAAGAAAATATTTTCTTTTCAATTTACAAATGAAAGAACAGAAACACAGATACATCAGTTAATTAGTGCTTGGCTACACAGGATGTTAGTGGCAGAACTGGGACTAGAACCCAGGTTTCCTGACATTCAAGCTGGATTATAAATTTCAGGATCATAAAACTGTCTACCATGCAATTTTAAAAAAGAAATGGCATATGCTCTCACATTCTGAATTTCTAGAACTGTAATAATAATCCATTAAAAAAGAAAAAAAAAAGGCTTCCTTTGAGAATCTCATTGGAAAAGAACATTTTGCAAGAAAAGTAGGGAATACATACATACATATTCAACCACTGATTCTCTTCATCAAGAACTTCTCGTAAAATGAGCTTAAAATATGATGACATCAGGCCCAATGTTACACCTATTTTTATTCCTCAAATATTGTCCAAACATATAAATGTTCTGGACTCTAAATCAATCATTTGAAACTGGTCGGCTACAGCTTTGAAAATATTGGAAGCATCATGAACATCATGCCCATCTGTCATTTTTTTTCATCATAGAACATATATAGCCTGCAATCATTCATAGCAATATCTCATGGCTGTGGTAAAAGCTCATGAATAGCCTTCTCTATTCATTCTCTCTTTAGCCTTCTCTACTCAGCTGCTATTTCTGAGTAATTAGATGTATTCAAAAGTCCAACAAACTAAATTCTAAGTGGCAACTCAATGGCAACAGGAATAGTTGAATAAATTACTTTATTTAAATGGAAAACCCATTTTCCTCTGAAGTAGAGCAATTTGCAAGAAGAACTTAAAAAACCAGCCTATAAAAAGAGAATTTAAACTTTGAAAATTTTATTGCAATTATAGTAATATGTTAGAATTTGACTAAACATTTTAATTACAATTGCTTTCTCTCTGAGCTTTCATTTCATCAATAAGATTTCTATTCATTGGCTTTGCGTTTTTGGTGGAACCAGATAGATTAAAATTTTATTGTGTTTAGCAGTTATACAAAAGTAAACCTTTGTTGTTGCAAACCACTGAGACTTTAGACATCGCTGAGTTATCTCAGGGACTAAAGAGTCTTGCAGTTTGTATGGGCAGCAACCTAGCAAGCATGTGTAGAAGTGATTTCTAAGGATGTTAGGAGAGAATTAACTGTAAAATTGAATTAGGCAAACTGTAAAGGAGAATTAACTGTAAAATTGAATTAGACAAAATTTACCTTATCCTCATAGATGAAATACATTGCACATTTTTTCTTTTTAATGTTTTAGTTCACAGACTTTTTGATGCAAAGATACAGAGGACCCTATTTGCCAAAACATAAACAAACACATACTTGCCTCTCTACTTTCAGATGTATAATCATTAACATCTCACACAACAAACTTTAGTTATCACAGGCTGGGTAAGATACCCTTTTGTCTGGTCCCATAGCACCTTACACTTTCTGGTCATAATTTATTAAATGTCTGTATTCTCTAGTATATTGTGAGTTTCAGGAGAGCAAAGAATGTCCAGTTCTGTTGTACCAGTCAATCTAGTGGCAGGAGACAGATTTGAAAGATATTGAACGAAGGGACTTTTCATAGAGCTGTGGGAAACTTTAAGGAATTATCAGGAATGTTCAGATTTCTAGAAACTAGCAACACTAGGAAAGCAATATCACCAATGGGTCTGAATAAGGAGGGAGAGAAAATGGTATCATTAGATCTTTTCAGAGGCTGGAGTAATAGAAAATGGGGTCAGTCAATACCAGCTCTAGTAATAGAGCGAATACAGCCACCACCACAATAGTGCACCAAGAAAGGGAAATCACAGGTGAAGAAATAGACTCATCTCTTCTTCATCTACCCTGCCTCTCCTACCAGTGCTTCCCGCTGGCTGAATCCCACACAAAGACAGTAAGGGAGCTTTTTAATGCAGTTTACAGAGATCAGCCCTTGGGGCAGAGGATGAAGGATGGGTCTTGGGAGGGCAAACGGAATAACCTACACACCTCCTTATTACTATATAGCCAGTTCTTGTTTGTTTACCTGGTACGTAGAAAATGTTTAAAGATATTTGTTGGGTATAAGAACGAATAGCATAGACATTAAATGTAATTAACATAAGCAAGATTAGGCTGCATTTCTTGTTCTTTTAGGAAATTGTTTTACTTCAATAAGTTGTCTTGTCGCTGAATATGATTGTGAGAGTTTTTTAGCTATTTATATTAAATGCTTCAGAAACCATATATTGAATTCCTATGAAGAACACCAAGAAGTATAGTAATTGGGGACGCAATTGTGAGAGAGATCATATTGGTATGAAAGAAAAAGTGAGGTGACTCATTTGAACATGTTTGTTGGGTAGATAAGTGAAGAAGATGAGTCATAAACTGTAATTCATGACATGCAGTTACCAGACGATGACTCAGATTATCACTGGCATTGGTATTGGGTGGAGTGTCAACTGGGGCAAGACAATAGGAGATCATGTGGCTATGGTATTGATTACGATGGCAATGATGATGACAAAGATTGTGAGGTGGGCTGACCATCTCTGTGTTGTAAAACTTATTTTAAAAAAGATAAGCTTTGTACTCTTAAAGCATGGAAAGACTATCAGAAAGTTGTTTTTTTTTTTTTTTACTTATCAGTGGCTTCTATTTCTCATTACTAGTATTTCTAATACAAAGTGTTCTCTATGGAAATAAATTTCAAAATACATTCACTGTTGATTTATGACCCAATTTTACATAGTTGCATCCAGAAACAAATCTTATAGTAGTCTATAATTTCCCCTTATTCATTACATATAATCTATTAATAAATATTATACAGTTAATTAAAAATAGATAGAGGCTGGCAGAAGTATATAGATATTTTGCAGCAGTCACTTAACACTCTTCATATTCAATTGCAATGTAATGACACCTCAGAGGGTTCCTTAAAAATACACTTTAAAGACTATGACTATTCCCAAATCTCCTTTCCATAACCAACTTTTCCAGGAAATAAGATTCAATGTCAATGGTGACCCATTTGCTAAATGGATCAGAGTTAATAGAACTTTTGCGGACTAAATTTCATATAATTATGCAATCTTTTCAAAAGAGCACTTTATTTTTTTTTTAAATTTATTTATTATTATTATACTTTAAGTTGTAGGGTACATGTGCATAACGTGCAGGTTTGTTACATATGTATACTTGTGCCATGTTGGTGTGCTGCACCCATCAACTCGTCATTTACATCAGGTATAACTCCCAGTGCAATCCCTCCCCCCTCCCCCCTCCCCATGATAGGCCCCGGTGTGTGATGTTCCCCTTCCCGAGTCCAAGTGATCTCATTGTTCAGTTCCCACCTATGAGTGAGAACATGCGGTGTTTGGTTTTCTGTTCTTGTGATAGTTTGCTAAGAATGATGGTTTCCAGCTGCATCCATGTCCCTACAAAGGACACAAACTCATCCTTTTTGATGGCTGCATAGTATTCCATGGTGTATATGTGCCACATTTTCTTAATCCAATCTGTCACTGATGGACATTTGGGTTGATTCCAAGACTTTGCTATTGTGAATAGTGCTGCAATAAACATACGTGTGCATGTGTCTTTATAGCAGCATAATTTATAATCCTTTGGGTATATACCCAGTAATGGGATGGCTGGGTCATATGGTACATCTAGTTCTAGATCCTTGAGGAATCGCCATACTGTTTTCCATAATGGTTGAACTAGTTTACAATCCCACCAACAGTGTAAAAGTGTTCCTATTTCTCCACATCCTCTCCAGCACCTGTTGTTTCCTGACTTTTGAATGATCGCCATTCTAACTGGTGTGAGATGGTATCTCATTGTGGTTTTGATTTGCATTTCTCTGATGGCCAGTGATGATGAGCATTTTTTCATGTGTCTGTTGGCTGTATGAATGTCTTCTTTTGAGAAATGTCTGTTCATATCCTTTGCCCACTTTTTGATGGGGTTGTTTCCTTTTTTCTTGTAAATTTGTTTGAGTTCTTTGTAGGTTCTGGATATTAGCCCTTTGTCAGATGAGTAGATTGCAAAAATGTTCTCCCATTCTGTAGGTTGCCTGTTCACTCTGATGGTAGTTTCTTTTGCTGTGCAGAAGCTCTTTAGTTTAATGAGATCCCATTTGTCAATTTTGGCTTTTGCTGCCGTTGCTTTTGGTGTTTTAGACATGAAGTCTTTGCCCATGCCTATGTCCTGAATGGTACTACCTAGGTTTTCCTCTAGGATTTTTATGGTATTAGGTCTAACATTTAAGTCTCTAATCCATCTTGAATTAATTTTCGTATAAGGAGTAAGGAAAGGATCCAGTTTCAGCTTTCTACTTATGGCTAGCCAATTTTCCCAGCACCATTTATTAAATAGGAAATCCTTTCCCCATTTCTTGTTTCTCTCAGGTTTGTCAAAGATCGGATGGCTGTAGATGTGTGGTATTATTTCTGAGGACTCTGTTCTGTTCCATTGGTCTATATCTCTGTTTTGGTACCAGTACCATGCTGTTTTGGTTACTGTAGCCTTGTAGTATAGTTTGAAGTCAGGTAGCGTGATGCCTCCAGCTTTGTTCTTTTGACTTAGGATTGTCTTGGAGATGCGGGCTCTTTTTTGGTTCCATATGAACTTTAAAGCAGTTTTTTCCAATTCTGTGAAGAAACTCATTGGTAGCTTGATGGGGATGGCATTGAATCCAGAAAGTTTTAATGAACATTTTAAGCAAGACTTCTTAACCTAGGATCCACAATTAGGATACAGATTGACTGGCCGTGGTGGCTCACACCTGTAATCCCAGCATCTGGGGAGGATGAGATGGGATGACGGCTTGAACCCATGAGTTTGAGACCAGCCTAGGCAACATAGCAAGACTCCTATTTCTACAAAAACATAAAAATAGGACAAAATAGCCAGGTGTGGTGGCATCTGTGGTCCCAGCTACTTGAGATGCTGACGTGGGAGGATCGCTTGAGCCCAGGAGGTTGAGGCAGCGGTGAGCTGTGATTATACCACTGCATTCCAGGTTGGGTGACAGAGGGAAAATCTGTCTCAAAAACAAATAAATAAAAATTAAAAAATAGTATACATGCTAAGGTAGGAGCACTTATATTTTGTCTGAAACAAGAATAGATAAAAGACTTAAATGATCTCTAAGGAAAAGTGGTAGTTTTAGAGAAGTAGTATTTTTTTCTTCTAAAGAGAAGGAAAAAATAGTCTTGCTTAAATCAACATACCGAGTCTATAGGAGCTTAAGAGTTTTTAGAGGATTACCAAGTTTATGCATACCAAATTGGCTTAATATTAAATAATTGTAACCAAAGGTGTGGTTATTTTTATATTATTCCTAAAAATTAAGATAATCCCAACCGTATGTGTCATGAAAAACTTTTACCAATGATTTTAAAATCTATGTTAATCATTAAGAGCAAATCAACTAATGTTTGAAAGCATTTAAGAGTTTCAGGCATAAAATACTTCACAACAAACTATACTGTTATTTTTAAAATATTGTACAATAAGTAACAGGCTCTGACCCACTGAAGAAAGACAACTAAAAGCATTTACTAAGTTAGATGATTTTATTCTGCAAGATGTAATATCGTGGAAATCTGGCATTTTCACAATTTACTTTGTCAGGGGAAAGTACCATATTCTCTAAGATGCTGGCTTGGGTCCCTCTGCCATCATAGTAAAAAATACCCTTAGTGTTCTGGGTTATAATTTCCTTGTCAATATAATGCAAATCCTAAAGACCATCTGTTTTCATTCTGCAAAATGTGTTATAGCAGTCTTGCAAATAATTTTCAAAAATTGACTTGCTCGGTATTTTCCCTACCTGCCCTCACCTCAGGATGTATATATTTGGACAGTAAATTTATAGTGGTTATTATTCCTGATGCCCACATGGTTACTTGCAGTGACAAGTGAATAAGGAAATATTTGTAAGGCTTATGTAGACACTATAATGAAGAACAAAATGTTTACGTGGAATCCAGTCTGTTCAAAAGCATTTTATTAATGAGGAATTTATTTTTAATGTATTTTTATATAGGCCAATTACTTGTCTAATTTATGTTTAAAAATTCTCTAGAAATACCTTTTCTGGTTTTAATTGGCAGTTTTATTGGCATTGCATTGACAACAGCCCTCATTAATATGACATTCATTGCTCTGAAAGAAACCTAAGATGATATGCTGCAGGGTGTAAAGATACCTCAAACAACTCTGCACCTTCTTCCCAACATTCACAATTAGTAAAATCAAAAATTTGAGAGAGGAATTAATAAGGTGACAAGCCAATAACATTCAAAAAGAAACTCTACTACTAAAAACCTCGACCTCTTAATTAGGTCCTCTCTTCCATTTTAAACATAAACATGCACAGGCCTATGAATATCTTCATATCAATATATTTAAGGACATACATGCTTTTGTAAGGACATTTGTGAACTACCTTACAAATCCTCAGAGAGGCAAAAGATCTAGGAAACTGTTCGGTTAATAGAGAACCGATAATTATTTTAATTAAAAGTATTTGTAATCAACATCCCAAGTGATTAATAAAATATGTGAAAGAATGTGAAACAAGCAAAAGAAAAAAAAATCACAAATCCATTTATTTCTCGAAAATCAAAACATTATATTGGGAAATCTGTTACTTGTTCACCTGCCAAGTTCTAAGATTAGAAATCTTTGTTTTCACTGCAACAGTTGATGCTACTGAAAACTGCTATGTCACTTGAGGAACCTGCTTCCTGTTCTATTTCAGATGTTTCTTCTTCATTAACTTTTTAATCAAAAAACTTTACAGATCACCCTAAACTTAGAATAATAAGAACAATGTTGTCAGATTTTTTTCTCTCTTTTGTGTATGTATATATAATCTGTAATTCTGCAGCTGTATTAAAATAAGTGCCTTCCTGCAAGCTAAAATAAACCTGAAGTGTAATGAGTCTTGGTTCTCTGATTATCTCATGGATTTCTACCATTGTATTAATTAATATCTAAACTTCATAGATCTGTTGACTTTACTGGCTGTCAATATCATCGGCTTTCAGTGTTGTTCATATTTTAAAAAATTAAATCAACCTTTTCCTATAGGTTTCATTTGAACATGACTCGACCAATCACCACAACCAATTAGTTACCATTTTATTAAGGTGCTATTGCTTGGTTATCTACTGTATGCATAACATTACCATGATATATTTATGTCTTTGAGACTGAGAGAAATGTAATAAACCACTAACAGTATCATGGGTCAAAAGGCCAGAGTCTGCTGAAAACCCTTCTTTTGTATAACATTTGAAACTCTCCCTAGTAGGGTCATTCCACTTAGTTAAGTTCAAGGGCCCAGAACAATTCTATAACCTGATAATGTTAGAAGGAAATAATTCAATGATACAATAAGTTATGCATGCTTGAGGTAATTTGAAATCTATCCATAAACAATGTAAAACCCATAATCCCTGCCAATGGATTTGGGACCAAACTTAACTTTTTGTTGCATCTTCAAATTCTACAACTTTCCTATGATTTAAGATATCTTCTTCAGAACTCCAGAATGATTTTTTTTTTTAAATAAAAGGATCTTCTGTTTCCCCACACACCATCATATAACAGATTTAGAGAAAGCTCCAAAGAGTAAGGAATGTGTGTAAAAGATCTTAAATGACAGAGCTGTTTTTGCTCACTCTCCCTGTCTCTGTGACAAAGAAAAACAAGGACATAGATGAGATATATGGATAAAGGAAACAGATTTCCATTGGAAAGCCTATATGCACCATTGAAAACAAGAGTATGAAAAGAAGTTTTAAAAGTTATGAGGAACACATTCAGAGAAGACCAAATGAAAGCAAGCAATTATTGGGTAACAACAGAAACTGAGCATATGCCAAGGCCTGCTATCTCTCTCATGCCTCTTTTGTAAG
This sequence comes from Macaca fascicularis, assembly GCF_037993035.2. NCBI lineage: Eukaryota > Metazoa > Chordata > Mammalia > Primates > Cercopithecidae > Macaca > Macaca fascicularis. The sequence goes on from NC_088381.1 coordinate 12,099,214, forward strand.
AGAAATTGCTTTCTATTACTATGTAACTCTCTTCCGAACTTTGAAGGAAAGAAAGGTGCTCAGGAAATAAAATTAGGACTATCATTACTGGTAGAGGAATAAGACACTAGTGGGTTTATTGCTCAGAAACCATCCCAAGTAAGAATACCAAAGCAAGGGCACGAAATTTTGTCTGAAAATAACTTTGATACAAAGAACATGTTGCTGCTGTAAGTCCATAAACTACATACTGTACTGAAATAATCTTATGGACAATATGAAATTACATTTTAAAATGTTTTTATGCAAGAAGAAGAAGTCTTTGGTAATTTGTGCAAATATTTAATCTGGATAATTTAGAGAAGTAGTTGTGACCTTGGATAAACTGGTAATCTCACTTTGTGTGCCTCAGTTTCCCCATCCATAAAATGGGAATAGAAAAGAACCTATCTCATAATTTGTTTTGTTGCTTTTCACCTGTACAATGTATGTGAAATAAAATATTTGTCACAGAGTAAACAATAAATATTATTACTGTGCCCTTAAAAGTATCTAGATATTCACTTAAAATATCTGGATAACTGCTTCCATTCTCCAGTATACCCTAATACAGATAGATTATTTATGAATGCCTGGAACCAGCTGAATAATGTCCTTCAAATATATCCAAGTAGGTCCTAACACCTGGAACCTGTAAGTATTACTTTATATGGCAGAAGGAACTTCGCAGGTGTGATTAAATTGAGGATCTTGAAATGGAGAAATTATCCTGAATTATCTACGTGGACCTTAAATGCAATCACAAGTGTCCTTATGAGAGAGCAGCAGAGGGAGATTTGGCTGCAGAACAGAATAGAAGGCAAGGTGATGACTGAAACAAGATGATGCTATGTTGCTGGCTTGGAAGATGAAGGAAAGGGCCACAAGTCAAGAAATGTAAGGAATTCAGCTCTAGAAGCTGGAAAAGGCAAGGAAACAGACACATTCTCTGCTAGACCCGCTCAAAAGGAAGTCCTGCTGACACCTTGAATTTTGCCCAGTTAAACTTGAGTTTGGACATCTACCCTCTAGAACTATAAGACAATGAATTTCTGTTGTTTTAAGCCAGTAGGTTTGTGGTTACTTGTTACAGCAACCATAGAAAACTAATACAATGTTGTATCATCTTTAGTTACCGAATTACTTAGTTACCTGACTAATTATTTACCTAATAGTTACCTAATTAGTAAAATGTATATACTAAGCATATACTATGGAATGAAATGTGTGTGGGAAGTTGTGATTGTCTAGTTTATACAGTCAAAATACTGATCTATTTTCTTGGATTTTACAAATTGATTTGGTTTTCCCCATCTCCACAAATATTTTATTTCAACTGTTTAGACAGAGCTATGGGCTTGTAGTGGAAGGCTCTGTAATTTTCTGCCTATGCTTCATTTACCACCTCAAACATGTACTCTTTATTTATCTGAGGTCTGATAATATTACTCTTTAGATGGCAATCTCAAATATAGTCATAGAAACCTGCCAAATTTTACAAAACAAGAAGTGAATGAGTCAGGCAAAGAAACACCTGATATTGTGGAAAAAGTACTGGCTTTGGAGCCAGCTAAATCCAGGTTTGAATACTAGGCTACTATGAACTTTGAGACCTTTATCATTTGTGAGTTGTAATTTCCTCCTGGGTGAAATAGGAATTTATAAAAAGTGCCATATGTCATAAAAATCAATCCTCATTTATGTTTATAACCAGATTACAATGCTCCAAACACACATTCCTTTTAGTAGTAGGAATTCTCATCTTTTTACCAGACATTTCCCTTATAGTAAGAATGGATTCTTCAGGTGAGTGGGCAGAGATTGGAAGGTGTCCTTCCTTCTGTGTTGCAGTACCCAGGATATGTCCTGTAGCAGGTAGCTGGAATCCAAAGCAACATTACAGAGATTTTACATTTCAACTCTTTTTGATTCTTCCACCTTCAGTTATTTTCCCCTAGGCATAATCCCCAGTACTGAATTGAGAAGGATGGTAATCCAGAATTTAGACAAATTAACAGTGGACAAAGCCATCAAGTGTTAGTTGAGAAGGAGATATCAGCTCTATCAGGAGCGCTTCTTAATCTTTTGCAGATGATGTTAAGAAAGAACTGTGACCTCCTAGGAACTATCCCACAGTGTCACCCACTAAAACACAGTACTTGGCCCCAATTAGATGTCTACTCTCAGACTCTTCTTAGCGTAGAATATGATTCACCAGATTTGTAGATGTTTTCCTTAAGACCTACTGTATTGCAAATTCTTCAGAATGTATGTGATTCTCATGGACCTGGAGGCAAAAGGCCTTTAAGCTGTCTTAGCAACATTTGCTTACCAGAACAAAATGATTTATCTGGTTTTCTGACAAAAATTTCAAGTCTCATGACTTTTTTCACTGAGTCAAACATCTCACTATGGAACAGCCAGATGATTCATTAATAATATCTCATTCTTCATTTAAATCTACTAGTTAAAACATACAGCATTAGATTTTATTTCCATCAGGGAACAATCTCAATTGCCTACTAACTGGTCAAATAGAAACAGTGACCTGAAATTTAAGTGGTTCTTAACTTTTGAGATGACACACTTCTCATTACAATGAATATATGCAAAGCCCACAAAGTGTGACCTATAATACATACCAAAAGGTCTATGGACTCTATATTAAGAACTCCTGAGATACAAAGAACTTTTAAATATGGAGCAAGATTTTCAGACTGTATCTGTGTGACAACGCAGATAAGGGTTCAGATTGGATGTTTGCTTTACCATGAGAATGAGTTACAGTCAGTTGGATTGTGTATCTTCAATCCATTTGGGTAGAAGATTTGGCCAAAATAAATACTATCTTTGATTTGGTGTCACAAATAGTTTTTTTTTAAATCCGTATTTATATTGCATAATATATTAGTTTTCTAGAGCTATCGTAACAAAATACCACAGACTGGGAGGCTTAAACAACAGACATTCTCTTCCAGTTCCAGAGGCTGGAAATTCAAGATCAGGGTGCTAGTAGGGTTGATTTCCTCTAAGGCCTTTCTCCTTGGCTTGCAGATGGCTACCCTCTTGGCTATCTCTCAATGTGGCCGTCTCTCTGTGCTTCACAATCCCAGGTCTCTTTGTGTATCCATCTTTTCTCTTATAAAGATGTCAGTCAGATAGGATTAGGGCCCATTCATATGAATTCATTTGAGCTGAATGACTTCTTTAAAGGCCTTATCTCTGAATATAGTCACATTCTGAGATATTACATATTAGGGCTTCAAAATGTGAATTTTGGGGGGACACAACTTAGCCATAAAATAGAGTATCTTAATTTAATTGCCTTTATTTACATCTGAAAGTATTATCTCTTATGTCCACATTTTCTTTCTTTTCTTTTTTTTTTTTTTTTTTGAGACGGAGTCACCCTCTGTCGCCCAGGCTGGAGTGCAGTGGCTCGATCTTGGCTCACTGCAAGCTCCGCCTCCCAGGTTCACTCCATTCTCCTGCCTCAGCCTCCCAAGTAGCTGGGACTACAGGTGCCCACCACCACGCCTGGCTAATTTTTTATATTTTTAGTAGAGACAGGGTTTCACCATGTTAACCAGGGTGGTCTCGATCTCCTGACCTCGTGGTCCACCCACTTTGGCCTCCCAAAGTGCTGGGATTACAGGCATGAGCCACCACACCCAGCCTTCTGTCCACATTTTCATAGTTGAGTTATCTCATGGGTTTATTATCTGGTACAGAAATAGCACTTCATTTTCTTAGGTTTATCTGATGTTGGTAAAACTGGCAATGGTTAGTTTGTGGCCTAAAGAAACAACCATAGACAATAGGCTTTATAAAGTGAAAATAGTGATAACTGGAGTTTGAAGAGCTTTTCCTCATTATAAATGTCATCATGGAACAAATAATGTAAATATTTAATATCCGATTTTTGAAAAGATTTATAATGTTTATTTAATTGCCATGCTTGCTTTTTATGCAGAAGAACTGCTATACAGGTTGTTCTTGAGAATGTAAAAACTATACAAATGATATTTTAGTCCTCACCATGGCTACTGATTTTGCTATGTTGCAAACATATCAATAATATATTTGCAAATCTGCCAGCTGAGAATGAAAATTGCAAGGGAAAAAGAATTGGTATGTTTATATTACAGTAGGCTAAAAGATCAAACATTAGACATTTATTTAGAAATAGCACATTTATTGTTAACTTTCACTATTAAACTAATCTTCTCAAATAAAACATCTTATATTGGTGTGCATGCAGAAATGACAAAAGGTGAATACAAAGAGGGGAAAAATTATACGGCTGAAGCACAGACACAAATCCACAGCAAATAAAATTAATATTGGATATTAAGATGGTAAATATTTAGGCAATAAATCTTGGGATATCAAGGTTATCAGAAGGTCAACTTCCACGTTTGTGAAAAAGGTACCAAAAAGAAATCGGTGTAGTTAGTTTTTCTCCCTTACCAAAATTATTTTTATAACGAGGGACTCAGTATATTGTGAGAATTGAACTTTTTTTCATTTTCCAGTGTTCAGCCGGTTTTAAGCAATATTAAAGGCATTTAAACTCAAAATATACAAGATAGCAACAAAATTTTAACCCTATTGCACAGTGTGTCAGATGAACAACAGAAATAATTGCTGTCAGTTTGTACTTTTTTGACCAATAATTCTCTGTATTTCCTGCAAGTAACTTGAGTGATGCAAATGACCTTATTTTTACAGCATGCTTTTATTAAATAGTTTATTATTTTGGCAGACTAATAAAGATTTTGGTATTTGCTTTTATTTGCAATAATATTACCACCACATAAAAAAGGATTTTATGTTCTTTTTGAGGAACAAGGAGGATAAAAGTGGTGATGGATAGCGCAACTGAGGCATCAGCAATGAGCTGGAAATGAGACACATAAATATGAAAGCAGAGCTAAGAAAATAGAACTGCACCCTTGGCCTTTCTTAAAAGAACATGCACACTTCATGGCTCATTCACACTGTTACAGAAACTCCTTTTGTTTCCAGTGAATCAGAGAATGCACGAAAACTCTGAAATACTATTTTTACTCATAGCTGACTGACTCCTATTTAATTAGATTCATTCTAAAAAAGTACCTTCAAGCTTTCTGAAGATGTTTTGATTTGAGGAAAAAAATAATAAATTGACTGAAAAGTTGGTGGACATAAGGGCTGAAGGGGACTCAAAACAGATTTACTATTTTCACCATTAGTTAGCACAGGGCACAGAAAGGAAATCATTCCATACAGTAGCATCTTTAGGGTCGAATGTGTAATCGTGGAATATTTAAGGATACTCAAAGTAGGTGACTAGGCAATTGAATGTTTTTAAGGACAAATAATATTATATATATATATATATATATATATATATATATATATAAACATTATATGGAGACTTTGGGAATTATAGCATTATATTTTGCCAGTAATGGCATGTGTTTATTTCAAAAATTATGATCATTTACATGTTGCATATTTTCAGATCTAATGGCAGTATATAAATTTTACATATAGAATATTTATGTTTATTTTTAGCAGAGTATGTTTAGCATTAATTTTATCTTCTGTTAATAACTTGTTTCTTCATCGTAGCATTTAATTGTTTCCACAAATAAAAGCAAATTGTGATGAAAGAACCAAAGGGAAGGTAAGTTTCCTATTCAGGGCTAGAACCTGAATTCGCACACAGTAGCTCTTAGCTTAGTAATATTCAGACATGCAGCTATTTTTTTTTTTCTCAAGAAAGTGCAGCCGATAGATGAAAGTAGAAAGTAATATATTGTGAGCCGAGAAATCCACTGCTTCATTATCGACATAATTCGGATCTTACAGAGGGAGAGAACTCTACCATTTGGACTCTTGTCGCAAAGGCTTACAATAGACATGATTCTGACAAGAGGTTGGTGGTAGCAGAACAGACTTAACAATTAATGGTATGCCAAGGCTGAGTTCAGAGAATTGCTTTACCCAATGCCAATCATTCATTCCTGGCAGTAGCACTTCACATCTTTCCTGGGATGCCATCCAACCACAGTGGCATCTAAAATATATCAAGCAGTGTTGTTACAGTTGGAGGTGAAATTGAAATTTGCGCCAAACAGAAGTGACAAATTCACATGGCTGAGTGTTGCCTAGCAATCAGGTCCAAGGGGGACGTGGCAATTCTGCCTTTACCCATGAGTATGTTGCAAGGGGGGAGAGAACCATTCACATTAGAGCTTAGGTGGTCCCACAAGTAGAGCCAGGTATATGAGATTTCATTTTCCTACCAGGGTGTAAGGAGATAAGCTATTAGAGTGGTACAGGGAAAGGAGAAAGTAGCTGAAGTTGGTAGGATAAGCTTTCAAGGCTGAGGTTCTTAGCAATTAACCTGGGGGAGGGGGAGAGCAGCAAGATGCCAAGATGCCAGACTTGCTGCAGAAATTGATGGCAATTGGCCATCCTGCTGCCTTTTGACTGCAGGCCTTTTGATACACCTCTGTTCAGCTGGCACTTGGCAGCTGGTTGGCCCCAGGGTATAGCAAGCAAATGGTGGCTTTCTCTTCTCAGAAATCCACCTGAGAGCAAAGCTCCCGATGGGCAGCCAGACTCGAGAGATTAGTGCAAGGAATGGAATGTTCAAGCTGAAATTCTTATCTTATGCCTTTATTTGTTGTTTCTTTTTTGGGTTCCTTATTCCATCTGTGTTATATTCGTCTTTTCTTTATCTTGGGGATACCACTCAAACTCCTCCTACCCCATCCTCTAAGGTGTGAAGTGACTATAAAATCAATAATTAACCTATGAGAAAGTGAGTGGATATATCAGAATACCAGCTGTGAGGAAGGCGGTACAGTGTTTGCCTTATAAAATTTCTCAAGTCTCAACCTGACAAATTTTGTACAAATAATTTTGTTTCTGGGTTTTTTTTCACACTCCTTATTTGGAAGCATAGACCCAGAATTATCTAGAGTAGATTTCCCTGCTTGATGGAGGAACTTATGGAAGTATTACAGCCACCTTAGTTCCTTTCCCCCTTTATCCACTTTTGTTGTTGTCATTGTTTGAACTGTTGGGGTCTCATTAACCTCTGGAGTCTAGTCTCCACAACCCTATATGAAAGAAGCACTCAATCTAGGCTGAGATGGTGGACACTTTGTCATTCTCTGCTTTGGTGCTCCTAATTCCAGAGACTCATGCTGAATGAATTAAGCCTGAGTGAGCGCCCATCTGCAGTATTACAAAATTTCAATACCTTGTCTATGGTGTTTGAATTTGTGTGCAATTTGTTGTTTTCTTTAAGGAGACTCTAAGACCTAACAGCAGGAACTATTTCATCTAAGTAGGATCCGGTAAGATAAACTATGGAAATGCAAATGGTGCTACACAATTGTAATACATTTTTGTTATTCCTATTACTGTATGCTGTTTATTTTGCAATAGAGGTTCCAAAAATGCTGGTGAATAAGTGGATGGACTGAATTAATAGATGAATTGATAATGACTGATGAATGTATAAAACCACATATAAACTAGAAACTATATAGATCATAAAGTTGAGTATAGCAACTAAAATATATTCACAACTCATTATATGTTGTCCAATTTTTTTATTATTGTGGTAAAAATCATAAGATCTATTCTCTAAACAGATTATAAGTGTACAGTACAGAATTGTTACTACAAGTGCAATGTTGTGAAACAGATCTCTAGAACGTTTTTGTCTCGTATGACTGACACTGTATACCTGTTGAATAGCAATTCCCCCATTTCCCCCTTCTTCCAGCCTCTGGCAATCACCATTCTACTTCCTGTTTTCATGAGTTTAACTACTTTAGATACCTCATGTAAGTACAATAATGCAGTAGTTGCCCTTCTTTGATTGGCTTATTTCAACTAAGCATAATATCTTCAGGGTACATTCATGTTATAGCATACGGCAGAATTTCTTTTTGTGGCTGAATAATATTTCATTATATGTAGTATCACATTTTTTTCTATCCATTCATTTCTTAATGGACATTTGGATTATTTCTACTTCTAGGCTATTGTGCATAATGTTGCAGTGAATGTTAGAATGCAAATATATCTTCTAGATACTGATTTAACTACTTTTGGATAAATACCCAGCAGTGGGATTATTGGGTCATATGCAAATTCTATTTTAATTCTTTTTGAGGAAGCTTTTTACTGTTTTTCGTAGCCATTAACCCATTTTACATTCACACTCTGAGTGCATAAGGGTTCCAACTTGTCTACATCCTTGTCAACACTTCTCATTTTCTCCCTCTTTCTCTCTTTCTCTCTTTATCTCTCTCTCTCTTTCTCTCTTTCCCTCTCTCTCTCTCTTTCTGTGTGTGTGTGTGTGTGTGTGTGTGTGTGTGTGTATAAATAATAATGATCCTAACAGGTGTAAGATGATACCTTATTGAGGTTCTGATTTGCATTTCCTTAATGATTAGTGATGCTTAAAATCTTTTCATATACGTGTTGGTCATTTGTGTATCTTCTTGGAAGAAATGTCTTTTCAAGTCCTTAGCCCATTTTAAAAATCAGGTTATTGTTATCATTATTTGCTAGTAAGTTGTAGGTGTTTCTTTTTTATTTTGGATGTTAACTCCTGATCAGATATATGGTACAAAAATATTGTCTTCAATTCTGTAGTTTCCCTTTTCATTCTGTTTATTGTTTTCTTGTTGCGTAGAAAGTTTTTAGTTGGATGTAGTCCCAACTTGTCTATTTTTGCTTTTGTTCTCTGTGTTTTTGGTGGTATATCTGAGAAATCATTGCAAAGATCCATGTTATATAGCTTTTAAAAATGTTTTTCGTGTTTTTTTCTAAGAGTTTTGTAATTTTAGATATTACATTTATATCTTTCATTCACTTTGAATTGTTTTTTTGTGTATGGTGTAAGGTAAGAGTTCAGTTTTATTGTTTTGCCTGTAGACATCTAGTTTTCCCAGCTCTACTTATTGAAGAGACTGTTCTTTTTCCACTGTGAAGTCTTGGTGCCCTTGTCAAACGTTGTTTGCCTATATATGTGTAGGTTTATTTCTGGGCTCTTTCCTTTCTTCCATTGGTTTATATGCCAATCTTTATTCTAGTATCATATTGTTTTGACTACTGTAGTTTTGTTAAATGTTTTGAAATTAGGAAGTGTGAGACTTTCCACTTTGTTTTTCTTTCTCAAGATTGTTTTTGCTATTTGGGGTCCTTTGTGGTTCTATGTGAACTTTAGGATTGTTTTTTCTATTTCTGTAAAAAATGCCATGGGGATTTTAATAGGGATTGCATTGAATCTATACATTATTTTGGGTAATATGGACATTTTAACAATATTAAACCTTCCAATCCATGAACACAGAATGTCTTTCTTTTTATTTACATCTTCTTTAATTTCTTTCAGTAATGTTTTCTTGTTTTCTGTGTAGAAGTTCACTCCTTGGTCAAGTGGATTCTTAAGTATTTTATTCTCTTCAATACTATTGTAAATTGATTGTTTTAATTTCCTTTTTGGATTACTCATAGTTAGTGTATAGAAACACAACTGATTTTTGAATGTTGATTTTGTATCCTGCAACTTTACTGGATTTGTTTATTTCTAAAAGTAGTTTTTGTGTGGGATAGTTAGGATTTTCTACATGTAAGAGCATGTCATCTGTGAACAGAGACATTTTACTTCTTTTCCAGTTTGGATGGCTTCCTAAATTTTTTCACATACATTAATTTATTTAATTCTCCCAACAATATGAAGTAGGTATTATGATTCTCAATTAAAATGAGGAAATTATTACACAGAAAGATGAATCAGTTTTCCCAAATTGTTAGTAAGTGGGAGCAACTGTTTTCTAATTGGACTTTAGAAGTAATCTTCATTCATGACATTAATTAATTACCCGTATTTATGACAATGCAAAATTTGGATCTCTTATATTTGAGTTCTGTAAGCATGAAAAGCTAAAGAAGAATGAAGTTGGTAGTGTACACCCTTGTGGTAGGCAAAATAATGACCCTCCCAAAATGACCATATTCTAATCCTGGAACCCCTGAATATTAGGTTACATGACTTTAGGTTACAAATTCATTAAGGTTGCAAATGGAATTAAGATTGCTAATTAGGTGACCTTGCTGGGGAGAGCTTATGCAGGATTATGCCAGTGGGTCCAGTGTAATCATAAGGATCCTTAAATGTGAAATTGGATGCAGATGACTCAGTGTCAAATAAATACCATATGAGAAAGACTTGACTGGATGTTGCTGGTCTTGACAATGGAAACCAACCATGAGCCATGGAATGTATATAGTCTCTAGATGCTGGAAAAGGCAAGAATATGGATTATTTCCTGGCCCTCCAGAAAATAATACAGCCCTGAAAACACCTTAGTTTTAGCCCAGTGAGAACCATTTCAAACTTCTGACCTCCAAAACTGTTGGATAATAAATGCATGTTGTTTGAAGCTATTACCTGTGGTAATTTGTTACAGCAGCAACAGGGAACTAATAGCTTTCAAATTCCAAGGTTACAGAATGAATTTTGATTTTTTGTTAATCCAACGCTAGAGTTTAGAAAAATAATTTTTGAAGAGTTGGAAGTTACAAGTGTTGGCCTTATTTAGATTCACTATGAATTTCATCTTTATTTGAACTATTATAAGGAAAAATCTGTCTACATATCTTTCTATAATTCCTAAACACATCTTTTTCCTAAAACAAGCAATATCTCTTTTTATTCCATTTTAAACATACTAAGATATTTAAAATTATAAACATAGTTACCAAAAATTACCCAGAAAAGAGAGACACCAAGCCCTCCAGTACATCCTTCAAACTTTTCTGCCCTGTTGCTTCACCTTTCTCACTCTGTCTTTGCTCTTGTCCATCTATCTCACCCATCCTTTGCTTAAATCTCAGAACAAGGATCTCCTCAAACCTGATACTCTTCTGGCTAAAGATTCATATATTTCCATTCCTCTTTCTTTCCTCTTTAATAATTATAATAACAGATGAAATGTATTAAGAACTCACTATTGCCAATATTGTAATACATGCTTTACACACATAATATCATTTAATCTTCATAAAACTTTAGGAGGCAAGTACTATTATTATTGCTGCTTTTCAGATAAGAACATTGAGGCATTGAGAAGGTTAGAAACTTGCCCTAAGTCCCTTAGCTCAAAAGTGTAAGAGCTAGGACTTAAATCCAAAGACCAGTCCAATTTATGTTGAGTGATTTTAATGGAGTATTGCCTTCTTGTTTAGTGTAACCCTGGGAGAGACTGCTCTCAGGCAGCTCCCAGATCCCCTGGCAGATGAGAAATGCCTACATTATGCCATAAGAAAATATAAAAGTTCTTAAGTGGTCTGCCCTTGGGAGAAACCTAGGTGGTCAAGAAAATAGACAGAATAAATATGGGGTGGTACAGTGAGAAACCCAGTCAGGTATTGTTGTGCACTCAAAAGGCAAGACTAGTCATAACAGAAATTAAGCTCTGAACATATTAAGGAAGGACCCATGGCTTATTTATTTTCACATTATCAGCACTTAACACCAAGATCAGTGCCTCGTAGGTATTTAATCAGTGATTCTCAGCCCGGGCTTGCTGGACTGCCACGGCTCTGATGCTAATGTTGGGGGAATCCATGAGTTTTACAGTCAACATTCCTAAACTTTAAAGGAAAGTATCCATCACAATGATAAGGCTGCATAGACTATTTAAACAGGTACATCTCTTGACTGTTGGCTATAATTCTACGAGTTCAGCAAGATTACATACTGGTTCTTCATAATGAATGGAGGTTTTAATTAACAGATGTGTATGTGTAATAAAATGGAAGCTTAATACTGCTTTAAATGAATTTTGTTTGATAAGCAAAATATTTCCAAAATGGGCGCTATGGAATATAATGAACTCTAAAAGCTTTCTTTAATGGTAAAAAAGTTCAGAACTACAGTGCATACTTAAACATTCACTAAAAGTTGAGTGAGTTCAAGTCTGTGTCTCCAAATATCCCCAGCTATAACCTAATCCTGTCAACCTATTAATGGGTTATATATATGGAATGTGTATGTGTGTGTGTATATATATGTGTGTGTGCGTATATATATATATATAAAATAGAATACCACTTAGCCATAATAAAGAATGAAATCTTGTCTTTTTAAACAATGTGGATGGAATTGGAGACCATTGTCATAAGTGAAATAGCAGAAACAGAAAATCAAACGCTTCATGTTCTCACTTATAAGTGAGAGTTAAACAATGGGTACTCATGGACATACAGAGCAGAAAAATGGCCACGAAGACTGCAAAATGTAGGAGGGTAGAACTGGAGTGAGCACTGAAAAATTACCTATTGGGGCCGGGCGTGGTGGCTCATGTCTGTAATCCCAGCACTTTGGGAGGCCAAGGCGGGCACATCACCTGAAGTCCAAGTTTGAGACCAGCCTGGCCAACACGGTGAAACCCCGTCTTTACTAAAAATACAAAAATTAGCCGGGTGTGGTGACGGGTGCCTGTAATCCCAGCTATTCAGGAGGCTGAAGCCGGAGAATCACTTGAACCCAGGAGGCAGAGGTTGCAGTGAACTGAGATTGCACCACTGCACTCCAGCCTGGGTGACAGAGCAAAACTCTGTCTCCAAAAAAAAAGAAAAGAAAAATTACCTATTGGATACAATGTTCACTGTTTGAATGATGGTGCACTAAAAGCCCAAGCTTCACCAGTATGCAATACATGCACGTAAGAAGTCCGGATTGTACCTTCTACATACATGAAAGTTAGTTCTTTTTAAAGAGCAATTAGTAAATGATTTCTGAGTCTCTACAAGACTGCTATGCAAAACACAATTTTTTACCTTTGTCTTCAAGGGGAAATGAGACTTAAACACAAGGCTGGCACTGGGGTGTTTTGCCTGAGCATATGAAAACATAGTGACATAAAATAAATCCCAGTTTCATCCAACAATGCAGTAGATAACATAATAAAAAAATTAACCATGTACAGGAAATGATGGAAAGTTTGCGGGAGGGAGCTATCATTATGGCCTGGAATCAAGCCAGTGTGCTGGGGTCTGGAGGGACATCCATCTAACTCACCTTGTGTTCCTAGACATGTACCACACTGGGTTACTCTTACTAAAATACATTTTTCCCACTCTATCTTCTCCTAATGAATAAAGGAGGGCAGGGGAAGCTCAAGGGATCCCTTTTTCTTCTCCTGTTGGCTTTAAAATCCTCAACCTAGCTGGCTAATTCTTTGTAATAATCTCCTACCGTTTTTTTCATCCCGTCCCAAACATCACCTGTCTCTCTGAGTAGCCTCCTCACTCTTTTGTAAAAATATCCCCCGCAGTTCCCCACTGTGCCTTGCTTGGGATGCCTCTAGCTCTTGTCCGACAGCTCCTGCCCAGGAGGTCTCTGCCTTCCCTATGTGAACTTCGGCAGTGCATTGAGTGTACCCCACATTTTAGCGCTTATTTATTCGACCATCTAACAAATATTTGTGGAGACCCTGGTCTGTGCCAACCATGGATCTACACGCACTAAATTGTATCCTTTCTTATATTATTTATTAATTGTTTTACATGGCCTATGTGGTAGATGAAAGTATTGGATTTGGAGTCTGGAAACTGAGGTTATAATCTCAATCCTGTTACTTGGTTAATTGTATAATTTGGGGGAAAATCCCTTTAGTAAGCCACAGCTTCCACATATTTCGGATGAGTTCTTGAGTGGACTGTATAAGATAATGTGTATCTATATTTTCCCAAAAGATGAATATGCTAAAGACATGTAAGAATATAATTACTGTGTAACCCACCTGTCCCTCGGGAGTATTTGTGCCCCAAACTCTGTGCTCTCATATATACATATAGATATAGATATGAGGTAATAATATATTGAGGTATAATAAATATATCAGGTACCAAAAATTACTAAAAAGAAATTCCAAACTTTATGTCTATTTATGAAGAACACTAAAGATATGAAATTTTAAACCCATAGCCACACTTCACTAAAGGTCTTTTCTCTCTCCCTGATGGTCTTACACCTCAAAACTTAATTGGAGTTCTCACCACCAACTCACTCCAAAAAACTTTTCTGAAAATCTCAGTTATCCCTACTTTCTGTGCTTTGTGTCCAATTCACTTCTCTCCACTGACCAAGCCTGTCTTTTTCTCCCTATTTTCTCAATTCTGTATCACATGCTTGGGAACTTGGCTGGCAAAGACAGAGGTTTGCATAGAAAACAGAGAGGCAAAAAGGTGGATATATCCCACCTGTGAATATTTATCTGGCTATCTTTAACAATATTTTGCTTCATTTCATGTGGATAAAACCATGTTTTACACTTTTTCTGTTTTCCTTGCAGCACTAATCAGGGTGCTGGGCCTATGGAAGCCACTCAATAAATGCTTGTTAGTTGAATTATAAGCATAAAAATTAAGTTGGAGAAAGTCTCATTAAATAGGCACTCTACTGCTTCCTAGAAGTATGAGCTTCGGTTAGTTACATATTGAATTTTATTTTCTGAATCTGTATAATGGGCCTGCTAACTCTCACAGCATAAGGTTGTAATTAGCATTAACTGAAATAACACAGGAATGTATCTGATACCCGTTGAACACCAAATGTTGACTATAAACTTGAAAGGCTATCTTATGGCTATCAACAGATGGAGCCTAACAGCTGTAGTTGAGGGAAGTTGTGTGGTATTTAGAAATTGGGTTCCAGTGGGTGATGATTTTCTTATCTAAAAACGAAAGCATCTACCCAGTGGATTTGGAAGGTCACTGAAATTCTAATGATCTCTATTTCTGAGAAGCAAGATATTGGTGGATCATTACAATCAAATATTTTCTAGTCCCCAAAACTCTAATACAACTTTGCAAAGAATAATGGAAAACTCACCAGTAACTGAAAAAAACAGTCTCTCTGCTCATTCGGAATCTGCTTATAACGTGTATCCGTTGGTGCCAACCAATGAAGATGTTTCCATTGGGCTGGCAGAAAACAAGAAAGATAAAGTGTTGGGAATTGTATTAAGTCAAATTTATTCAATTTAATAAGATACTGCATTTTATTCAGTGATTCTTCCTACTACTTCATTGTCAAATTGTCTTTTCATGATACTAAAGTGATAACATTTAGTGATTATATATTAAAATTATTATGTGAGAAAATGAAAAGAGGGAATATAAAAAGTTGGCAACTCTGTCAATTTCCTAATTTTTTTCATTGTTGATTAATATTCAGGTTCATAAAATTTTAAAGTCTAGAAATCACTGATTTATAGAATAACAATGTTGAGACTAAACTTTCTGAAGAGGGATATCTTACTTTTTTGTTGAAAAACACCAAGTCTTAAAGCTTAACTGGTTTTTCTCAGCATCAAAGCCTTAAAAAAATTTTTTTTAAACCCTTTTTCTCCCTCTAACGAGAAAAAAAGATGTGAAAAGAAAGAAGGGCAAGAGTCAGATATTTTTTCCCTGCTCCTGTGGGATCCTACTGACTAAAATATTTACAAGTGTGGAAATGGCACAGAGGAAGCCCACCACTTACTTAATGGTGGAGAAGGAAGGTTGGAACGGGCTTGCAGCATTCTAAGCTGCAGTGAGCTGGCTTAGAAGCCTTCTCTGCTCTGACCTAGCTCCAAGCATATAACTACCAGGCCTGTTTGGGGTAAATGATACAAAGAGGATAAAACATCAACAGTTTTAATTTCAGAGCTGCTATTTGAATTGCCAAGCCCTCAGCAGAATAACATAGCCAGATTTGGAGGAAAGAAAATTTTAACAGATATGTTAGAAAAACTGAGGGTGAATAACCCAATAAAACATAAAAGTCCATGCATAGGATAGATTTTAATTCTACAGTAAAGGCTTGGTTTTGGTGACCTTTTGACTAACTTTCAAAGACATTATATTGTCAATTAATATGCAAACTTTTATAATGACTGGAGACATTTTATGATTTAAGAACTCAATCATGATTATTATGCATTACATGTCTATATCAAAACAGCCCTATAAATAAACCTATTATGTACCCACAAAAATTAAAATACAAAAATTTAAAAAAAGAACTCAATCATGAAATTGCAAATTTAGAAATCACTTGTCAAATGTTAAAAACTGCTATGGTTGTTACCATTTGTCTTATTTATCAACAATATTTTATATATTCTTATAATTTTCTCTCTGTAAAATCTAATGTAAAAAATAATCTTTATTTGTATATGTGAACCTTGAGTATTATGGTGAGTTATCTTAGACCTATTGTTCAGACATATCAACACAGAAAGTTAAGAGAAACAAAGAGGACCTAGGCACCAACTCTTAGACCTCAAGGTATTAATCTGCTATCAGAACAAGAGTATATACTTAGAAATGTGGTTTGCTGAATTTGTATCAGACCTCGTTGGTATCTAGATACTTACTTCTTCTGAACATAGATTCATATATGAGGGAACATGCAAAACCAACTCACGTCATTTAAGGACAGGGATGGTTGCAATACTAGCCTCAACAACAGCAATGATAATATCATAAAATGCATATCCCCTAGAGAAACATTCTCCAATACAAGGCATTATCTAATCCTCAGTTAGGATTTGATATATTTCTGCTCAGGAAAGCACCCCACCCTTTTACCTGTTCTTCTGAGTTGAGAATTATTAACTGCTTATGTTGATTCTAGTTATCAATAATTCAATTTAATGAGTTTATTTGTTAGAGAAGACAGGAACAAGTCTCACCTCTTTCCCATTTTTCTGCATCACTTGTGACTGGATAAACTATACTGAAGTGATTAAGAGTTACATTAGAACACCATGGATGTGGCCAGGCACGGTGGCACACACCTATAATTCCAGCACTTTAAGAGGCCATGGCGGGTGGATCACCTTAGGTCAGGAGGAGTTCGAGACCAGCCTGGCCAACTTGGTGAAACCCATCTCTACTAAAAATACAAAAATTAGCCAGATGTGGTCATGGGTGCTTGTAATCCCAGCTACTCAGGAGGCTGAGACAGGAGAATCGCTTGAACCTGGGAGGAGGAGGTTGCAGTGAGCTGAGATTGTGCCATTGCTCTCCAATCTGAGTGATCAGAGTGAAACTCTGTGTCAAAAACAAAACAAAACAAAACAAACCATGGCTGCATCTACCAGTCTTCTTCAGGTTTATCTGGAGAGAGTGTGTGTGTGTTTATGTGTTTGGTAGTATTAAAAGGAAAGATAACAAGTATAACCACGTGTATTTTGACCAAACACATGTCATGAAGCAAAAGGTGATATTTTTCTCTTTTAAGCCAATTAAAGACTATACATTTAATGAACCTATTCTAAGTGTAATTGAATTAAAAATGTTTCAATTTAACTGCTTTCTTTAACTGTTTTTGTATTTTTACTTTGAAAAGTATTCTTCGACTCTTCCTCTATCATATGCCTGTAATTTTTAAAGATAACTCATCAGTAAAAGTGGATCTCCAGGTGTACATGTGTGAAGGTGGGAAAAGTGGCATATATACCCCTAACATCTCTCCTGCCTTTAGAGTTACTATGAAGTCCTTTAAAGGACACAATATTATGTTTTAATCACATTATCAACATAATTAAAAAGACATTTTTTCAAGGTTGTTTTGATATTAAAGCATTACAGTCTAAATGATATTTATGACCTAATGTTACCTCAAGAATGGGACAGGCATAATTTTCAAGTGTGGCTTCCTGGTCAAGTCATGCAAGGTAGAGTTTTTACTTCTAAACATTCAGAGGAGAAGTTTTAGAGAAGGAACATCTTATTTCTAAATTAATTTCCTTTAGAAACAATATGTACTCTTCTGGGAAAGTAGAGGCATATATAGACTACATTAATCTGCAGAATATGGACCACTCTAAGAAAAAACTATAATATATATTTTATGTATATATACACCCACATATGTACATATATATTTAGGTATGCATGTATGTGTGTGTACATACATGTTTAATAGTCTAATGAGAAAGAGCCCATAGGCCTATACTCAGATGTAAGTGCACATATTCATATTATATGCTCAAGCACAATTCTGACACCATCTATGCTTTGTTTGGAATAGGACAAGCTAGTGTCAACAAACAAGAAAATTAATTCACTCAATCCTTAGTATGCTCATGGAAGCCATACAATTTATTACAAGCATATTGCCAATACAAAGACAAACAAACAGCATGTGTATCCTATTAGATCTAAATCATAGCAGGGAGCCGAGCTAGTAGAAAATATAGTGCATCCAGCCTTATGCATTCTGAGTTGTATTCATAAATGACTTACTGTATGCTTGGGTTCCACTCCAGTTTCTTATAATTTACACAGGATTATTGTATTATACATTGTGCCTCTTCCCAAATCAACTATTTCCATAAGAGGCCCATCCATTATGGAGCCAGGGGAACACTCAGGACCGGTCCAAGAATGCTGTGTCCATAGGGGAAAAAAAAAAAAAAAAAGTTAAAATCAGTCTCTACCTAAATTCACAAAGAATGCTCATCCCTAAACGTTAGACACTCCTAAAATCCCACCAAGAAGAGTCAAAAAGTATGTGACTGGCAGTTTGGAATAGATGATTCAAGCTGTCATGAAGCCGGGAGCTTAGATGGTTACATCTTTTGCAAGCTTGTCGCTTCTTAGAATACTTCCCACAGTGTCTAATACACAAACATGCCTTTTATTGAGCATCAGGAAGGGCTGTCTTCTATCCATCACTTGATTTTATTCAGATAAATAAAAGAATGCAAAGGGAAACAGTAAAACCGTAGGTGTCAAAAAACTTCATTACTCAGACAAGATTTTTTGTTTAATTGGATATTGCAGCACTCTTTCATGGACCTCCTGCTTTTAAATTTCAATGCACCTTTAGTGATATTTTTCGCTTTAGAAATTCTATTCTTCAATCTATATAGAACAGATGCTTTATATTCCATATGATACCAGGCTAAGCAGTTGAAAAGAAATATTCAGTCAACATCACCACAATCAATGGGCATATTTCTTAGAAAACAAGATTTTCTTGAAAGTTAGAGATAAGCTCTAATAATGGAAGAATTCTATATATTTTGTGGCTAGAATGTAGTATGCACTGAATAAATATCTGTTAAACATTGATCTGTTAAACATTGAAATCAATGTTTCATGGCGTGTCAGAGAGAGAACACAGATCTGAACAGGTGATGAGTTCATCACAGTAGAGTTTCTTTATGTCTGTATGCTCAGAAATTCACAGGATAAGACTTGAAGCAAATTTTAATAAATTCCATACTAATATCTGTTTTCATGTGATATTTGTGTAGGGTCAGAACAGGATCAAAGGGAACCTATTAGGGGTGCTTTTGGCTGCAACTAACAGAAAACTGCCCTGGTGACCCTAACAGGCAGGGCTTTGGTTCCTGTAGCAAGAAGTTTGGGAGTAGGTTGTACAGGACTAGGTGTGGCAGCTCAATCAGGCCATCAGGAACCTAAATTCTTCCATGTTTCTGTTATGCCAGACATAGTTTGTAGGCTTTTGCCCTCAATCTTGGCATCTTATGATTGCAAGAAAGATGCTTGCCCGCCATGTCTTATGCTAATATTTTAGCAAACAAAAATGAAAGATAAAGGACTGAAGAGGGAGGCAGGAATGGATGGTGACTATATCAGGAAAGCAACAGCTTTCTCATCAATCCCAGCAGATGTCTGCTTACATTTCTTAGAGCAGGACTGTGCCACCTGATTAGGATGCAAGGGAGTCTGGGAAAACAAGTATTTTTAGCTGGACAGATTGCTGCCTCTCCAAAAAGTCAGGGTCCTATTGAAAAACAAAAGTTAGGAAAGATATTGGATAGGCAACTAGCTATGTTTGCTTTCGGGCTGAAAAGAGGAAATTAGTTTAATTACCAGGACATAAAATCTGAGCAGGGCTCCTTTGATTTCACCCTTCTGAAATATAAATTCAGAATCAGAGTAGTTCTATGGGGTAACAATATAAATGGACATTTTTGTCATGGTTGAGTTAATTCAGACCTTGCAGTTTTCACATCTTGCATTTTTGGCTTAGGGGGAAAATAAGTTATTGCCTTCATGCTGCCCTGAACTTAGTATCTTCTATTCTCTGGATAAATTTTGCATTTATTTCTCTTTTGAAAAGCATTTTCTATAAATAGTTTTCTGAGAAGTATCGTAATGAAATTTGTATCAAAATGTGAATGGTTGACAATATTTTTCTATGTTGTCCTATTTGGGGGCTACTTACAGTTTAATGGGATAATAGCCAAAAAGTCAATCTCTGCTTTCAGCAGTTACTGAGTGACTAAAAGAGATATTTTTGAGTCGAGGACTCTTAACCTCAGTTATTTAGTCACTCATGTGCACAGCTGTCTTTCTTGTCTAAGTGTAGGACCTTGTTTTTGTTTACCAAGAGTGGTATAAAAGTAATAATAATCTTTCCTTAATATTTGATAATGTGCTGATGGAACAATAATTGTTTTAGCAGATGATCTATATGAATTATGTGATTCCATGGTTTTATGTTCATAGAAATATAAGCCAATAATGGTCAGGAGTTGGAGATGTTCAAATCTTCAATAAGTTTCTGACTCTTTCTTGGATTCATCGGTTTTTCATTTTGACAAACCTTTTATTAATATAATGTCAGGAGACATTTGGCAGAAAGGTATAATGTAAACTGATCTGTTATAAATTTAAGAAACTAGCAAAGGAGAATGAAATAAGTCATTTATGAATGAAAGAATGGAGACCTATTGTCAGGTGTTCGTGAGTGTTGTATGTAGACCCAGAAAGTCTTTGTAATCTTTAAAACAATTTGTCTTCACCTGCAAACCACACAGCCTTATAATGTATTTACTGCTCACCACCCTACTTTCTCCTATAATTTTGCTTCTCCGCCTGCAGGCTTAACATTCTTGGCAAAGCAGAAGGCTTATGGGAAATATTCATTGACTTCTTCTTGTAGCAATGTTATTTCTGCATAGTAGTGAGGCTAAGGAGTATAGCTACAGATGCCAGAACAGCTTCCTTGATTTTACAAGAAGGGCTCTAAGGGATCCTTATACTTCAATAATATGAGCAGAAACTCTCATTCTAATGTTTCACAGAAATGCATAGAATCCTCCCTTTACTTGTGTTGTTGGAAGATATTACTTTTACAGAATCAGAGCCTAGGCTCTAGGCATATCTAGACAGGAGGTATCTGAAGGAGCATTGTCTCTATTGTTACTTGGTCTAGAACACTCACTTGTCCCCATCCTATTATCTTCCACGCAAGTCCCATTCTAAGACCGTGTGAAGCCTTTCTCTCTATTGAACTGCATAACAGCCCCAGACTTTCTGCCCTGGGATGGGTGTGGGGAATGAGGATGTATTGGACGAATGTAAATAGGTCTTTTTCAATACTTGTCAAGGGACAAGGAATGTCAGAGAAGGATTTATTTGCCCACACATGGAGCATGTTGTCCCTGACTGTCCAAAGTAATCCTCTTAGTCCCAGAGAATCCTATCCCTCAGGAATGCCACAGGAATATCCCCAATTAGCAGAATGTAATTACTTGAGTGGGAATCATGTACTAAATGATGAACCTCTCCTCCCAAATGGCATGAGCTTTTGAATAATTTAGAATGCAAGAACAATTAAATACAAGAGGAGCATCCTGACAGTAAGGAGATGTTTGTGCTGCACTCATGCACATACATGCTATAAGGAAGGCTAGAACTAGAGAAATATAACTAGCTTTAAAGTGGAATAGAGTTAATATTTTCAAACTATATAAAGCTCATTTAAATACATAGAATGACATGAAAATCTTAGATAGACAAATGAACAAAGGATATGAAGAGGCAACTTATCCAGGAGAAAATAAAACCAGTAAACAAGGAAAATATTCACTCTTATAAGGAATCCAAGATATTCAGATTTAAACAACAGTAAGGGCCCATTTCTTGTATTTTAACGTCAGCAAAACTTACAACAATGATAGTATGATACAATGATACTGATGAGACTGTGGGGAAGCCAGTATCTATTGCTGGCTGCATTGTAACACTTTGGGAAATAAATTTGATAATTATATTATAGCAAAAGCCTTGAGAAATGTTTTTAACCAGTAATCCTAAGAAATAACTCAATAAAATAATAAAAACCACTTGAACTGAGAATAATTGTTATATTATGTATAGCTGCAAAGTTTAGAAACAAATATTTAAAAATAGGATAATAGTTACAAATTATAAAACAATGAAATGTAATTTGTCTTTTACAGTGGATGGTCATAATATGCTAGCTAGAATATGATACAGAAAATAAAACATTGCAAAATTTAAATTACAGTATGACTATAACTATGTAAAATATATAACTATACATATGTGCAAACCCTAAAAAGAAATTTATGAAAATGATATCAATGTGTTAGTGTGGTATGATTTTCAGGGAGTATTTCATTCTAAAATGTATTTTAATATGATAAAATGTTTAAAGATCTGTAATGAGTTCACTGAGGAGCCTTAACTTGTTGAGGAATAAACATGAAATAGATTTATTTTTCTGATAACTTTGTGCAGTGCTGACCTCTCTGATTTTTGCTGAGGTGCTACCTTCAATTCCATGACTTTCTAATCACTTATCAGAACAGTCTCTCTGGTTTTTTTAGACTCAGTGTTGTGTGTTTTGCAGGTTTCATTTTACATTCAATTCAAAACCTTCCCCTTTCCCTCTATCATCAGTTACATTTATGGCTCATTTTCATTCCCTCTTTCCTGCACTTCTCTGGACATAGCTTCTTTTCTTACATGTTTCTCTTCAAGAGGTTGTTCTCTATTTATGCTTACTGGCCATCACTCTTCTCTGATTTCTTGGAGGGCCTAGTAATACCCTCTCTATAATCTCCTGGAATGAGAGCTTCAGGTTGGTGTTAATCTTTTTCCCCTCTCACAGTCATACACTGTATAGTTTCTTACTGGTGGGGTCCCCTTGGTTTGTAGAACAGGCTTAGAGAGTTGATACTGGCAAGAGAGGTCAAGCCCAGCCATTTAACTCATGGTCTACATAGAAAATCATGGATCATGGTCCATATTTAATAGTGAATTACACGGGCTGTTTCACTGCCTTTTCTCATACACCACATTCCTCTTGCCCTTTATTCACACTCAGCATTGGCTGAGTAGACTGGAAAGTAGCCTGGAAACTTTTAAATAAATTATCAGCAGTTGACAACTTAGTGGAGGGCACGACTATTCCAGCAATCATTGAGAATAATTCTCCTGGGCCTTTCCTCTACTTTGGCAAGAAGAAGTATGCCATCAGCCCTACTCCATGGGAAAGCAATTGCCTTCATTTTCAGCTTTCCCAAATCAAGTCTTTTGTATTGATTAAGGTGGTTGTGTTGGTGGTCTTTATGGTTATATTAGAACAGTGTCTCTCTGTAAGTCCTAGAAGGAATATGCTGGCTCTAATTACTGGTGTTTCTTTGAACTTAGAACATCAAGTATTTAGATGCCAGTTCTTAGTCCTCACCTTACCATGTAAAAACAGAATTATCATTAAAAGGTAGTTTAAGTGTGGTTAGTTTATAGGACCAGGGGAATAAACAAGGCGCACTCTTACTACAAAATATACTACATATCATCAATATTTGTTGTCTGGTTGATTAAGTGTTTTTTGAAAAAGACCAAAACAATAACTGAAAATTGTAGAAAGCATCTTAAAAGCATCTTAACCTAGTCACACATATGATTTATTTTCAGAGTTACTGTCATTAAGTCCTATCTGCTGAAAATTCTCCCTCTCTCCAAAACACCTGCCTTGCATATATCCTCTTCTACTTGGGCTAAAATTGTCACTATTATGGGCTAGGGAGGGAGGTTGGAAGAGAAGAGGAAGAGAACAAGAATAATGGAGTAGTTGGGAAGACAGGGCATCCACAAAAAACTTTACTTACTTCACATTTTACCAGGGTCCAGCAGTATTATTCACATGATAATCAGTAGGAATTTTGTTTCCTTTTCAAATTGATTAATGAGAACTTATTAACTCACAGGCGATTAAAGGGCCAGTGGGCACAAATTCTCTGTATTTTCAGTAAATGCCCAGTTTTTGCGTAACACTTAATAATACAGAGGCTACTATTCTGAATCTTTACCACTAATTAGAAGACAATGCCACAACTTCAAATCAATCAATTCTTCACAGCTAAAAATGGAAGTACCTGTTAGAGTAAAAGCCGATGAAAGAGAGAGAGAGAGAGAAAGAGAGAGAGAGAGAGATTTTCTTTTGTTTTTCCTGTTTATGAACTTCTAAAAGTTAGAAACATTTCACCTAAATCTTTTTATTTTAACTCAAAATGTTATTCTATTGGTGTTATTTATCTAGATTCCAACAAACACTGTCAATTTTCTCTTATGGATTTTGTTTGAGACGTACATCACAGGTAAATATATTTTTAAGTTGATCAGTTTGACATATTAGCTTAAAATACAGCCTGTCCCTTAAGACTCAATGTCTTTGAAAATAGGAAGCTTGAGGTTGAAATCACTTAAGGCTGAGTTAGAAAAATGGCCTATATTAAAATCAGTAAGCTTGGTTTTCTTTTGATCATGGGTAAACAGAAAATCATGTCTCACAGGTGAAATTGTGTATTATCAATCTGCCTTTCCATTGTTCTTACATTCTGAAATGAAAGCCACTAATGATGTTTCTTTATTTAGAGCTATGTGTTCATTTTACTAGACTGTCTTTAAAATAATATATAATTGGATTCAATAGATTCAGTAAAACATGAAAAAATACATGCTAGACAAATCTATAGTAGCTGCAGAAATCTATAGCAAATACAAAAATCTAGAGTAAATTGACTCTAGAAAGACAAGAGCTAAAGGGTCTGTTGACCGTAAATTTTGATATGTACACAATGCCTACCTCCAGAAACAATAGCCAAATAGCATAATGAAACATAAGCTTCAAATGGGCCAAGTGAATAAGCATTTGACTTTTCCTGAAAATGATATAGGCTCAGTTATCTATTTAATCACCGTTAATATTGCATTTAATTGCCAAGTGCCTTGTTTTCTATTGAAGTTTAATCATACATAAAGCTTTTCTTTTCCATTATACTTCTTTTCTGTTTCTACAGTGATCATTTTGCATCACAAAAGGAATTAAAGAGTATGCAAGGTAAGCCTCCTAAGCCACAAGATCAATCTCTTCTGGTGGTGTTCTGTTTATTTGTGTTGTACCTTGAATTCCATGTCGTCTTGGACACTTTTCTCCTTCTGTAAACTTATAATGTCTCATTACAACTTTGCTGAACTTGTGGCACTTAGACATGACTTCTTTCGTAGCTTTAGTCTGATGCGTGTTCAATTGTTCACTCCGTGACTTGGAGTAACAAGTAACAAATTAGTAGCTTATTTAATAGGGATAAATACTGATAGTCTCACTCATGCTCTTTTTACTGGGAGTCAGTAGGCAGGAAGCTAGAATTAGCTCAGTTTTGTCAAACTGATTTGAGTTCATCCATGGTAAAATGAAATCTAATATTTTCCTTCCTCCTACATGGTTAGAAATTTTGGTTCTCAGCAGGTGTTGAATTTAAATAGTAAGAACAAATGGAAGCCACAGCTATAGCTCTGAGAACAATTATATAGGTCCTTGAAAATCCATTTCCAATCTATATTAAAAAAGAAATGTTATTTTGCAGCAATGAGGAATTAAAGTCTGCTGAAATTATTTTTTTTCTGCTTCAAGAAATCAGTGCAGAAATCCCAAACTTTTGTAAGTGTTGATCTTCTTTGAAACCACATTTCCCATATGTTTCACATTGTCATTGCATTAATTCTGTTACTTTGATGTCCTCAATAATTTATTACTTTTTGCATTTTTCTTATGACACAGACCACAGAGCTATAAGAAACTGACCATTGCATTTCACATGACTTGGGCTTAAAATCCGATAAAGGAAAAGAGTAAAAATTGTCATGGTATCTTATATTACAAAAGGTATTCTATGTAACAAAGCTTATTCAATTCAATGAGCTTCTCTGTAAAATAATGATCTTTTTATAACAAATTTTGTATAATGAATATTTTTCTGCAATGAAATTCTACTTGTTTCTCTCTTATAATCACTATCACTAAGCAACAGACTTATTTGCTGCTTGCAATAATGAGATATAGATGAATTCATTATAATTGTTTTATCCCACCATCCAACAACAGTTACAAATAAACTCTTCTAAAGTTTTTGCTCTTTAATTACCAAAAAAAGTTCAGCCAGAAAAAAGACTCAAATACCTAAAGTTTGATTTCAATGACCCTGAACAATTACAGTAACTACAACTAAAAATGGCAGATACTACGTAACATCTTCCACTTTTCCTGGCAGAAAACCACCTTTTCCTCATAAGCTAATTCAAAGTATGAACCCTGTAAGATTCTTTTCATCTTTACCACTTGCTGATGGCAAATTGAATTTTAAGTAAGACTCCCTTATGAAGCAATTGTGATGCCTCATGCAGTTTGTTATACTTTTGAACTATAGCAACCTGGTAACATAGGTGAAAGCCCATAATGATTATGAGCGTGTGTGTGTGTATGTGTGTGTGTGTGTGTGTGTGTGATTTTATGATTCATGGGTTTTTATTGCTCCCATCTTTGTGTCACTGTGTACCCAAAGATGCTGTCATTGTTCTCCCCACCAGAAGTCAGAAGCATAACACCTCTTTGTAATCTTAAAAACACTCGTACTTTCTATATATATTCAAAATACAATCACTTACCTGGATTAATAGAAAATAATTTAAAAGACTCCAGAATTGGAAACTAGGTCAGACCCTATTCTCTTTCAAATTTTGGGAAATAAATGAGATGGGAAAACACAGCAAGGCACACAGAAATATTCGTTTTCTATCAAGGTCAAGCACAAACACTTACTTGGAGCTCAGCATGATTCTATCACTGCTGAGCCTTTCCCCCTACTTCTAATATTTTCTTTCTTTTTTTTTTTTTTTTTTTGAGGTGGAGTCTAGATCTGTCACCCAGGCTGGAGTGCAGTGGCATGATCTCAGCTCACTGCAACCTCTGCCTCCTGGGTTCAAGTAATTCTTGTGCCTCAGTCTCCCAAGTAGCTGGGATTACAGGTGTGCGCCACCATGCTGACTAATTTTTGTATTTTTAGTAGAGATGGGGTTTCCTCTTGTTGGCCAAGCTGGTCTCGGACTCCTGACCTCAAGTGATCTGCTTACCTCAGCTTTCCAAAGTGTTGGGATTACAGTTCTAAGCCCCTGTGGCTGGCCCCTCTTCTAATATTTTCTAATACTGAAATCCTAAGCAATCAAAAGCAACTTGTTAGGGGACTTCACATTCTTTAAGGACCCTTGATCCTTCTGTCTTATTTGTTAATGGATTTCAAATTTTTATTTTGCCTTTTGAACATCAATTATTTGTTATCATTAGTTTTGTATGGCCAATAGTTATTTTTCTTTACTAGAATTTTATGGGCTTCTGTTCTCACACATTTTGTGGCACATATATTCCTTTGGGTTCACTTTCCTCTTTGATAAAGTACCTCCCTTAATTTTATGGGGAGGGTCTGTGTGTGGTAAACTCTAAGTCTTGGTAGATCCAATAATGTGCAGATTTTGCCTCATTCTGAAGTATTAGTTTAAGCAGATACAAAATTCTAAGTTGACATCTTTTTTCCTCAGTGCTTTCAAGATATTGTTGTGTTGTTTTCTGGATTTTATTGCTTTAGATGTGAAATCTTTGTGAATCTATTTTTATTCCTTTGTAATTAAAATATTTTCCAAGGTAGATTTTAAGATGGCTTGTTAAAAATCCTCAGTATTTTGCAGTTTAGCATGAGTTTTGGTGAGGACTTATTTTTATTATCCAGTAATTAGGAATGCATTCTCTATTTCATGTCTTTCTTCCATTTACAAAAATTATTAACAATGATTTCTTCAAATAATGCTTCTCATCCATTTCCTTTGTTTTATTCTTCTCAGACTTTTATTGGAAGAATGTGTAAATTGCTCATGTTGTCTTACATTTCAAAATTGCTCATCCTGTTTTAAAAGCCTCATTGTCTCTGGCTTATTGGGTGCATTTTTTTTCTTACTCCTTTTCCTACTGTCCAGTAATTCTGTTTTCAATTACATCTAATTCAGTTTCATCTACCCATTGCATTTTTATTTTGATAGCTATATTTCTAATTGATCCATTTTGATATAAATTTTTATTTCTTCCATTTTCATACTTAATTTCCAAGTAGAAGCTATTAACTCAGTTATCTCTATGAAGATGCAAAATACACTTTTTTAAAGTTTGGCAGTCTTTTCTATGAGATTGATTTCATACAAAGCAATTCATGTTCTAATTGTTGTTTTATGGTTTCTTTCTTATTGGTACATTACTTCTTACGTTTTGAAACCTTGGTTTGCAGCTTATTTTGCATGAGAAGGCGGTTGTTTTCTCTCTCACTCTGGACTTACTCACTTCTCTAGAAAATCTGAAGACTCATCCACCTGGATCCTGCTTAGCAAATATTCATGTACTTTTTTCTGTTTTCCACTCTCGTATTTATTTTAGGATTAAGTGACTAGTTCTAGCTAATAGGCTATGAGTGGAAGTAACAAGTATCACTCGAATCCAAAAAACAGTTTAGTGTTTATGTGAGATAGTCATGTTTTATTTTCTTTTTAAATATTGTTTATATATTTATTTTAGAATAAGGGGGTACATGTGCTGGTTTGTTACATGAATATATTGCATGATGCTGAGGTTTGGGATTCTCTTGATCCCATAGCCCAAGTAGTGAACATAGAACCCAATGGGTAGTTTTTCAATATTCCCCTCCTCCTCCCTTTTAGAATTCCTAGTTTTTATTGCTCCTGTCTTTATATCCCTGTGTACCCAATGTTTAGCTCCTGCTTTTAAGTGAGAACATGCAGTATTTTGATTTTTGTTTCCACATTAACTCACTTAGGATAATGGTTTCTAGCTGCATTCATGCTGCTGCAAAGACATGATTTTGTTATTTTTATAGCTACATAGTATTTTATGGTGTATGCATACTACATATTCTTTGTCCAGTCCACTGTTGGTGGCCACCAGCGTTGATTCCATATCTTTGTTATTGTGAATAGTGCTGTGATAAACATACATGTGCCGATTTCTTTTTGGTAGAATGATTTCTTTCCCTTTGAATATATATCTAGTAAGGAGATTGTTGGGTCAAATGGTAATTCCACTTTTAGTTCTTTGAGAAATCTCCGAACTGTTTTCCACAGAGGCTAAACTAATTTGCATTCCTACCAACACGTTTTTCTGCAACCTCGCCAATATCTATTTTTTTGACTTTTGAATAATAGCCATTCAAACTGGTGTGTTGATATGAGATAGCCATGTTTTCTATCTCATCAATGAATGTAAAGAACACTGAATTGGCAGGCATACTATAGCAAATCATCCCAGACTCCCAAGTCACTGCTGGATGACAGTTGCCAAGGAGAATCATCTGACCTGCATTAGAGTGTGCTGTGAATGTCGAATAAAACTTTGTTGTGTAAATCTGTTGAAATTTTGGGTTGATTTGGTACTGTCACTTGCCCTAACTAGTATACTACCTGTCACCTCATCTAATGGGAGTGTATTAGTTAGGGTAAGTGGCAGTACCAACTTATATAACTAAGTATCATATTATAACTTGATTCCCCATCCCCATGCAGAACCAAGTTATAAAATGATGATTCAAAGTTCTATCTTAGTGATATTTGGGATAATGAAGATTCATTCACTAAGCCAAAAGGCAAGTTTTTCAGTTACTATAAGGCTGATATCTTCCCAATTCCCTGGGCCTAATGCCTTTTTAATTCCAAGCATCAATCAGCAGAAACTCCCTTAACCTTTGGCTACGAGTTGTGAAGCTTGCTCTTCATCTGGAGTACCTTAGGCTTCTGAAATGGAACTGCCTGCTGCCAGTGTGCTTCTGGACCTGATACTCAGCAAGCCAGGGGCTTCAGCTCTACTTACCATTGTGAATTTTTGGCCCACATAGATGCTTATTTAAAAAAATATATAGCTATGTTTTTTTTTTTTCTGTTTATACTTGCTATGCATTTAGAGTAGAGGGGTATGCCATATCATGAATTTACTTCACTAGCTTGATTTGAAGACATTCTAAGTACAATGCTCCAGTGTGGAGTTTGGAGATTGGTATTCATGAAAAGCTATGGTGGTTCATGTAGGCCTTCTCAGATCTCTGTGGAAGTGGAAGAATATGCATTTGTTGCTGGCCATTACTTCTGAAATCATTTATAATGGGCTTTATGAAGTTCTTGGCTTTTCACACTCTGGTAACTTTTATGATGCTTTTTAGAGATGTTTTGAAACCTCTGTTGGAAACAATAAGCTAGGCTAGTGTATTAGTTCATTTTCACCCTGCCAATAAAGACATACCCAAGACTGGGCAATTTACAAAAGAAAGAGGTTTATTGGACTTACAGTTCCACGTGGCTGGGGAGACCTCACAATCATGGTGGAAGGTGAAAGGCAAAGAGGAGCAAGTCATGTCTTACATGGATGGTGGCAGGCAAAGAGAGAGTTTGTGCAGGGAACTCTTGTTTTAAAACCATCAGATCTTGTTAGACTCATTCACTATCACGAGAACAGTGCAGGAAAGACCCATTCACATAATTCAGTTACCTCCCACTGGGTTCCTTCCACATCTTGAACTTACAATTCAAGATGAGATTTGGGTGGGAAGACAGCAAAACCATACCAGCTAGTGATTATCAAACTTGACTGATATATGGCCTGGTGGAAAAATGTCAAGAACGCTTAATGTTGATTTAAATTATTTTTTATTATTATCATTAATTTACTTAAATATGTACAAACATAAAACTAGAATCTTATGATTAGACCTCAGATACAATTATATAAAACAAATTTATATATTAAATACAAATAAAACTATAAAACTAATATGATTCAAAGTAACACATTTATTTTAATGTGACAGATGATACTACTTTGTTAGAACCAAATTGATACTTGAAATATAAACATATTAATGACTATTGAGGTTCACTGTATTAGATAGATCATGGCAGAAAATGAATGGCATTTCAGTACTTAAAGAGGATTTAAAAAAGGAAATGTGTACAAAGGTATGGGCTGGCTAAGAAGAAACTAAAGAGGGTTGAGAAATAGCAACAGTAAAGAGCTATTATCATCTGTAAGACTGTAGAGGCAAATGAAGAAACAATGATCAGAACATAGAGAGTGTGGCTGCAGGTATAGGAGAGGAAAAACTTAGAAAATCTGTGATTTTTGTAAGAGGGACATAATTAACTTGTAGGAACCCAACCAGGAGGAAACCAGCAAAATAAATGCCCTGACCTCATTCTTGTCACTCTTCAACCTCCTGCTATAGACTCCCATTTACTGAATCTAACCAAAACAAAAACAAAAACAAAAACAAAAAACCAAACAGAGTATGAGCAAGCCTCTTGATGAAGATCATGGGCACATAATAAAAAGAATAGGATAGAGGAAGTAGTCTGGAGAGGTAAGGCAAAATATTCATTCAAGTTCACTCAATATTCATTCATTCAATATGTACTACCAGGTACTGTGATGACATGATTCTCCCACAACTTAAAAAAAAATAAAATAAGTACAAAATGTTTGCTTTTCCCTAGGTATGAATACAAATTTACATTTAAAGTCTCTTTTATTTTTCCTTATTAGTTCATGACAATTTAAATTGTAATTGATATCAATACAATGATAAAACAGAAAGAAGGCAAGAGCACTGAAATTTGTGGTAATATCCAGTTATAATGTGGTTATCTAGCTGATCCTAAATTTGCATTTAAAAAATATCACCAAATGAATAAAAAACATATTCTAAATGTTAAAACAAAACAGGCAAACAACAACATCAACAGAATCTTCAAGGAGAACTTTAAATTGTGCCAGTATATTCACCCCTCTGAGTTCACAGAGCTCATTTGAGAATACTTGAACTAAGTCAGTTATGCGTCAATATGGATAAATATTCTATGCTCTGAAACAACCAGCACATAGCTGCTGGAGAAATCTACCTGAAGCTCTGCTGTGATTCTGTAATTCTTTTCATTAAAACAATCTTCAAGGGCTCCCCATTTCCTACAGATTTAAGTATAAAATTTGCATCCTGAAATTCAAAGTCCTTAGCTTACTTTTTGAGCTTTATCATCTATTATTCTTCCCTTAGACATATTGTATACTCCAGCTAAACTAGGAGGTGTATTATGGTCTGAACAAACTCTGGTTTTCTGCTTTCTTATCCCTGTTCCTATTTTTTTCCTCTCCTTGGAATGCCAGCTTCTTTATCTCTGTTGTTTAAAATCCTGCACACCTCTTGAAGCTCATTTCAAGTCTACCTCCTCTGTGAAGGCTGAGCTAACACCCAGTATCAGATTGTCAAATCACTCACACAAGTGAGAGACCTTTCTCAGTATCAAGCTTCACAGCTAATTCCAAGGATACAAGCACTGAAGACACAGGCAAGGCAGAGAAAAGGCTGGGGCATTCCACAAGACTTCCCACATCCTTGTTGTTGTAGACATGTACTCTCCAACTCAGAATAATAGATGAGGTCTCTAATGAGGACTGCAGGTCACCTCAAACAGCGGACAGCATTGAAGTTAGGAAACATCTCCTCTTCATGCTTCAGAGAGTTGTATAGCTTATGTCACATTCTCTAGGGAGCCATGCATCATAAATCCATACATTGTATGCTTGTTTACCCTAAGCAATCCTAAACCAGAGACATCCTGCATCATTATTCAATTTGCCCAGAAGTCCAGTTTTTATATTTGCAAGGATATTAGACTGCAGCACTGTCTTCTTTTTCTAGAACCACATTCAGAAAGAAATGGATCACAGATCAATTTCTTTAACACCTTTCCCCTGCAACACTTCCGATTATTCCAATCTTACATTATCTTTTTCTTCTATCTCTCTATGCCTCAATCGTAGCACTATTTTTCTGCTTATTTACATTATCTTCTCTCCTCCTGCAACCTGGTAGAAGGGATATGATTTATTCATTTTGAGACTGTAATAGTACTTTGCAAAATGCCTTGCATATAACAGTTATTTAACAAATGTTGAAATGAATTAGGGGAAAGTAATAATATTCTATTCTCATTATTTCCCACAGGTAACACTCTTGAGTCCTGGACAGTGGAGAGAAATCAGATAGTCCAAGTTCAAGTAGATTTAAATATTTGCTTGTGTAGATAACTTAACAAAAACTACACAGACTTTATGCTGAATTATGCAAAATTAGGTAAAGTTGAGTTCATGGACTTTCCTTCTCATTCTTGAACACCATTTCTCTCTCTCCTCAGATGCCTATATCTGGATCTTATTTACAGGGTTGAATGTTGCTCAAGGGACTTGGTAGCTAAGAGACTTCACTATTACCAAGACAAGTCCTAGAGAATGTTATCTAGACACTCATCATTGGGGTATCAGAATCAGTGGTAGGAAAGATAAAAGCAATACAACCATGCTTGGAGGTTGGAAATTGGAAAGTAGTCAGTCAATGCATCAACTAAAAGTATAAGGCAGAGACATAGCCAGGAAACACAATGAGGACAAGGAAACACTCTAGCTGTTGAAATGAATAGTTCAACATCCAGGCCTGAAAACCTAGTACATTCTTGGAGGTATTGGTTTTCTGTGGATTTGGAAAGCTTTCCTGGGTTAAAGGCATACTTATAAAGATAGAGCTGGCCTGACCAGCAGAGTTTGCATGGTCTTCCCCACTTCTCATATAAAATTTAATTCTCAATATGTAAAAATCATTGGTAATAGTTTAAGATGTCTTCCTTCTTAGGAATATGTACATACACCCAGAATTCAGTCTTAGGCCACAATGATAAAGAGCTTATTTCCCATATTGGGTTGAGGAGAACTGGGGGCGTAAGAACTTTCCTAACTACACTTAAATTGTCTGCTAGGATATCATGACATACCACTCCTCTTACTTGGCTCCATAACATTGAGAATTTATAGATATCCCCATGCTTAAGCTCTCTACTTGCTAATAAAATAATACATTTTATGGTATTTCTTTTTCCCTACAGAGAGAATAAAAAACCCTGGAGCTGTATATACTTGGTTAATGTTTTTGCTTGCATAACAGTGTTTCTTTCCTTATCTGTTTTAAACAGTGTGCTTCTTGGAAGTTGTATTGTTTTTCTAATACTGCATGACAAATTACCACAAACTGAATGGCTTAGAAGAACACACATTTATTAGTTTTCTCAGATGCATGGGACAAGAGCCTAGATATTGTCTAACTGGTTCCTCAAAATATGTTCTCATGAGGCTGCAATCAAGGTGTTGGATAGGGCTGGGTTCTCACCAGAGGCTAGACTGGGGAAGGATCTGCTTCCACACTTCTTAGGCTATTAGCAGATTCATTTCCTAGCATCTTTAGGATTCATGGCAGCTTGTTTATTCAAAGCCAACAACAAAAGAAAACAAACTCCAGCACTTTGGGTGCTGTAATAGTATGTATTGCAACCCTTCACCTTTGCCATTTTCTACTGGTTGGGAACAAGTCACAGGGCCTTCCTACAGTCTGGGAGGGGATTACATAAAGATGTGAATACCAGAAAGTAGAGACCAGGCTAGCCACCTTAGCATATGTGTGCCACAGAGGTAGATATAATGCTTTTTATATAAATTCAAAGTAAAATCAGTTTATATGCATGTAGATTCTTCATGACTGTGTGGTGATGATGACTCAAATGATAATGAAGATCATGGAAATGCAGATTCAGCATCAGATGTTAGTGATTTGTCTAAGGGCTCTAAGTAAGAAAGAGTAGCTGAAGATTAGAGGTCTGCTCTGGCATTATTTAACTTGACATATGTCATGTATGCTGATGAAATGCTTTCTAACTAGGAGCCTAATTTCCATCCTATGCATCTCATAAGCTTGGAGTTCTTATTCCTTCAACAATGTTTTAGGTACCTATGGTATCTATGTCTTTTGCTGTGATTTAGACAAATAGGAAGAAAATGGCTAAATTACTTACATTTTCTGAAATCATGGAAAGGAGAATATTACACTGGTAACTTGAGGCTGCTTTGGGTTTTGAAAATAACAAATCTACAATCAGAACACTGATGTTGCTTGCCGATATTGAAGACTTTTATAACCAGCAAAGGACTTGTGTGGCAGAACAGACCCCCTTCTCCCACGGTATCAGGAGTTTTTTATTATTAATTGTCTTGTTTACCCTAAACTTACTAAAAGTAAAAAAAAAATATGAGGAGGAAGGGCATAGAAAAAACTTCCAATTTAGACATTTTCTGTGGGAATCATTTCAAGGATCTGCATTTAAGACCTACTCCAAACAATGTGCTGTCACTACTAACTGCCAAGAAGAAATTACACCCTATAGAAAGAGAGAGCATTTGAATTTCCAAATTACATGACCCTAATTTTTTCATTCACTACTACTACCTTTCACATATTCTATCACTACCAAACAGGACCATCAAATGCTCTTTGAACATGAACTACACTTTCCCATCATTTCTTACCCTACTGAAAATGTTCTCTCTGCTTCTGTTGCTATTTGTCCTTTTGTATCTATTTCTGCATTTCAAATCTTTTGTATTTGTCTCTGCATTTAAAATTTTAGCTCAAAAACTATCATACCTTTTAGTTTTCTGATTGCTCTGTCATCCTTTATATTCTCACAGTGCCTGGCAACTCTCCTATGGTTCTTGCGGCCACATTGTATTCCACAGATTTTTTTTTTTTTTTTTTTTGTAAAATTCACATAGCATAAAATTGACCACTATAAAGTGCAAAATTCAATGGCTTTTAGTACATTCACAATGTTATGTACCTGTCACCCCTATTTTACTAACTTATTCCCAAGCACTTCTACCACCTCTCCACCTCTCCCTTTCTCCCCTACCACATACACAGAACACCCTGTACCCATTAAGCTGTCAATCCTCATTTCTTCCAATCCTGGCAACCACTAGTATGCTTTGTGTCTCTATGAATTTGCCTATTCTGGATATTTGAAATAGATTAAATAATACAATATGTCACTTTATGTGTCTGGTTTCCTTCACTTAGCATAGTGTTTCAAGATTTATCCATGATGTTGCATATATTAATAATTTTTATGGCTGAATAATATTTCATTATGCAGATATAGCACATTTTGTTCATCCGTTTATAAGCTGATAGACATTTGGGTTGTCTCCACTTTTTGCACTCTTTAGTTTTTATGAATAATGCTACTATGAACATTTATGTACAAGTTTTTTTTGAACACCTGTGTTCCATTCCGTTGAGTATACACCTAGAAATGTAATTGCTGGGTCACATGGTAGCTCTATGTTTAACATTTTGAGAAACTGCCATACTGTTTTCCAGAGCAGCTGCCTCATTTTATATTCCCACCCACAAAGTATCTTGTTATTTTGTGTGTGTGTGTGTGTGTGTGTATGTGTGTGTATGTCTGTTTTAATTCTCGCCATCTTAGTGGGTATGAAGTGGTATCTTGTGGTTTTAAATTGCATTTCCTGGATGACTAATGATGTTGAGTATCTTTTTATATGTTTGTTGGCTATTGTATATCTTCTTTGGTGATAATCCATAGATTTTTATGTTGATTTCTTTTTTTCAATACACAAGCTAAATTTTTATTTAAATTATTATTAATTAGGAAACTGGAAAGATGTTGACCGTCAATTCAAAGAATAATCCAAAGACCAGACATTTATAGATTGGTAATGTTGAAAGGAAACCACAAATGCAAGGAAACACTTTTTTCCCATACTGTTCTCTCTTCCTGGGATTCTTGATCACTCTCTCATTCACTTTAAGTATAAAGTTTCTCAACTTTCACCTCTATCCTCAAACATCACCTAATCAACTAAGGTATGTCATCATATTCCATACTATTTTTGATCTACCCTCATTTGGCCAAAACTAAATTGAACAGGAAAAACAAACTGTTTTTCCTACTCTCACAAACTCCCTCAACACAGAACACTTATGATCACCAAAATGTGTGGGGATTTCTCCCCACCAACAACCAGTACTCAGCAGAAACTGCTAGGTATGCTTCAGTTGAAATCAATTCTCACACACTCTACTGGGAGTTAACATCAGATCCTACAGCTTTCGGCCTTGGTTCCTCAAGACTGCCCTCCACTTCACATGCCAATCACAAGTCCCAAGTTGTGACCTGTACCTCTGACCAACTAACAATAAGTTGGGGGTTTCCATGATACCACTCCTTGGCATGTATTAATTAGCTAGAGTGGCTCACAGAATTCAAGGAAACTCCTTACTCACTATTATCACTGTATAACAAAGAATATGTTAAAGTATAAAAATGAAGAAGCAGATGGAGAGATCCATAGAACAAAATTTGGAAGGGTCCTAAGCATAAGGGTTTCAGTCCCCATGGAGTTGAGGTACACTTCCCTCCCAGGAGTGGATGTTCATCAACCCAATCCAGGAGCTCATCAAATCAGGTCCTTTTAGGTTTTTCTGGAGGCCTCATTACATAGACACACTTGATTAAATTATTGATCATTTTTGATCAACTCAGCCTTTATTCTCTTTTCTGTCCTTGATGGGAGGGTTGGGTTGAAAGTTGCCAACATCTAATTACATGATTTTTTTCGGATCCATTATGAAGCTTTCCCTGCCCTGGTAGAAATTCCTTCTTGTTTTTCCTCTTTATACATTTGACATACTTGTTAGAAGTAAAATGGTTAAAATCAGAAAATAAGATACAAAACATAATCATTGGTGATGGATCAATGTAGATGTTGCACAGAGGGTATTCAGTTAGTGTGTGCTAAATGCTCTCTGTACACCGGTTTGGTGGTTATCAGAGGCTGGGAAGGGTAGGGGTTGGAGGCAATGAAGACAAGGTGATTAATGGGTACAAAAATATAGGTAGATGAAATAAGACCTAGTCTTCAATAAATCAGTAGAGTGACTGTAGTTAACAGCAATCTGTTAACTATCATCTTTGTTATTACAAAGCAGCTAATAAAACTGTAATCTTTGTTATTACAAAGCAGCTAGTAGACAATAATTTGAATGTTCCTAGCATAAAGAAAAGTTAATGTTCGAAGTGATGGACATTGCAATTACCTTGATTTGATTATTACACATTAATATAAATGTATCAAAATATCACATGTACCCCAAATATGCGTATCTATTATGAATCAATTTAAAAAGGGCAAACTTTGTGTGATTTCATTTATATGAAGTACCTTAAGGACAAACTCATGGAGTTAATTTCTTATGTCTCTCCGGAGACTACAAGTTTCTTGAGGACAGGAAATATGTTACTAATCTTTTAACTGCTCAGGGGCTTTATTAAATAGTTGAGGGCATGGCACACTAAGTGCTCAGCAAATACTTATTGATCTGAATTTAGAAGTCTCAACAAAATTTGTTGTATTGCCTGAGTCAGCCCAGAGGTGAAGTCTTCACATCATATTATTTTAGTATAAAACTATTCTTACTTACGATATCAGCAACTCTCTGTTAATATGTCCGTTGGCTTTCAGTGGCATCTGAATTGTTGACTACATGCTTCTTGAAACATTATTTTTCTGGCTTATAGTATGTCACACTTCCCTAGATTTACCTTCTACTTCTCCATTTACTGCTTTTCAGTCTCTTTTGTAGACTCTTCTTCTCTGATGAGCACTTAAAGATGAGCATTCCCTGGGTGTTTGTCCTTGGAAATCTGTTTACAGTGGTACCAGTTCTTCCCAAACGCTTGTCCTCAAATAGTGTCATTTCATGATAGCTATTTTTTCAATGAAGGTCAGTGTAATGAG
The DNA here is from genome assembly GCF_037993035.2 of Macaca fascicularis. NCBI lineage: Eukaryota > Metazoa > Chordata > Mammalia > Primates > Cercopithecidae > Macaca > Macaca fascicularis. The sequence goes on from NC_088381.1 coordinate 12,138,173, forward strand.
TCTTTTATCTACATTAATTGGTTAATTGGGAGGACTGTCCTTTGTTTTAGGATTTTGTTATCTATACTTTGTTTTGTGTTGAAATATCTGTCTTCTACTTCTATGAAATAGTAATAATAGTAAAGGCTACATATATATATATATATATACTTATAATGTCCTTGACAAATTAAAAATTTAGCAACCCTCACAATCATTTAAGAATGTACCAAACATCTGCAAATCAAGCAATGTAACGTACAACATTTCCAGAATGAAGGATAAAAGCACATGGTCATGTCAATTGATGCCGAAAAAGCATTTGACAAATTTCTACATCCTTTCATGATAAAAGCTGTCAGCAAAATAGATATAGAAGGAAATGTCCTCAATATGATAAGGGCTATTTATGAATGCCCACAGCTAATATTGTGATCAATGAGAAAAAACGTTTCCTCTAAGATCTGGTATAACCCAAGGATGCCCACTCTCACCACTTCTATTCAACATAGTTCTGGAAGTACTAGTTAGAGCAATTAGACAAGGAAAAGAAATAAAAGGCATCTAAATTGTAAAGAAAAGGTAAAATTATCCCCATTTGCAGATGACATGATCCTAAATGTAGCAAACCCTAAAGACTTCTCCCAAAAAACCTGTTAAAACTAATAAATAAAATCAGCAAAGTATCAGGATAAAAAAAATCAATATACAAAAATTAGTTGCATTTCTTTACACCAACAATGATGTATCTAAAACAAATCAGGAAAACAATCCCAGTTATGATAGCATCAACAAGAACAAAATAAGAACTATTTAATCAAGGAAATGAAAGGTCTGTACACTGAAAATCATAAAACACTGATGAAAGAAATTAAAGAAGATACAAATAAATAAAATGATATCTTGTGTTTGTAGAGTGGAATAACTAGTAGTGTCAAAATATCCTTAATACCTAAAGCAATGTATAGATTCAGTGCAAATCCCTATCAAAATTTCCATGGCATTTTTCACAGAAATAGAATAATAATTCTAAAATTCATATGGGACTACAGTAGACCCTGAAGAGACAAACCATCCTGAGAAAGAAAAACAAAGTTGGAGGCTTCACACTAATTTCAAATTATATTGATATACTGTTCTATACTTATTGCCTAGGTATCGTAGTCAGGGTTCCTCAAAGGAATAGACCTAATGAGGACATATATGCATATTTATATATATAATATATATATATAAAAGGGGATTTATTATGGGAATTGGCTCATGCAGTTATGGAGGCTGAGAAGTCCCATGAGGCCAGGCATGGTGGCTGACATCTGTAATCCAACCACTTTCAGAGGCTGAGATAGGAGGATCCCTTGAGTCCAGGAGCTCAAGACCAGCTTGGGCAACATAATGAGATCCCGTCTCTACAAAAAACAAATAAAATAAAATAAAATAAAATAAAATAAAAAAATAGAAAATTAACCAGGCATGGTGTTGCGCACCTGTAGTCCTACCTATGTAGGAGACTGTGGTAAGAGGATTGCTTGAGTCCAGGAGTTTGAGGTTACAGTGAGCCGTGATTGCACCACTGCACTCCAGCATGGGTGACAAAATGAAATCCTGTCTCTAAAATATATGTGTGTGTTGGCCAGGCATGGTGGCTCATGCCTGTAATGCCAGCACTTTGGGAGGCTGAGGCAGGTGGATCACCCGAGGTTGGGAGTTTGAGACCAGCCTGACCAACATGATGAAACCCTATCTCTACTGAAAATACAAAATTAGCCAGGTGTGGTGGTGCATGCCTGTAATCCCAGCTACTCAGGAGGCTGAGGCAGGGGAATCACTTGAACCCGGGAGGCGGAGATTGCGGTAAGCCGAGATCGCGCCTTGCACTCCAGCCTAGGCAACAAGAGTGAAACTCCATCTCAAAAAATAAAATAAAATAAAATAATAAAATGTGTGTGTGTGTGTGTGTGTGTGTGTGTGTGTATTTAAAAAAAGTAGAAAGAAGTCCCATGATATAGCATCATCTGCAAGCTGGATAATCAGGGAAGCTGGTGGTACAATTCAGTCTAAGTCCAAAGGCCTGAGAACCATGGGAACCAATGGTGTAACTCTCAGTCCAAAGTCAAAAACCTGAACACCTGATGTTCTGACATCCAGGAGCGATAGAAGAAGGATTTTCCAGTCCCAGAGGAGAAAGTGAATTCACCTTTCCTCTGCTTTTTTATTCTATCTAGGTCCTTAACAGATTGGATGAAATTGGTGAAGGTAGATCTTCCTTACTTAATCTGCTGATTCAAGTGCCAGTCTCTTCTGGAAACACCTCCACAACATATCCAGAGATTTTACTTTAGCAGCTATGTGAGTATCTCTTAAGCAAGTCAAGTTGACACCTAAAATTAACCATCACATTGGTAATCTCATTCACTGACATAACTTCAATTATGATACACATGATGATGACTTCCAAGTCAGAAATGTCTCTATTCAACTGAAATATGTATATCCAACTTCTTATCAAATAATTCTCCCTCCATGTTCCATGATAGTTTTTGATTTAGCACTTATAATGTCGATCTCATTGTCCATGCACCCACCTACCTCCTCTTCCCTCATATTTCCTATCTCATTGAATGGCATCATCTGGTCTCTTAAGTCAGAAACTGGGAAACCCCTTTAGATTCCCTCTTCTTCAACATATTTTCAACACCTTTACCCGCTCTTTGTATTTTTATTTTTATAACATTCCTACAGACAGTCCACTTTGCGCAATTTCTCATTTTCTTGGTGCTACCTTATTTCAGACTACTGTCAACAATTCGTCATCCATTCAATATACATTTGTAATCTCTGCTGTGTTTCAAGCACTGGAAGTACAACATGAAAACAATATGAGAGCCTATTTTGAGGGAACAATTTTAAAGTTACTGGGCCTTTTAGGCATTAAAACATAGTTTAACTCATGATTTATTTTAAAATCATGAGTATTTGGAGATTTTTTTGCTGTGCTTAGTGGGTACTGTGTATATTTTACAGACTAACATGGAAAACCTTTTTGTTTGGGGAGTTTTAAAGTAAATGACTTATGTTGAGGAAAGAAGTTATTACTGAAACTTGGATTGTGGCCTAAGGAAATTCCCTTAACCTCTATTCTGGTTTCCTATTTCAAAATGATTGTGTAGGAGGCTAATGGAAGTTAGTTGGTTGCTATGATCCAAAAACTCTATGGGTGAAAATTTAAAGTACAGATTTCTTATTTAATCATTAAAAAGCTTTAGTTGTGAGTTCTATGTCCTGGTATAATGGATCATGATTATTAATGCATTAAATGTGCATTCAGTGAATTCAAATGTTGCCAATTATTCTCTTACCAATCAAAGAAAAATCAAAGCATGGAATTAAGAGGGGTTGGCTAAAAGTATTTGGACCAGGTTGCATACCAGGACCATGAAGAAATTGAGAACAGAGCCTACATCTTTTATACTATGGTTCAAAGCAAGGGCTGTTGGAATGTGCTGCTTCTCCAAAGTAGGACTTATGAAAAAATGAGGGTCCCAGCATAGGGGAAGCATCCATGTCCTGAAGAAAAAGGAGAAGCTCCTGGCTGGGTTCCAGGGAGACAAGCAGGAAAGAAGCAGAACTGACTATCTGGAATGGATGATTACACCATCTGCTTTTGCAGTCTTACCTTGGGCAGTGTCCAGTACTTGATGTTTTAAGAGGAAAAAAAATCTACCACTTTTTATATTTTTCACTTGGTAAATCATTAAAATCTGGAAACTATCCTCTGTAATACATTTTTTTTGGCTAGGTTTTTCCCTTTGAGTCTTGATTCTTTTGAGTTTTTACACTGATATACAGCTTAAAAATATTAATGAAAATATTTCTTCTGTTAAAAGGCTGGAATGCATGAGTATTGTCAGCTTGCAGGTAATATGGCTATTTTGAAAAAATTCAGTATGCTAGAGGGTGCCTAGACAGTGTAGGAAATTTTGCAGAAAGAGTACAAATACTTCACATGTCCTAATCATCTTGAGATTTACCACTAGGATTTATATTTTTAGTAGTGGTTTGATTTTTGTTAGCTATTTCAGTTATATTCTGGGTCAAAAAACAAACAGAAGAAATTTAGAGGAGGAACAAAAGAAATATATGGAACAACTTTCTTTATAATCCTTAACTCAGGGTGAGTCCATGGAGATCGCCGTCATTAAAACTAAAATATTACAGATTCAGAAAGTTACTACTGGTTATAGCATTTGTTTAGAGTCCCCAAGGGTATGTTTTACTTCTGAGTTGATGTTCTAGGATACGATGTTTTTGAACAACGTTCCCTAATCAGAAATGAAAGGATAGCATTCATTGACAATAACTACGAGGACATTTCCAGTTATCCTCTTCCCTGACTTTGGGGCCATTTTATAGAATCATAGCAGTTTGGGAGTGAAAGGCACTATCATAATAAAATCAAACTTTTTCAGTTTTGAGTCCAATCTTTGGCCTCAGAATCTTCAATTTCATAATTTTTTCATGATCACTAAGTTGTCAGTGGTGCAACTGTGACTAGAACTGGATCCCCACTCCTTGTCCGGAGTTCTTTCCACTTACCTGATTGCCAATATTCTCCTTTCTTTGTTGATAATTTTCTTCAAAATCTTCTTTGAAGATAATGAACAAAAACAGTTTCAAATGGCTGCTTGCCAACTATTTCCTCAGGTGAACTCCATTTTTATTCTTTCACCTACACTAAGTTCTTTTGATAAAGAGAATCCTAGACTATTAGACATGGAAAGGATATTCATGGATTCTAATCTCCTTATTTAACAAATAAGAAAACCAAGACCTAGGCAGTCAACTTGCCTGAGGCCACAGATAATGATAACACTAGAATATAAACTAAGGATTCCTGTGAGTTTAGTGATTTTTTTTTTTTCCAAGAGAGCTTCACTACCTTGAAAGAACCATTTCTTTTTCTAAGTCATGTACATACCAGTTAAACACATTATGACTATTAATTAAACAAAAACCTCAGGACTTCAGATTCTATGAGACATAGAATATCATGTCTCTTAGAGAACGTGTGAGAAAAGAAAAGAGCAAAAATATAAAGAAACAAAGCGGTAAACAAAATCAATATTTGAAGGGGAGCTTAAAATGAAATCCCAGAGATGATAATGAATGATTCGTGCTTTTAACAATTTATGGGCTAATTAATTAGCAGCTTTCCTGATGTTAAACTTTGGAGTCCAATATTTTTTCCTCTAGAAAATACAAGGATACCAGCTTGTTCTAAGGCTCCAAGCCATTCCCTGTGGACTGTTCTTGGCCTCTGCCTTCACAGACCATAACTTGAAAAAGAAAATTGACAGACAGAAAGAAAAACCCTTAACAGCTGGAGCTTTAATTTACCTACATGAGTAAAAATATTTCAGTGTCTGAGATTTCTCCTGGGTTGCCCTATATGGAAGTAGAACAAGAAGCCAGAGGAAAAATCACACAAAAAAGCTTTTACAAGAAACATTATAAAAAGAGCAAATCCTGAGAATTGTGTTTAATAACAGCAATGATGAATTTCCTGGCAGTCTCTACCAAGCAGTTAAAGACCAACCAGCATGTGAAAGAGGCTGGATTAGTTAGAATGGTCTACAACAGCCTAATAAAGAGCGCCAGAAGATTTATTCTCTCATACAGATAATTTTGAGATATGAATGATTCTATATTTAAGAAATGATTCACATTAATTTATACTAAGAGATTCTAGTGTGACTTAAAGCAGGGTCTGAAAAATTGAAGAATAATGCTTTGAGCCACCAAGTTAGTGCCCCGCAGAATATTTTAAAATTATTTAACACACATCATCTCAGTGTCAACAACTCATCACAGATAAACTATCTAATTAACAGAACCCTTCATAGTATTTGATAACTGAGTCTTGGCTCAGTTTTTATACCAGAAGGGCAATCCTTGATAAGCAGAAATTATAAAAGCAGATTTGTAAAGGCATTAATTCAAAAATAGAATCAAACTGATTTCAAATTAACCCCCTGTTGGTATTTAAACTTATTTAAAACCACTTTGCTTAAAGATAACACTTGGAGAGGCTGCTTTTGACCAGAGTCAGGCTTTGTCTAGACTGTCAGCCTCTGTATTTTGATTTCCTTTGTTGTGTACCAGCCGCCTTAGACCCAGGGTAATTGATATGGGTCTTGTGCTAGGGACAGATGAGTTTATCCTGTCATTGAAGCCCTTCACAAGATGCCTTAATTATTGGAGCTAATTTGAAGATTTGTGCTCTGTGGTCTACTTAGGAAGCTCAATTGTTTTCTTTTTCCAATTCCGTGTTGGCAACACTTCCAATAACAAATCCAATAAAGAATTAGCATTTGGCTCCCTGTGGTCATGGAAAAAGGACAGCAAGAATAAGCAACAATAATAATTCCTTTTTGTATAGTTTTTAAAAATGTGACCAAGTTATTGCTTCAGTTTTGGGACAAAGACTCATGAAAAAGCAGAAGAGGAATCTTAATAATTTCCATAAGGGATTGTAACATGATTCTTTGATCTCTGCTGCTAATTAATATCCATTTTGCAGTGAAATAAAATGCTGTAGTTTCTAATGGAGAGAACTCGGGATAAAGAAAAGGGAAGGCAGTTCCATTAAAAATGTTTAGAATACAAAATGGCAAGCAAGATGAAACACAATTAAATAATCATTATTGCAATTAGGTAAATTAAGTTACCAAACTCTCAATATAGAGAATTGGTAGATGTGAACCCTGGTCAGGAATCTACTCTTATATTTCTTTGGTACCATACCATACGTTTCATGCAGGTTTGCTGAATCTTATTCTGCATAATAGCTGGAAAATTAGAGATATCTACATATGAACAGAAGAATGCACTTCTCAGGATCACAAACAATATATACTAGATGCTTCCATTTTGGTGTTATGGATGTGTCAGTGCACAGATGGTTGATACATAAGTATCAGTTGTAATTACCTTTGGGTGGCAAAACTACAAATAAATTTTTTATGTGTGTGTTTAGCTCTGTTTTCTAAAATGAGTATGCATCACTTTTATAATGATAAAATAGTTAATATTTGTAAAGTGCCTGCTTTGTGATATTCTTTCAGATGTGTACATTCTGACTTTCAACATTCAGTTGGGGAAAATTAGGGTAGATAATATAAATAAAGCTTCAGCTATTTCATTCTTTCTATGACACTGGTTTCTGGGGTTGATTATTATTTAGATATTTACTTTATGTCTAAAAACTGTTATTCAGACACAGAGCAGATAGACATGGAGCATTTCTTGGGACCTTGTGTCTGATACACATAAATTTAAACAGTTTTAAAACTCTTCCACATCTTCCTCTGACCTACTACTGTTTGCTAATAAGTAGACTGAGAAAAAGGAAACCATAGCACTGCAGTTTTTCAATTTTACATTAACACAGTAAAACTTTAAAAGGGGCAGAAGGATATAGATTGTGTTTATGGAGGGATTTTCTTGATGCCCAACTTGTGAATTGGCCCTTCTTGGCAAATGGACTTTGATGTCACTATTGCCAGCTTCACAGAATGACTTCTCAAGTAATTATCTAGGAGAGAAACTTCAGTTCTGCAGATTAACTTCTTGCGGTTAAGATCATGTCTTTTGACGAGGAATAACTTACCTTAATGAATATTTGAGAAAATTCCAGGATCTCATTTGGAAACCTAATATCAAGAACTATTTATTTATTTTTTTAGTCACTATGCAGTGACTCTGTGCCAAGGTCACTGCATGGTGATTATTCATGTATTTGCAAGTCAGTATTTATCAATCCCTTAGTTTTTTCTTCTCTAGGTCTAATTTTCTTATTTACTGTAGAAAATATCTGTCTTCTGTTTCTCCCTGTGAGTCTTCTTTGGTCCTATGCGGAGGCCATCAATGTGGTACTATATAATGAAATTCTCAAATTTTTAATTTGAGAACCGAGACAATAATTCTTATCAGTTATGATTCAAAATGACATGTGGAACCCCATTCCTGGAGATACTGATTTTGTAGGTCTAGAGTAAGACCCAAGCTTTCCCTTATGTTTTTTCAACAGTGTTTTTTGAAGAAGAAAAATTTTAAAATTTTAACAAAGTATGATTTATCAATTTTTTATAGTCTGTAAATTTTAGTACTACTTAGTAAATTTTGCTTGATCTAAGGCGACTAAAAGATTCTCTTATATTTTCTTCTAGAAGTGTTATAGTTTTAGCAAAATTTAAATTTGAGTCTATAATCCATTTCAAGTTAATTTTTGTATATAAAAAGTAAGGGTCCAGGGTTGTAGTCTTTCTTTGTGTGTGTGTGTGTGTGTGTGTGTGTGTATTTAATTCCCAGTTATTCCAACACATTGGAATGTAACTTGTCACACTGGATTGCCTTGGCACTTTTACCAAATATCATTGATCATATATGTTTGGCTCTATTTCTGAACTTCAGTTCCATTAATCTATTTTTTTACGCTAACATTTTAGGTATTATAGTTTTATAGTCAGTCTTACAATCAGGTAATGTAAGTTCTCCAACTTTTTTCTTTGTTTTCAAAATTGTTTTGAACATTCCAGGCCCTTTGTATTTCCATATATATTTTAGAATTGATTTGTCAATTTCTGAAAAAAGCCTGTTGAGTTTTGAATGTGATTGCACTGACTCGATAGATTAGTTTGGTGGGGAACTGACATCTTAACAATATTTATTCTTTTGATACATGAGCATGGAAAATAAGTATTTCTTTAAAGCGTCTCTAATTTCTTTTAATGCTGGCTTGCAGTTTTCAGTGTAAAGGTCTTACACATATTTTGTTAAATTTATGACTATTTCATATTTTAATGCAACTTTTAATTGAATTATTTTCTTTATTTTTCTATATCCCACAGTTACTTATTTCATACATTTATTGAACTATTATTGCAGTATAATATACTGTACATATGTAATATATATTTTGATAGGTTTTTATTTATTTATACAACCATCATCACGGTCAAGGCAGAGAATATTTACATCAAAATTCAAAATTTCCTCATACCTTTTGCAGTTGATCATTTTCTCCACATCTAGCTCCAAGTACCTGTTAACCTACCTTCCATTACTGTATATTAGTTTATATGCTCTAGAATTTTATGGAGACTGTATAATCCAATATTATCCTTATTTCTGGCTTTTTTCACAAAACAGAATGATTTAAAATTTATCCATGTTGTTGAGTTATGAATAATTCATTTAATTTTATCCCTGAGTAATATTTTATTGCATGGATACACGAGGATTTTTGCTCCTTTCACCCATTGATACACATTGGGTTGTTTCTCATTTATGACTATTACAAATAAAGTTGTTATGAACATTTGTGTACAAGTGTTTGTGTGGAAATATACTTTTGTTTCTCTTGAGTAAATACCTGTAAATGGAATGGCTGTGTTTTATGGCATGTGAATGTTTAACTTTTTAAGAAATTGCCTACTATATTTTTGTGATTTTAATTTCTGATTGTTCAATGCTAGTATGGAGAAATACAACTGATTTTTGCATATTGCTTTATATCTTGTGGCTTTGCTAAATTTGCTTACTAACTCCATAGCTTCTCTGTAGATTCATTAGGGCTTTCAATAAAAGTAGCCATACTATCTGCAAATGTAGACAGCTTTACTTCTTTTTCAGTTTGTATGCCTTTTATTTATTTTTTTTTCTTGCTTTATTGCTCTGGGTAGGATCTCTACCGTGATATTGCATTAAAGTAGTAAAGGTAGACATTCTTGTAATTTCTTTTTCTGTTTTTTGTATCATTGAATTGGAAAGAACCCTTTTCTACCTTTGGGAAGAGATTGTATAGAATTGGTTGTATTTCCTTCTTACATGTTTGGTAGAATTTATTAGTAAAGCCACCTGGGCCTGAGATTTTCTTTATAGGAAATTTTTAAACTAGAAATTCAATTTCTTTAACAGATATAGGAATATTCAGCTTATCTAATTCTACTTGAGTGGGTTTTGGTAGATCGTATCATTCAAATAAATTTTCCATTTTATCTTGGTTATCAAATTTATTGGCATCCAGTTGTTCATTAAAATACTTTATTAGTCTTTTGATGCCTGTGGAACCTGTAGTGATGCTTGCTCTCTTACTTATGACATTGGTAATTTGTGTTTTCTCTTTTTTACCTTATCAGTCTGGTTAGAGAGCTAGGAGTTTTATGGTTCTTTTAGACTAAGCAGCTTTTGATATCGTCTGTTGTTTTCTGTTCCTTGATTTTCTCTTGTGATTTTCTTGCTTTTCCTCTCAAGTTTTATATCTGCTATAAATTTTATTATATTATTTCTTCTTACTACAGTTTAGTTTGCTCATTTTTCTAATTTCTTAAGGTAGAAGCCTAGATGACTGATTTTCTTCCTTCCTTTTTTACCTAATATGCATTTTTAATGCCATACATTTTTCTCTAAGCACTACTTTATCTGCATTTCACAATTTTTTTGTTGCATTTCCATTTTTGTGCAGCTGAAAATATTTTCTCATTTACTTTGTGATTTTGTTCTGTGACCTAGGAGTTACTTAGTTAATGTGTTATTTAACTTCACATATTCAATGATTTTCCAAGTATCATTAAAAAAATTGATTTCTAATTAAAATCAGTGCGGTTGAAGAACACACTTCGTATGTTTTCGATCTTTAAAATTTTACTGTGTCTTGTTTTATGGCACAAAATGGTCTATCTTCCTAAGTATTTCATGTGCACCTGAAAAGAATATGTATTTTGCTACTGGTTGGTAGAGTATCTATAAATATATACTTGATAAGTATATAAGTAATAAATATCTATAAATATATACTTGATCAAATTGATGAGTAATGTTGTTCAAGTCTTCTATGGCCATACTGATAGTTTTTCAAATTTGTTTATCAGTTAGTGAGTGGGATATTGAAATCTCTAACTATAATTATGGATTTGCCTATTTTTGCTTTTAGTTTTATCAGGTTTTGGTCATACACTTTGAATCTCTGTTATTAAGTTCAGTGATAAATATTAAGTACATGTATAGCATTGATAATAGTTCATGATAAATTAACCCCACAATCATTATAAATTGACCCTCACTATCCCTGGTAGTATTCATTGTTCTGAAGTTTACTTTGTCTAATATAAGTATCGCCACTTCTGCTTTCTTTGGATTAATGTTTTCATGGTGTATCTTTTCTGTATCCTTTAACTTTTAATATATCTCCATCTTTATATGTCTAGTGAGTTTCTTTTAGACTATGTGGCTCCAAAGAATTTGGCATTGTTTATTTTTTCAAGTATCTTAATGATACATGCCTTTTATTTGGGATATTTACAAATAATACATATTTTGTGGCCATTTTAAATTGAATTTACTTTTCTATCTTTACAAACTCACTAAGACATAATTGAAACACAAACTGTATATATTTAATGTATACAATCTGATCAGTTTTTACTTATATACACAGTGATGAAATCATTACCACAGTCATAATACTGACCATTTCCATCACTGAATGATAGTATTGTATGGGTATAAATCATTGGATAATTATTGATATGTAAATCTATCATCTTGCTATTTGGACTTTATTTGTTCTTTGTTTCTTTTTTCTCTTTTACTTTTTCTTATCAGATTACTTTTAAAAAATAATTCTGTTTTATCCCCATGATTAGCATGTTAGTTATACTTCATTTTATTTTCATATGATTGTTGTAGGGTTTACATTATGTACTTTTAGTTTATCATAGCCTATCTTAAAATAATATTATATCATTTTACATATGATGTAAGACATTTGCAATCTTGTATTTCTATTTTGTTCCTCTCAGTCTTTGTGCTATTTTTATAATAAATTCCACTTCCACATTTACAAGCCCCATAATCTATGATTATTACTTTTGGTTTAAAGAGATAAAAGATGAAAAAATGTCTTTCATATTTTGTCACATACTTATCTTGCCTATAATCTTCATTTCTTTGAGTAGATGCATATTTCCATCTAGTTTTATTTTTCTTCTGCCTAAAGGACTTCCTTTAATCTTTACTGTAGTTCCTGTCTGCTGGTGATGAATTCTCTCAGCTTTTCTAAATCTGAGTAAGTCTTTATTCATCCTCATTTAAAAATATATATATAATTTATGGGTATAATATTCTAGGTTGGCAGTGATATATATTTTTGTACTTTAAAGGCTTTTTTTATTTTCTTGTGGCTTGCATTGTTTCTTAAGAAAAGCATGCTGCATTCTTTTTTCAGTTATGTTTTGTGAATATGACTTCTCTGTCTGCTTTTAAGATGTCCCCCCTAGTTTACATTAATTTTATTATCACATCCCTTTGCATAGATTTTAAAAAATTTTTCTTCTGCTTGAGTTTTCTTGAGTTTCTTAGATTTTTGTCCTATTAGCGTTTATGAAATTGAAATCCTTTCATTGTTACTTTAAATATTTTTTCTGCCCCATCTCTGCCCTCCCCACCACCTTTCTGAGACGTCAATTTTTCTCATTAGACTTGTTAATATTTTCCCACAACCCACTGATGTTCTATTGATTTTTATTTTACCACTTTTCTCTGTGTGTTTCATTTTGTATAGTTTATATTGCTTTGTTTTCAAGTCCACTAATCTTTTTTCTGTAAGGCTTATTCTTTTCTGTAAGGCTCTTAATACCATTTGGTATAATTTTTATTTTGTATATTTTATTTTTCACCATTAGAATTTTTTTTCCTTTTTTGTCTTCCATTCTCTCCCAACATGTTCATACTTTCCTTTGCCTTCTTTAACATATAAAGTATATTCATTTTGGCTATTTTAATATTATTTTGAACTAATTCTATTATATGTATAATTGTTAATATGTTTCTAATAATTGATGTTTCTCATAGGTTATATTTTTGTGTTTCTTTGAATGCTTGGTAATTTTTGATTAGATGCTAGCACATATGAATTTTATGTTGTAGTTTTCTGGATTTGGCAGGGGAGGTAGTTCTTTAAATATTTGAGATCTTGGTTCTCGGATACAATTAAATTACTGGGACTCAATTTTATCCTTTAGGATTTCTTATCAAGCTTTGGTAGCAAGGGTTCAGACATTCTTTAGTCTAGGCTAATTTGCTGTCTTTATAAAGGCAACACCCCATGCCTATGTATTAGGAGGTCTTTCTACACTGATTGGTGAGAATAGAACCTATTATGGGCTAATGTGGCCTTCCAGGATTGATCTTTCTCTTCTCCGATGGTTTCTTTTCTGGCCTCACACTCATCTGCAGATCAGTATTCAGCCAACAACTCAAGGGGGAATATTTCTGTAGCTACCCAGCTTTGTCCATTCTTTCTCTTAGTAAGCAACCTCCTCTCCTCTCGGGTACTTTGCTTTTAAAATTTTGGGCACGTTGGCCTCTCAAAACTCTGAATTGTGTAAACTCAGCAAGACTACAGTCTTTGTTTTGAATTCCTTCCCTGTGCTATGGCCTGGAAATTCTCTTCAATTAGTGAGCTCAAGAACTTATAGACTTCAAATCATTTGTTTCCATTGTCTCAGGGATTACTGACCAGTCCTTCCTATTGTCTGACGTCCACTCCATTTAATTTATTTTGTCTGGTTTTCTAATTGTCTAAAAAAGTAGAGTAAATCCAATTACCTATCACTTTATCATGACAGGACATAATATACTTTAAGTGCCTAAATAAATAAATAAGGACATAACACAACATTTAAGGGCAGGAATACAACCAAACCTTAGGAATAAGGAGTTTATATTCATTGGCCACCCAGGCAATACTTCCTTTTCCTCTGCATGTGTTTCTCATCTCTACATCTGTTTGTCAATGTCTGTGGAATGGCTTACTCTGTTCCTCCAGTCTGCATAGTTAAGTGTGCCTACTCCACATCTACCATGTTTGCATATTATTGTTGCAATCACTTACAGGAACTCCTTTTTGGAGGTATCCATTTGCAAAGTTCGAGACTATCAGACAATACATTATTTTAATGACATTATTTTAATTATTTTTAATAATATGCTTATTGCTATTAAATTTTGATGAAGGCTAGGCACAATGGCTCATGCCTGTAATCTTATCACATTGGGAGGCCGAGGTGGAGAACTGATTAAGCCCCAGAGTTTGAGACCAGCCTGGGCAACAAGTGAGACCTCTCTATTTGAAAATTTTTTTTAGATTAGCCAAAGGTGGTGGCATGCACCTGTAGTCCCAACTACTTGGGAGGTTGAGAAGGGAGGATCACTTGAGCCCAGGAGTTCGAGCTTGCAGTAAGCTATGATTGCACCACTGTGCTCCAGCCTGGGTGACAGAGGAAGACTTTGTCTTAAAAAATAAAATAAAATAAATAAAATAAAATAATCTTGATGAAATTAGAATACCAGCTTGATTTTAGTATTTACTATGCAATATACTTAATATAAAAATGAATATAAAAATATTTTCCACATTGTTATTTTATTCTTGCATAGTAGAAAGCATCACTCACTTTTTAAAACAATTTTTATGGTTGTGTTGGCTTACTCATAATATTTTTGTTTGTTCTTGAGTGGTTTAAAATAATTTAGAATTCTAAACAGAAATATTATTATGAGTAGGCCAATATAACTATAAAAACTATTTTTAAAAGTGATACTTTCTGCTACAAATAAATTTTAAATTATTTAAAAATTATTTTAAAATGCCTCTACAAATTATTTAAAAATTTCCTGGCATTGTATATTACTTTACATTCATCTACACTCAGTTATATGTTTTATTCCATTGTCCACTTATATTATCTGGCATTCTTAAGGCTATTCTGGAAGCCATAATTCTTCTCAATTTTGTCTCAACTAAATTGTTTGTTGTTGTCAATAATTTTTACATTGGAGCAGTTGTAAATTACTATATCATTTGACACCTACTACTGACATTTTCCACTATAAAACTAGATGATATTCCTTAATTTTTTTTTTTTTTTTTTTTTTTTTTTTTTTGAGACGGAGTCTCGCTCTGTCGCCCAGCCCAGGCTGGAGTGCAGTGGCGCGATCTCGGCTCACTGCAAGCTCCGCCTCCCGGATTCACGCCATTCTCCTGCCTCAGCCTCCCGAGTAGCTGGGACTACAGGCGCCCACAACCGCGCCCGGCTAATTTTTTTTTTTTTTTTTTTTGTATTTTTAGTAGAGACGGGGTTTCACCGTGGTCTCGATCTCCTGACCTTGTGATCCGCCCGCCTCGGCCTCCCAAAGTGCTGGGATTACAGGCGTGAGCCACCGCGCCCGGCCGATATTCCTTAATTTTTAACAAATTAAGAACTGATTTGGAAGAAAAATTGGAAGTTTATAATTTTACATCTTTTAAAGACTGTAGTATGATATAGAAGAATTATCGCATCACTGGTTAAAAAGTCAGTGTAAACTTGCATCATTAGGATTTTTGAATGAAAGTGAGAGCTCATAAGTGGCGTTGAACAGTGAGAACACATGGACACGGTGGGTGGGACATCACACACCAGGGTCTGTTGGTGGGTGGGGGGCTGGGGGAGGGATGGCATTAGGAGAAATACCTAATGTAGATGACGGGTTGATGGGTGCAGCAAACCACCATGGCACGTGTATACTTATGCAACAAACCTGCACGTTCTGCACGTGTACCCTGGAACTTAAAGTATAATAAAAAAAGTAAAAATAAAGGGAGTGAGAGATGCCAAGCTTACAGTAATTGTTCAAAATATTGGTTAAACAAATAAATGAATAAGTATTCATTTAAAATATGCAATGTAGGTTATCCCCACTTATAAAATAACCATGAATCTCATTGAATTTGGAGGAAATAGATCATTTGCAAATATTCTTCAATAAAATATTTAATTATATTTACTATTATACATCCTAGTTGTCTTTCCTAACTTTCCTTAGTTTGTAAAGTGAAGCTTGCTGCTGTTTGATTTTAAAAATAATTTGCAATTGTCCTCTGAAAACACATATCATTTATTTTATAATCAAGAGATTATTTGAGTTTTAGACTTTTGAGTTTTATTTTTGCTATATGCATGTATTTCTTTCTAGGATATAAAACATAATTCTTATCAAGAGGACCTTATCAAAATTTTAAACTTTTGCTCTGTCAAAGACTCTATTAAGAAGATGAAAACACAAGCTACAGATTGAGAAAAGATATTTTCAAACTACATATTTGACAAAAAACTTGTATTAGAATCTAGAAATAACTCTCCAAACCCAGCTGTAACAAAGCAAATGATCCAATTAGAAAATGGGCAAAAACATGAATACACATTTCACTGAAGAGGATATATACAAATGGCAAAGAAGCACATGAAAAGATGCTCAACATTATTAGCTGTTAGGAAAGGGCAAATTAAAACAATAAGATATCACACACCCCTAACAGAATGGCTAAAATAAAAAATAGTGATAGTGATAACACCAAACACTGGTGATTGTGCAGAGAAACTGGATTACTGTTCATCGCTGTGGAAATGGAAAATGGCACAGCTAGTCTGGTAAAGAGTGGCAATTTCTTACAAAGCTGAACATGTGCTTACCATATGATCCAGCAAATGCATTTATTCCAAAGACACAAAAATGTATTTCCACACAAAAACCTGTACGTGAATATTCAGTGTAGGTTTAACGTATCCCGAAACTGAAAGTAACCCAAATGTCCTTCAGTGAATGAATGTTTAAACACACTGTGGTACATCCTTTCCATGGGACACTACTATTGATACAGGCAATAGCTTAGATATGGAACTCAAGGGATTTCTACTGAGTGAGGAAAGCCACTCTCAAAAGGTTATATGCTGTACGATTTCATTTATATAACATTCTTTAAATGACAGAATTATAGAAATGGAGAACAGATAAATGAGTTTAAGGGGATAGAGGAGTCCAGAGGGAGGTTGTTGTGGCTACAAAAACTAGTATCAAGAATTCTCATGATGGAACTGTTTTGTATCTTGACTGTTGCAGTGGTCATGCGAACCTACATGTGTGATAAAATTGCCTGGAGTTACATATGTACGGAAAGACAATTGAGTGCACATAATGCTAGTGAGATTTGAATAATACCAGTGGGCTGTATTTATGTCAGTTTCCTAGTTGTGATACTAGGAAACACAATAGTTACACAAGATGTTGCTATTGGAGAAAACTGAGTAAACAGGTATATAGGTTCTCTCGATATTGTTTCTTGCAACTGCATGTGAATCTATGATTGTCTCAAAATAAAAATTTAGAAGATGATTACTTACTGCAAGTGTGAATTCACCGCTAAAGTCTGTACTCATCATTTCCACAGACACTAATCTGAAGAGTGATATTAAGTGACTGATTGGATCAGGTCTGAAAGAGTTGGAGACTCTCCTAAAAAGAGTGATTTACTGTGAATCCTGAAGGGGATACCAAGATCAGGGACTGGAGTGTTTGGTCCAGTTGGAAGACATGGTCAAATGCTAGCTTTCATGTCATAGGTTCAGGGTGGGCAGAAGGGCACTGACAGAAACTTGGGTGTAGACTGGGTTTTCTGGAAGCAAACTGTGAATGGAATTTGGGGTGTTTATTGGAGATTGACATTTATGAAAGAAAGGTAAAGAACTGAGCGTAACAGAACTCTGGAGAAAATATTCCTGCTTCGAGTCATCCTGAACTGTCTTCAGTGGCCTTGCTCGGTTATGCAATGGGCATGACCGCAGGTAAAGTATGTCTCTTTAGCTGAGGTGGATCCCAAAAAAGAGGACAGCTAAAGGCAGTCTCCTAACTGGATTCCCTACAGTTGTGCAGCAAGTCCTGCCTGAAGGGAAGATTGCAGCGGTTCATCTCTATGTTGGCATACATAGACCCAGGACAGTGACTGAGTTAGTATTGGACTCAAGCAAATCATTTAAAAAATGGAGTTTGGAGAAAGAGGCTAGGGACAGGTATGCAGGTCTCCTTAACAACACACTTGGATGTAACTGTTAATAGGACTGCTGCTGGGAGACAATGGCGTCTCACTGCAAGTTGATGAGGATACGCCATGAATGTAGGATATGATTTGGTCTGTTAGAAACTGCCCTTTAAAATTTATTTATATTCCATTTTAGATAATGTTTTTAATCACTGGATTAATGCCAGCTGGAATGATGCAAAGGTTTTTATTATTAGAGTAGATGTTTTGGCTTTGCAGAAGTTTCAACTTGTTCACTTTCTGATCTAAGGGGCAGACTGCTACCTATCCGTCAGTTGCAGAAAATGTTGACTGAGTCTCACCAGCTGAACTGATTTCACCCTCCATTTGAGCAACTTGATATTTTACAGATATAGAAAACTGCTCTTTATTTTCCACTTAGACTCTCCCAATACATTTATAACGAGATGGTTACAACTGGCATGTACCACAGGAAGGCTCTTCAAAGGGAACATGTTAACACATCCTTATTCCTGCTGAGTGGAACTTGAAAAAAGCTATTGTTAACATTTCTTGTGGAGTTCCTCAACGCCTCTTATAAATGAGCCATATTTAGTTTTAAACAAATTTCCTGAAGTAAACATTATATTTCCCTGATTTTCATCTCTCTTGGAAAGCTTCCAAAAACTTGGAAGTGAATTAGTGTGCAATTTGCATCCAAGTCTTAGCCAAGGGGATGTGGTTTATTATAATACATGGTCCTCCTAATTATTGAACAGCCCAAGAAAACTCGGTCCAGTGTGCATCTGCTGTTGCTTGACCACATTGCCAAACACAATTTGGCAAGCACAGAAATGTACATTGAGCAGACCTACAGTCTAATTTGCATTAGAGTTTGTGGTAATTAGATGAAAGCTATAACTGAATGAGCTTGTCCTCTCTTTTTAGATCACTTCATTTCTAAAAAATAAACAAGAAGCAAACCTCCCAAAGAATTTCCCTTTTTATGTGTCCTTGAGGTTTCTCAATGTGATTTAATCATTGCCCAACTGTTAGTTCTGCTTATATGTGAAGAGAAAACTTGTTTCCCACATATTTCATGTGGACTTTCTTTTATAATTCTTGATATCTGTGGGTTGATTGTGCATGTCTCAATACATAGTTGATGTCATTGTTCAAAAGAGTGAATATGAATACTTCTGATTAGATGTCTGCAGTCTTTGGGAATTTGCATCCAAGAATAAAAAAATAGGTCCGTCCTCAATTTTTCTTTTTTCTTTTTTAACTTTTATTTTAAGTTCAAGGGTACATGTGCAGGTTTGTTATATAGGTAAACCTGTGTCATGGAAGGTTTTGGGGAAGATTATTTCATCACCCAGGTATTAAGCCTAGTATTTCTTAGTTTTTTTCCTGATCTTTTCCCTCCTCTTACCCTCCACCCTCCAATAGGCCTCTGTGTGTGTTTTTCCCCTCTATGTGTCCATGTGTTCTCATCATTTAGCTCTCACTTATAAGTGAAAACATGGTTTTCTGTTCCTGTGTTACTTTGCTAAGGATAATGGCCTCCAGCTCCATCCATGTCCTTGCAAAGGACTTGTTCTTTTTTATGGCTGTATACTATTCTATGGTATATATATACACACCACATTTTCTTTATCCAGTCTATCATTGATAGGCATTTAGCTTGTTTCCATGTATTTGCTGTTGTGACTAGTGCTTCAGTGAAACATATACATGCATGTGTCTTTATAATAGAATGATTTATAGTCCTCCAGATATATGCCCAGAAATGGGGTTGCTGGGTTGAATGGTATTTCTGTTTTTAAGTCTTTGAGGACTGTCTTCCACAATAGCTGAAATAATTCATATTCCTACCAATAATGTATAAGCATTCCTTTTTCTCCACAACCTTGCCAGCATTTGTTATTTTTTGACTTTTTAATAGTAGGCATTTTGACTGTTGTGAGATGGTATCTCATTGTGGTTTTGATTTGCATTTCTCTAATGATCAGTGATGTTGAGCTTTTTTTTCATATGATTGTTGACTGCATGTATGACAGAGTCTTGCTCTGTCACCTGGTTGACATGCAGTGGTGTGATCACAGCTCACTGCCACCTTCACCTCCAGGACTAAAGTGATCCTTCCACCTCAGCCTCCCAAGTAGCTGGGACCACAGGCATGCACCATCATGTCCGGCTAATTAGAAAAAATTTTTTTTGGAGATGGCATCTCACTATGTTGCCCAGTCTGTCCTGGAATTCCTGGGCTCAAGGAGTCTTCCTGCCTTGGTCTCCAATAGTGCTGGGATTACAAACCTGAGCCACCACACCCAGCCCATCCTCTGATTGATTTAAAGGATAATAAGAAACCACAGAAAGAGCCATAAATAAATCACCAAGATCCCACTGAATAATCCACCTTAATAAACCGCTAAATTTTTCTGAGTCTCGATTTTCTTATCTATAAAATGGGGAAATTGATGCCTCCTTTATCTACCTCACACAGTTGATGTAAGAGCCAACTGGAAAAAACAGGATTTAAAACTGTTTTGCGGAAAACATATAGATGGCAAAGTTGTTTTAAAATGATAAGATTATTAGGTACATATCAATACGTTCACAGAGAGTCTAGTGAATAATTTTGTGGTATACTGCACAAACTACCCTCAGAGACCACCAGGGAATCTGATGCTCCAGCCATGGTAGGCGCTTTGGGAGTTGAGGGTGATCATGGTCCAGGGACTATTGAACTACAGTGTCCAATATGATAGCCACTAGCCACATGTAGCTGTGGGACCACTTGAAATGTAGCTCGTCCAAGATGAGACATGCTGTATTAAATATACAGCAAATTTCAGACTTAGTGTAAAAGAGAATGCAAAATATCTCATTAAGATTTTTATAATGATTGTTTTCAGTATATTGAGTTAAATACAATATATCACAAATTTTATTGTCTCTGTTTCTTTTCATTTTTTGAATGTGGCCACTATGAAATTACATATGTGGCTCACATTTTATTTCTATTGGACAGTACTACTTGAAAGCGTGGAGCTATGGGATTGCTAATTATATGTAGGGCTGAAGCCAGAGTTAGTAACTAAGCAGAACATTGACACATAAAGTGGGTACAAAGCAACAGGGTACTGACTAGGGACACCAAGCCAGAGCTAGTGGTTTTTGAAGGGTGGGTAGGAAATGGAGCTTAGAGATATTTTCTGGAACATGTATTAGAACTGTGGTTATAGAAAGCCCTTGGCTTTGTTTGTGGGTAGAAAGGGAGCTGTTAAGGGCGCCAGCCAGTTCAGACATACCAGTATTATTCTTCAAAAAAAATTATGTTTAATAAAACCACAATAGTCTAGAGCCCTCTGGGAATGCATGATTTTTCTGTGTTTGGGTATTCTGGTTATTTTAGTGTTTATCCTTTAAATATCAAAACTAAGATGATATTTGAAGCATTTCATGTGGCAATTTTTTTAAATATTAGAAACTTGTTTTACCTTCTTATACAGAATAAGAATATACTCAACAAAATTTTTGTGGCATCCTATTTACACAAGGTAATCACTGTGGAGGTAAATTATAGTTTTCCATAATATATTAATGATCCACGTAATATTGTGTGGTTTGATTTGTGAGTGGCTGCTTGCTCCAATGCTAAATGGCCCCAGGTGGGAGTATAATCAGAGTTTCGTCTGTTTTTACATCTCTCCACATTTCCTCTTCCTATCAGACCACCAACCAGCACATTGTAGTACTCTCAGTGTGCCCACAAATAACAAATAACTAATTAATTTGTTGCATCTAATCTGCTGTGGGACTGGAAATTGTAAAAACAGATTCTTTTGGACTAGAGAAAAATCAAGTATAAATATGTTCTGAGAGTTCAGCCCCTATGCATAAGTTATGATGATGAATTTTGTGACATTTTGTTTAATCACAGCCATTTTTTTGTTGCTGTTTCAATGTTATGAGCTATGATCTACTTGTGCTTGCCAGAGAACTAAAGTTTCAAATATCTGAGACTTCAGTGTGATAAATGTCCCTGTGACCGAGTCAGAAATGACGAACCTGCTCTAGCTTGCCAAATAATAAAAATGCATCACTTTGGTTTAGGAAGGGACATAAGGCTTTGTTTTTTTTTTTTTTTTCTTTTAGCTCATTGAGATCCAACAGTAAACTATCTCTTTTAGAGTGCCAAACTCTTGTATCAGTTTAAAACTCAGGTGTCTTCTGTTATTTCACATGCCATTTCTCAACATGGCATTGTGTGCAAAGTAATTGAGAGGGAGATGGGGAAAGAAATAATGGCAAAAGAGCTCTGCCAAGTGTTCAGTAATGTCACATTATAAACTTGTTTAGACAATAGCTTCTGTTAAGCATAGTCATGTGAACTAGTTGAAAGACCCCAATTAATTAGGTATTGGTAAATTTAAAAGTAGAATGTGAGATTTCTGGTGAGGTTCATGCACATCAATGAATGTTTTTTATATATATCATTATGTTTTTATCATTAATGTTATGTTTAGTGAGCATAAAGGTATTTTATCTAAACTTTATAATTACCAAAAAATACAAGTTTCACTAATCCATATAAATGGAAATGTGTGCAAAGAATGTATCAATGGTCTACTTTCTCTCTATTTGTAAAACTTGAAATTGTTGGAGCTGCACATGCCACAAATTTGCAATCTCTAATTGTTGGATCTGAAAGGGCAGCCAGTTTGTTGCCTTTTTGAGATGTCTATTATAGCTCAACTATACAAGGCTATTATCCATGTGAGGTAACAGTATAGACATAATCCCAAGAGGATGTGCCACTGGGGTTAAGGGCATGAGAGACTGGAGCTAATCTTGGTGTGGCCACGTAATAGCTATATGATTCATCTCTTCTGTTCTACACCCCTTCCTACTTATCTGCAGCATAGAGATGGTAATAATACCTACTTCCTGGCACCTCATTAGAGTCACTATTTATTATCATTGTGTTTAGGCTCTTAGAGGGCTTCTAAACAAAGTTGAGGAAATGAATATATATATTTCTCTATAGTTTTTGCTTCTGTCACAGAGCAGCATATTTGTAATATTTACTATTAAGTTTTGGAGTGATTCAACCAATAATGGGGTGACCAACTTTACAGAAAGACATACCATGGCATGTGAGGAAAGGCAGTGACAACATACGTAATGAGAAACTCACAAAGAGGTGATATGATAACATTTTACACCAAGAAACAGGTTATGATATGGCCAATATGGAAAACCACATATTCATGTGCCAACAAATACACATGTAGGTAGAAGAATATGATGTATGTAGAAACGATCCAACACTTTTTAGCCAGGCATGGTGGCGTGCGCCTGTAGTTTCAGCTACTGGGGAGGCTGAGGCAGAATTGCTTGAACTAGGGAAGCAGAGGTTGCAGTGAGCTGAGATCGCACCACTGCACTCCAGCCTGGGCAACATAGCGACACTGCATCTCAAAAAAAAAAAAAAAAAAAAAAAAGAAAAGAAAAGGAAAGAAAGAAAGAAAGAAAGAAAGAAAGAAAGAAAGAAAGAAAGAAAGAAAGAAAGAAAGAAAAAAGAATACAGTCCGGCATTTTTTTTAAAGGAATATCATTTGATTTGATGAGGAAAGATGATCAGAAACTTTTTTCCTCCATTCTTCATCTTTCCCTAATGTTATCATCAACACTAAATAAACAGGGGTTCCAAACTGAAAAGGAAAATTTTCACGACAAATCCAGTGGAACAGTTATTGAATTTTAAAAAGTACATTATTGGGATTATTTCGTAATTAAAACTTATTGGGATTATTTCTTAATTAAAACTTATGGTTGTTGGCATTATTAGTTTAATATGTGCTGTATGGCTTCTACCCGTTTTTTTTTTGTTGTTGTTGTTTGTTTAATCTTTATAGTTTCTCTTTAATTTTTAATTTTTTTTTTTATTATTATTACTTTTGAGACAGAGTGTTGCTCTGTCACCCAGGCTTGAGTTCAGTGACTCGATCTCTGCTCACTGCAACCTCTGCCTCCTGGGTTCAAGCGATTCTCCTGCCTCACCCTCCCAAGTAGCTGGGATTACAGGCACCCACCATCATGCTCAGCTAATTTTTCTATTTTTTTGTAGAGACAGTGTTTCCCCATGTTGGCCAGGCTGGTCTTGAACTCCTGACCTCGGGTGATCCACCCACCTCGGCCTCCCAAAGTGCTGGGATTACAGGAATGAGCCACCATGCCCGCCCCATAGTTCCTCTTTTATTATTCCCATTTTACAGATGAAGAAATTAAGGTACAGAAGGGATAATTACATTGTTTAAGATTTTCTAGCTAGTGAGAGGCAGAAACAATACTTAAAACCAAGCTTATTACTATTAATTATTAATCCAAAGAAGGCAGAATTATTCTGACAGCTACGTTAGTTTAAAAAATTAGCAGGAATCAGTTTATATGACAAAGACTCAAAAGTAATAATCGTGTTAATTGCTCTGCTTTATAGAACACATAGACTGTCTTAATCAACTTTACCCAAGTTGTGCTTAAAATGTTTCCCAAAGCCATGAAATACCTACATATAGAAGAATATAAATCATTTTTATATTGTTATTGCTATTCATAGAAATTATATCCCAAAATAAACATGTAGTCCAGATCTTACCTAGAGAGCCAGGGTACTTCCTGAAGAATCTTTGTCTTTTGGATGAATTCTCTATGGGGTCCACACATGCTAGAACTTTCTCTTTGGTTGAGCATAACAATCATTCATACATCTTCCATCACATGCACATCCTAATTGTCCCATCAAATGACCAAATTATTTCACATTATCAAAGAAAATCATGTATGTGAAGTCATTTGAAAACAAGCACTATACAATTAGTTAGAAGTTATTATTTTGAACCCCTATTTTCCTTGGCCACATGATCCATAGGTGAAGGTGGATGAGTTTTAATTTAAGGTTTTCATACTTGTTCACTTAGACTCTCTGAGTCTCCAGCTCCATCAGATCCCTATTAAGAAATGTTTATTTCTCTGTTCAGTGAGGCATACAGTTATGCAACCAGATGGCATGCACTCAGATGGTGGTGAGAGGGCCTGAGATCTCAAGGGAGAAAGAGGGATTCTTGCCTAATACTCTGAACGTTTTGTTAAAGCTTCATAAGAGTAAGGAATAAGGTCTTATTTAACTATGTATCCTCAGCATCAAGCCAATGTGGGCACAGTAAATGTTTGTAGAATTGAATTCCTAATGGTGATTCCATTGGTGTGGTGGTGACAAGAAAGAAGAGAAGCTGGGTGTCAAACATTGTGTCTCAGCCTGGCCACGGCCCTAGCTTTCATTCTTATATACTGCACAGGGTACAGACTAAGGGATTCTGGTTTTGCTCAGAATAAGGTGATTATGCTCCATAAGGGTGCTATAAAATGTCTATAACTCACTATCTGAATGCAAATAACTAGGGGCAGAGGTCTTGGTAAACTCTTCCAATTGTTTTTTACATGTAATTATTCAGATTTCTCCCACCCATGACCCTCAGCATCATATGGGGCAAAGGAGCATCAAGGCATATTGAGTCCCAAAGAATATCAAGTAAGCATCTTACAGCTGTACAAGATAAATGGAATAATAAAATCTCAATTTGTGCTATTATTTTTCCTTTCAACAATAATTCTTTTCATTTCTCTTTTTGAATGTATATTAAAGATATATAAGTTTAAATTCATAGGAGTTCTGGTTATTCATGATATATTAATATGCTCCCTGCAACACCATTTTGGTATTTACTCCTTGTCTTATATAGACACTATTTTATACTGCTATAAAATTCATGCTGGAGAGACACTGTGAAGTCTAAATTACTTAAGGTCAAATTCTATTCTTAGCCCTATGAGTGTTTAGAAAATTGAGATAAAAGATGCTGAAATTTTTGAGATCACTCATCAATACTCTGCAATGAAATCAGCTTTCCTTTGTGAAGTCCAAAAGTAAACACTAATATCTGAATCATATACAGAATCTAATATCAAAGTAATAGTTAGACTGGGCTTGAGGCTTGAGGATAGGGAGAAAGAAAACTCTTATTTTTACACAGACTGCATTTCACATATTTCTAGGAAGACTTATTTAATCCACCTTGTCATGTGCTGACATTTAATAAACACCTCATTCCTCTGCAAGTATTTTAAACAATGAGCTGCAGAATACTAAATCCCTGGCCAGTTAACAGTATTGAAATGACCAAACATTTATATAGCTTCTTTTTGGAAAAATAAGGTTAATGGAAATAATTTCTATTTTAATATGACTTTCTTCATTCTGTGAACTGTATACATATGCATACCTGCAATGTGTGTTACTGGCTGTGAAGGGACCATCCTTATTTATGATGGTTATGATGCTTTTACAATATCATGCATATGGTTCCATTTGAATGACATGTAATTCATTACCTTCTTCTGTTGGTTAATAGTTTTACGAGAATTTTTTTCCCCCAGACCCACACAAAATGTGCCTCCCTGAGCATAGCACACATCCTCAAAGAATGCTAACACTTTACAAATTTGCTAGCTAATGTGTAATCTGCAGAGGATATCTGCCTCATCTGACAAACATCATCTCAGCTCAGGAAGCCATGTACAATCCGTCTATCAGATCTGACATTGGTGGTATCTATGCAGCCCTTCCCAGCACACACCCTGCCTTTAAAGGTCTTCCCATCCCTGTTATTGGTCTCACAGATGATAGAGTATGACACTCCATAAACAATGAGCTAGGCCTTTTGTAGGCTGCTTTGCTTTTCTTGGCTTCAAACTGCCACTGAATGTCAAATCAATTTGGCTCTCATTAGAACAGCTTTATATGTGCAAATGTATTTGGGTCTGGTTGCCACTTTTTTCCCTATTTTTTTCTCCTTTCCATTCCTCCTCTTCTCTTTGAGATGATGTAATTTTTCTCTAATCCATGCCAACACCTGTTTCTTTAAAAGAGAGAGAGAGAGGAGAGAAAAAAGAAGAGAGGAGAGTGAGAGAAAATGCTCGAGTGTGTTGCTCTTTATCACAATCAGCATGAACACCAGTCTGGCACATTATGGCTCAAGTTTCCCCAGAACAAAGAGAAAATGCCTCGTTGCCATGATATTGTACATCACGGAGCCCAGATAAAGTCGAGAGTCTTTGTAAACCTTGGTTCCTGATGTCTGGAGAAACGGCTGTCGAGATAGAGCAAGGTGTGTAAGCTGGTTTTATTGATAAGTGATGAAGCTAGCAATAAATCTGGTGCAGTGCTTAAGGAAGGCTGAGCCACAGCACCATGTTTGATGGGAGACTGTTTTCCTCTTGAGTTGGGAGAAATAGAGCGCTACACCCAAGAGAATAGCACAGACTTAAAGAGGCAGCAGGAAACTCAATGATGAACAGATAGATGAAAAACAAAGTAGAGTCTGGATAGCCTTTTTATGTTGATCTCTATATACTTTTCAGATTATATGAGAGCATTTTCCCCCTGATACATGAACTTTGAGGTTTCTAATTCAAGTAAATCATTTTATTGTAAAATAAAATGCATATGGTATCTAATGGCCTTTTGAAGATATGTGTGCAGCTGGATCTTGGACTATTCCTGTTGGATTTCTTTTCATGCAAAAGAAATATGAAGTCATGTGGACAGAATCTAAATTCATAAACCAGATAATTATAATTCTTATTTTTGTTTTGTGCTCCTCCTCCTGAGAAATTCAGATGTTTGAGAGCACACAAATATATATGTGTTTACATGTGTAGCTATTTATTTATTGAGTACCTATTATTTACATTGTTTTATGTGCTTCAGATATGCTCACGTGCAAAATTTAAAACAATTCCTGCCCTTTTGGAGCTTACTTCCAGTGCAGGATACAGATAATGAATAGTGAGAATAAGAAATAATTAAAATATAAAGTATGTTAGAAATGGATAATTATTACCAAAAAAAGCTTAACAGAGTAAAGGAGATTAAGAACTCTTGCTTATGTTTGGTTACAATTTTAAATGGGAGGGATGAGGGCAGATATCATTGAGAAGGTGACTTTCAAAGAAAGACTTGAAGGAGAAAAGGGAGTGAGCTATCTGTGCAGCTGGGGAAGAATGCAGCGTGTAGGAGGAACAGTCAATGCAAAGGCCCTAATGTGGGAGCAAGACTGAAACTCATGGAAGGAAGCGTGGTCAGAGAATCATGAACCAGGGAGAAAATAGTAGGACGGACCATCAGAAAGGTAATGGAGGAGGGCCCAGATACTGCAATGCCTTATGGGCCATTATAAAGCCAAAGATTTTTTTGCTTTGAAGAAAATGGTGATTTATTGGAAGGTTTTGAGCAGAAGAATTACGTGATGTTTATGTCATGCATTTGTTTCTGTGAAAGATTGTAATCAGTTTAGGGTTTAGAGAATTTTTTAGGAAGCCTGATATACAGAGTTAGATTGGGACATTTTCAGACTTTTTATGAACTTCTGCGAAGGACTGAATAAGGATGAAAACCAAACCTGTATCAGAAGAGCTCTTGTAGTATGTCAGAGCCAAAAACCTTGCTGGGTAAGCTATTAGAGAAGTAACTGAGAGTTTAGAAGTAAGGAACTGTTTATGATCTTAGAAATAGGAGCATACAGCTGGTGTAGACTCAAGGAAATTAAAGTAAAATTAGTCTGCCTGTACAACAGACATTGTAGCCAGATAGATTTAGGATTATATTCCAGCTATGTCACAATCTGTGTAGGGTTAGACTAGCTAATTAATATTTCTGAGTCTTTGTTCCCTTGTTGTGAAATGGGAATAATGATAAGAGCTCCCTTGCACAGTTGTTTTGAGGGTTAAGTTATGTAGCTTATGTGTGCTTGGCATAAAGTGTGTGATAAACATATTGCAGTTTTCTTCCTCTGTATCCTCCATGAAGTTCATACTCAACAAATATTTTTAAATTATTTGCAATATATTAATAACCCATTTGAATATGGAGCAGAAAAGTATAATGAAAGAGAAGATATCTAATTAAGTCTGGCTCCAATAGTTGCCTGGGCCGATGCTGCATAAAGATTAACTTACCTATACATTTCTAGGCATTCCAAACTCTCAAAGTCACAGTGCAAATAAAAAATATTAGGGTTCTATAAACAAGGGGGTATTCTTTTGGTGTACATCTATCTAGCCAATTCACAGACTGCTACAGATTCAACTTAGCAAACATTTGTTAAATATGGCTGTGTGGGCCCTGAAGTAGAATAAAACATTATCTCTGCCTCTCAGAAACTTGGTTTGGTGGAGGAGTTCCCAATCAGATATGATGTCTGATTATTTCTCCTTATAAAGTTTCAACTCATTTTTTGTATTCTGATTAATAATATTATTGTCTACACCTTCTAGAAATATTCCTTTTGTTTGCTTGGTTGGTTGACAAGTAGCCACTGTTATGTAAATGAACAGTTATGAAGGGATGGGAATAAGCATTTCTGCTGCTATCTCATTGCACAATTCCTAAACTCATCATTCTCCAAAACATTATTTATTCAAGGCTAGGGTAGTTATACTCAAGGGAGGTGTTTGAATGTTAGGGGAAAGGGTTAAAAGACTTATTCTGTCACTGACAATAAAGAAGAAAACACTTTAAATTCACTAATTTTTTTTTTTCTGGCAGATACAAGCTAAAACCCTTCTAGAATTGCATTAATAAAACTGAAAAGGAAAAATGAAATAAAACTTTTAAGCCCTGAAGAATCTTAAAAATAGTCTTTAAAGGATAGAAAAAAAGAACAGAAAAATTCCTTTAAATTCCTGGGTCCTACAAATGAGATTTTAGTAGTGGCAAGTAAAACATATTGATTGGCACCAAAGTATAAGATCTTTGTCACCATCTGTTTCCTGATTGTGTCAGCAAGTATTTTTTCCCCACGAGAGTGTGAGAATACACCATAGCCTAAAAGTATCAAAGTGTCAATTATGCACCACATTTAAAAGTTGGAAGCCCAGTTCATGAAAGTCAGTGACAAAAGTCCTGATTCCTGTTTCTTACTGAAGTGAAATCCTTGCACTTCATTCGTTTTGTGAACTACAAAAAGAATGGTGGCTCCATGGGTTAGTGGGGCGGGGAGCTGTGGCAAAAGAGGGAGAAAAGTAATCTTAAATGAATATTTATCAAAAGTGCCCCCCCATGTAAGTCACTTTGCTATGAAATGAAGTTATTATGAATACTATATGCAAATAGCGATTTTAACAAGTATGGGGTGACAGGGAGGAGAAAGGGAAAAGAAGGGAAAGAGGATACAGAAAGAGAGAAGCAAAAAAAGAAGGAGAATGGATTAACAGGGAAGCATTTGGGAGTCTGGGTTAGAAAATTGAAAACAGGAGACACTGGTAGGACTGTTGAAACATGAGGCTATGAACAATGGACGCTGGAAAGTCTGCATTTTCAGAATGAAATCGAGATTATTCTCATCCCTCTTCCCTTTTATCTATCCATTTTTTTGTTGTTTACATTTAACTTAAGATATCCTTTTTTAATTTTTCTCTCTGTTGTGATCACTGCTATTGTTAAACATGGCTAGCGATTAGCTACCCTGATTTTCTCTGAGTTCCTGGGCATATCCCTCTGGGTTTTGCGTAGAGAGAAGCACCCTCTTCCTACTTAGCTGCCCCAGTTATTTTTTGATGTGTTGCCTTTCTAGCCGAGTTGGTGGAGCTGCCAGTTTTGACATATTCTCTTGCCTAAGAGTGTTGCAATAATGTGTTGAGGTCATTCTTGTGCTGTTGGAGGAATGAACTATGCTCAGGCCAGGTGGTCACAGATGCCGTCTGTCTGCTCAAGAGTTTCATTCTTTTGTAGTAAGCGTTGGGAAGTTGTCTCTCTGGGTTGACATGAATCCTTTCTTTATTTTGGAAATGAGAGACTCAGGTTCCTATAGCACACTCAGTGTCTAATGTTAAGAGTCAATATCAAATATACAAAGATTTGTGTTCCAGCCAGGGGTGTATGGACTTATAGAGACATAGGCCTGGCTAGAACAGTAGAAAACGTGTAACAAACAGAAAAAAAGCATGCCACATTGCCTTCCTTTACTCATCTGGGTTAACCTATGAAGTGGCAGGAAAGCCCTACCTGTTGGAAGGACGAGTTCTGCACGTCAGCCAGCCAGGCTCTCAATAAAAACCTTCCAGCCTGGAACTTCGCATGCACCAAGAGAGTAAATAACCAAGTCCTCTGTTCAAGTTTGATTAAACAGAACAATAGAGGCTGTCAGGTGAGTCTCTTGGCACGTTCTCAAATCACATAAAACCATAATTAAAGTTTTATCTGTGTGAGTCTGGAAGCCTGTGATATTGTAGGTTTGATTTGAGTTTGAATACACTGTATGACAGAAGGAGAAAGTGAAGTGTGCTTAGTCCTGTGTCAGAGAAATATCAGATAAAGTGTCAGAACCATTAGAAAACACGACCACTCATTCATTCATATATTCAACATATTTAAATTGAGCACCTACTATTTGAAAGATGCTATAAAATGCACTAAATGCATAGTATTAAATAGGTCACTTGAGAACTTACATATCACTGAGGGAGAGAAATAATAAGATAGAAACCAATAAAAACAGCATCATATTATAATAATGCTATGAAGGAAAAAAAAAGCAAGAAGCCTTGATAGAGTAAAAAGTAGGGGGCCAGGTGCGGTGGCTCAAGCCTGTAATCCCAGCACTTTGGGAGGCCAAGACGGGCGGATCACGAGGTCAGGAGATTGAGACCATCCTGGCTAACACGGTGAAACCCCGTCTCTGCTAAAAAAATACAAAAAACTAGCCGGGCGAGGTGGCAGGTGCCTATAGTCCTAGCTACTCGGGAGGCTGAGGCAGGAGAATGGCGTAAACCCGGGAAGAGGAGCTTGCAGTGAGCTGAGATCCGGCCACTGCACTCCAGCCTGGGTGACAGAGCAAGACTCCATCTCAAGGAAAAAAAAAAAAAAAAAAAGTAGGGGCAGTTGTATAAAGGGGTAAAGGTAAATATACCTGAACTGGGCTAGGGAGGTGCAGAAACTGAGACATGAAAGATATGATATTTCTATTTTTTTTCAAATATTTTTAATGGTATGCTATTGCTTTCCCAATACCCTACATAGATTGGGAATCCATGGTCTGACAATACCCTACCTTTCCATTTTAATCTCTCACTACTTGTCCTTATTACGTATTGTACTTGGAATAAGCAGAACTACTCATTGTTTCCTATACACACCTTGTGCTTTCCCGACTCAGTGTCCTCACTCATCCTTTCCTCTGCCTGGAACTTCTTTTGGACTTTTGGATGCTGTATTCCTGCTACACTTTAAGGTCCTGCTCCATTGTCTGCTCCTTTAGTCCTTCTATCCTGGTCCTCTGAGCTCCTTCTTTCTGCCTCTCACATTTACAACTTTTTATTACTCCTATTTTACACATTCTAATACATGTGTGTGTATTTAATTTTCAGCTCCTATTTCTCTTTGTAATCTAAGAATTCCAAAGATGCAGGTGCACGCATAATGTAAAATTGTTGTTGTCAGTAAATATTCTTTGAATAAAAATAAATCACAGTCAGCAGAAAGCCTGGAAAGTTGAAATCACAAAAAATTTGTGTATGAGATGCAGACCCTGTGTTAGATTATTTTGCCCCAAACAAATACTCTGACAAATTGGACACAAGGAATTTATTTTGAAGGTTACTTCAGGAAGCATTGTGAGGCAGTGAGGAAGTGAGGGATGGAAGGGGAAGCCAATGAATCATATATTAATGTATGGGTTTCCTCTGTGGGCTACTGAGGCTCGGTCTTGTCATGGCGCCTCTGGGAGACTGTATAAAATATGCTTCAGAATTTTCCCTCTAAAGGGTGAAGAACCATCCCTCATTAGTTGGAGATCCCTCTTGGAATGCTGAGCAATATGTTTACCCTAATTTTGTCTCTTCAATATCCTTTCTCTTCCATTGCTATTGTGCTAATTCTCCAACAGCTGGGCTAGGGAGGTGCTACCTGGCAATTTAGGGGTGTACTTTGCCATGAGCAATGGGGCACTAAGAATAATCTCAAAGTTGTGCAAAGCCTGGTACTTTCTGGCTTAGCTTTTTTGCTTTATGTTTTCAAAAACAATTCTCTAATAGGGTTATATAGCCTGCCAGTGGTAACAGAGCCAACTATACTACCTAATGGGTAGTTAAGTAAACTACCAAGAGTAAACTCCTGGAGGTAGTTAAATAAACCTTCCTCAACTTCCTCAGAGATTTTTGAGAAAATGGTTTTGGGACCATGCCCATATGAATGCTGAAATACTGTTTGAGGTTGAGGGGAGGGGTAGTATTGATATGCTGGGCCTTTGAGTGACTCCTTGACATGATGGTTGTCAAGCCCAAAGCCTTGAAACAGTCAAAAAAGCTCTCCCTGAATGAACCCAGTGTCTGTAAAAGAGACTATATTCAGGCCTGTTTTTGTTCCTGGGAAGGAAGCATTTGAACTTCGAATAGCAAGCCTGGATGAGATGCTTCAAGAGGGGCAAGTGCCCATCACATAATATCTGAGGTGTCCCACAGAGAGCCTGGGGCCATTGCTTGATCCAGCCTTCCTCAAGGAGGAGTACTTCCAGGTTCTGAAGAGATCACTGGGAGCTTCGAGAGTGGCAAGGCTATCATGGTGCTGATTACATTTCAACAAGAAAATCTCCAACTGTGAGTGGCAATAAAAGAAATGGTTGCAGATAACCTTAGCAAAGGGGACTGCCTCTAGTTTTAAAATATATTGATCATGCCTTGGGTTAGAAAAGTTCTGCCTAACAAAAAGTTGTGGAAGTTCTAGCTGCCTGCAAAGAAGGCAATGTCCCTGAGGTGGTAACTTTTGATTGAAGAAGATTATAGGAGACTTGTAAAAGACTGAAGACTGAAGGTTTTTGGTAAAGCTCACCCCAAGTCAGGCATTTAACCATTAATGGAACATCAGAGGGGGAATTACAGATAATATATTCCCCTCATCCCCCACCAGACCTCAAATTGCAGAAGGAGAAAAATTTATAATTCAGAGACATGACAATGTTGTCAAAAAGTACACGAAGTCAACTGCATAAATTGTGAAACACGTCACTGTTGTAACTGTGACAGTATAAAAATATAATTGCTTCTATCAAGATAAGAAATAAAGTCACAGGCCAAGTGTGGTGGCTCATGCCTATAATCCTGGCACTTTGGGAGGCCAATGCAAGTGGATTGCTTCGGCTCAAGGGTTTGAGAACAGCCTAGGCAATATGGCAAAACTCGTCTCTACAAAAAATAGAAAAAATTAGCCAAGCGTGGTGGCATGTGCCTGCAATCCTAGCTATTTGGGGGGCTGAGGTGAGAGGATCTCTTGAGCCCAGGAGGTTGGAGGCTGCAGTGAACCAAAATTGGCCACTGCACTCCAGCCTGTGTGACAAAGTGAGAGCCTGTCTCAAAACAAAAACAAAAACAAACAAGAAACCCAACACTCCAAAACACAGATAGGCTATAGAATCTTGGTGAATTTAGACTCCATTAGTTATTAATGACCTAGGGTTAAGAGAAATAATTGTGACCTGAGATGTCTCCTAAGTTCTATCACCCTCAGAGTTGATACTGGGTGCTTTTCTCTTAACTCTTAGCTTTCTTTTTACAGGCGTGGTCAGTCATAGCTACAATCTATGAGAAGATATTTTGGGGGGATTGCTTTTGCCTATTTGCTAAATTGGCCGAGTGGCATTTATTGTAAAACTCTAATTTACTTCATGCTTTTATTTTTTTCACAGTTATGACCAATATACATGGCCCACACCCTCACTGTGGAACCACACAGAACCCAGAAGATAAATCCGATTTTTAAAAACTTTATCCACAGACCAGCTCTAGTCTTTAACAAGCCTCCTTTTTTATTCCAAAGTTTTCAAAATGGAAAAGAGAGATGAAAACATTATCCAGAGCCCTAACTCCTTTAAAAATTTTATTTTTCAAATGATCACACAGTAAAGCTGACTTTTTAGATGTAAAGTTCTATGAATTTTAACACATGAATAGATTTGTGAAATGACCTCTACAATCAGGATTCAGAACAGTTCTATCACCCCTAAAAGCCCCCTGTGCTATCCCTTTATAGTCATAGTCTCCCCCCAACTCTTGGCAGCCACTGATCTGTTTTTTATCACTGTAGCTTTGTTTTTGTGAAAAAATCATATGAATGGGATCATGCAGTGTGTTATATTTTGAGACTGATGATCTAGATAAACTAGATAATAAAAGGTAATGATTGTGTGACACAGAAAAGTGGTAGAAACGTTTAATGAGGCCATACCATTGTTGGACTAGGATTTATCAAGATGTGCTTCATGAAAGAGGTCAACTGTGGAGGATGGGTCTCAGAGAAGTCCATAATTTGTATTAACGGCAAAAACAGGGATAATATTTCAGGAGCAGAGAATGATAATAACTGTAATTAAGGAAATGAGAACAGTGTGATGAGAAGGAATGAATCCAGGCATATGTGTTGTCTCTTAAAAATGGAGAACAACATGAACAAAGCAGTGGTTTTTGAAGATTATTAGGCAGAGATGTATGAGATGTGTTATCTGACATATAATATTTGGAAGATAAAGATGGTGATTGCACCCTCAAGAATAGATAAATTTTCTGAAGGAGAAAAGACAGAGGGCAGTTAGAGTAGGATCAAAAACTAAAACTTGAATGACAGCAGGTGGGCGGGAGGGAAAGAGACCTCTAGAAGATTTAAATAAGGAAGAGAGGAAACAA
Source organism: Macaca fascicularis (assembly GCF_037993035.2). Classification (NCBI taxonomy): domain Eukaryota; kingdom Metazoa; phylum Chordata; class Mammalia; order Primates; family Cercopithecidae; genus Macaca; species Macaca fascicularis. The sequence goes on from NC_088381.1 coordinate 12,173,865, forward strand.
TTGTAGAGGTTAGACAAGAACCAGTCCTTAAAAGGGAGGCAGAAGATCAAAACATTTAATGCCATCCAGAGTGTAAAAGAGTGTTATGCAGAAGAAACCACTGGAAAGTTTGGAGAAATTTGGTGGTGGTGGAATTATGGAGATAAAGGCCAGATTGCAAAGGGGTTAAAAGTTGTACTGAAGATGAAGGTGAAATCAAAACAGACTTGGTTGTAAATTGGCTCCAAACATAGAAGGAATTGCAGGATCAAGTGAATGGGTTCACAAGCTGACAGATAAACATAAGCATTGAAAGTAGAGATGAGCTGTAGTAACTAAAAACAATGGAACCAAGAAATTTCCCATATGATCCAGAGTTTATGAGGAGGTACTTTAATCAAATTAGCCTTTGTGTATATTCTACCTGGTCAGGATCATGAGTTAAATGGACTTTCAATAGTTTCTATCTGTTTTTCTCACCACCACCAAAAGCTGTCCTGTTAAAATTGTTCTCTGTTACTTAAGTTTTTCAGTTGTCACAAAATATACTCTCACCTACCTACCACAAGCTGTTATTGACTTAAAAAAAGATTCCACGAATTCTACTAATTCTTAGAGAACAAATTAATGTTGTAGTAAACACATAGCAACTATTTAAAAATGTAAATGCTTTAAAGTTTATAAAGTACTTTCATAAACATTTTAATTTCACCTACGAGTAATATTTACAGTGAGAGTAGAAACTATGGTGTAGCAGTATGGGAGGATTTTTCTCAACCTCATTACAAAGACACCACATTTCTCTCCTGGAACTCAACCATGTCAATCACACAGTAGTATCCCAAAGCATTTGCCTCCAATTTTCTTGAATCGAAGAATCTCTCATAGTTGTTAGTATCTAGCAAGCTGAAATTTTAAACAAGGCTTTGCTTGCAACCAAAATTGATTTCTGTAATTCTCTCCAGCATGGCTTTTCTGACAAGGCTATTTCTAGATTACCCAGTGTTTGGGCTCAGCTCGTGTTGCTTATGCAACTTTAATTCTTGCCTCTAAGCTGCAACCTGGCCCCTCTGCCAATCACTGCTGGAAGCATCCTCCCATGTTATGGACCTTTTCATCAACTGGGCTCTACCAATCACTACTATCGACCCTCTACTCCTCATAAAATAAAAACAGAGACTTCGAGGGCTTCTTGACATTTTGCTCTGGTTCCCTGAAGACCCATCCAGGACACCTCCATGGATCTGCTTTACTCTGTAAGGATGATCTATTTCACAAAGACCCTACCATAACTCAAAGTAATCTTTAAAATAAACCTTGCAGGACAGGCTAGGGCATATTGATTACCTCTCCTCTACATTCTTGTCCTGGATAGAAGCCAGCCAGACTCCTGTGAATTCTGGATACTTATAACTTTCTATTAAAGAAGGATGGTGGTATTGTACAGCTGGCACCTGGAGTCCAACCAGAATTTAAAACTGTTAGTCCCTGAGACTATTCAGATGCCACTGTGTCTAAGGCTGAAGGGCATGTAAATTTATATGCAAGGGACAAGGGTTTTGCAAAACTCTATAAATTTGCATTGTATTCTACCTGGAATTCATATCCTTTCCATTTTAGTTTATGTTCTTAAATGTATTGAACAATCAAAATGTGGCAGAGTTAATAATTAGGAGCTATGTTAGCCAATTCTTCATAGTTGATTATTGTCTGCATTCCAAAAATCCCAAGGTGTATGATGAGTGTCACTGGGCTCTGTTTTTATTTCAGTAGAGAGGTAATGAGAAATAGGAAATGAGCTGCCTTTGCCTGATAGGAGATGCAAGCTTCCTAGAATATGGATGTGTCTATAGAGAAAGTGAAACAAGGACTTGTTTAAATTGGGCTCTTGGTCAGACCTACCTGAGGATGCAGACATCAGTCACTTATGTAGTACAATTTGCAAGTTACCTCTGCTTTCAATTTATCTCCTGAAACATGTCACAGAGCCTGGCTTTCCCAGTGAAAGTAATATATTTGAATTAAATATTACCTTTGTCTATCAGGTTCTCTTGTGAGAGGTATCACTGTAAGTTATTAGCATATGAGTAAACATCGGTTATCAGATTTATCTTTTAAGAGTGATCTTGGGTATGTGATAGCATTGGGTTTGAGGGAGTGGCACACAGACAAAGGGAAAATTGTGCTCATTTGGCGAGGAGGCAAGTGGGAGTCAAACAAGTCAACAGTTTGAAAAAATATGCTTTGGGTTGCTTTCACTAAGCTTATGGTGATTCTATGTTAAAATATCATTGACCTTCTTTACAGGCAGGCAAGTAAAGTGCTGTCAGGGATGTTTCAGTGAGGAATTGTAAAGGGAACAACACCCCACTATATAAGGACAGAAAAGGGAGAACAGAACTTCAAAATTACTAGCACTTTTTGCTTTTTGTAAAGGAAAAAAAAAGAATTCTAAAATTCATCAAACTAAATTATCCTACAATTTATTATCATGATGAGAGAACCTACGTTTATTACACAGTAATAACTTATTATTTCTTAAAAAGTGAAATAACTACTGGGAAAGTATCTAATATTTCAAGAAATGAGGAAAACTGTCTTCATAAAGGACCTACTTAAACTAGGTCACCATTTTTGGCAGCAAAGAGGTTGGTAGAGAATAATGTCAAGAGAAAAACTGTATACTCTATACTGAAATCTGAAGGGACTGTTAAGCAGGGAATAGCTACAGGGCTTTAATGCTTGAATTGAATTGAAGAATAAAGAATCATGCATGGATGCCAAGGTGAAAGGTCAAGTGAGGCAGGAGAAAATGAAGGATTTACCAAAAGGCCAAGAGTATCTCTGAGAACTAAGAGGGAACAGACATTTAAAAAATGAATTAGACCAGATGTCAGTGAAAAATAAAGTACTAATGGTATGGGAAGAGATCTGTTCTAGCAACATAGGTAGGAATATAAGGCAAGAAAAGGTGAAAGGTTGGGGAAGTTGAATTCAAGGCTGCTCACCAAAGGACCCCAAAAGAGATGGTTAACTATTGCAAAACCATCTGCTGGTATGAAATTGTTAATAACAGAGAGGAAGAGGGGAGACAGCTAAGTAATTTACTGATGCTGTATAGATCTCAAGTGAATTAATCTTTTCAATGATAATTAGCCAAAAATAAAAGAAAAGGTACATGATCCAGGATTGATATAGAGAGTGGGGTAAATTAATTTCAATGGGATCTGGAAACCAAAGGTAGAAGGAGTGGAGTCAGAAGTGAATTTGGGTGACCAAAAGGAGCTTGGTTTCAGTTATGCTTTGTGTATGGAAAAAAAAGAAAGCATTGGCCTTCTGCTGGGAGCAAATGGAGTAAGAATAACAGATGAAGCAGTACTACTTAATCCCAATTTTTTTCTTCTCATTAAGAAGAAATAAGCCAGCCGTGTATGGTGGCTCATGCCTGTAATGCTAGCACTTTGGGAGGCCGAGGTGGGTGGATTGTCTGAGTTCAGGAGCTCGAGACTAGACTGGGCCACATGGTGAAACCCCATCTCTACTAAAATACAAAAAATTAGCTGGGCGTGGTGGCGTGTGCCTGTAGTCCCAACTACTTGGGAGGCTGAGGTAGGAGAATTGCTTGAACCTGGGAGGTGGAGGCTGCAGTGAGCCAAGATCATGACACTGCACTCCAGCCTAGATGACAGAGCGAGACTCTGTCTCCAAAATAATAATAATAATAATAAGAAGAAGAAGAAGAAGAAGAAGAAGAAGAAGAAGAAGAAATAGGCCTAGCACAGTTAATAGAGAAATTTGTCTGTAAAAATTGTTAAGTAATACTCATATGCTTTCAAAATCTAACCAGGATCCTTAAGAAGAGATGTGTATAATCTTCTGATTCTCCAAGGTCAAAATGAAAGAAAAAACTGTTAAAGGCAGCTAGATAGAAAGGACAGGTCACCTACAAAGAGAAGTCCATCAGACTAACAGCAAATGTCTCAGCAGAAAGCCAGAAGAGATTGAGGGCTAATATTAAACATTCTTAAAGAAAAGAAATTCCAACCAAGAATTTCATATCTGGCCAAACTAAGCTTCATAAGTGAGGGAGAAATAAGATCCTCTTTAGACAAGCAAATCCCAGGGGGATTTGTTACCTGGAGACCTGCCTTACAAGAGCTCCTGAAGGAAGTGCTAAATATGGAAAAGAAAGATAAATACCAGCCACTACGAAAACAACTTTAAATACACTGACCGATGACACTGTAAAGAACCACACAAACAAATCTGCATAGTAACCAGCTAACATTGTAACAGGATCAAATCTACACCTATCGGTATGAAACTTTAATGTTTATAGGCTAAATTTCCCAATTAAAAGGCACAAAGTGGTCAGCTGCATAAAGAACCAAGATAGATTGGTATGCGGTCTTCAAGAGACTCATCTCACATGCAAAGACAAAGATATCCATAAGCTAATAAAGGGATGGAGGAAAACCTACCAAGCAAATGGAAAACAGCAAAAAAAGCAGACATTATATTCCTAATTTCAGAGAAAACAGACTTTAAACCAACAAAGATAAAAAACAAAACGAAACAAAGAAGGGCATTACATAATGGTAAAGGGTTCAATTCAACAAGAAGACCTAACTATTATAAATATATACACACCCAACACCATTATAAATATATACACACCCAACACGGGAGCACCCAGATTCATAAAGCAAGTTCTTAGAAACATTCAAAGAGACTTAAACTCCCACACAATGATGGTGAGAGACTTCAACACTCTACTGACAGTATTAGACAGATCATCAAGGAAGAAAGTTAACAAAGATGTTCAGGACCTGAACTCATCACTGGATCAAATGGACTTGATAGTCATCTACAGAACTCTCCTACCCCAAAACAACAGAATATACATTCTTCTCATTGCCACATGGCACATACTCTAAAATCAACCACATTATTGGACACAAAACACTCCTATGCAAATGCAAAATAACTGAAATCATAACAATCACTCTCTTGGACCACAGTACAATAAAATTAGAGATCAAGACTAAGAAAATCACTTAAAACTATACAATTACATGGAAATTGAATAATTTGCTTCTGAGTGACTTTTGGGTAGGTAATGAAATTAAGGCAGAAATCAAGAAGTTATGTGAAACCAGTGAGAATAAAGATACAATGTACCAGAGTATCTGGGACACAGCTAAGGCAGAGGGAAATTCACAGCACTAAATGTCCACATCAAAAAGTTAGAAAGATCTCAATGTAACAACCTATCACAACTAAAATAACTAGAGAATCAAAACAAACAAATTCCAAAGCTAGCAGAAGACAACAAATAAGCAAAATCGAGCTGAACTGAAGGAGATTGAGACATGAAAAACATTCAAAAGATCAACAAATCCAGGAGTTGATTTGTTGAAAAAAATTATTAAATACATAGATCACTAGTGAGACTAATAAAGAAAAAAAAGAGAAGATCCAAATAAACACAATTAGTAATTACAAAAGGGATATTATCACTGACTCCACAAAACTGCAAATAATCATCAGAGAATGTTATGAACACCTTTATGGACACAAACTAGAAAACCTAGAAGAAATGGACAAAATCCTGGACACATACACTCTCCCAAGACTGAACCAGGAAGAAATTGAATCCTGAACAGACTAAAAATAAGCTCTGAAATTGAATCAGTAATAAATAGCCTACCAACCACTAAAAGCCCAGAATCAGATGGATTAATAACCTAGTTCTACCAGACATACAAAAAAGAGCTGACCATTCCTACTGAAACTATTCCAAAAAAATTGAGGAGGTGGACTCATCCCTAACTCATTCTATGAGGTCAGCATCATCCTGATACCAAAACCTGGCAGAGACACAACAAAAAAAGAAAACTTCAGGCCAACATCCTTGATGAACTTCGATACAAAAATTCTCAATGAAATACTGACAAACCGAATCCAGTAGTATAAAGCTTATCCACCATAATCAAGTAGGCTTTATCCCTGGAATGCAAGGTTGGTTCAACATATGCAAATCAATAAATACAATTCATCACACAAACAGCAATAAAGACAAAAAACACGATTATCTTAATAGATGCAGAAAAGACCTTTGATAAAATTCAACATCCCTTCATGTTAAAAATTTTCAATAAACTAGGTATTGAAGAAACACACCTCAAAATAATAAAAGCCATCTATGACAAACCCACAGCCAACATCATACTAAATGGGCAAAAGCAGGAAGCATTTCCCTTGAAAACTGTCACAAGACAAAGATGCCCTCTCTCACCACTCCTATCCAACATAACATTGGAAATCCCATTCGGAGTGATAAGGCAAGAGAAAAAAATAAAGGTATGCAAATAGGAAGAGAAGAAATCAAATTACCCTATTTGCAGATAAGATAATCCTATATCTAAAAGTCCTGTAGTCTAGGCCCAAAAGCTCTTTAAGCTGATAAACAACTTCCATAAAAATCTCACTGTACATAATCAATGTACAAAATTCACTAGCATTCTTATAGACCAACAGTTGTTAAGCTGAGAGCCAAGTAAGGTATACAATTTTATTCACAATAGCCAGAAAAAGAATAAAATACCTAGAATTCAGCTCACCAGGGAGATGAAAGATATTTACAACAAGAATTGTAAAAAGCCACTCAAAGAAATCAGAGATGACACAAATGGAAAAACATTCCATGCTCATAGATAGGAAGAATCAATATTGTTAAAATGGCCATACTGCCCAAAACAATTTATAGATTCAGTACTATTCCTATGAAATTACCAATGACATTCCACACAGAATTAGAAAAAACTATTTTAAAATTCATGTGGAACCAAAAGAGAGCCCAAATAGCCAAGACAGTCCTAAGCAAAAAGAACAAAGCTGGAGGCATCACACTACCTACTTCCAGCTATACTAACAGCATGGTACTGGTACAGAAATAGACATATAGATCAATGGAAGAGAATAGAGAGCCCAGACATAAAGCTATCCATCTACAACATCTGATCTTCAACAAAGGTGACAAAAATAAGTAATGGAGAAAGGACTCCTTATTCAATAAATGGTGCTGGGATAACTGGCTAGCCATATGCAGAAGATTGAAACTGGACTCCTTCCTTATAATATACACAAAGATCAACTCAAGATGGATTAAAGACTTAAATGTAAACTTCAAAACTATAAAAACCCTGGAGGACAACCTAGGCAATAGCATTCTGGAGATAGGAATGGGCAAAGATTTGATGATGAAGACACCAAAAGCAATTGCATCAACAACAAAAATTGACAAATGGGACCTAATTAAACTGAAGAGCATCTGCACAGCACAAGAAACAGAGTAAACAGACAACCTACAGAATGGGAGAAAATATTTAAAAACTATGCATCTGACAAAGATCTACTATCTAGCATCTATCAGGAACTTAAACAAAGTTACAAGGAAAAAACAAACCCCATTAAAAAGTGGGCAAAGGACATGAACAGGCACTTTTCAAAAGAAGACATACATGGAGCCAAAAAGCATATGAGAAAAAGCTCAACATTATTGTCATTAGAGAAATGCAAATCAAAACCACAATGAGATACCATCTCACACCAGTCAGAATGGCTACTATTAAAAGGTCAAAAAATGACAGGTGCTGGAGAGGTTGTGAGGAAAAATTAACACTTATACACGGTAGGTGGGAGTATACATTAGTTAAATTATTGTGAAAAACAGTGTGGTGATTCTTCAAAGACCTAAAGACAGAAATACCATTTGACCCAGCATTCCCATTACTGGGCATATACCCAAAGGAATGTAAATCATTCTATCATAAAGACACATACACACATATGGTCATTGCAGCACTATTCACAATAGCAAAGACATGGAATCAACCTAAATGCCCATCAATGGTAGACTGAATAAAAAAAATGTGGTATAGATACACCATGGAATACTCTGCAGCCGTAAAATAGAACAAGGTCATGTCCTTTGCAGGAAAATGTCTGAAGCTAGAGGCCATTATCCTGAGCAAACTAACACAGGAACAGAAAACTAAATACCACATGTTCTTGCTTATAAGTGGTAGCTAAATCTTGAGAATCCATGGACACATAGAGGGGAACAACACACACTGGGGCCTATTGGATGGTGGAGGGTGGGAGGATGGAGAGGATCAGGAAAAATAACTAATGAGTACTAGGCTTAATACCTGGGTGATGAAATAATCTGAACAACAAACCCCCATGACAGAAGTTTACCTATATAATGAACTTTCACATGTACTCCTGAATTTAAAATAAAAGTTAAAAAAAGAAGAAAGAAGAAATGTGTATTTGTGGATGTGATTTGATAGTATAATCTACATAGAATAGTATTTACCATTTTCTTATTTTGATATGACTATTTAAGGTATGCATATTCTCTACTATGTCTCTAGGTCAGTGATTTTCAAACTTCTTGGCACTGACCTACAGTAAAAAATAATTTTATATTGCATCTCTATACATATGCACACATAATTAAAACAAAATTTCCATAAATATCTGGCTTTAATACTTGAATTATTCTATTCTATTCTTTTTCTAAAAAACACAGTCTGTTACCCACTAGCTTGATGTCATGGCTCACCAATTAGGTGGCAACCCACTGTTTGAAAACCACTGCTCTGCCTTATGGACAGGACATTGACTAAATGAATTTAGTCCTGTCAATCACTCATTTGTTACTCCAATACATTTGGCCATATTCTTCAAATTATTGAAAATAATTGTTAGTGTTTCTTTTCTTGAATAAAAAATAAGTAGCTTCATGAGACTCAGTGTCATAATCCTTGATCACAAATATGTAAGCTAAATCTCTCAACTCCCAGCAAAGTACTTACCTACTTGGGAATTAATTGAAGATAAAGTAGAATAACGTTGCTAGGGATAAACTTTGCAACCAAGTGCTTTTCAAATCACTTTTAAGAGTCTCAATTGAAATATTGAAACAGAGGACCATATTTAAATGCACCAAGAAAAAAATATGTAAAGGAAACTATTAGTGAATATGCTTATGAATTGAACAACTACTTCCATGATTCAATTTTTGTGTGTGTGTGAGTTTATTCAGTTTTTAAAAAACAAGCTTTCTAAAGAGAAACAGAAAAACATCTATATGTATCCAATTATATATGCCCATTTCCTCTCCAATAAAAGGCACAGAGTGGCAAGTTGGATAAAGCTGCAAGACCTAACTGTATGCTGCCTTCAAGACACACATCTCACATGCAATGACACCTATAGTCTCAAAGTAAGGGATGGAGAAAAATCTACCAAGGAAATGGAAAAGAGAAAAATGCAGGGGTTGCTATTCTAATTTCAGACAAAGCAGACTTTAAACCAACAGTGATCAAAAAAGACAAAGATGGATGTTACATAATGTTAAAGAGTTAAAGTCAACAAGAATATCTAACTATTATATATATACACACACACACACAGCCAACACAGGAATACCCAAATCCATAGAGATGTAAAAAGAGATTTGGATGCCCACATATTAATGAGAGACTTCAACACCTTATTAATAATATTAGCCAGATCATTGAGGCAGAAAACTAAAAAGTTATTTGGGACCTGAACTCAACTCTTGACCGAATGGACCTAACAGACATATATACAACTCTCCACTCAAAAACAACAAAATACACATTTTCTGCTCTGCACATGACACATACTCGAATCCACCACCCAACTGACTGCAGAATAATTCTAAGCAAATTCAAAAAATGAAAATCATACCAACCACACTCTCAGACCACAGAACAATAAAAATAGAAATCAGTACTAAGAAAATCACTAAAAATCATAAAATTACATGGAAATTAAGCAACCTGAGTGACTTTTGTGTAAACAATAAAATTAAGGCAGAAATCAAGAAATTCTTTGAAGCTAATGATAACAAAGATACAATGTATCAGAGTCTCTGGGACACAGCGAAAGCAGTTTTAGAAGGGAAGTATATAGAGCTAAACACCCACATCAAGAAGTTAGAAAGATTCAAATTAACAACCTAACATCACACCTAGAGGAACTAGAACAAGAACAAACCAATCCCAAAGCCAGTAGAAGACAAGAAGTACCAAAACAAGAGTTGAACTGAAGGAAATTGAGATGTGAAAAGCCATACAAAAGATAAAAAAATCTAGGAGTTAGTATTTTGAAAGAATAAATAAGACAGACCACTAGCTTGACTAATTAAAAAAAGAGAGAAGAAAAAAAAAAAAAACAGATAGTGGTGTGGTTGCTGGGAAATGGAATGCTTATATACTGCTGGTAGTTCAGCCATTGTGGAAAGCAGTCAGGCAATTTCTCAAAGAATTTATAACAAAATTACTATTTGACCCAATAATCCCATTATTGAGCATATATCCAAAGGAATGCAAGTCATTCTACCATGAAGACACATGCATGCATATGTTCAACGCAGCACTACTCAAAATAGCAAAGACATGGAATCGACCTAAATGCCCATCAATGGTAGACTTGATAAAGAAAACATGGTACATACACATAATGGAATACTACACAGTCATAAAAAAGAACAAGATTATGTTCTTTGCAGCAACATGGTTGGAGCTGGAGGCCATTATCCTATGTGAACTAATACAGGAACAAAAAACCAAATACTTCATGTTCTCGCTTACAAGTGGGAGCTAAACATTCAGTACATGTGAACACAAAAAAGGGAACAGACACCAGGCCTACTTGAGGACAGAAGGTAGGAGAAGGGTCAGAACTGAAAAACTACCTATTAGGTACTATGCTTATCACCTGGGTGACAAAATAATCTGTATGCCAAACCCCCATATCATGCAATTTACCTATATAATAAACCTGCTCATGTACCCCTGAACCTAAAATAAAAGTTTAAAAAATTAAATACAATTAAAAAGAAATGTTTTTAACAAAATCGTAAGTTATACAAATATATAAATTATTTCCCTAAATAATTAGACAATATATCCTGTTCGACTAATGCACCCAACTTAGTTCTATCTTTATTTCACCTTTGAGTTATTCATCCTTCATAGACATAGACAGATAACTCTCAAAAGTGGTCAAAATTTGCTATATCAATTTTATGGTTTATACCCCTTTGTCCATATAGATTTTAAATTCCCAGAATGTTGGGTAGTTATTTTACATTGGTTTAGTACAAGGCTGCACTTTCTTTGTACTTAACCTGTTTTACTTTGATGTGAGACTTAGCCTAACCATCTAGAACAGGATGGCTTGACAATAGCAATAGGAAACAACATTACCTCTGCAACCTCTATGTTGTTATTCATCTGTTCAAAATTTTTATATGGAGCAGATAATCATTTAAGCTTAAATGATTGAATCTTTCTCTCCAAATTTCTCTTATAATAACTTCCTTACAACTGTGTTCTTATCTAAGCAAGTCATTTGACCTACTGATTCTCACATACACTTTGCCTTTGCCTGCTTATGTGTCTTTGATTGCAAAGTTCTCTACAATGTATCACCTTTCTCCATGTTCAAATATTTACTGTTTCTCCACCAAGTTCCACCACCATTAAAATTTTTTTTTTTTTTTTACTTTGCAGTCTAAGGTGGTTGCTCCCATCTCTTAAGTACCTATTATCTGTACAACTTGCCAGTTAAGGGCAATGTGAAATGGTACAGTGTGTGTCTTTCTTATATTTTAAGTGACTGTTAACTTATACATATGTTGATATTTGTATAAATCATTAGCCCCACTACATCATTTATTGTTTGCTATATTCCACAGAAACTTATTGAGTGCCTGCTATGTATCAGATATTGTGCTAGAAATTAGTTTGCAGGTGGACATTAGTATTTTACATACATTGTGAAATATGAAGTGATATGACAATCTGGGATTTGTTCTTATTTTTCCTAGAAGACTGTGTCAGAGAATGTTAGTATGCCAGAAAAATTCATGCACTCCTCAATATTTCAGAGATCCCATGCATTTGGGTGGGGTGTGACTAATTCTAATATAGAATGAATAGAATATTAATATTCTAATTATATTATATTATATCTAATTATATTATATATAATATATAATTATAATTATATTAATATTCTGTTAATAATAGAATATGAGCAGAAATAGTGCATCATTTTGGTTGGAGGCAGGAGACAGTAAGAGAGATATTAAATCTCTATGGCTTGAAATGAAAAGCTTTGGGATGACAGAGTTTTAAGCTGGAAGAAGTCCGAGTCTCTGGGATCCTCACTTGGAGAGGCCAGCACAGAGAGGCCAAGATACCTGCATCAGATTGTAACATGAGTGAGAAATACAGCTTCACTGGGTTAAGGCTCTGAGATTTGAGGGTTTTGTTACTGATGCATAGTTTATTCCATCATGATTATTACAGAGCAATGATTTTGTGTGTGTTGATGAGATCATTAAAGATATTTGAATGATGTGAAGTCTGACTCAATTATCAGATCCTTGAGAGTAGACTTTGCATTCATGTATATCCTTCTCAGTGTCCAGGCCAGTGCTAGGAATATAGTAGGCTCTCAGTAGATATTTGTTGAATGGATAAGTTAACAAACTAGGGATAGCGAAAAGAAGAAATCATTAGGGTACAACCACAGGAAATAACATGTGATAAAATCCAAAAGAATCTAAGATACAAATCTGGAGTCAGAAACAGAATTTAGCAATGAGAAAGAGATTAAGGTTTAACATATGTAAATGTCTATTTAGCTAACAGAGTTTCTACATTTCAGATTCCCTTATGAGTATCCAGTAGTAAACTGACGTCTGTGATTTATTAAGATTAGGAGATAGGTGTGGGCTAAGAAGAAAATTCTGTAAGTCCTTTAAACACATCAATCATTACTCTCTAAACTACTAGACCCATTCCATTGAAGAATGAACAGGAGTTTCAACTTCTCAAAGTTCATTGGGAAACTCCTGTCTGGCTGACATTTCCTGGCTCTAAGAGAATCTTCTCCATAGAATTGATGGAGAAATAATCTCTACTTTTTCAACAGGGAGAATGCTCCCCTTACTTGTACTTGGTTTATTATTATCCTAATCATTATTGTCTTCCATAGTCTGTCATGTGACAGGGGCCAAGTCTTCTTGTTTGCTCTAGGGTAAACCAGGATTCCAGATCCTGGGTGGAGCCTGGAAATCGTGGCTGAATATTCAGCTAGGGCACCACCAGACTGGGGAATATATAAATACATAAATTAACTGGTTTCATTTTAAGAAGGTAAAAATGAGAGGCGGTTTCTAAATCTATGTAGATTTAGATGGAAACCTCCTGTCTTTGCCTTTGTGCTCTTAATTAATCTTGATATTATCAGGCAGAATAATTAAGGATAGTAGACTGACATAACAGAATAGGCATTTATAATGTCTACATAGGCATTTATAATGTCCTAGTATATACATAGATCATCCAGAAAATTAAAGACAGAAAATCTTTGAGTAAAAACTTACTACAATTCTTTGAGTAAAAACTTACTACAAAATCTATTATTGAGAGATGTACTTCTTGTATAAATGTGAATAAACCAGACACAAAAATGTATCAGAGTTGAGAAAGCAAATCCAGCCTCAAAACAATTTCATCCTCTGCTATTTGCATAGTTGATTTACTACAAAATGTTATTTGTTTTAACTTTTTCAGCAACCTCAGTGAGACAGAGAGGTGGATTTTATTGTCTTTAGGTTACAGGTGAGGAAACTTCACCCCAAAGGTAGAATATTGCTTGCTCAGCGCCCCTCATCTCCTCTGTGGTCAGGCCGGCTGGAGCTCAGTTCTGCTGACTCTTAGTCTGGGGCTCTTTCAACTCTATCACATTTTAAGAGGTATAACGATTGTTACTCTAAAGCCAGGCATTGATATGACAGCTCAGTGCAGGGGAGGGGCGGGGGAAGCAGCAGACTTTGCCACTGAGTTCACCGATAGCTCGAGATGCGCTAATATCTCATTCAGGGCCAAGCACACTTGAGACACAAAGAAGCACAGCTCGGCTCCATCCATTTGATTTTTCTTTGGGCACAGCCCTCTCAGACAATCAGGTACAGTACCCTCCCTTGCATGGTTGATGGCCTTTCCTGAAGGCTATCAAACATATCTGCTGAGACTGCACTAAATAAAATGGCTGTCACCAAGCCATCTGGTACATTTGAGCTTTCTTCCCCCCTCTAAGATGCAAGTTTTCAGTTTGCACAGCACTTCAAATTCTTAATACACTTGACTGAGTCATTAATATTTCACTTTCATTACCATGTATTAATAACACGAGAATTTAGAATGATCTTGTTCATCTAACTCCTAGAAAACAAATAATTACATTCGTGCATATTGATTGTCAGATAACTAAAGATGTTTAGCCTGGGGCTATGAGAAATCCACCAGCAGGCCCAGTTTTGGTTCTTAGCCATGTTCAAAGTATATCAAGCTGATGTCTGTGACACACCAGAGACAGCAGGAGCGTAGGTCTGGGAGTTAGAAGGGGCAGCCTTAAATGGACCCCATACAGGTCTTTGTAATTGTTTACGATAAGGTTTCTTCAGTAGAGAGTTGAAAGTCCTGAAGGATGCTCAAGGGAAATACTAAGAATATGAAACTTTGTTCTCTGATGTTTGGTCTAGCTTTATTTTGTAGTACGTGGTGCTGGAGGCTTCTTATCTTCCCTTTCCTCCTCTTTATCTTGATTAAGGATGGTAGGTTCTAATGGTGGAAAGTGCCATAGACACTTCAGTGAATAAACATTTTTTTATTTTTAAGAGTAAGTATGTGTCTACCAAGAACTTGTTACTAAGCTAGGTCATTAGCAATTTAGCATGGATAGAACAGTGTTGTTCCCTGCTTACTAGTGGGAGAGACAGACAATATGCAAGTGAGCAAACTGATAAACAAGAAGGCTGTTCTGATATGCATGGGTAAGGAGAGAGGAACTTCTTTAGATGGAGGTCAAGAAAGCCTATTCCAAGAGAGGATGTGTGGGTTAAAAAGAAGGATGAGAAGTCATATGACGAACTAGGGGAAGTGCATAATGGACATAAGGAATGGCTGTGCAAAGACCACAAGGCAGAACAGTGCTTAGCTGGCTCCAGAAACTGAAAGAAGTTCAGAGGGATAGAGAAAAAGGGAAAATGGCATGAGATAAGATTCAAGAAATAGCCAAGGGCCAGATTATGTAAACCCTTGTAGGCCATGATCAGAGGTCTGGATTTTTTTCTAAGTGCAGTGGGCATGCATTGAAACCTTGAGGAGGGTAACACAAGGGTGTAACATTAGGGGCTGAGAGAAAGGTAGGAATCTAGTTCCTGGCTTTAGACACCTGGTGGGTGGTAATACTGACTTCTAAGTCAAGGAGGGGTTGGGAAGGGAGAAGAGAGGCAAGAAGAGAGATTAGATAAGAGTGATCAGATAGGAGAGGAAGTTTAAATCCAGTCGTCTCAAGTAGAGCGATCATTTGTCCAAGTGTGCGCTGAACTGTCTAATTTATGGCTGTTGTCCTACAGTTTTTGTTTTGTTTTGTTTTGATAGAGTCTTGCTCTGTCTCCAGGCTGGAGTGCAGTGGCACGATCTCGGCTCACTGCAATCTTCGCCCCCCAGGTTCAAGCGATTCTCCTGCCTCAGCCTCCTGAGTAGTGGCGATTACAAACATGCTCCACCACACCCAGCTAATTTTTGTAGTTTTAGCAGAGATGGGGTTTCACCATGTTGGCCAGGATGGTCTCGATCTCCTGACCTCGTGATCTGACCTCCTCAGCCTTCCAAAGTGCTGGGATTACAGGTGTGAGCCACCACACCCAGCCGTCCTACAATTATTAATTGTGTCTCCTTTTACTCTCAAAAACATATCAGTATCTGGACATATTAATTACCTACATTTCTCCAGTTCCTCTCCTGGTTTTATAATGTCCTTGGCATAGGGAAGAGAACTCTATCATCCTAGCAGTTTGCTTTTCATGCCATTTTCTGGCCACTTCTCTTTCCAGAGTGGGATGTTGGTGGTTCGGTCCACACGAAGTATATTTCCCTCTCCTGCTAACTGATGCTCCTCACCATTGCCCACTCCCCATTACTATAATATCTCCCTATTAAGTTCCAAAGTTTCTTTCAAATATCAGTTGGCACAACTTGCCTGGGGAAAAGCTCACTACTCTAACCTAGGAAACTTTCTTTCTCAACCCATCCTTTTCCAGGAGATACAGAAAGAGGTTGTGGACAGCAGCTGTGGTTTAGGTGGAGAAACCTCCGCAAAGCTGATGATAGCTGAGGTTTTTCAGGACTCTTGTGCTCTTGGACACACAACCTCAAACATGGACTTTGTGCCAAGATTGTTCTCCTTCTTGAATCTCTAAAGCAAGGCAGGTACAACAACCATTATTGCCCTTTCTTAGTCTCTGAATTGATATCTTGCCCCCTCAAACCAGACGTATCAAAATTTAAACTCAGGATTTACCAGCCTAATTAGTCTTAAATAGGGGTGACATTTTTATGCTCAAGACTTCGTCTTCCTCCAGTTCTCTTTTGTTTGTTTCATGCTTTTCCTTTATAGATTCCCTAAGCTTTAAAAACACCGAGCAATTTGTACTACTGTAGATAACAGGCTCTTACATTAGGTCTTTGTACATGGAGTTCTTTCGGCTTGTAGCCCAGTAACCTTCATCTGCCTGACCAATTGCTATTCAACTTTCAAGGTTAAGTGCACTGTTTTCAATGAAATCTACATCTAATTATCATAACATCTGCATTGCCGAGATTGGGCACAGGAGCAAAGAAGGAAAATAAAGCACCTGGATCTATTGGATTAGGTGGTGGTAATATAGTGGAGACAGGACCATTATACTTTATCCCTGGACTACAGGGGCAGAAAAAGCACAGCTTCAGGCATTTGAGTATGTGACATCTCTCTTTCTCAGGATTCACACAAGCACCTTCCACTCCTTCTACAAAGCTCCTCTAGATCCCCAAACCTTCTTATTTGGACTTGAAGATCATAGCCTTTTCTCCTTCCCTGAAATCTGTGAAACGAGCAGAGAGGACGTTTCATGAAAAAAGCTGGCTTAGAAGGGAGCACTCTTTTTAATAAGCAGATGGTCTCTATAGATGAGGGAGTGTTAACATTAAAAACATATGCTTGGTACCAGGGAGGGAGAAACACAAAAGAGGATCGCGACGCACATGGTCTCTGTAAACAAGTAGTCTTTGTGGAAGTTCCCCATGTGAGGGAAACAGCTTTACAGGGTGGTATGAAGAAACTTGCTTGAATAATTCTGACTTCATCTGCAAGACTGTTTACCTGACATGAATTATAATAGCACATTACTGAGAAACGACATCTGCAGAGATGATAGCTAGATGAGCTTGTGTTTATTTGTTTGGTTTTGTTTTACCAATTCATTTGATGAAATAAAAGCATTAGAAAATAGTCACCATGATCTTGCCCTCAATCTTTGTGTTTGTAGCAGAGAAATAAAACTGACTTTGTGTCAGCATTTGGTATCTGCTATGTAAATATATAACATTTATAGAAGAGAACAGAAATAGGTATAAAGACAGTCCATACCTATTACTCCAATGATGCAATTTCTAATGTGCTACTTTGATTTTAGAGCATAAATCTGTCAAAAATGGAGAGAAGTGAGTAGACAACAAAACGTACCCATGTCAAAAATATTTAATTGCTTATGGATTAAATTTAGCCTGAATGGAAATTGATATAGAGGCATCATTGTATTTTGATAAGATTAATCTATTTCTCCCTTTTTTTACATTAAAAGAAAAACACTTCTAGTGATGAGAAAGAAGAACTGAACTAAATCTATAGTATAATGAAATGAGCACTGGAAAAGGAGTTAACAGATCCGGGTTCTGCCTCTAACTAACTGGGTGACCTTGGTTAAGGTCATTTTATTACCACTGGCTTCATTTCTTCAATTATAAAAAAACAAGTTAATATAAGTCAAGGATCACAGACTCAAATTTCTATGTGGCCCTGGCTGGTGTCATACATGAGTAAATCTTCCTGGGGGTAAGACTGTAGACGGTGGTAGGGCTTGTGATGAAATGGAGTGAGCATGCCTCCTTTAAATGGGCAGCTGCTGCCAAGCAGCAGCCAAATATTGCTTTGAGAGTTATGGAGGAACGTGTTTCCAGAGCTTCTAATTTTTCAGTTTTTTAAGGTAGAAATCCTGATTTTGTGCAGAGTAGCTCAGTGTTCAAAGTAAGCAATTCATTTAAATAAAAAAAAAGAGAGAGAGAGAAATAATATAAGGGTCAAATAATTATGAGGCTCCATGAGCTAAACATGAGAACTATAGTCTAAATGATCTCTGGGGTCTTTTCTAGTTTTAAAATTCAAGGATTCTAGGGCAGAAATTGCAGCAATAAGGAATTTACTTCTACTTAAAACAGATCGCGTCATTTTTTTTAATGGTCTGAGAAGAAAAAGGCTGCCAGATATGTGCTGTGTTAATTCAAGGATGGAGGTGCTAAACGAGTGGGGGCTGGATGGCCACTGCTTTGCTGGGGATGTGGTAGAGGAGATATCCATATTGGAGGTGTGTATCTGTGTATGTGATTGCATGGAAGTATGTGTATTTGTGTGTGCATATATGTGTATTGGTAAAAATGGGGAAATTAACCAAATTATTCCATCAGTTCTTTCTGACCCTGTGAGTCTATGATTGTAGCTTTGTACTCATTCTCACTTTCTCTTTCTTTCTCTTTTGCTCTTCTCTTCTTGCCCTTATTCTTATTATTTCTCTGATTTTTCAAGTAAGGGGTCTGGAGACTTAAAAATCTGGGTAGGAATGAAAGATGTGACAAAGAGTTTGAAGGAAAGTGTAGAGAAAAAGAGGAGGGAAATAAAGGGAGGTGAATTACCTGCAGATACTGTAGTTAGGAAAGTCTGTTATTTCAAGCTTGACTTATCTTTACTGTGGACATAAAATATGATCAGGGAGTGTGATGTCAGTGCATCCACTTTCAATAATTGATATGATGAATAATCTCAACCTTCCAACACCTTCTGTATCTCCCCACATCTCAAGAAACTTCATTCATCAGCCACGTTTGAAATGTTTAAGTAATCTCAGTGATGTATGGAACCCTGACACTCCCTTGTTAGAAATTTGTGCTACTAACATTCTATCAAATTAAAAAGCCACTGAGCTCTTGTGCATAAAATTATCATAAATTACCTTCTGAAGGTTCATTGCTGTTTGGAATGTTTAATTGCTCACTCAGCTGAACTTTAACAGCTCAGGATTATTAATCAACTTGTCAAAAGGTTTTTCATTATGTAGTCTTTAGATGGAATTGGGCAAGGTACAAACTTGTGCTTAAGTTGGTCTGATTGTAGCAAATTGCCAATAAATCTTGATAGAGTTTGGCATCTTTTGTTCACTTATTTTGATATTTTTACCAAGGATTTTTAGGGAAACTGGCTTCTCCTACAGTTTTCAATAGACTAAACGAATTCCCCTTTAAAGCAGAGAATTTTTCTGACCATCTAAGGGCCAATGAAGGCAGATAGATGTAAGACACTCTACTTATGAGTGACCTTATACACTCCTATTGAATTATGAAAAGAATGAGTGATAAACTTCAAAATGTTATTTATATTTCCTTTGTGACCTCTAATGTTATTTTATAGTAATCTGTTTATAAACAGTGTTTGAAGGAATAGGATGCTTTAAATTAATATTGTTCAGTGTACTCTTATAGTGAAGCCAGGGCTGTCTTATTTTCCAAGGAGCGGGTTCACCTTAGTTAGCAAAGCCATATCACAGTCTAAAGATTATTACTGAGTTGTCATTTCTTCAACTATCAACCCTAAGCCTAAAAACAATTATTTAAAACTCAATGCACGTGGTCACTACTTTCATAAGCTCAGGAGTATGAAAAGTCTTCAATGAAAATTTTTTACGGTACATAATTATTCCCTGTTCTCTATTTTTCTCTCTCTGTAATTTTTTGAATTGCACAAATATCTGAAAATATTAGCATGGAAAATCATGTTTTTCTACTGGCTATATATTTACACATTTATAAAGTAAATTTGTTTCTGGAAACCCAATAAATCAATAACATCAACCAAAGTATGTTACTATAGCAATTGGTGGTGGCTGTGGTAAGGTAGTGGTGGTGTTAAGAAGGGTAGTATTCTGAGCCTCCTGATAACATTGGCACATATGAGGTATTTGTGAATGCCTGCCTCCTATAGCCACAAAAGTAAAAACTGGAATCTCATGATGCTGTCACTGCAATTGAAGCTGTAGGGCCACCCAAGGGATGACTAATCTTATTAAAAAGACCATTGGTACTGAAAACTAATCCTTCTTGGTTGGGAAATAAACTGCCTTTGCCAGAAATTATTTGAAGAAAAAATCTTGAGTGAGGTTTCAGTATTTGCCTCATTACTTTTCATGTGGCAAAGAATGGAAATAAGATACCCACTGAAAAAACAATTTAGATGCAACTGCATCCTGAGATGACTAAAGATTCTTCTCCCTGCCCGCATCCCTCTCCACCCACCCACCCAAAGCCAGCATGACATAATTTTCTCCGAAATCTCTATGAGTAACATGTGGTAATGTTAAAACCAAGACTCTATTAGTTACTCTATGACTTTTGTCTTGCCATCGCTGCATTTATAATTTCCTACCCTCTTTCAAACAAAATAGAGTGGTGCAGTTAAGGAGGAAAAATAACATATAGTTTGAGAAAGGCTGCATTAATTAAATGAACATAAATGGGTAACAGTGCGCTGCTGACTGAACATTTGCATTAAGAAGAGAAGACTGGTGCTGGAATGCACATCTTTTGTAAAAATGACACAGTGAATATTTCTTCGTCATGATTATGGTATCACTTAAGATTAATTGGGCTGCAAGTAACAGAAAACCCAACAAGTAGTGACTTCATCAGAGTTTCATTCTCCCCATAGAACAAGAAGTTTGGAGATGTGCTATTGCTGCTGTTGATTTAGTTATTCAAAGATGCTATTTAGAACCCAAGCTGTTGGCTGGGCGTGGTGGCTCACGCCTATAATCTCAGCACTTTGGGAGGCCGAGGCAGGCAGGCAGATCACGAGGTCAGGAGATTGAGACCATCCTGGCTAACACGGTGAAACCCCGTCTCTACTAAAACATATAAAAAATTAGCCGGGCGTGGTGGCGGGCGCCTGTAGTCCCAGCTACTGAGGAAGCTGAGGGAGGAGAATGGCGTGGACCCGGGAGGCGGAGCTTGCAGTGAGCCGAGATGGCGCCACTGCACTCCAGCCTGGGCGACAGAGCGAGACTCCGTCTCAAAAAAAAAAAAAAAAAAAAAAAGAACCCAAACTGTTTTTCTTGTCTACTGCCTTTATTGTGTGCTGACTTTTTGTTTACTTGCTTGTGACTCCATGGTTGGGAATGGTGGTTTCAGTCAATTAACTGTGTCAGCCACAAATTAATCAATTTTATTTAGCATGAATAAGATGAAATGTCACTGGTGAAGACTCTACTAATTTTTTTTGATTAGTTAAATTTTCACTCTAACTCCTCTATATTTAACAGAACGATTTAAAACTTGCATGAAAGCTTAGAAAATACAATCTAATGACAGATTAAAAGAAGCTTATTAAAGAAAAGTTGAAAGAGTCTTTTCTCTTCTCCAAGTATAGAAAAGATGACTAGGAAGACATTGACCAGCTGCTTTATTTTTCCAATACACAGCAAGTTAAAAAAAATCCTATTATTACATGTGAAAGAATTTGCTACCAACGAGGATTTTGGAGTCCTGGAATGGTTGACTTCTTTGGAAAACTGGAAGAGCACCTTAGAAAAGAATGTATTTGAATTAATTTAGGCAAACTTTTTTGAGTAAGGTTACATGACATGATCTCTTGAGGTCCCATTCAATTCGAAGACTCTCTGGTTCTGTGATGCTAAATGTTGGAATGATTGACTAGAATGCCTTAAGACTAAATTCTACTCATTTATTTCAGTATCACTTATGGAAAAAAAAAAAAAAACCCTAGAAATTACCACTTTATGCACTGGTTATAGCAGCCAGCATTTCCCCCAAGCTTTGTAGTGATGCCTTTTGGAGACTAGAGTGGAACTTATAGTGTAAATTTTCTTTAGTGCATGGATTATTGATTTAATACACCATGACAATCTATTTTGTCAGACCTGCTACTACATGGGTTCTGAGTCAGCAGGCAGACGAGCCTTATAAAATATTTGCTGTTTTCAAAAAGTTGCTGCATAAGATGAAATTAAAGCTCAATAGTGTTATAGTCAGTTATTTGGTAAGTAAGGTGATCACAACCCAAGAGACAGAATCATTAGAGGAAAAATGAAGTAGTCATTTTGATGTTTGCTTTTGCTTCTGTCACCGGAATGGTAAATTTTAACCTAAAGGAAGAAAACAACAAATTTTGGATCTTTTCAGGATGTATAATATAAAGTATGAAATAATATCCAGTTGGGTTCTTGGTTATCAAAGGTGGGGTTGTCAGAGTCTGGAAAACAGGCTCTAATTTGGCTATTTGGTTGCAGGCAGTATATTGAGTAGCAATGGAAAGCAGGATGGGCAGAGAGAAAACCAAACGGTGATGCAGTCCCAACAGTAGTTTCAAGCAATTCACAGGGAGCATGGGATATTCCTTTAGAGATATCCCAAATGGAGGCAAGGGAATTACATTTTTGTCCCCCTGCATTGCTCAATCATTGGATGTGATCTTTCCCTGGGGAGGGAACATAAACTTGGTCAAGCAGGTTCCTTTGGTCAAGGGTAATTCTTGGGGAGGATCAGCGTTGAAGAGATAAATAGCTTGGCCCTGAGGGAGGTGGGGAGGCACACTCCACAGCATCTAGTAGAGCACACTCCTTCCGCCACTTGAATTCATTTGTTTCATGGAGTAAATTCACCCTATCTGGGAAGAGCTACTCTCTGTACTTGCTTTCTTTTCTTGGGGAAATCTTAAAGAAAAAGGTTAGAGGTACAACAGCCCGAGGCAGTACAGCTTGTCTCAAAGCTGTACCTGATACTCATCAATGCTCTGCTCAGGTATGCATTTCAGACTTCCCTTCACCATTGTTGATTAATTCTGCCAGGCCAGGCCACTTACCTGGAAGGGTCACCAAACTCTCAACTATGACCCCAAGGTCACTGGGATCTTCTCAGGCCATGGCTGAGGTACTTGTCCATTTATTATTAAAACTGGCAACTGGAGTGCCAAGATATGCCCCAGTGGATCACCTAGGCACCAAATAACAACTACTCCTTCTCCTTCTCCTTCTTCTTCCTTTTTGAGACTAGGTCTGACTGTATTACCCAGGCTGGAGTACAGTGGTGTGATCATAGCTCACTGCAGCCTCACACTCCCAGGCTTCAGTGTTGCTCCCACCTCAGCTTCCCAAAGGGCTGAGATTACAAGTATGCATCACTCTGCCTAGCCCCTTGACCTGTGTGTGAAAACAGATGAGCTTCCTCCTGATCTTCAAGGTAAATTGTCTCTGTTAGGATGGTGACTCTTCTCCTTACCTGCTGGTCTGAGGAGCACAAAGTGACCAAGAGTCACCTGAAACTTAAAGTTTAATGGGTTGCTTAGCGGGTCCCAAGAGTCAAAATCCCATTTTAGATTTTGCCCCATAGGACTCTGGTACCAAGTGTCACAGTTCAGGGTCTTGGGGGAACAGACTTTACAGAGGCGTAGAGATTTGAATGCAGGAGTTTTATGGAGGTGCTGTCTCAGAATCAACACCTGTGAGGGAGCAAGGGCCACGTGATTCGGCAGCTGAAGATGTTGAGCTACAATGTGGTTGTAGTAGCAGCCTCTGACGATCCCACAGGAAGTATTGAAGCTAGGGTTATCCTTTAGAGATGTCCTAAATTGTGGAAAAGGGCTTGGTAACCTTGCATTGACCAGTCACTGGATACAAGCTATCCCCCAAAGAAAACATAAACTTGGGCAGTTTTTGTTGACCAAGGGCAATTTCTGCAGAGAGACACAGCTGTAATCTGTGTTGGGAGAAAGAATCCCTCAGTCCTGAAGGGTATTCCGGAGGTATATGGCAGCATCTTCCACCTTGATTCCAAATTTACTGTACAGCTTGGATAAAACCCTCATTTAGAGTCAGGTGACTTTTATACCTTCCTTCCTTCATTATGAGTATTTGGTAAATCACTTTTGAACACATGAATGATTCAAATGTTTGAGGGTTTAGCATGTCCTCACACTCTGCGATGTATGTCCTGGCGATACAGATAGAGGAGTCAAGCACAGTCTGCCTTTAAATTTGATGGGTGACATTCGTCTCTCTGCCCCTTACTGAAAAAAAGATGTATGCAGGCAAGTTATTTAAAATCATGTGCCTCTGTTTTCTTACCTGTAAACTTGGACAAACAATGCTTTTTCTGTTCCCCTCAAGATTATGAGAATCAAAGCAGTCTGTTGAGGTTCTTGGAAGATATAAAAAGTGTTTCATGACTTTGTGTATAGAATCATTCTTATACAAGTTGTTAATATTTTACAGATAATGGACAAATAAGTACTTAATTTTATATTGACTGAATTTGTGCTGAAGTAGACCTTGAATGTTATTTGAACATTTTTGGAAGGATGTTGTCAGAGGTATTAGCTTGGGAATAAAAGTCACAGTGAAATATCTGTTATTTGCATTTTACTATGTTTCATTTCAGTGTTATTACTGTACTGAAACAATGTGTCAAAGTACACATTTGGACAATCTAAACTCTTGGATGAAATATATAATTAACAAAATTTAATGGCATCACATTTTTGGGTCATTTTAACAGTTAATATCTGTTTCTTGCTTTTCTAATAGTAGTAATTTTTTCCATTTCTCTTCATTTTCTTTCCAAATAAAATTATCTTTTTTCAAATTGTGTGAAATACAAATGAGTTTTTAAATCAGTGTGATAAATGTTAGCTGAGAATTTCATCTGAAAACTGAAGTCTCAACACTTAGACAGAGAGAACTTGTAGTAGAGAGGTTTGGCAGAGCCATTTCATATCACACCTGTTTCCATACCACAGGCTGACAAAATGTAAAGTCAATAACAATTACTGGACACCTAAAACATGCAAAGCCCTGGGCCAGTTGGCATGAAGACAAATAAAGATGAATAAGACTTATAAAGACATATAAGCCCCGTGGTCTTCAGGGGCTCATATTATAGTGAAATATGTTCACCTTCGGTTAGGCACAGATAAGAAAAATGCGTTTACCAGATCAACTTAGGGGAGGGAGGATGGAAGTAAATGGCTTATAATTCTGACTAGAATAACGAGGTCAAGGAAACATCAAAGCATTTTGACGTTTTCTCCTCCAACTTTTAATCTTCCTAGGAAGAACTGGCTTCCTAAGACTTTATTTTACATCTCTTTCTCTCTCTGTCTAGTCTGTCTGTCTGTCTGTCTGTCTATCTATCTATCTATCTATCTATCTATCATCTATCTAACTCCTAGAATATATTAATTGGCACTAAGTATAGACTAAAACAGAAGAATAAAATCAGAGCCTATCATTTACCCTTTGAATCACAAAATGGCCTCATCCCTAAAAGCCAGTTGCCACAAATGCTGAACTGTTTGTGAGAAAGGAGATGGGCCGTAACATTTTGACCTGAATATAACAGCCACCCTGGTGCAGATAATTCACAAAATTCTGTTTTGGGAAAAAGCATACTTTGCCCGGATTTTTTTTTTTTTTTAAGCCAGCTATATCAGACAGAGAGAAGTTCTCTATAGCTTGGAGGATTGTTTGATTTTTAAGCCACTTTGCCTGCTGAAGATTTGCCTATGCCCTGATATTGAGGGTGCTGCACATAGCCCAAGGCCAAACACAGCAGCAGCAACCAGACTGCCAAGCTTACCCTCACCATATACAGTAATAGGTGATTAACAGATTTCTTTCAATTTTGTAGACCTTATAAGGTTTGAAAAAAATTGTTTCACAGGTGGTGAGAAGTAAGTCAGTGCCTTGGTGAAGGAAATGCCTGTCATGAATGCACGGCCCTCAGAGGACTAAACAATATTCAATCCTTGTCCTTAAGTAAGTCTTATAAAACTCAAAATGCAATAAGGTAAAAATCCAGGAGCAAAGTCTTGGTCATCCATGCCATTCATATTTCCTAGTATTTCTACGAAGTAGTTTAGTGGCATCTATTAGGCTGACAAGGAATAGGTTTTATTTTACCAGGCAGAAAAATTTTCTAAGGATATCAGCAATGAAACATGTATTGCAGAATTAAATAGCTTCAAATGAGCAGTTGGAGGGCAATGTAGAACACCTGGTAGACAGGTAAATCAGTGTGTAAAGATGTGGAAGGAATCTTAAGCATCTGCTTTACCAAGCAAATCCAAAACCTGGACTGGAAGAAGAACTTAAGGATGAAACTCTGAGGCAGTTCATGGGCTGTGCAGATAAGTATATTTGATTTCTTAATAAAATACAACATTTATAGAACTAAGCATTGGTTGCAGTTTATTGGCACTACATATTATTTAGCATTTATAAATGAGAACCTGTCAACTCCAAATTGCCCACATGCATAAAAGGAAGCCTAGGCACTGACAATTTCAGACAACGATATTTAGAAAATCATACTTAATTTCAACAAGTATTTATTGCATGCTTACTTTGTCGAAGGCACTATGCTGCTCTATCAGGTTCTTTCTTCAGGCAGTAGGATAAGACAATGTCAATCAGCTAGCATTACATTTACAAGGTATATGTAGTAAGTGCCTAAAAGAGGTGCAGAGGAGGGAGGGAGTTTATCTGGGAGGGAGTTTATCCAGGAGGGCAGATTGTGAAAGACATTGTGGAGGAGACATAGTGCCATTTTGACAAGAAAGTTATGGGTCCAAGGAGAATGTTTCTAGATGAGAAAATAAGAGTGAAACCAAGATTGGTAAGATAGGAAGTGAGAGGCATGTTTGGGACATCAAGAATAGGTCATTTTTGCTTGGTTGCTACAAGAACAGTTGCAGGGAGATAGGAATTTAGTCTGAAAAGGAAGTTGGGTAATATTGTAAAGTGCTTTCAATTTTAGGGAAAGAGATCTACTTAATGCTGTATAACAGGGCTTCTCAACCTTAGCCCTGTGGATATTTCAAATCAGATAATTCCTTGTTGTGAGGGGCTGTCTCGTGCATCATCCCTGGCTTAGTGGCATTCCTTCCTTCCTTATTCCCTCCTCTTCTGACAATGAAAAATGTCTCCAGATTACAATATTCCCTGGGGGTCAAAATAACCCCCAGTTGAAATCCACTGCTGTAAATAATGGGAATCAGGGAAGTTTGGGAGCTGTAATCGGATATGCCTCTCCTTACTTTCCACATCTAATCCATCACCAAGTAATCAAAACTGTTTCTAAATACCTCTTGTATTCTTTTCTTGCATCACTGTTGCCACTGACTTAGGAAAGACCTTCCATCATTTGCACAGAGATTCCTGCAATCGCCAATGAGCAGCTCCATGTTCTAGAACTTTTCACCTACAAACTATTTTTTCATACCCTTTTTCAAAATACAAATCTGATTATGTCATCACTTTACATAAAATGCTTCAGACTCTCCATTGCTTTCATGGTAGAATTCAAATCTTTAACATGGTCCTTCCTGTCTGTGCAACCTCACAATTCCTTCCATGGAATCACATGTCTCAGCCATATACCAGACTATTTAACTTTCTTTAAAGTGTCACACTTTTTTATATTGCCACGTGTTTTCACATGGTGTTCTTTCTGTCTAGAACTCTACTCTCCCTGCTTGATGGGTAATGCTTAGTCAATGTAAAACTCATTTCAGTAGTAATCTCATCCAAGCATAAGAAAACCCCTCCTGCCTTAGTCACCTTTAACCCTAACATACTTCTGGAACCACTCTACTTTGTGTTATTGTGTCCTCGTGCCAATCAACTCAACTTCTATCTATTACTGTCTACAATTTTGACTCCTCCACTGGAATGTACTTTTCCTGAAGGCAAAAACTAGCTGTGCCTTTTTTTTTTTTGAGACCCAGGCTGGAGTGCAGTGGCGTGATCTTGGCTCACTGCAAGCTCCGCCTCTGGATTCACACCATTCTCCTGCCTCAGCCTCCCATGTAGCGGGACTACAGGCACCCGCCACCACGCCTGGCTAATTCTTTTGTATTTTTAGTAGAGACGGGGTTTCACCATGTTAGCCAGGATGGTCTCGATCTCCCGACCTCGTGATCCACCGGCCTCGGCCTCCCAAAGTGCTGGGATTACAGGCTTGAGCCACTGCGCCAGGCCTAGCTGTGCCTTTTTTTGTATATCCACAGTATATGTGGTGTATCCACAGGATTTGTTTATCCGCAGTAGTCATTGTCACCTTAAAGCTGTGGTCTGCGTATTTCCTAAAAGGGAAGTGATGCAGTTTTGGCTGATGGTCCTTAGCAACCAATATACTCTCCAAGGAGCTGGTCTTTTGTAGAGGACTTATACATAAGGGCTTGCTGGCCTTGTGAATAATCTCTGCTTTTTCCTACTTTCTCAAACAAGAAGAATCAACCAAACCACAGCAGCTGCTAAAATACATGGGCTCATCGGTATTTCTGTTTTGTGGAGGGACTATATTCCAATTTACAAATAAAAATATCCTCTGCTAGCTATGTGATTATTTCGGTCTTCAGTTAGATGAGAGTCATTAACCTGAAGCCCTTGGAACTCTGAGTGTGCCAGGTAAGGTTTGTGATCCCACACAATTGTTTTCTAAGAGAGAATACATAATACTTTTAAATGTATAATAGATTTTTTAAAGAAGTCAGCATGCTAAAAAGGTTAGAAGTAATTTTCTTAAAGTCCCTTTACAGAGAACACTAAATCTCAAGTAAAATTTGAAACCTTTGCCTTGTATAGAATCCGTTTGTTAAATATCCAAAGATTATTTGACCACAAACACAAAAGAAAGATCCAAGTGTGGTAAAAAATAAAAATTCAAAATTAAAGTACTAGCTTAAAAATAAGCACAAAAGGCCCTAGGTTCTTTTCTCTCTTAATAAAAGAAAAGGAACAATAAGATAAGTTGGACGCTGATTTTCTGGAAACAATTTCAGCATCTGTAAAAGGTCTACACTGTTTTCGAATGCTGGCTACTCCCAGGTCTGACATGTGCCACCTTAATCAACACTTTGGTGCGGGTGTAATGGAAAACATGTTTTCTCTGCCATAACTCTAGTGTAAGTTTATGACATCAGCCAAATGGGACAGACAGTCTGAATCCTGCGATAGACAGGCCTTCTGACAGCTAAATAGAGGACACCCTGCTCATGAAAGATAGTCTTTATAGATACGACAGCCTCCAAGTGGAAAACTCTCTCTTGGAATAGAGAAATTTGGCACAACTTTTCCCAGAAACTATGCCAAAGATCTTTAATACTAGAGGCAGTTCTCATAACCATAAACTCTATTGGTTACTCTACTGACACAAGTGCTTAGTGCTTTTTCATCTAATCAGACTTGAGTGTGGAAACAGCCCAAGGTTTTCTCGGGTGTTTATATTATTTCAATGGCACTTCCTTTGATTTACCTAAGGGATGTTTTGTTTTAATTAAAGTTTATGACCAAAGATGGGCTGAAAAAGTATTGACGTGGATGTACATTGTTTATGGGTTTTGAATACAATTATGTCAACCGTAAAAATAGACCAAACAATTTCGCTTGTCCGCCAAAAATCAATTCTTGATCACAGGATTTCAGGTCTTCATTTTGTTTTCATTTACATTAATAAAAAGTACTTGCTGATCATTAACTGGAGAAAACTGTAAAGTCAATAATTCTGGAAACTAACATTTATTAAGTTTCAATAGGAAATGTAATGAGGAGATCTGATGTTGGTTACATTCTGGACTCTTTCCGATTAGTTGGCTCTCCCTCCAAAGCAAATGTACTAAAAATAAAATGACTTCCTTTTTGATGTCAATTATAAAGTGTGTATATTTTGCCTCTTTTTGTCTTTTAGGTTTTGATAAGATTTGGCAAGATTGTACCTATGAACCTATGTGACACCTGCCTCAGAAATCATGCCAAACGTCATAAGGTCACCATCCATTTCCTTCACACTCTCTTTGCTTTTGTGTACCAAGTTCCAAAATTAGAAGCAAGAGAAATGATGTACTGAAGAATGCATATTTATTGAGGACTCTTATTAAAACCAAACAAGTTCTCACAGGCAAAATATTGGATTAAAATGGCTTCCAAAGCATACCCATCAACTTCTTGACAGGTCATAATAGCATCTGAGTACAGAACCGTGATTCTCAGAACAAGATTTACAACTACTGATGCTTTCCTCTGTGTTTACAAAGATATTGAGAAACACAGTAGCTAGGGCCCCTGCTTCAAGATGACCAAGTATCTGTGGTCTCAGGTCTGCAGTTGCTCTGTACCCTCCTCACATTCAGCAACTACAGCAGTATGAACCTTGGATTGTGGTCCTCAAAGACCCTCCTTGGTCACGTATGTGTTTCTAAGAAGACATGAGCATGGTGACACGATTGCTGTTTTATTTTACCTTGCTGAAGGCATTTGTACCACAAAAATGAGTTTTTAAGTGGGACTTTGGAAACAAAGGCATTATTTGAGAATATACAAATGACATCATGAAGATTTAATTTAATAAATTCCCCAAATTTTCATTTTAACCAAGAGCAGGGCATTTAAAGTCAGAGATCTAGATTCCATTTTTGGTTTCACTTTTTATTATTGCATGTTCTGAGCCAAGTCATCTGACAGCTATGAAACAGGGATACTAATACTTCTTTTTAAAAAAGTTTATATACATATATATATATAATTTATGGATACATAGTAGGTATAAATAATATTTATGGGTACATGAAGTATTTTGATACAGGCATGCAATGCATAATAATTACATTAGGGTAAATGGGATCATTTACCTCAAGCATCTATCCTTTGTCTTACAAACAACCCAGTTACAATCTTTTAATTATTTTAAAATGTGCAATTAAATTATGTTGACTATAGTTACCCTGTTATGCTACCAAATACTAAGGTCTTATTCATTCTTTCTAACTATTCTTTTATACCCACTAACCATCCCCTAGGGATATTAATACTTCTTTGTAGGAGAACTGAGGGCTTCTTTTCCAGAGGAATGCTGCTATAAATTGTTTGGGTTCATGCTGTTGTCACAGTGCTAAGGGCTGTGCCAGGTTAAAGGCTGGCTCACATATGAATGCGGCCCTTTTAAGTTGCTCCCCCACCCCCACTCCATGAACTTAGACAAGTCCCTTTAGGGGGAATAGGCCATCTCGCTTGCTAACATATGACTGGTGAAGTGAGAGTGACTTGGAAGAGGTCACCAGTGTCCAGACTGAAATCTAGGGCAGCTACTCCCTTGCTTTTACAATTTCTACTACTTCCCACTGGCATATGTATTCTGGTTTGGCTTTTTCTTTCATTAGAATGGCAAGATCTGATATTCAGTTTTGGATTGTGGTGGTAGGAGAAAATATAAGCCCTGAGAACTGCTTTCACTTTACTTGAGTCTACTTTGTTAGGGTGAAGGAAATCTTACACATGGCTCATACCAGAATTCTAGAGTCTTGTGTCAGTGTTGCGGTCAAAGCCCCAATTACTGTAGTAATAAATAGTTTTCCTCCCTTGAACTTTTCTTTTTTGTCTTAAATTCGGGGAATTTGTAGATGGTTGAGTGGTCTAGGACCAGACTTAGGTATTTAGAATCTTATTTCTTGGCCATTTATCTCTCAATAGATACATATCTACTGACATTCCATTTTGACATGATTTACATTTATCTCACAGGTGGTTTACAAGATTAGTTGGAATAATATATGTCAAAATATATGCTTCAGGCACTATAAATTATTGTACAAATATTTGTTATGTATTATTATTTCTTGCAGGCATATTGTACAGGTGTATTTCTACTTTTTATTATTTATTACAGCATGTTGTACTAGGGAGTTGACAATTGTTTATTAGTCACAGGTCAGTTCTTCAGCTTCTTCCTTCACTTGACTGTATTCATGTTTTTGCTTCTGTGCAGATCACGTATGTATTTCAGGGGCTTTCGGATTCTCTTTATACTTACACAATGACCAGCTATTATGTTTCAGGGGCTCTGTGGTCACAACTAGAAAAAGGTCTCTGGACTATGTTTTTTGCTGTTGTCCCCGAGGCAAGATAATGTCTTTTCTCACTCTCCTTTTACCTTTTTGGTTCTTTTCACATTGCTGCAGATATCTACCCCTTCTTGTCTCTGCCTTTTAACTCAGCTTGCCCTCCCATATCAGACTTCCTGGGAAGGTAAAAATGAATTGTAAACAATGCCAAGAATTTGCTCAGCACAGCCCTTTCCTACTGCTCTCCCTGCTGCTGTCACGGCCATGCCTTGATTTTCATTAGCTGCTTCTGATTCTCTCAGTTCAGGATCTCATTCGTATTTTTTTGGTGGGCTGGTGCGGGGAGCTACAGTGCTTTCATCACTTGCTAGGCTAACGCCTGCTGTCCCATTTGTTCTCCATTCAGGAGTGGAGAATTCACCACATTTTGAAGGTTACACCCATCCCTCAAGGGCCGGTTGAAAGAGTCTCTCAACATCAATGTTAGTTTCTCTTTTTATCCTCTTATGGCTTCTTGTTTGACTCTTCTTATGTCAACTACTCCCATTTTTCTTGCATTTATGTATGGGTTTGCCTCTCCCACTGGATTCAGAGTTCCTGAATGGGGTGGCTTTACCTTACTCGTCTTTGTTGACTCAGAACACTTGCATCATCCTTTGCATATGAGTAGTATGTGGGTAGAGATGTATGGAACTGGTTTATATTGAAATGCTCCCTCTGGCCAAGCATCCTGGTGCATGCCTGTAATCCCAGCTATCCAAGAGGCTGAGGTGGGAGAATCACTTGAGGCCAGGAGTTTGAGGCTATAGTGCAGCTGTGATGATTGTGCCTGTGAATAACCACTGCACTCCAGCCTGGGCAACATAGCCAGATCCTATCTCTAAAATAAATACTCCTTCCTGTCTTTGCACCCACACTGCTGTCTATCTCTGCAGGGTACTTCATACTCCTTTTATCTACATCATACTTATTTATCCTTCTCCTTTCTGTGTAAATGCTGCTTCCTCAGATATCCCATAGACTAGGTTAAGGGTTCTTGAGAAATGCTGTTAGCACATGTACTTAACTGTAACGAAGATTTGAGACACTTAAAATTATATATTCAGTATCTACATTCTCTGTTAGACCGTGAGCTCCATGTTGACAAAAATAAGACATAGCTACCTCGTTCACACTCTAAACCTACCATGGAGCAACTATCTGTTGATTTATTAAAATAAATTCACTGGTTTCTATTCTTTTAATTGTTATTCTTTTTTTTTTGTCAGAAGTTATCCCTTACTATTTGGCACATGGAAGCTGGAGCCAAATTATAAGTGCGTGTATCATAGCTCGGTCATCTACAAATGGTACACTCTTAACCTCTCTGTTCCTCAAATTCTTTATGCTTAAGAGGGAATCATAACAACATCTACAGTGAGGAATGTGGTATTAGGAGAGATAACGTGGCTCGCTCAGCAGAGCACCTATGTAAGGAACGTACTCAATAAGCATTAGTTATTACCACCATCCAGCCATCCTTATGGAAGGAAGAAAAGATAAAGATAATATGAGAAATTATTAAAACGACTCTTCTCTTGAGCTCTGGAATCTCATTTTCTCAACTCAAACTAACAATCCACTCAGAAGTGTGTGTTCACTCATATGTGCCACCCATTGCTCCCAAGAGGGTCCGTATTCCAATGAGATGTATTTGTGTAACTGGGGCCATGTGTTTGTGTGTATGCATGTGTTTGTGTGTGTGTGTGTGTGCGTGCAGGAGCATCCCTAAGACTAAGATTTGGTGATGGAGCCGCTGAGTATCCCTATTCCCTTACCCTACACCTTCACTCTGAGATCAGGACACCCTTAGGAAGCACTGAACTAAAATTGGCCCCAGCGCTTCTTTGCTTCCAGGGATAAATATTAGAGCTGATGTAGCAGCATCTTCAAGCATATAACTGTAGAATCAATGTGTAAGATCCTATTCTTTTAAAAGTGCTTTTTGAGAACTTTCATACAAGTTATACCGGGTTGTTTTTATGGCTACAGCCAATAACATTTTCCTTTTCTTCGTTTTCTTGACATTTTATCCAATCAATTAGAAGGCAAATTGCTCTTTGCTCTCAAAATGGCACGGCTTGCTTTCTTTTGAACCAGCTTATGAAAATGTCAGAAATCATTAAAGAAAGTGAAGAAACAAAAAACCACAAAACAAGCAATGTGGATTTTATGTTTAATTGGCATACAGCCCGTCCTTTAGCTCTAGTGTTTTTAAATTGTGTTTGTAAAGAGTAAGAGAAATTTCATGTTAATTACTCACACACCTTTTCTCATTTGACCCAAATAATTGCCCTGTGAGGGGGGAGGGGAAATTACTTTTAGACCCATGTTAGAGAGGAGGAACCTGTGACTCAGTGTCACTCAGGGTCCTGAGTAAATTTTAGAGTGATGAAATTCAGGTTCCCTGATTCCTACAGGTCCAGCCTCACCACTTACTAGTTCTGTGACTGTGGCCAAGTTACTTAGTCTTGTTGTCTCAGCTTCTTTGTCTGTGAAAATGGTGATATACTTCCATCTCAGGGTTTCTGTTAGGATTATTTAATTAGTTCTTTTAGAATAGTGCCCTTTACATGGTAAACATCCAGTAAGTATCGGATATTAACATAATACTACAAAATAATAATATCTACCTTTTAGAGTTGTAGAGAGGTTTCAATAAGATAATTCATGTAGACTCTTAGAACATTTCCTGGCACAAAATAAACGCTTAACGAATGCTTGGAATATTTTTAATACTATTTTTATGATTATTCTATTTGATCATGGTGATGAAATATCTAATCAACTGAGCCATCGGTTGGGGGTTGGAAGACTGAATTTTAGTCCCTCCCTCACTAGAATTCTGGTGACAACACCCAACATACTTTTTACTTTCCTTTACTATTGTATTTTTTACAATAAATTTTTACGTGTGCTTTAGATATGTAAAAACTCACAGCTGGATAAATTGATAAAAGGTCATCATTTGGCCATGAATACTATTGACCAGTTCCGTTCCGCAACTGCGATAAAGGAATACCAGTGTTTATTCTTCTCTGCCATTGTTAGGTATCATTTTATATGTAGAAGTTTTGGAGTTTGAGAGAGCATTTGAGGACATATGAGGCAAGACGCAGCTGAGGATAAACTTCATGCTTGGCAGCACTGCTTTCAACTCATAGCCTTCTCGTGCCTGTTATACACCTCTGAGACTTAGTTGCAGCAGCATATCTTGACACTAGGTTTGCCCAGGAAGTAAAATGTTTTAAACCAAATGGAATTATTGACAACAGTATTCAATTAGCTTTTTAGCTTTGCCCATTATAAACCACCAAATTCTAAGAAACTACTTCCATAGAAGGATGCAAACCTGCCTAGAAACATTTTATTTTTCACATTTCAGTTAGGCTTTCAGAGCTTAGTTTTGTGTTTGTTGAATATCAGTAAGTTATTCTTATGAGAAAATGTAGCCCACACTCACGAGGTTGTTGACCATGAGGCTTAAGCTTTTAGTATTTCAGAAAGAAATTTGAAAAGCCACACTGCCTTTGCTTGAGGTGTGAGATGTGATTAGCTAGTAAAACAACTTACCTTTCCAGGTCTTACCACCTAGTTCAAAAATGAATAGTGATTTTGAAAATCTCTAGTAAGAAGCTGCTTGGATGAGCAAAATAGATTTAGCTGCTGATTTGGATGTGCAACCATAAGATCTTCTGCATCTCTAGGTGTAAACTTCTATATCTTTAAATTCCTAGGTTGGAAGACAATAATATAATAACAGGTCAAGTTCTGCAGTATAGCTAGAGAAGAGAACTTTCTGACCTATGACATAATTTTAAATACTTCAAATTTGGATCTGAAACATCTAGTGCAGTTGTCCTTAGAGGCCAAATTCTTCAGGTAATTGCAAAGCACAGGGGTTCCTTGTGGTGTGTAGATACAGTTACCAATACAATGTCACCATATTTAGAGGGCATCTTCAATACCTTCACCCATGTTAATGTCACCCTATTTGTCTGAAAATCCAGTTGTTGAGTGGAAGTTTACTTTGGTCTTCTCCCCAAGGGCTTTCAGAGTAGTTAGTATAAAGTCCGGAAAAAAAAAAAAAAAGGGTAGATTGTTCTTAGCATGCAGGAAGGAAGTTGTCAGGCGGAAAGAGGATATGGGTCTGTTTGCATGCGAGGCTCAGTATTTGCTAGCTAGATATTTCCGCTGTGTCCACACGACAAGAAAATCCTTAGTTTCCTGTGCCGGACAAATAGCAGGAAAGGGTGTGAGGGTTATTGAATGACATTATCATGTTATAGCCTCATGGGTGAGGAAAGCCTGCTTATCAAAACTGATAGCAGCACAGGACTTGTTTGGGGAGGAGCCCCAAGGTGCTGGAGTCACTTGGGGCGTTTTTCCTCTTGGGTGCTGTGGATCACTTGGTTTTTGCAGACCCGACATTCTTCCTCTCAGATAGAAGGGACTGTTCTTACTCACTGGAAAGTTACTATCAGTTTCATTATTTGCCGTCTCCTATCTGGCAAACAGTTCAGGTGGAAAGGAAGTAAGCAACATTCAGCCTGATTGGTAAAGTAGAAGATATCATGTCCCGAAACTTGCAATCATCCCCAACCCACCCCAACCGTCTTAGGTCTAGCCATACTTAATCATGCTGCACACTCAACTTTATTCAAATGTGAATTTTGTTTAGTGCAAAGCCCATTTCCAATAACTGCTGGTGCAATAGCTTAAATGAACGTGAGAGTGAAAAGTACAATTCACTCTGCAACTTTAAAGGTTCCAGGTGTGAAAGTTGTTTCTTAATTTCTAGCTTTTCCGGTTGGAGAAATACACAGGTAGTGTCTACACTCCTGACCTGTGAATCTATTTAGATTGTTATTGATAAGTGTAACTGGGCATTAATATTTTTCTACAATTCCTTAGTAATTACTACTTTTAGCAATGACTACAATCCAGAATCAAGCAAACTCATTAAATAATGAGTAATTGTAGGTTCTTTCTTATTAGCAACTTACTTCTTATAATAAGCAGTTTAGCATTCTGGAAGCTTTCAAAATTTTGGAAAACACCATGAGCAAAAAAAAAAAAGGTTAAAGTAATGATATCCATATTTAGTAAAATGGATTCTTTTTTTAATTTAAATTCATCTGCAAACTCCCTGCTTCCCAACCAGGAATATTTAAGTTCAATCAAAAAGGAAAGGATCAGGGCCTATTCTCAAGGAGTCATCTTATTCTAAAGATAAGTAATAGGAACAATTAATCTTTGGAGAAGCATATCAAAAAGAATTGAATTAAATCTTTAAAGGAAATAATAAAATGACTAACAGAAAACATTGCAGCGTACTAAAATGTTGGTAGAAGAGACTTAAAAATGGATCAAGAGACTGAAAAATGCATCAAGTCTTTAATGACACACTGGGGATGAGGATTGTAGTTCATCTTGCCGTCAGAAAATCATTTATTCTCTTATGTTAATTTGGAAGTACCCTTTCCTCATATAGATTCATTAAGTAAATATTCTACTTGTGCCATACGTATCTACAAAAAAAAACTTACAGCCAAGTTGTATAGTTTTTTTAAAAACTATGAAAAAAAAAAAATGAAGAGTAAATCATGACTGTAAATAGATTTTTAAGGTAAAATTACTTGTATTGAGTAGCACTATATTTCACCACTGAAAACAATGATTTTTTTTTTACGTGTACTACTGGTATGAAAAGTAATCACAACATTATCATATTTATGTATACTCTTAATCAGTGATACATTTATTAATAAACAGTATATAAACTTAACATATAAACAATCAGTGGAAGCAACCAAAAGTCAAATGAATGTCTTCAGATTCCTCATCCTAATTTTATTGGCTAAAGATGGCTTAGAAGAGGCAAAAAGTGCTCTGGGAGAAAAAAGGCTTCTACTGGCCTAGGTTTGTGAGCATTCAGTAAGTAGTTCCAGAGGTTGTCTAGGGTTTCTTGAGCTCAGAGTCACTGTCATCATTTTTTTGTTTGGCTTGATTCCCAGTCTCCCAGGCGCTCTCCACTTCAAACATTTTCTGCACACTTCTCAGAATTATTTTGCTTCCTGAAAGCTCTGACCATGTCTTTCTGCTTCTCACAGGCCCCCGGAGGCTTCTCCTCACTATTCAGCTGGCATGCTGACTGCTGCCTTCAAAACTCTCTAACACGGTTCCCACATTACCTATCTGTCCTTCTTTCCCCAAAGTCACAACAATATGTTGTATGAAATGGCTAAAAGGATTCAGGGAAGGAGGCGCTTGTGGTGCACGTCTTTGTTAACCTGGCTGTGTTGGCCCAGCTTGTTTTCAGCAATTCCCCAGGTAGTTGCAAGGTAAACGAGGAGCTCTGAGTTAGTGCTTGCTCTGGCTAGAGGCCTGCATGTGATCTGAGCCTTTGTATACAAGTGGTAGGAATATATACGTTCGATAGACATTTTCATAAGCAATTTTTCTCTTTTTTAACTTTAATGTCTTCCCATATTGCATTCATCTGCATAACAGTAAACACATGCCCCGACAGAAAGTTGCAGGCAGGGATATTTATTTATAACAGATGGCACAGAGCAGGAGCATGATGAATTGGTGTGTGGCTCCTGAACTAGCAGGCCCATAAATAAAGTATCCTCAAAGCTACTTTGGGGATCTTGCTTGCTCAGAAGGAAGAAAGGAAAGATGATGCTCACAATTTTGTTGCCTTACATAATATAATCCCAAACATGTGCAATTTAACCACAGCAACCAAAATTTTATAACTGAGCTTTTTCATTGAAAAAATTTATTCATATATAGCTTTTCAGACCTATGA
Organism: Macaca fascicularis; assembly: GCF_037993035.2. Taxonomy (NCBI): domain Eukaryota; kingdom Metazoa; phylum Chordata; class Mammalia; order Primates; family Cercopithecidae; genus Macaca; species Macaca fascicularis. The sequence goes on from NC_088381.1 coordinate 12,212,872, forward strand.
AACAATTATAGCAATTACTGTTTTCCTTCCTTAGTTCCTTTTATGTTTATTGATCTAATGACTCAATGCATTCTAAAAAGCATAAAATTGCAAACTAATAATGGTCAAAACAAGACATAGACCAATAATATTTACATAACCCTTTGTGTAAAACCTTATGACAGCTAGAATAATGAGATTATTTCCAAGAATACAGTTATTAATGACACAAATGTTATTCCTTGAAATATGAAAAATTTTTTTTGTATATCCTAGTGATATACAAATCTCACTAGGTTAGTAAATATAAAAGCCAAATTTGACTGATCTTGTATATATGAATCATTTAGTTAAAGGATTCAGAGACAACACATGTTTTTTTTCCCATCAACTTTGGGGTTTTATTGGCCTTGTTACTATTTTTAAGGGGTCCTGAAGTTGAAATTTATATTCTCAATTCTGGCACAGGTGTAGTGAGCCAAACATATTCACAGAAATATGTGTGTGAGTGTAAGTGTGTATATGTGTATGTGAGGGGCGCTTATGTTTATATATTGTCTAACCTTAGAAAAACCTCTGCCATTATTATTATTAATTATTATTTGAGAAAGAGTTTTGCTCTGTCGCCCAGGCTGGAGTCCAGTGGCACGATCTCGGCTCACTGCAACCTGTGCCTCCCAGGTTCAACCAATTCTCCTGCCTCAGCCTCCTGAGTAGCTGGGATTACAGGTATGCATCACCACACCTGGCAAATTTTTGTATTTTTAGTAGAGACAGATTTTGACGTGTTGGCCAGGCTGGTCTCAAACTCCTGGCTTCAAGTAATCTGTCCCCCTCAGCCTCCCAAAGTGCCTGGATTACAGACAGGAGCCACTGAGCCCAGTCTTCTGCCATTATTTTGATGTTGGAAAAACACCAAATGGTACAGAGAAGTCTTAGCCTATGGAGAATTATTTTTCACATTTCAAACATATAATCTGGACATAGACTGTGCTTCAATTACTGTTTTGTTTGAACTGGCAATTCCTTAAGTGAAACGAGTAGTTTGAATCAACATCAAATTTACTATTTATACTCCTTTTTGTTTAATGAGGTGAAGGAAAGTCAGAGGCTCATCATCCTTATAAATTAAACAAAATAGGCTAACATCCTGGTAGTGCACCAGTCCTCACAATCACAAAGTCAAATTGCTCTAAGCCCTTTTCATATTTTTCAGAAATTTTGCTAGAGGCAAAAATATAGAGGACAATATAACCTAATGAAACAATTGAAGGCAAAGAGCAGAATATTGCGGGAAAAAAGTTAAAGATAATATTTAAAAGTTTTATTTGTTTACTGGACAAATATGTATTGAGTAGTTGCAGTGTTATATGAGCTAGGTGCACTCAAACAAAGGTACATAGGAAAATCCTGTGGGGGAGATAGGCAGATTCTAACTGCAATAGAATGTGGAAAAACGTCTGCTGGAGACATTCAAATGACATTATGGGAGCAAAGGAGTGGTACTAAACCCTACTTGATGGGCTGGGTAAAAGAAAGAATGCCCTCTTTTTCAAATGTGGCTACAATGCCTCTTACTGATGTTTCTTGGAAAAAAATTTGACTTTAAAATGTCTAAGAATTATTTGTACTTTAAATTTGAATTTGATAACTCTATAAGAATAATTTGCATGTGCTTTTGAAACGTATAGTTTAGAAAAATCTTGATTTTAAAAGATGAGATAATGATTGATGAGATAATGCTTACAAAATCCTTAGCATACTAGCAGCACATGGCAAATGTTATAAATCTAAGCTGCTGTATTATTAGTATATTTGTTATTACTGACACTACTGCTATGACTAATACTTAAGTGTATAGTATAGTATAGTATAGTATAGTATAGTATAGTATAGTATAGTATAGTATAAACTGCACAGGTTTGTGGTTAGAAACAATGAGATACAGTTCATGGGAAAATGCCCCTAATAAACTTTATAAAAAAAAAAAAAAGAAGACATTTTTATTAATAGTAGTTAGGGGTGTGTTCAGTTGTAAGAATTAGAATAAACAATAGTTAAAAAAAGATGCTTATTAGTTTTTTGTTATTGCATACAAAAAAGGCCAGAAATGGGTTGCTTCTGGCAATGGCATAGCAGCTTAACAATATCAGGGCTGAACTCTCTGGGATTGTCATGTTTTACTTGCTGTGTTTATTCATTAGTGTAAGGAAACTATTAAGCTTTCATCCATTCTGTATGTCTTCCAAGCAAGAAAAGGGTAAGCTGTTATCTTATAATACTTTGCCTTTTTATTCTGGAAGGGAAGACTTTTCAGCAGAATTCATCCTACCTCTTAGTGTGAAGAACTGTGCCACATGACCATCTTAGGTATAATAGGGGCTGGGAAATTGAATATTTAACTTACCAAATTTTAGCATAGAGGGAGGAAAGGAAGAAACTTTTCAGGAACACATTTTGAGTGGACTAACCTACATTGTCTTGTCTCATATTATAATTAATACTCTGATGAATCAAAAATGACATCTTATATTTTCATAGCCATAACTCAAGTCCAATGTCTGAAATAACTGCATTAATTCTGCTAAAATCTGTACAAGGTTTCCTTTATGTTTGTGACCTCTTTGTTAGATCAATTAACTGAACTCTTGAACAAACTGAAATCTTTTTGATATGCCTTATTTTTAAAGAAAAACTGTTAATAAAATCATAGATTTCTTTTTCACAAAAGAAACTGAATTCATGTGTAGCATGCATTTATGGCAATCTGTTGTCACTTCTTAATCTGCCTCTGTATATGAGATTGCTGATGCTCAGCCTGACAGCCTCAAGCCTTTACAAAATCCTGAATGAAAGATTCAATGGAGATCATCTACCTCAAATCTGGAAACATGTCATGTCTTGTGCAAATATACTTAGAGAAGTAGTGAGGCCAAATATTTGAAATGGGAGTTGTCCCAGAAAATTGAATATCCATGGTTACTATAACTACACTTGCTAGAATAACAAAGGTCCAAAAACATGTTTTAGAAAGTTTTTAAACAATAAAAGTCTGTGTTGCTTCTCTTTCTCCTCTTCCACCAAGCTAAACACATATGAATTGAAAAAATAAAATTAATTGCAACTCATGCTAATCACTTAATGGTGTTGGTTAATCGACGTTTTTGCTTAGTAGTTTACATTTGCCAGTCATTTGTCATACCTGATAAGTCATTCCAAATGTGTAGATGTTCCCTCTCAGACTAGATGATAAACTCTGTGATTTCTCTCTCTTTGTTCCTCCCACACATACTTGACTGATGATCTTGGCCCTCCTTAACCATTCCGCATGCTTTTTTCTCTTCATTTATTTTCATTGTCCCACTGTACTTTAGCTCAAGGTTAGCTTAATATAGAAATAGCAAATAGAAAGGTGCCAAGGATCCCAGGATATACTTTCCTAGGAAAAGCAAGCTGGTGTTTTCAGTTCTTTGCTCAGTCTCATTTGCATTCTCTAACATCAGAAAATGGCATAGTTTGTATAGACAATTGCCATTTATAAATATTTAGCAGGGGCTCATCTTCTCTATGCAGTAAAAGAGAGTATTGAAGTGATTAGCTATTCACAACTAACTGGCCCAAAGAATGTGATTTATTGCCAAAGATTCGAGTCAATGCATTGACACTTATTCTCTTTTATCCCTTCAGCATGTAAGTATTTATCTCTTATCTGGAGCTAAATTAAAGAAATTCTCAACTGAGTAGCATCATTGTAACATCTTCTGATCAGACAGCAGGTTATTTTGTCACTAGCCACATGTGCCTCTGTTACTAAGGAACCAAAATCGATAATTATCAGAGAGTACACCAATATCCAACGTAGATAACCAGTTTCCTTTTTTTCTTTGCCTCAGACTTCAGAAATCTAAGAAGAGACCTAGTTTCAAGTGTATCTCATACTTTGTAAATTCAGTAATCAAAATTCAGGACTTGGGGAGAATTCTAAGGGATGGAGTTACATTTGTAATACGATGGTCCTCAGGTCAAAGATGACTAGAAGGAACAGGTTTGTTGTTCTTTTCTGCTAATAACAGAGACATTAAATTCTAATGTATGACCCTAGTTAAGTCACTGTACTTTTTTGGATCTCTGTTTTCCTATCTAATGTGGAATATTTTTGTATTTCCTTTGCGATTCCAAAAATCTCTTTGGAAAATTAAAATGGAAATCCTTTTTAAATATGAAAGCATTTCAGTTAAAGTCCCACATTTCACCTTCTAAACTATTGTATTTCAAGTGTTTGTCTTAATCTTTCGTATTATTTCTTCTAGTACAGTTATTTGCCCAACAGATTGTATATGTTTTTAGAAATATAATAAAGACAACTACCTTTGTGGCTTCTTTCTGGTGGTCCACATGTTATTCTTCTATACCTCAGTGGGTTAAATACTTAGGATTTCAGTCTAATTTGGCATGCTCAGTTGTTGTTGACCTTTTTCTCAGAAACCATTTAGTCAATCCAATGCTCTGATGGTCTGTAAGAGCATTACTTTTATGGAACCCCCTAGGCATAACTACTTAGAAAATTTGCCGGCATGCTCTGTAATTGTCAGCTAAATTGGGAAGATTAAATTCAAACGCAGCAAGAAAGTATGATAATAACAAGTTCAGAACAGTTGAAATGCTTCTGATTCTGAAAACTGTTTTGATGGAGGGAAACACATCATACCTCTGGAATGCATGTGCCGCTGCTGTTTTGGGGTACATGAGTGAGGGTAGGACACATATTACAAAACAGAGATTTTACAGATGGTTGTGATTGTGTGGTGGGGGTGGAAAAAGGACATTTTCTTAGTCCATAAGTCCGTGCATGCAGGCTATTTCAGGGGGAAAAAAACCATGTCTCCACCCAGTCCACCCCCACCATTGTTTTCTCTGTGTTTATCTTTGCTAATTTTGCTTTGGATTTTTCTGATGTCTACTAATTTATTGCATTTTTAATCAGTTTTAACCTCTCTCTTTTTCCAGAAACAATGTATTACCACTGACTTTGTGATATCTCTAGCATTGAATATAGAGCACAAACACCCATCAAGGTCCACTAATTCCAAATTTCATTAGGAAATTACTGTGATCATATTCATTGTTATATCCAAGTATCTAGCATAGTGATTGGCACACAATTAACACATGAAATAAACGAAGTGAATCTTTATATAAGGAAGTCTTTGTTAGCTCTTATTGAGGGCTATTTCAATGTGAAAATAATACAAACCTGAAGTTAAAATCACTGCAAAGGGCATATTGGAAGGATCTGTATGTAGTACACAAACATGCCTCGTATTGTTTCTCCTGAGTACAAGTTTCAACACCTAGACTGCTCTTGAATGCATATATATGGATGAATGTACATTTATATTTAAAGTTTTCCTACTAGAATTATTTTCCAAAATCACATTCTAATTTACCATTTCCCTCTTCCCTCTGAATTGTTTATTTTTAAGTACATAAGTAATTTATGAGTATATTTACAATGTTAAAATATTCAAATAGTTAATATGTGGTCTAAAAATTGAACATCTCTTTTCACCCTGTTCTTCTCACTTCCATTTCCCCATATTTAACAGATATTTAAAGTACTGCTTTATCAATACCCATAAATGTTGATGTGTAGCATATTCATTGTTCTTCACATCTAAATATTTTGCTAATTCCCATGAAAGTTTCAATTTTATCCATTATCTCGTGCGTTTTATATTTCCAAACTGAAGGGTCTTTTATGAGGGGATAGGGGTGGGTACCACCTTTTTTATTGAGGTTATAGCTATATTTTTCATATATATTTGTGACTTTTCTCCTTTTGTGGCATGTGGTCAGAGATATAATATGGTTGGCATGATACAAAGTTTTTGGTACTCATTGAGACTTTGTTTTGGGCCAAATACATGGTCAGTTTTGTAAATGTTCCAATATAAGCATAAAAGTACTGTGTATATATTAAATTTAGACACATCTTATTTATATTAAATAAGATATAGTTTCCTTAGATTGTGGTTATATTGCTATTTACATCTTGTATATCCTCATTAATTATAAATTTTTATTTTTTTATTAACTTGTGTGATTCATTAATATCTCTCAGCATAATTGTAAACTTGTACATTTTTTAAATTTAATTCAGTCAAATTATTTAGGGTGTTTTTTGTTAGGTAGAAATAGGTTTGATATTATTATAGCTTCCTGATGATATGTTCATTTTTCATAATATATATTGACTCTGGTGTTGTTGCTCTTAACATTAAAATCTATTTTATCTGATATTATGATGATATTAACTTTAGTTTTGTTAGTATTTCTGAGTGTGGTATTTTGATCGTATTGATCATCCCAATGAATGGCCTTCACAGACATCTATGCTCTTGGCTGTCACTTGGTAGCACTTCTCATAAAGAGATGAAGTCCAGTTTACCACTTCTTGAATATGAGTTTGTCTTGTGACTTGCTTTGGCCAACAGTGTAAAGTAGAAGTAACAGTGTGCCTCTTAGAAGCTCAGACTTCGAGGGGCCTTTTGTGCTTCTCTTCTCTCTTAGAATCCTGCCACTGCCCATGCTAGCTAGTTGGATAATGAGAGACATGCAACCCATTCACAATCCTCTTCCTTGCATCAGCCAGGAGCTAGCATCCAAATGAAGCCATCGTGGAGTAGCAGTCCTGCCAACCCCCTAGTTGTCTGCAGATTCAAGTGAGCCCACTCAAAGTTAGCTGATCCTGGCCCATATCTCCACTAGTTCCCAGCTGATCTGACTCATGTGAAATTATAAAAGTTATGTTTTTAACCCACTGAACTTTGGGGTGGTTTGTTGTAGAGCAATAGCTAACTGTTGAATAGCAATGGCTAAACAATATGAATTTGTGTAACTCTTCAATGGTTTCTTTCATTTTTAAATTACTGGTAATATTCTTTTTAAAACATGCCATTTTTACTATTAGTTCTCTATTTTTCTTATCTATGCTATATTTTTGAGTCTTTAAAAAATATCATATAACTAGGAGAGAGGGAAGTGAGGGTTGAAAAACCACCTGTTGGGTACTATATCTACTACTTGGGCAATGGGATCATTAGAAGCCCAAACCTCAGCATCATGCAATGTACCCATGTAGCAAACCTGTACATGTATCCCTTGAATCTAAAATAGAAAAAAAATGCTAAAGTTGCAAAATAAATAAAATAAAATAAAATATCATATGGCTAGTTTCCAGAAATCCAATCTGAAAGTTTCTTGGTCCATTTATTATCATGTTAAGTACTGATGTGTATGTTTGTGTACAGCCTCTTTTGTGATTTTTTTTGTTTGCCTTTTGTTGTTGTTCATTGTTTCTATTTCTCTGCTTTATATTGGATTGATAAAATTTTCTTTATTTTCCTATTTTCTCTTTACTGGCTTAGTAGAAATACTTTCCATTTTTCTTAGTAGTTATCCTGACATTTTAAATATGCATTCTTGTCTTAACAATGTCTAAAATGATCAGTATATTTATCTTCCTCTCAAGCAATACAAGATCAAGATCATTAGAGTATTTTAACTTGTATTACCATCTCTATTTACAGGCTAGTATTACCTAGTATTTTAGAACAACCTTGGTTTTAGTTCCTCCTTTTAGATAAGTGACCATTACTTTTTGTAGTCAATATTTATTCAGGCTTTTTTTTTTTTACATATTTATTCTGTTACCTTGATCATTATTACTTCCTATATTCCATTTATTTCTTCCATAATTTTCTTCATTATAAAGTCCAATTTTTGGTAGTTCTTTTAAGAAGAGTCTGTAAATGGAGAGTCTCTCAGTGTTTGTTCAACTGTGGAACATTTTTAGTTTGCCTTGAGTAATAGTTTAGCCGGGCATGGAATTCAGGGTTGGTGATTATCTTCTCCTAACACTCTGAAGACGTTATTTAGCACCTGTTGGTACTATTGAGAGAAGTCAGATGTGCTTGAAATGATTTGCCTTATATAGGCATTCTCTGAAGTAAGGCAACTCTAAACCATTTCTGTCTTTGAATATTGTCTGTATTAGTAAGTTCTTGCTAATTTATAAGACTGCAATTTATAAGAAAAGAGGTTTAATTGGCTCATGGTTCTGCAGGCTGTACAAGAATCACGGAAGAGTCTGCTTCTGGGGATGCCTCAGAGTGCTTTTACTTATGGCGGAAGGCAAGGCAGGAGCAGGCAGTTCAAATGGCAAAAGCAGGAGCAAGAGAGGCGTGGGAGTGCTACACACTTTTAAACAACCACTCACCAAGAACTCACTCACCATCATGAGAACAGTAATAAGGGGATGGTGCTAAACCATTCATGAGAAATCCACCCTGTGATCCAGTCACCTCCCTCCAGACCCCACCTCCAATATTGGAGATTACAATTTGACGTGTGATTTGCGCAGGCACACAGACCAAACCATGTCATTTTCTCTATTCCATTTCTTTAAAGTCATCTTTTAGAGGTATATTTGCCCTTTTTTGTCTATCCCCTATAGCTTTTATTCTCATTTTCATGTTTTTTTTTTTTTTTTTTTTTTTTGGTCTCTTTTAATGTGTATTCCCTGTGCTGTATTCTTTGGTAGTTTTCCAAGTTTTTTTTTTTTTTTTTTTTTTTTGTATTTTTTAGTAGAGACGGGGTTTCACCGTGTTAGCCAGGATGGTCTCGATCTCCTGACCTCGTGATCCGCCCATCTCGGCCTCCCAAAGTGCTGGGATTACAGGCTTGAGCCACCGCGCCCGGCCAGTTTTCCAAGATTTATGCCTTTGTTCACTAATTGACTCTCAGTATCTGTATCTCATCTTCTGTTTAACCCATTTACTGAAGTTTCAATGATTGCAGTTGTTTATTGTCTAACTTTTTTCATTTTTTTTCTAAATCTGCCTCTTGTTTTGGCACAGGTTTTGTTCTTTACCTGTGTTTTTATTCATTCTTTCATGCCTTTAACACTTTTAAATATTAAATATTTTATATTCTTATTCAAATTATTATTCTATTATTTTGTGATTTCTGATGTCTACAGAAGTCAACCATCAGAAGATTCAAGTGCAAGTGGTTTATTTGGGAGGTGAAGGAAGTGTGCAGGAAATAGCATAGAACACATGCTTCAGAGTTATCGCATGTCCCTCCTCTACCTAAGAGTGAGGGAGCTGGGATGTTTATATCTTCGTCATTGGTTGAGTGTTAACTCCTTGGAACATGTAGCCAGTTGTATTCAAGGCTTATGTTGCTGCTTTAGAGGCAGTCCTCAGGCAAAGATATACAGATACCTACAGGTGAAAGTTGACAAGAAACATGAAATGGTATGGTCCAAGGTCCAAGGCGTGCTAGGAGGGTAATGAATATTTGCTACAAGAAGTTAATCCTCCCACTGATTTTGTTACTGGCTCTTGCTTATGTGTGTTTTGTAAGTTTTAACTATGAGAATATCTTTAGAGGTGGTGTGTGTGTGCGTGTGAATGTGTGTGTGTCTGTGTGTGTAAATTCTCTGCTTTCTGTACTTAAGTATCTCTCCATAGTGGTTTTACTTTTACTTCTGCCTTGTGTCCCTAAGGCCAATTTTTTTTTAATTAGTTTCTCATTTGAGGAACCCTGAACAATGAAGGTTATATAAATTTCATCTAGTCTTAAGTCTGTGCATGTTACAGGCTTGGGATTTTAATTAATCATTTTCTTTTCCCTGGAGCTCATAGACAAGCTTCCTTGTCATATCCCTTGTGTGGTGGTCTATTTTCTTCCTATTCTCCTTTTCTCTGAAGGTGTGGCTTTGAAGGGCCTGACTTTGTGCTCAGTTTTAGTTCCAAATCTTTGCATCATATAAGGCCCAAGGTCTTATTTCCTGTTCTTGAATATGCTTTGCAATCCTAAGCCCCCGGCTGTTGCCAAATTTGAGGACCTTACTCCTACCCGAAGGCTGCTGCAGAGTCAGCTCATGTGCTTACAATTAGGGTTTTTCAGTTCCCTTGTTTCTGCCACCTGGGATTTCCCTTTTTTCTTTCAAACTTAGATATGCGTTAACAATTGTGTTGTGTTTTTCCATTATTTCTAGATGTTGGTAGCACGATGGTTTCAGTTTATCTGTGTCTGCTTTTTTTCTGGAATCGACTATATAGATTTTAAAATATTTTAAACATACATAGGGTATTTAAAAATAATACCAATATTCATGCTTTAGTAAGATATTACACTGTACAAGTTAAAAAAAAAAATCCCTGGGAGTCTGGACAATGTTCCTTCCTAATCGGGAATCTTCTATTAATGAGCTGTGCCTTAGACAAGCTATTTAAACGTTTTATGACTCAGTTTAATCGCATAAAAAAGAAAGTAGATATTTGCTAAGGTCCCTTCCAGGAATAAAATTCCACCAACTAGTTTACAATCTGGCACTCAGTGCTGATGCAGCCAATTTAAGATGGTTAATGTAATTAATAAATTAAGTCTACTTGCCTACCCTCTTTACTAGACTATGAGTATCTCATGGGGCAGGACTGGATGGAGTCTTACATCTTTGTATACCCAGTGTCTGACCCTACTTTTAACAAAGCATGCTAGGAAATTTTGGGAGTGCTTTATACATGGATTTAGTGGTACAAAATCACTGTCTTTGTATTCTCTCCCTCCCTGTTGCTTCCTCATCAAAGTCAAAACCATAAATTTTCTCTCTTAATAACAAAACACACTGTTGGGAGTGTGCATATTTTTACTGCTATTGTCCTATCTCTCTCCTTTCTTACTGGACAAGCTATATGAAATAATCATTTTACATCTCCCTCTTCCAAACTCTTCTCCATTTTCATTCATAACTCTGATCTCTCCTGGCCTACTTCCACCCCTGTAGCTTTTCCTTCTTTGTTCTCTTCTAATTCTGCACCTAAAACTTAAAATTATTTGGAATTTTGTTCTTCTAATTCAACATTCTTTCCCTGAGTCACATCATTTATTGCCAAAGCTTCAGTTACTACTTGTATGCTGATAATTTTCAAACCTGAAACAATGTGTTAGTATGTTTGTTTTATTTATTTTATTTGTCAGTCTGTCTCTTCTTCTAAATTTAAACTCCATGAGAGCAGGGACCATATCTACCTTGTTCACCGCTATAGCCCCCAAATCTGAAACCAATCTGGTACATAGTAGATGCTTGATACATATTACTTAATAAATGACAAGTTTTAGGATGTATGACCTTACCAAAGCACAGTATTTGATTTTTGCCAACAGAGCAATCAGTGTATGCCTGACAAAAATAATTTCAAAAACTCAAAAAAAAACTCAGAAGAATCTCATCTAGGGATTTTGAGAAGATGGGCACAACAGTGGCAGCATAATTTCTGGAACTTTCCAAGTCTGTATGAAAACAGACAAAGAATAGCAAAATCAACAACCCATAGACAACATTTCACATAAAACTGGGTAATAAGGCATCTCCATGAACTTCAAAAGACAAGGCCAGGTACAGAGGCTAATGCCTGTAATCCCAGCACTTTGGGAGGCCAAGGCGGGCAGATCACTTGAGGTCAGGAGTTCAAGATTGGCCAACATGATGAAACCCCGTCTTACTGAAAATACAAAAATTAGCTGAGCGAGGTGGCGGGCGCCTGTAATCCCAGCTACTTGGGAGGCTGAGGCAGGAGAATCACTTGAATCCAGGAGGTGGAGGTTGCAGTGAGCCAAGATCATGCTAGTGCATTCCAGCCTGGGCAACAAAGTGACACTCCATCCCAGAAAAGAAAAAAAAAGACAAGTGAATGAGGAAAAACCATTTACAGACACAAGAGCTGCATGCTATTGATATCAGTGAGGGAGAAAGTAAGGAGAAGCAATGGGGTGAGAAGATAGAGCCCCCAAATAGTCAACAGGTATTCCCTGGAAATGTGGAAGGCCAGTTTCATAGCAGTGACTAAAATGTGGGAGTTTGCTCACTCTAAGAACAGAAAAGTTCAAGGATTTCATGGTTCTTCTTTAGCACCCGTAAGCTCCCAAAACTGATGCTTCCTTCTAGGACAGGGCCCCTCTACAACAAGGAAAGACTGCTAGAAATAAGATCAAAATTTAACAGAAAAAGAGGACAGTTAAATGGAAGGGGTGAAACACAGAGCAAAGAAGTTTTAGAAGGCAAGCCACCATACTGATTTTGAATAGTGTTATTGAGGTATAATTAACATACAATATGTCACACATATTTAATGTGTAGAATTTGACACATTTTGACATGTGAAAACAAGATCACCCTCAAGAGGGTGAATGTGTCCATCACCCTGTAAAAGTTATTTGTGCCTTTTTGTGAGCCCTCCCTCCTGCCCATCTCAGCTCCTTTTCAGGCAATTATTGTCTGCTTTCTGTGACTGTAGATTCATTTGCAGTTTTCTAGAGTTTTATCTAAATTAAGACATCAATTTTGTATTCTTTTTTCCTGGTTTTTAAAAAAATTCAGTGTAATTGTTTTGAGATTTGTCTATGTTGTTGCATGTGCGTATTATCAATTTGTTCTTTTTTTTTTTAAATTTATTATTATTATACTTTAAGTTGTAGGGTACATGTGCATAATGTGCAGGTTTGTTACATATGTATACTTGTGCCATGTTGGTGTGCTGCACCCATCAACTCATCATTTACATCAGGTATAACTCCCAGTGCAATCCCTCCACCCTCCCCCCTCCCCCCTCCCCATGATAGGCCCCTGTGTGTGATGTTCCCCTTCCTGAGTCCAAGTGATCTCATTGTTCAGTTCCCACCTATGAGTGAGAACATGCGGTGTTTGGTTTTCTGTTCTTGTGATAGTTTGCTAAGAATGATGGTTTCCAGCTGCATCCATGTCCCTACAAAGGACGCAAACTCATCCTTTTTGATGGCTGCATAGTATTCCATGGTGTATATGTGCCACATTTTCTTAATCCAATCTGTCACTGATGGACATTTGGGTTGATTCCAAGTCTTTGCTATTGTGAATAGTGCCGCAATAAACATACGTGTGCATGTGTCTTTATAGCAGCATAATTTATAATCCTTTGGGTATATACCCAGTAATGGGATGGCTGGGTCATATGGTACATCTAGTTCTAGATCCTTGAGGAATCGCCATACTGTTTTCCATCATGGTTGAACTAGTTTACAATCCCACCAACAGTGTAAAAGTGTTCCTATTTCTCCACATCCTCTCCAGCACCTGTTGTTTCCTGACTTTTTAATGATCGCCATTCTAACTGGTGTGAGATGGTATCTCATTGTGGTTTTGATTTGCATTTCTCTGATGGCCAGTGATGATGAACATTTTTTCATGTGTCTGTTGGCTGTATGAATGTCTTCTTTTGAGAAATGTCTGTTCATATCCTTTGCCCACTTTTTGATGGGGTTGTTTGTTTTTTTCTTGTAAATTTGTTTGAGTTCTTTGTAGGTTCTGGATATTAGCCCTTTGTCAGATGAGTAGATTGCAAAAATTTTCTCCCATTCTGTAGGTTGCCTGTTCACTCTGATGGTAGTTTCTTTTGCTGTGCAGAAGCTCTTTAGTTTAATGAGATCCCATTTGTCAATTTTGGCTTTTGCTGCTGTTGCTTTTGGTGTTTTAGACATGAAGTCTTTGCCCATGCCTATGTCCTGAATGGTACTACCTTGGTTTTCCTCTAGGATTTTTATGGTATTAGGTCTAACATTTAAGTCTCTAATCCATCTTGAATTAATTTTCGTATAAGGAGTAAGGAAAGGATCCAGTTTCAGCTTTCTACTTATGGCTAGCCAATTTTCCCAGCACCATTTATTAAATAGGGAATCCTTTCCCCATTTCTTGTTTCTCTCAGGTTTGTCAAAGATCAGATGGCTGTAGATGTGTGGTATTATTTCTGAGGACTCTGTTCTGTTCCATTGGTCTATATCTCTGTTTTGGTACCAGTACCATGCTGTTTTGGTTACTGTAGCCTTGTAGTATAGTTTGAAGTCAGGTAGCGTGATGCCTCCAGCTTTGTTCTTTTGACTTAGGATTGTCTTGGAGATGCGGGCTCTTTTTGGTTCCATATGAACTTTAAAGCAGTTTTTTCCAATTCTGTGAAGAAACTCATTGGTAGCTTGATGGGGATGGCATTGAATCTATAAATTACCTTGGGCAGTATGGCCATTTTCACGATATTGATTCTTCCTATCCATGAGCATAGTATGTTCTTCCATTTGTTTGTGTCCTCTTTTATTTCACTGAGCAGTGGTTTGTAGTTCTCCTTGAAGAGGTCCTTTACATCCCTTGTAAGTTGGATTCCTAGGTATTTTATTCTCTTTGAAGCAATTGTGAATGGAAGTTCATTCCTGATTTGGCTCTCTGTTTGTCTGTTACTGGTGTATAAGAATGCTTGTGATTTTTGCACATTAATTTTGTATCCTGAGACTTTGCTGAAGTTGCTTATCAGCTTAAGGAGATTTTGGGCTGAGACAATGGGGTTTTCTAAATACACAATCATGTCATCTGCAAACAGGGACAGTTTGACTTCTTCTTTTCCTAACTGAATACCCTTGATTTTTTTCTCTTGCCTAATTGCCCTAGCCAGAACTTCCAACACTATGTTGAATAGGAGTGGTGAGAGAGGGCATCCCTGTCTTGTGCCAGTTTTCAAAGGGAATTTTTCCAGTTTTTGCCCATTCAGTATGATATTGGCTGTGGGTTTGTCATAAATAGCTCTTATTATTTTGAGGTACGTTCCATCAATACCGAATTTATTGAGCGTTTTTAGCATGAAGGGCTGTTGAATTTTGTCAAAAGCCTTTTCTGCATCTATTGAGATAATCATGTGGTTCTTATCTTTGGTTCTGTTTATATGCTGGATTATGTTTATTGATTTGCGAATGTTGAACCAGCCTTGCATCCCAGGGATGAAGCCCACTTGATCATGGTGGATAAGCTTTTTGATGTGTTGCTGAATCCGGTTTGCCAGTATTTTATTGAGGATTTTTGCATCGATGTTCATCAGGGATATTGGTCTAAAATTCTCTTTTTTTGTTGTGTCTCTGCCAGGCTTTGGTATCAGGATGATGTTGGCCTCATAAAATGAGTTAGGGAGGATTCCCTCTTTTTCTATTGATTGGAATAGTTTCAGAAGGAATGGTACCAACTCCTCCTTGTACCTCTGATAGAATTCAGCTGTGAATCCATCTGGTCCTGGACTTTTTTTGGTTGGTAGGCTATTAATTATTGCCCCAATTTCAGAGCCTGCTATTGGTCTATTCAGGGATTCAGCGTCTTCCTGGTTTAGTCTTGGGAGAGTGTAAGTGTCCAGGAAATTATCCATTTCTTCTAGATTTTCCAGTTTATTTGCGTAGAGGTGTTTATAGTATTCTCTGATGGTAGTTTGTATTTCTGTGGGGTCGGTGGTGATATCCCCTTGATCATTTTTAATTGCGTCGATTTGATTCTTCTCTCTTTTCTTCTTTATTAGTCTTGCTAGTGGTCTGTCAATTTTGTTGATCTTTTCAAAAAACCAACTCCTGGATTCATTGATTTTTTGGAGAGTTTTTTGTGTCTCTATCTCCTTCAGTTCTGCTCTGATCTTAGTTATTTCTAGCCTTCTGCTAGCTTTCAAATGTGTTTGCTCTTGCTTCTCTAGTTCTTTTAATTGTGATGTTAGAGTGTCAATTTTAGATCTTTCCTGCTTTCTCTTGTGGGCATTTAGTGCTATAAATTTCCCTCTACACACTGCTTTAAATGTGTCCCAGAGATTCTGGTATGTTGTATCTTTGTTCTCATTGGTTTCAAAGAACATCTTTATTTCTGCCTTCATTTCGTTATGTACCCAGTAGTCATTCAGGAGCAGGTTGTTCAGTTTCCATGTAGTTGAGCGGTTTTGATTGAGTTTCTTAGTCCTGAGTTCTAGTTTGATTGCACTGTGGTCTGAGAGACAGTTTGTTATAATTTCTGTTCTTGTACATTTGCTGAGGAGTGCTTCACTTCCAATTACGTGGTCGATTTTGGAGTAAGTATGATGTGGTGCTGAGAAGAATGTATATTCTGTTGATTTGGGGTGGAGAGTTCTATAGATGTCTATTAGGTCTGCTTGCTGCAGAGATGAGTTCAATTCCTGGATATCCTTGTTAACTTTCTGTCTCGTTGATCTGTCTAATGTTGACAGTGGAGTGTTGAAGTCTCCCATTATTATTGTATGGGAGTCTAAGTCTCTTTGTAAGTCTCTAAGGACTTGCTTGATGAATCTGGGTGCTCCTGTATTGGGTGCATATATATTTAGGATAGTTAGCTCTTCCTGTTGAATTGATCCCTTTACCATTATGTAATGGCCTTCTTTGTCTCTTTTGATCTTTGATGGTTTAAAGTCTGTTTTATCAGAGACTAGTATTGCAACCCCCGCTTTTTTTTGTTCTCCATTTGCTTGGTAAATCTTCCTCCATCCCTTTATTTTGAGCCTATGTATGTCTCTGCGTGTGAGATGGGTCTCCTGAATACAGCAGACTGATGGGTCTTGACTCTTTATCCAGTTTGCCAGTCTGTGTCTTTTAATTGGAGCATTTAGTCCATTTACATTTAAGGTTAAGATTGTTATGTGTGAACTTGATCCTGCCATTATGATATTAACTGGTTATTTTGCTCGTTAGTTGATGCAGTTTCTTCCTAGCCTCGATGGTCTTTACATTTTGGCATGTTTTTGCAATGGCTGGTACCGGTTGTTCCTTTCCATGTTTAGTGCTTCCTTCAGGGTCTCTTGTAAGGCAGGCCTAGTGGTGACAAAATCTCTAAGCATTTGCTTATCTGTAAAGGATTTTATTTCTCCTTCACTTATGAAACTTAGTTTGGCTGGATATGAAATTCTGGGTTTAAATTCTTTTCTTTAAGAATGTTGAATATTGGCCCCCACCCTCTTCTGGCTTGGAGAGTTTCTGCCGAGAGATCTGCTGTTAGTCTGATGGGCTTCCCTTTGTGGGTAACCCGACCTTTCTCTCTGGCTGCCCTTAAGATTTTTTCCTTCATTTCAACTTTGGTGAATCTGGCAATTATGTGTCTTGGAGTTGCTCTTCTCGAGGAGTATCTTTGTGGCGTTCTCTGTATTTCCTGGATTTGAATGTTGGCCTGCCCTACTAGGTTGGGGAAGTTCTCCTGGATGATATCCTGAAGAGTGTTTTCCAACTTGGTTCCATTTTCCCCCTCACTTTCAGGCACCCCAATCAGACGTAGATTTGGTCTTTTTACATAATCCCATACTTCTTGCAGGCTTTGTTCATTTCTTTTTCTTCTTTTTTCTTTTGGTTTCTCTTCTTGCTTCATTTCATTCATTTGATCCTCAATCGCAGATACTCTTTCTTCCAGTTGATCGAGTCGGTTACTGAAGCTTGTGCATTTGTCACGTATTTCTCGTGTCATGGTTTTCATCTCTTTCATTTCGTTTATGACCTTCTCTGCATTAATTACTCTAGCCATCAATTCTTCCACTCTTTTTTCAAGATTTTTAGTTTCTTTGCGCTGGGTACGTAATTCCTCCTTTAGCTCTGAGAAATTTGATGGACTGAAGCCTTCTTCTCTCATCTCGTCAAAGTCATTCTCCGTCCAGCTTTGATCTGTTGCTGGCGATGAGCTGCGCTCCTTTGCCGGGGGAGATGCGCTCTTATTTTTTGAATTTCCAGCTTTTCTGCCCTGCTTTTTCCCCATCTTTGTGGTTTTATCTGCCTCTGGTCTTTGATGATGGTGATGTACTGATGGGGTTTTGGTGTAGGTGTCCTTCCTGTTTGATAGTTTTCCTTCTAACAGTCAGGACCCTCAGCTGTAGGTCTGTTGGAGATTGCTTGAGGTCCACTCCAGACCCTGTTTGCCTGGGTATCAGCAGCAGAGGCTGCAGAAGATAGAATATTTCTGAACAGCGAGTGTACCTGTCTGATTCTTGCTTTGGAAGCTTCCTCTCAGGGGTGTACTCCACCCTGTGAGGTGTGGAGTGTCAGACTGCCCCTAGTGGGGGATGTCTCCCAGTTAGGCTACTCAGGGGTCAGGGACCCACTTGAGCAGGGAGTCTGTCCCTTCTCAGATCTCAACCTCCGTGTTGGGAGATCCACTGCTCTCTTCAAAGCTGTCAGACAGAGTCGTTTGCGTCTGCAGAGGTTTCGGCTGTGTTTGTTATTGCCCTGTCCCCAGAGGTGGAGTCTACAGAGACAGGCAGGTTTCCTTGAGCTGCTGTGAGCTCCACCCACTTCGAGCTTCCCAGCAGCTTTGTTTACCTACTTAAGCCTCAGCAATGGCGGGCGCCCCTCCCCCAGCCTCGCTGCTGCCTTGCTGGTAGATCACAGACTGCTGTGCTAGCAATGAGGGAGGCTCCGTGGGCGTGGGACCCTCCCGGCCAGGTGTGGGATATGATCTCCTGGTGTGCCTGTTTGCTTAAAGCGCAGTATTGGGGTGGGAGTTACCCGATTTTCCAGGTGTTGTGTGTCTCAGTTCCCCTGGCTAGGAAAAGGGATTCCCTTCCCCCTTGCGCTTCCCAGGTGAGGCAATGCCTCGCCCTGCTTCAGCTCTCGCTGGTGGGGCTGCAGCAGCTGACCAGCACTGATCGTCCGGCACTCCCCAGTGAGATGAACCCAGTACCTCAGTTGAAAATGCAGAAATCACTGGTCTTCTGTGTTGCTCGCGCTGGGAGTTGGAGACTGGAGCTGTTCCTATTCGGCCATCTTGCTCCGCCCCCAATTTGTTCTTTTTTAATGATAAGTATAATTCTATTGCACAGAAATGTTACAATTTGTTTATCTATTCACGTGCTGATGGACATTTGTGTTGTTCCCAGTTTGGGGCTATCACAAATAGAGCTGCTGTGAACATTTGTGTATAAGTCTTTGTATGACTATATGCTTTCATGTCTCTTCAGTAAATATCAAGGAGTAAAATGGCTAGATCATGAAGTAGGTGTGTGTTTAAATTTTAAAGAAAATGTCAAACTGTTTTCCAAAGTGCGTGTACCATTTTGCATTCCCACCAGCAGTGTATGAGAGTTCCAGTTCCTACACATCTTTAGCCACACTTGGCATAATCATTTAATTTTAGCCATTCTAATAGGTTGTCAGGGTATCTTATGACTCCAATTTGTATTTCTCTAATGACTAATGCTATTGAGCATCCTTTCTTATGCTACTTTACCATCAATACTTTCTTTAGTGAAGTATCTGTTCAGTCCTTTGACATTTTAAATTTGGGTTGCTTGTTTTTTCTTTTCTTTTTCCTTTTTTTTTTGTTCTTTGAGACAAAGTCTGGCTGTATCGTCCAGGCAGGATGGAGTTCAGTGGTGCGATCTTGGATCACTGGAACCTCTGCCTCCCAGGCTCAAGCAGCTCAAGCAATTCTCCCACCTCAGTCTCATGAGTAGCTGGGACCGCAGGCACACGCCACCACACCTGGCTAATTATTGAATATCTATCTATCTTTTTTTTTTTTGGTAGAGACAGGGTTTTGCCAGGTTGCCCAGGCTGGTCTCAAACTTGTGAGCTCAAGCAATCTGCCTACCTCGGCCTCTCAGAGTTCTGGGATTACAGGTGTGAACCACTGTGCCTAGCCCTTGTTCTTTCTTAATGTTGAGTTTTAGGAGTTCATTAAAATTCTTGATGCAAGTCTTTTGTCATTTATTTTTACCATACACAAAAATAACATAGGAGAATATTCTGTAGAGGTAGAGAAACTATGGAAGTATATTAACATGAGCAACATAAAAGTTAAATTCACATTTTATATAAAGTTGCTGAAAGAAAAAGAAGATTAAGGAGCTGCTAGAACCCTACCTGATACAAACCTCTGCCCTAAAATTATCGGTGTTTGCCATTATTATAAAACCAGAAAACAACTCAAAAGTCCTGTTGCTGAAGCTTGAATTTCCATCAGTTGATGTTTATTTATTTGCTGTAATAGTATTTATCGAAAGGCATGTGCTAGCAAAAGGATGATACATTAACTTACCAACACCTCAATGAACATAATTGTTTGTGATTTTTTTGAAATATGATAGAGAACTGAGAGGAACTTCTCAGGGAAATGACCCACTCAATAGATGGTTAAGTAGAGGGAAAATAGAAAGGTCCATTTATCATGTGAAAAATTTTTAGAAAAGACTATCTTGGCATGGGAGTGTTGGACTCTGCATACTGGGAGTGTTGAGAGCAGCAAAAAATCTAGTTTCCTCCAGGACAGTGAAAGAAAGGTCTTAAATGGGAGGAGGTACAGCAGTAATTGGTGATAATTCTGCTTGATACAATCGTGATTTAACTCTCCAGGTGGAAAAATAAATAAGATAAAACAAATGTTTGGCTCCAAGGAAGGTCAGAAATAGCAAAAACTCTGACTGATAAAATGTTTATGACTCAGGAAAAAAAAAATACAAGGAAGAACGCAGATGGAGAAATGGAAGCCAAAAATGGTATGTAGAGGGTGGGGGGAAGGGATGGCCAGAAAGAGAGGAGGGAAGAAAAAGCAACACAGACGATTAAAACAATCTTTTAAAGGTTTGCTCCCTCTTTCTGAAAAATTTAAAAATATTTTCAGCAAACAATATTGCATCTCTCCTGGTTCTGTTTTGTTCAGCCTTCCTTTCTGCACTGTTGTCTGCTCTTTGTTTTGTATCCTAGTTTTGCAGGGGGAATTCTGCCTAACCAGACACCAGGGGAACTGCCAGCGATGTCAATCAGCTGTCATAACTAGGGCCAGGGACCAAAAAAGAACAGCATAAGCCAAAGAGGAAGAAAAAAATAAAAAAGAGCCAGAGATAGTGTGTGGGAGTATGTTGGTTGGTGGGGGGAGTACAGGAGGAGCTTGCTGGGCTGGGAAAACACATTTTCCCCATTTCTCCTGAGTCACTTCGGCTATACTTTTTTCAACTCTGTGGGAAATCAAGAGTAAAGGCTTGGCTTATCAGTGATTTCACTGAGCCAGGATTCAGAATGCTGAAGGGACATCCTGTACCAAGCTCTGAAACACTGACCTCAATAGAATCCCCACCCCACAGAAAAATATTTGCCTCTTTGTGTGGTAGCCCTGTAAGATATGTAGACCAGCACAGGCAGTAGGAAATATTTAGAGTCAAATACTGACTTTAAATAAAAGAATGGAAAAAGTAGTGGACTTATTTCTTGCCCGAAATGCGGTATGCCAAAGACTTTACTAAGTCCAGTCATTCGTTTGTGTTTGGATTAGTCTTGGAAAGGCTCATTAGACCTACATTTCTGCCAAACACAGTTAGGATTTGCTCATGCCAATGCCCAAATACAGACCTTGAGTTCAGTGTTGTGTCTACCGGGTGCCTTGTCTAATCCAGAATGGGCTTGCTTGTCGTGCTATTTCCAGACATAACATAAACCACTGGGACAACTCTAATTAACATGCAGAATACTGAATAACCTTAAACTGGAGCTATTTTGCCCCAACGGTTTGAGGTCACTAGAATAAGACATCTAGTTTCATTACCCTAGCAGAGGTCTGATGCCCTCTGTGACATAATTTGTTTTAGAGCCAAATGAGTTATATGTTCAAGAGCCTCAGATTGCTTAAGTA
Organism: Macaca fascicularis; assembly: GCF_037993035.2. Classification (NCBI taxonomy): domain Eukaryota; kingdom Metazoa; phylum Chordata; class Mammalia; order Primates; family Cercopithecidae; genus Macaca; species Macaca fascicularis. The sequence continues at coordinate 12,234,359 of NC_088381.1, forward strand.
GAATGTGTTCAGGTTTGTTCTCTTTATGTATAATTGTTCCAGATACTGGTTCCAATTTGATTCATCCATTATGATTTTGTGATGTGATATTAACCTAGATTTCAGAATGCCAAGGTTTGATGAAGAATAAAAATGACTACATATAAATTCATAATTGTATCATTTTAATAGTTGATACACTAAAGATGATGCAATTCAGCTAAATAAGAAATTGAACTACATGATCCTTTTATTATTGCTCATAGACATTGGAATTACTGTATATATTCTTTGGGTAATCAATACATTATAATCAATGATACATTAACACTTACGAGGTTGGAGGGTCTTGAGGCCCTCACAAACATGAATGCTATTACTGACGCCAAATTTGTCTTTAAAGACTTTGACTTAAGTGAAATATAGATAATAAATTCAAATAGCCATATGCCTATCTGTACATCATTATTGAAGAACACTCATTTCAACAGAGGTTGGCAGTTACACTCCTTAATGTGTCTCCAGAGCCACATCCTTCACATACTTTATCTGAAATATTTTTATCTATTTCTGGCCAAAACCACTTTTGATCCAAATAAAATCCATTTTTTAATTTGTGGCCTCCCATGGGAAAATTCATGTCTATTTGTGATTATTAGGTTTAGGGCAAGGTTTTTTTTAAAAACAGCTACTTTCAAGCTAGAACAGATCACAAGGAAAGATGTTTCTCTCAATATACAGTTCATTTTGAACAAAGTTGCAGTGAATATATGCACCATAACAGGAAATTGTGTGCATGCAATAATATTTTTACAGTGAGTAACATCTTGTCATTTGTCAACACATTTGTCTTTTATATCCCCCTGCAGCTAAATTTGGTGGAAAAAGCCTATATAAAAAGACATCTATGTATTCCTGTACTTCTAGTGCTCATCTCTGAAAGGCCAAAGCACTTGACAAGCTGGCTATTTTAACATAAAATGATACAAAAGGATAAGGAGCAGATACAAAGGGAGAATATCAGCTTTTTTGTTAAACTCCAGGCTTCTTTGAAACTGTAAATTTGTCCGCAGATCAGGTCAAGGATCAATATGAAAAAGTGTAGCCTGCAGGGATACAGTGATGTCCAAGATTCATTTATTTACTCTAACTTTTGAATTGTATGTCTTATGTGAATATATGTTTTAATAAATCATATTCACTTTCTTTGCAAGCATGCAACTCATGTTTGATATTCAGAACCCAATTCTGTTACTTGGTGTGCTGAATTCACAAAATAGACACACAAAAAAGGGTAGGGAGTAGTGGTCAGGAAAAATTATCATAGAAAATATGGGAAAGCAGGAAAGTAGAGAAATTCTTTATTGATTGATTGATAGATCCTTACTCTGTAGTAAGGTCACACAGAAGTAACAGATAAAATTAACTGAACCCATAACTTAAATTTGGATAAAAATATTTGGATAAAAAACCATAATTGTCTAAGCTTTGAATTATTTTTAGCACTCACCAATTAAAACACATAGACACATGTATTTGTGCCTGCATGAACACACACACACACAACATTAACTTTTATATGCCTAAAGTTATAAAAATTCTGTGCCTTGATAATTTTGCCATTTCTCCAAGGTTGAATTTTTTACTGCTCTTGTCATTCCATAAAATATCTGGAAAATTTTCCACAAGCCTTCCCGGAGACCAGATAAAAATGCCCTTTTGCTGTTCCCTATCACCTTCCCATTTCCTGTGCACACCTACTTCTTGGACAGCTGCATTTAATGTTAGGTTCATGTCCTGACTCAAAGAACTATGACTTACAAAGAGAGGAAAGTTTTGAAGTGAGAGTTTTTATCTGCACTCTTACACAAGAAAAGTCTTTTTCTTTTGAGCGTTGAGTAAGATGCTGGCAGGTCAGCCTCCAACTGCAGAATGGGAGAATATGATTCACTCTTAAATTTCTTTGCTTGTTTTTGGAGTGAACATTTAAAGAACATTCTTTTCAGAAATGCATTCCCTCCATATGAACAGAAATTAGGAAGAAAAACAATGTTTTACCTTATTCTAAGAGACAAGTTAACAACAGCATCTTTGATGAATGTTCAGAATATCCCTAGCATATTTGACCTTAAAATTTCTGGGATTTTCCATAAGATAATATTGATTCAAGGGGCCTATGTGTTAACATTTTATGTGTTAAAATTTTAGCATTTCCCTGTAACACTTGTCATTTCCAGTTGAATATGTTCTCCAGAGGTAGAAGTTTTTGGAATAATATAAATTCAACCTAGCAACCAAACTATGTGACAGGGTCAGTGTGTTGTGTGGCGAGGGTGGGGGGAACTCTGTTTAGAGCCACTCGAAGTTTTCCAGTTTTCCCTAGCTTAACTGTTATCTTCATTTCTCTTCAGCTGTCTCTTGGGCTTTGATGTTCTGTGTTATATTGCCTCTTGAGTACATCCAGCAGGACCTGAAGTTCATGGTTAATATTAACAAGGTGAACACTCTGTTGGCAAGGCACTCCACAGTAAATTCCTCAAGTCCACAGAGACAAATGGCATTCAAAGGACGGTTCTGTAGATAGAAGGTCAGTTTCTGCTCAGCCACCTAATCAAGCATAGGAAATTATTCAGATATGTGCTTATGTTCTTTAGACCACAACTTGTAAGTAATTTGTGAGGTTCTTCATAACTTTTTCTCATTTATTTGTGGGAAAACTTCTGAAAGACAAGTAAAAAGCATATTTGTCTCTTTTCCGTAGCAGTTAAAGAAATATTGTGGCTCATATGGTGGTTTTATCATTAATAGGATAATCTATTATAAAATTCCACATTAGACTGTAGTTTTTTACATTTTGAAAATACTAGTCATATTTGTGTCTTTTATAACTGATGCAGTGCTTTGTGTACAATAAGTGCTCAGTACATTTTTAAAAAAAACCTTAATAGTACATATTAAGTTTTCTCTGACAGTTTTCCCAGAAGGCTTTCAAAGTGTTTTAACAAAACAGAATGTTACCAAAAACTCCATGAATAATAGATCAATAGTAACCACATTTAACTGGGGAGGAAATTGAGATACAGTATGTCCAAATGATTTCAACAGGACCATAATACAGAAACAAACTAATACATTCTAGATGTATTACGTGGTTTTTACCCAGAACCACGTATAGTTTGACTAATGTAGCCTCATCTGGCATGGCCATATGGATATGCAGGAAAGAAGAGGAGAGAGAGGTGAAAGACATTGAGCAAAACCTAGAATAACTAATCTAATTTAATTATCTTCAGAAATTCAATCCAGGTTTATATTTGGAAGCTACTACAAGATCTGTACCCCATTTCATTTTATAGGATATGCAAAAAAGGGTTAAAACATATTCTGGACCTTCTGAAATTTAATAAACATTGTCTCCAGAAGCCGTCTTCAAATGTGAACCTAATTAGCCAAAGGAGGTAGTGAATTAATGTATCAGAACCATCTAAATACTTACCATTTTATCAGCAGACACCAAGGTCCTAAGGTAAAAGGACTTGGAAAGGTAAATGATGGTGGTGGAAAATGGTGAAGTCAAAAGCACTGGGCACTGTCCAGGAAAAAAGTGCTGAGGGTGGAGATGGGGGGAATGAAAGGGAGGATTCCTGGTCTGAAGAGGTAGCATGGGGATTCTGAGAACCTACCTGGGGAGAGGACACTGAAACAGAGCTCGGCTTCACAATGTAGCCTAGATTTGGTCCTGGGCAGTTTTAACAATGATGATGGAGGATGGATGGGAGGACTGGTACTCAGGATGGGAGGGGGGATGTGATGCTTCAGAGTCTCTGTGACCTTCTTGAAGGAACAGGAAATTAGTGATTCTTCAGAAAACAATCTGTTTGCAAGAACCAAAGTCTCTAAAAGTGTTTTTCTTGACATGTTCACCTGACTACAAACAGTGTGTGTTGATCGACCAGTGAAAATTTTCCATCTTCTAAGAGATGTGCTCCTCTTTTCAAACCTGAACATGATATTAGCAAAATCAATTCTAACCATAACCAGTTCATTTTCCAATCAGATTTACTTAGAAATCTCATTATAAAGCCAAACTTCTTTTGTAAATGTTTTATTTTAAATCATAACACTATACTATTGTATAAGCATATATTTGTTTTACTGATTTTTTAAGCAAACTACCATATTAAATTATACAAATGTGAGAGTGTAAAGGCATGGAATAAAAATATTATTTCAAGTTTTATTTAAAGTGAGATTGCTCTGATAAGTCAATACACTAGGAGCTAGGCTGTACTGGAGACCCCGATGATTACTTCTTTATATTCAATTACTGCATATTTGAGAAGCTGCTAAGAGTAATCTGATTTTAGTTAACTGTTCTTAAATCTGGTTTGAACTTGGCCTTGCTAGTCCTTTGACAGATCTGTGAGGGTGAAAACAATAATGGACTAGTTCGAACTTGCTCTTAATGCTTGGGTTTGGGCAGTTCTAGAATTAGACAGATGTCCAGATGGAATTAATGGGAAAAGATTCAAGCCCAGGATGTGAGTTTTAATTGAAACTCCTTGGTTTTCAGTAAAAGAAAACAACTCAAGCTACTTAAGTAAATATTGAGAATTTATTCTAGGAATATAGAGATATTGATAGGTACCTGAGGGCAGGAGTGTAACTAGTCCTTGGAAAAGACTGAAATAGTCCTAGGAAAGTCAGGAAAGCCAGAAAGTACTCGTTCTCCAACTCTTTCTGCTTCTGGTACACATGGCTGGCGTTCAGGTCTCTGAGGCACTTGATATTCTTCCATTTATTTTATTTTATTTTTTGAGACAGAGTTTCACTCTACTACCCAGGCTGCAGTGCAAAGGTGCAATCATAGCTCGCTGCAATCCGAAACTCCTGGGCTCAAGTGATCCTCCTGCCTCTGCCTCCTGAGTAGCTGAGACTACAGGTGTCCACCACGTCTGGTGGATTTTTTGATTGTAGAGATGAGGGCTCACTATGTTGCCCAGACTGGTCTCGTCTCGAACCCCTGAGCTATAAGTATCCTCCTGCCTTGGCCTCCCAAAGTGCTAGGATTAGAGGTGTGAGCCACTGCACCCAGCCCCGTACTTCCAACTGAATGTAAAAACTAATGGAACTCTGTTATTATTGAATTTCAAATTCCTGGGAGAAGTGGATGACCTTAACATGGATCAGCTTTTCATCCTTGATCAAATCAGGTCTTTGAAGTGGAGTTGAGTAGGGTGAGTGGAGAAGTGAGGTAATGATATACCAGCCAGCTGGGGAGCTACTCCTATGAGCAATTCCAGAGAGGTGAGTCGGTGAGTTGAGCAGACATCTGAGAGTAGTCCTATAGAGTTTGAAATAGGGCTCCCTGAATTGATACAACAGAGTAGGAAACAATGAGAAGACAAGTTAAAAAGAAAAATAAAAATGGCAGTAGAGATAAAAATTGATAAAAATTTTTTATCAACAAGAGTTGGAGTCAGCCACTCTGAAACTTCTGGGCGTATTTCCTCCCCTTTGCCAGTGTGGAAGAGGGAGCACTATGGGAATTTCACCTCCTCCCTAAAGCATTTCCTGACTAGTTATTTCTCACTGATGCCCTTAAACTATAAACCTCTACATTACTTGAAACTTGTACCTCACTGAGCTCTTGCTAGTATACTAGCTTTACTTTTTCTGGTGTTGTGTTATACAGATAAATGATAAAAATATGCATATACATATAGCTCCTTCAGATTAGGCTTCATGTTTTTTGTTACTTTATAGCCCAGCTACTTCCAAGAGTATATGGGGCAGGAATTCATCTGAAGATTGGGCTACTCAGGGCTATATACTCTTTTTCACTCTTCAGCATCTATTATTATTTGCAAAATTAGAAAATTGTGCTGGATGAACTCTCAAATGCCTTCTAGCCTAACAGTCTCTGATCCCATGGTCTAAGATATAAACTATCCCAAGTAATTGTAAAACTTGGTGACAAATCACAGCCATGGGGAGTTTGTGACAATTTTAGCCTGCAGGTGTTGCTGTGGAGTAAGAAGAATTAAGAGATGGTAAGCGACCCAGCAAACAATAGCGATAAAAAAGATGTTTTTAAGGATTCTGTTTACATCCCACATGCGGGAGCAGGTTTCCCCTGCTCCAGCATCTCTCTGTGAAAGGACTGGGGTTGGTTTCCCGAACAGGGCAAAAAGCAGAGGGTGTGTGTTCTCGCCAGCTGGACCTCGATATCTGAAAGGATGTCCTGTTTACATTTGGCACCAGAGCTTAGTGATTGCACTGCCTGAGTGCCCAGAGAATGAGATAAAACTCAAAATAAATTTTCACACAAGTTTAAAAAATAACACTCTGCTGACCCTGTCATCGTACCACCTGGGATTCGTTTACCAAAGGCCTGTGTTTCAAAAGAATGCTTACTAAGGAGGGTGAGGCCGTGGCATCCACGGAATGCATTTTTTTTTTTTTTTGGTGGCTAGGAGGATTTTCTTCATCCGTTCTCTTTCTCTTCCCCTTATTTCCTTATTTTTTGTTCCCCAACACCCATCTTTTTTTTTTTTTTTTGAACATAGAGAAAAGGGAGAGGCAGAAGCTTGGCTGACAGCCAGACTCATTTCATGAAGTGACCTGTGTAGGTAACTGAACACTACACCATATACTAAGCATTCCATATAAAGAAAATTAACCAAGTCTATTTTAAAACCTGAAAAGTTTATTTTTTCTGTTTTTAAAGAAATAGTTTCACGTAAGAGGAGGTGTAGGATGTGGTGGCAAGGATCCAGGACAAAGAATAGAAAGGAATGAGAAACTGGAAAATAAAATTTACAGGTGAAAAATCATCATGGGAGACAAAAACTCTTAAACACCAGTTTGTTAGTCTCGGCACCTGGAGTGCTGTGCGAGTTGGACTACTGGTTCACTGCAGATTTTTGTTAAGCAAACATTCTCTTATGATGCCCTACTCAAAGGCCTCTTGTCCTTTCTGGCAGCTCGCCTCTCTGACCGCCTGAACTGGTTACAGTTAGCACTAACTATTGTCATCTTTTATTGCTGGCTACCATTCTGCCTTAAATTCTTCCAGGCATGAAATGTATAGGGAACTATATATAAGGAGATGGCTTCAAGTGTGTAAAGTGTCTCCCCAATGAAATTGGAAGTTTCCTCAAGGTAAGTCACCGCAGAATTCCATTTTTTAGGCGTTATAGTACCTACCCAGAAATTAATCAAGCAAGACCAAAACAACATAGAAGTTTCTAACTTTTTAGTCTTCCCCCACCCCCCAACATTTGTACATTTTATGATTTCTTTGTTTATTCTACACTGCATGTACAAAACAAGATTTGAGTACCAAATTGTGTGTATTTGAGGATGCCAACATTGCTTTTGCAATAAGTGGAACCAGAATTAGCAATTGAATAGCGAAGTAAATGAAGACCAGGTACTCATAACCCACCATTTATCATGGGTTTGCCAGACAACTGCGTTTATTTCACTCTACGTGTGAGAGAACATGCCTAGCAATCAGGTCAGCACTATGAACATTGCACTGTATTTATCTTTAGTCCCTAAACATTGTGTGTAAGCAAGGAAGTGAGATGGAGTAATAAAAAACCATTATAGAGTTCTGAAAGCCCTCAATTTCATATTTACATCTTGGAACCAGCTCATTCTGACTTCATAACTCCTTAATTAGAGGCACAGTCGTTTTCTTTTCTGTAGGGCATTTTTTTCACCCTCACAATACAAGCATACATTTGGTAACTAATACCAGCAATTAGCCTCATCTGCTATGTAAATGAGTGTAATTGCAATTAAATACTTTAGTAGGCCCAAAGGGAAAACATGCAATCATTACAAAGTAGGAGAGCATGGTTAAGGGACATTTCAAAGTGGTAGCAGAAGTGCTTTTCCCTGTGGTGTCAGGAGCCTTTTCTATGGTGAATTATTTCACTGGGAGCCCTGGAACTTGACTTGCATTTCTTGTTCTATTTTCCTACAGCGATAAGAAGAAAACTGTCCTTTTCAGCATTTCTAAGGGTTGATTGGTTTTGGTAACAATTGGTTTGGAAAATTGATTGCTCTTCAGTGTAGATCCAGGGCTTAAAAATGTTAACTTTCAGCTATGTTTGGTGTACAAGTTGGAGAAACAACACTATTCGCCAAAAAGATATTTTTTAGTATCAATAATTGCTGATTAGTAGATCTTGAGGTTGAGAACTGTTGGAAGAACATAACACACATGAGACAGAGAGATGCCCTACTAGGGAGTCAAGCCGTACTGGTCCTGTTACCAGAAAGGGCTCCGGATCTAGACCCCAAGAGAGGGTTCTTGGATCTTGTGCAAGAAAGAATTCGAGGTGAGTCCATAAAGTGAAAGCAAGTTTATTAAGAAAGAAAAGGAATAAAAGAATGGCTACCCCATAGGCAGAACAGTGGCATAGGCTGCTGCTTGCCCATTTTTATGGTTGTTTCTTGATGATATGCTAAACAAGGGGTGGATTATTCATGAGTTTTCTGGGAAGGGGATGGCAATTCCTGGAACTGAGGGTTTCTCCCCTTGTTATGCCATATAGGGTAACTTCCTGATGTTGCCATGGCATTTGTAAACTATCATGGCACTGTTGGGAGGGTAGCAATGAGGATGACCAGAGGTCACTCTCATTGCCATCTTGGTTATGGTAGGTTTTAGCCAGCTTCTTTACTGCAACCTGTTTTATCAGCAAGGTCTTTATGACCTGTACCTTGTGCTGACCTCCTATCTCATCCTGTGACTTAGAATGCCTAATCATCTGGAAATGCAGCCCCATAGGTTTCAGCCTCATTTTATCCAGCCCCTATTCAAGATGGAGCTGTTCTGGTGCTCTGGTTCAAAGGCCTCTGACAGTACTGGTCGGTGGCATATAGTAGCTTTAAGCTCAGACTTTGGAGCTAGCCCTCAATAGCTGCATGTACTTGGGCAGGTCATGTACCTATTTTCCCCATTTGTAAAATGGGAAGGCATAGTATATATCTCTTAGTGTTGCTTTAAGGATGAATTTTATTTATGCACATGAAGCATTGAGAATACAGTCTGGCAAAAAGTAAATACTTGATAAATGTACGTTGAAAGAGCTCTACACCTTTCATTTCTTCATGCAAATTTCGTCTCTGAATAATCTAAACTTCAAAGCAATGTACCTAAATAGAATCCTTTTGGTATCTAGGAAGCTTACTATAGATTATGCCTTAAGACTTCTTCAAGGAGCATGTTCCCCATGACATTCACTATTATAGACATACATTTACCTAGGCGTAAGTCACATTGTAATGCAGGAACTTCTTACTGAGAATCCAGGTAAAACTGATTCGTTTTTATCAATGGATAGTGAATATGTAACAAATCAGTTTTCTTCTTTGCCTTGGCTGCTAGGAATCTCAGAGGTAAACTTGTAGCCAACATATCTCTAGTAATCTATACAGGACTCTAGCGCATTAGGGATAATATCACAGGTTTTTGTTTCTACTTCTTTTCATAAACAACCATTTCCTTATTTGTAAAAAATACTGTGCTGTATGCATCTTGTGAATCCCCTCACATACTCTTATGTAAATGTGTCTCATTGAGTGAGTCACTTTGCCTCTTTGAGACAGAGTTCCTTCATCTGTAAAATGTAAAGTTAGGTCTGTGACCTTTACAATTTCTTCCAGCTTCATAAATAAGTTTTTGTTGTTGTTGAAAATGATAGCCTGGTTTAATGAAGGGAAGAATTGTCAGAAAACAAATGATGCATAATCTCATTATCAGAGCCAAAGGATATAGAAGAATCTTTCAGACCTCCTCACTTTGGTTATTTCTACTTTTTCTTTCACTGTATATTACCCCAAATACTTTCGGCCAATATAAGCATTTAAAGACATGATCATGAATATTGGTTCCTTCCCAGCAGTGAATGAAAAGGCAGAAGGCTTAGTTTTTGGCAGTGGAGGTGGGCAAAGCGTTTTAGTGGTTTCCCCATAGTTTCTCCTATATCCTATTCAAGGAATAGGGAACAGTGGAACCTCCAAGAATGAAGATAATAAGGAAAGACCATAAACCTCTTTTGCCACTTTTGATAGAAGGGAAAAATCTAGAGTTCTTATTTTCCTCTCTTGTTCACCTACCACGTAGGAGTTAGAAGGGGAGCTTCAAAGGCTTAGCACTGTCCACCCTATTGAGCTATGTTATCGGAGAGAAGGCTGCCAGATGTTTAGCAATCAAACTTGGTGCAGAACATAACTTTAATGGAAAACAGAAGGGCGTTCTGTTTGCCTCTCACTGTGCTATCTATCTGAGAGACTTTCAGGAGCCCCCTTTCCTTACCTTCTTTGAAAAGCATATGTATGCTTTCTGAAGTGCTATAATTTGACCCAATTGATACAATAATAAGATTAATCTTTACATACACTCCTGAAACAAGTAACTTTGAATCCTTGGGGATGAAGTTTATAAAGCCTGCATTTTCTAGAGTTAAAAACCACCTTGAGAGCAATTAATCAAACACAAATAGGAACATTTGGTATTAAAACTGCCCCAAATGAGTCAAATCCTGTTTTCTCTGTTTATAGCTGGTCAGTTCCCATGGGACCTCAGATTCAATGTTATTATTATTATTTTTTCTTTTTGTAAAAGTGTAGTAACTTTCTAATGGGATAAGGGGGTTAAGTGTGTAGGAAATATATTTCTTAGGAAAAAAGGCAAATTTAATTATCTCTTCATTAAGATGACTTTAAAAAAAAAAGAAATACCCATTCTTTTTAGACAAGATTGAAAAAGAGATGGTTTTGATAGAAGATCACTTTGGACCACTTTGACAATGAGGGAGAAACCATCTCAAGCTCTAAGATATCTCAAATGATTAAGGCGTAAAGGCTTCTCATGGCTCCAGAGAACAGAGGTGTTTATTCAAAACATGTATTTGCTTAAGGTGGCACTGGCTTATTTTTAAAGAGTTTGTTCCATACCCAAAACTTTATTCTTACAAACTTATCTCATGGTAAAGTGCTCATCTGTGGGTTGTAAAGATCCCTACGACATCTAGCTCCAGTGGGGCCATGAATAAGGGTAATGAAAGTTTGATTTTAGTGGCTACTTCCTCTAGAAGCTATCCATGCTGACCCTCTCTTAAAAAAAAAATAACAACAAAAAGATAAAATACAGTTAATGGAAATTCAAATGTAAAATAAATTTGTAGACTTTCTGTTTCTTTTTATTTTGTTAAAATTTAATTTTCAATTCTAGTGAAGCCAGAAAATAGAAATTCTGATATAATTGCAGTTAGTAGAACAGTTTGGTTGAGTTAATGTTATGCTATTATTTGAGACATAGTTTCCAGCCTCATCTTAGGTCTTTTGATGCTATCTTTCATCACCCGGCCTTTCTTATTTTCCATTAAATTTCCAGTGTCTGGTATGTAGAGGATACTCAAAAATAGGCCATGGATTTGGGGTTGGCGGCTACACAATTATCTATTGGGAAGTTTTCTTTCCCGGCCCTGCAAGCATCCTCTGCATGCCCACACTTGATTGACAAATGGTGTTTAGAAAGGGAAATTGTTCAGAAGGTAATAAAAATATCTTTGTTTATAGTCTGACCACAAAACAAAGTGAGAAAACTCTAGGCCCAATTTCTAGTTCTCTGGTCCAGAGACAGTGCCGAGCCTCACTTGGTTTCCAGTGTGCCCTTCACGAGGCAAGTTTAGGCTCTTGAGAGGAGGCTCACTATCCACATGATTTGGGTCTCCCTTCCTCTCCATTTCCTTTGATAACAATGCATTTCCCTTGATCCATGGACTGCAAGGGCCCTTAGAACAGGAGCAGGATCTGGGTAAATAAACCTTGGCCTGATCTCTTTTCCCAAATTCATGGCCATGTTCCCAATTAAACAAAAGATCCTACATCGGATTCCAGTGGGTATCCCCTATTTTAGACACTCAAAGAAGGACTTAAATTTGGGGGGTAATGTTTAATATTAAATATGTTTGCTGCTTTTGAATGATTACTTTCAAATATTATACCTGCTTACTTTTCTTACTCATGTGAAAAATCATGGCAAATTCCTGAAGTCAGTTATATTTTAAAAGAGAAGCAACTTATAAGGTGGATTTGGGGGGTTGGGAAGAAAGATTGGAATCATGTTTGTTTCATTTTAAGAAGATATGTGTGTATATTTTAAATCATTTTAGGAAAAAAATGAGTCTAGGATGCTATGAAAATGAGTTAATAGAGCTGATCACTAAAGTGAGATTTTGTCTGATGAAAGAATATATTTTGAATCACCTCATCAACTATATACTCTGAGATATGTTAGTTTATAGGGTATACTTTTATTTTTGTAGAAACAGTTTACATGTCTGAAAGTCTGAATTAATTTATGACTGCTGCTGAGGCATTTCCTATTTATCAAGCATAGAAACCAAGACCAAACATAGAAAAAGAGAAAAATTTTACAAAATTTATAAAAAAATTCTAAGTATACAAACCATGCCTTTAGGATTACAAACACACATCTTGTTTCTTCATTTGCTTTTTTGGCTACTATAACAGAAATGCTTGATGTATGGCTACCAGGAAACTGGAGGTAAACCAAACTGGAATTTGAGAACTTAGGGACACAGCCAACTGAAATATCACTTTTCATGAATTTTAGTGGCCCACAGAAAGTGTGGGTGAAGAGTATAAACTCATCACCAGTATAATAAAAGAAAATTGAAAGTATCTTCCTCACTGAAGAGCAGGAAGCATTATGTTTGTGCTCCAAACCAATAGAAACAGATATTCAGTATTGAAAAGAAAGGAGGTTGGGGTAATAGTGCTGACAGAGTCAACGCAGAGTAGAAGGTCTTTTTGTGTAGTAGCTCACCAAAAGGGTGATTCTCAAAGATCATGTCTGACCCAAAGAACAATTAAAAGGTTAAAGCAAAGCAATACATACAAATATTTCATTTGTTATTGCCCTCCTATCCTACCATTCTTCAACAATTCAGTAGTTGCTACTTGAATGCCCACTGTGTGCACATTATCATAGGGAATCACAGAGCTTGTCTTTAAGATCTGTTGCCTCCAGAGACCTTTTCTGATGTTTATGAAAGGCCTTTGCTGTTCCTGGAATACATTTGTTCAATGAATGAGTGGAAAAAATAATGCAAAGATCTGTAACATGAAGTCTCTGCCACAAGGAGCCTATTGATTGTAAAAGCATTCATAGAGTGCTTCAGAGTTCACAAAATCTATTGACCTACATTATTATCTATAGTAGTCAGTGGTTCCAACTCTGATTTGTATTGGAACCACCTGGGCAGGCTACTTGTTTTTTAATGTATAGATGCTTGCAACCCAACCTGCCTTTGGAAATAGAATCTTGTTGGGAAGTGGGAGAGAATGTGGAGGAAACGGGGAGCAGCATTCCTCAAATGATTCTGGCGTCTGGTCATATTGTGACGGACAATGTCATAGTGAAGAGAACATACTGCTGGCTCTGAAATCAGAGTGGATTTGAAACCAGCCTCTAGCCATTTCTAGTTTTTTAACTTTAAGATTAATCACCCTAAGCCTCAGTTTTCTCCTCCATAAAATGGGGAGAATAACAATAGCTAACAACAGCAATAACTAGTCCTTATAGAACTGTTGGCGGGGCGTTCAAGGAGCTGATCCACATAAAGGGCCTATCTTAGGGCTTGTGCTGACTAGGCACACAGTAAAAGTAAACTTTATTAGCAATTGCTAACTATTAGGGCCTGTGACTTATTTCATTTTTAGTAGTAGACCTAGACCAAATAACCACATTCCTTGTCTCTTCTGGGAGAGGCCGTCCTGTCATTTTCTCTCATCTGTTCAGCCACAAGATGGTTAGGGAAGCTCACTCCTCCTGAATTCCAGCCAGTACCAACTAGACCTTTGGTAAGGTCAGGATAGAAGAGACTGTGGCATTTCTAATCCCCCTGGACTTCCCTCTAGAATGAACATGCTTATGTTGTTTCAGGATTTCCACTTAGGCCTTGCCTGGAAACCAGAAGTTAAAGTTATCTAAAAGTGATAAGCTCAGGAACTACATGAAGCGTTGATTTGAATCAGTTTCCAAGGTCACCAAAGGTTCAGAAGCTGAGAAAGAGATGGCAGTTTAAGGGTTAGTGGGAGAGGGTCCAGCATTTTACCCACAGGAGAAAATTTTTTTGTAGAAAGAAAAACAAGTTTTTACTGAAGTAAATGGCCAAGAAAGTAGGTAAAGTTAAATTAATGATAAACTATCATTTCAGTCTCTAAGATAAACAAAATAAGCAGCTGTAATAGCATGAAGTTTATCAGAGTGTGATAGGAAGGTCAGGCATGACAAATTGAGAGACTGGGACATTGAGCTGGCGCATGACAATTATGTAACTCACATTGCTGCTAAATTTAAACACAAGCAGCCTTCTCTGGAGGTGTGTGGGTGGAGAGGTGAAGGGGCAGATTGAAAACAATGGCCTTTATTTTCATAAGGTACTTTAATTTTAGGCCAGCATTGGATGTGAACTTTCAGCTAACTGTACTTTTTGGTAGTTCTGTATTTTTTGAACTGAGGTTACCCTTAGCCCCATGAAACCCCCTGTTTTTCTGTCAAACTACTATATCGAGTGCAGTTTTCTCTGGCCTCCCTGGAAGTGGAAATGTCTGGGCCTTTCCCCTGCAGAACGCAAAACATAAACAGAAGGGCATTAAAATGGAAACAGGATCTTGGTTCTCACTGTTTCACCAGGCTCCTTAGCACTGACCTCTGACCCTCATTTAAGATCCCATGGAAAGTCTGGGCATCTGGGGTGTGTAGCTCACTGTGGGAATTTTTTTGTTGTTATGGTTGTTGTTTTCCTCCTCCTGGATTATTTTGGCTTAACCTGAGGCTATGATGTAAAATAAGCCACTTTCAAGAGCTTTCCCTGACCTTGTTTGGGGATAAGGTTAGAAGATGGGATTTGACTACTGGCACTGTCAATTCAAGAATCCATTTTCAAGTTGTTATCTAAAATTCATGTGAGAAAATAAAAAATAGCATTTCTTCCATTCTATGACACTGATGACAGGTACATTTTGATTTTTGAAAACCCATGTAGAATTGTTGAGGATATTGAGTCTTCATGATTTTTTACTCGCATGTTACTTTTTAAAAAAGTAGGCCTCCAGATCAGATAACGTCTTCCACATTTTCTTGAGCTACGCTGTATGACATTATACTCTCACTAAAGAAGTCACCTTTCCTGATCAGTCTATGGGAAAGACCTCAGAGAAGTTAGTTTTTCTTTGAAGGAATTCTATGTGTTCTTCTTGAACAGTCTAAGAGGCTAAAGTCCAGAAATATAATTGGAAGGCAATTTTATTTATATTTATTTATTTATTTTTTAGGCTGTCTCATCCTGTCACCCAGGCTAGAGTGCAGTGACACGATGTCGGCTCACTGCAACCTCCACCTCCTGGGTTCAAGTAATTCTCCTGCCTCAGCTTCCTGAGTAGCTGGGGTTACAGGCATGTGCCACCATGCCTGGCCAGTTTTTGTACTTTCAGTAGAGTTGAAATTTTGCCATGTTGGCCAGGCTGGTCTCAAACTCCCGGCCTCAGGTGATCCGCCTGCCTCAGCCTCCCAAAGTGTGCAGATTACAGACATGAACCACCATGACCAATCTGGAAGGCAATTTTAAATATTCTTATTGAGTAGCTAATTTATATGTACATTTAGGAATAATTAGTAGAGGATGTAGAAAATTTTCAACAAAAGCATGAGAGCAGTCCTCCATGATGAGGTGGAGTAATCCTCCCCTCCTTGGTTGGATTGCATTGCATGTCTTAGGGAGAGAGTCTTCTGTTTCACAAGGGCTGAGTCTCGTTTTCAGCCTTTCTCATCCATAGTGGACTTTCTCATGGCTCAGTTCCAGTTAATATAGAAAAGAGTAAGTGTTGTGAAAATTTTGTACTCAAAGGCTGAAAAGTTTTCTTACAAATATTTTGAATTTTTTAAAAGAGAATCTTAACAGCAGCAAATAATTCATCTTTATGAATTCATCTTTTTTCCCTCATGAGAATTCAATGTGCTGTATGAAGAACATATGAAATTCTTATTTTGAGTGGAAGTACTGAGACTTGGCTGGATAAGTGACTTGCCTAAGGTCACTCAGCAAGTCTCACAGCATATAACACTCAGCATATAATTCTCAGCCTCTAGTGCTGTACTGTTGTATCTATAATAAAAAGAGAAAGGAAAACCTTTTTGTACTTCTGCAAAGAAAAAGGAACAGCTAGGAATGCACATGTGTGTCCTTTTAAACTCTCTACATGAAAATCCATCTTTTCCAGGAAGCCCTCTCTTACTGGATATACATATGTGGGAGATTCTAAAATCTTTCTAATAAGTGTCTGTTTTTGCTTTAATTTTATTTTAGGACTTATGGTTCTAGAAAGCAGATATATATTTGATCTCTGCAGTACTAAAGCTATAGTTATTTATTAGACAAATGTCTGGAGGAGAAGCAAGGGAGAATATATGACTGCGAGACTAAACAGGCCACTGAAGGAAGCCGTGAAATAGGTCCTTGCTGTACCATACCACTATTTTTCTCTGAAAATACCTTTACCCCTTGCGCTCTGCTATTCTAGGCCTAGGACCTTTTAAAAGTTTCTTCCTCAACAATGTCTCCTTTATTGATACAGTTTAGTCATCTACCAACACCTACATAACTTCATTTGGCTTGATATTTTTTTCTAAGCATTCTTTATCTTGTTCATGTGTCTGCTCAGTACTTTCAATTCAATGATATATCTTTTTTCATTAATTTTTTTTGAAATTCCACAAGACTAAACATACCGTTCCACACAGAGCAGATAGTCAATATGAATTTGTTGATTGATTGTAATATGATATAAATCATGGGCACAATAAATTACTTGGCTACATACAGAATTCTTACAACTCTCTCTTCTGTGTGGAGATGGGATAGAACCAGAAGGGTATGTCTGTGTAGGCCACATGTCCCGGTTCAGGGAGTCCCACATGAGGAACATGGTCTTACATGGTAAAATTGAGTTACCTTTAGTAATAGCAGCAACTTATATATGTATAGCTCCTGGGATTTCAAATATATTTTATACCTATTAAGTCACTTGATTTGGGAGTCAATATATATTAACTTCATGTTATGACTGAGGAAACTCATAGGAATTTGGTGATTGTTCTTGTTTGCATCTTGCACGTAGTTGAATCTCAAAACCAGTATTTTGTTTGTTTTTTCTTTAACCTCTTGGTCTGATGCTCTTTCTAACCCGCCAGGCTGCTTCCTTCATTCCTTAAAGCTAACACTGCAGTGGTCAGTTTGTGAATCATCTTGGAATACCATCCCTGCCTTAATTGATATTTGCAAATACTCTGAACAAAGAGAGCCCCACCACTACTATATGCCCTGCATCTCCTGGCATAATAAACTTGTATCCTGAAATAAGTCTTAAAGAACCACACGTAGCTCAAACGTTGTACTCTGAACATATTGAGCTCTTGTGCATCATTTGCCCAGCATGAACCAAAAGGAAGTTTAGTGTAAGCTTCTGGGCCAACT
Organism: Macaca fascicularis; assembly: GCF_037993035.2. NCBI lineage: Eukaryota > Metazoa > Chordata > Mammalia > Primates > Cercopithecidae > Macaca > Macaca fascicularis. Next base: position 12,251,923 of record NC_088381.1, read on the forward strand.
GACCTACCAGAAGGAAGATTATAACATACTTTTCCTTTTTCTCGGAATTGGGAGGGTACATTTAGTAGCAACTTTCTGAAGGAGCAGAAAGTCCAATATCTATGAAATTGTCAAAAATGATTAGCTAGTAATACAAAATAGTCATTACCATAATGTGTTTTCAGAGCAACATGCAATAATAAGGTATTTTTTAAAAACTCTTTAAGCCACATGGAATTCTTGGTGGGCTAACTTCTCATCTACCCTCAATGGCACCACCTCCGCCATACCATTTGTGGTACTTCCTGTTTTGTTTTGTTTTTAAGGGTTGGTTTAATTTCAGCTAGGTTAGACTTCATAGTCTCAAATTTCTTAGGGAGCAAGATCTGACTTAGATCCTTCCATTGAGCCCTGTTACATGCCTACTCTTCGCTGTACAGATCCAGTCTTGCAGATTTAGTGGAGATCATTACCAACCATAAATTTTATGTGCATTAAAGGTAGTTTTCCTCTCTTGTAATCATTATTAATATTTGATGGCCAAGGTATTATTCTTTATCGATAATTTTATAGATCATAGTTAATTTAGAATGAAAAAAATCAGAACTGTAATGCAAAGTAGTGCAGCTCCACTTTAAAAAGTGACCTTGTCAAAGAGGTGCATTTTTACTTCAATTAAATTCAAAGTCAGTCAGTCCCATAGGTAATGTTAGCAATTATAAGAATACTTTGCAAAAGTAGTTAAAAAACACTCAGAGAACTTTTATGTGATGCTAGTTTTTAAAGCAAGAATGACTTTCTTCCAAAACTTCAATTCTTTATGAGATCATTTTGGAGTGTACTGTTACATAAAACATGAGGTCAGTAACTAAGGCTAATTAAATTTTAGTAGGAGCAAAAGTCACCAAAAGGTTTTTGCATTCATCCTACCAATTCTAAAACAGTGATACAATACACCATTAATAGCCTTAGAATTGCTAATTATTTCAACATGAATAGCGATATCAACGCTGTCAGCTTAATTTAATACACTCAGGAGAATTCCTGCAGAATGCATGATTTCTCTATTATTTCCTGGTTTTCACAACCATTAAAAGCTATAAATTCTCTTTCTTCAGAAAGAGAGAGAGATTAGTAGTCTAGAGTCTTCTCACTTTTTTGAGAATTTTAAAGTTGTTATTTTTAAAATAAATGGGAAGTAAAAACAGAATAGAAATTAAAGAATGAGAGTACCCCAGGCTTTATTCTGTGATCTAGTATGAGGTAAATGTTCATAACTCCAAAAGAATTAAAACACTCATGCCTTCCATTAGTTCCAATGGAGTTCCCACTCAGGGAATAACCTTAGACTTGGGGTTGAAAGTGTCTTTTTTTTCTGGAGGGAAACTAAAATTAAAGCCTGGAGGAGTGAAAGTTATAAAAAGTTGATTAAATAAACAAGAAGGTTTTATTTATTAGAAACTTTCGTAAGTTAAAAGGAAGAAGTGAGTCACTCATTTCATAACGTACACTATTTAGAAGACAATAGGAAGCAACCACAGTTTTTTTTCATGGAAGAAAGATGAGTTAAAATGGATTCTACAAAACATTAATTTGATAGTAGCAAACTAAAAACTACTGGTTTAGACTCTAAAATCATGGACTCTGAGAGTTAGTCAAAACCTTCAAGATCGTCTAAGTTTCTAATGGATATATTTCCTCCACAACATCCCTTATTGACCAATCTTGGTTTGCATATCTCTAGTGAAACTTAGCACCTCATTTTCAGAATATTCTAATTGTTCGAAAATTTTCTTCACACCAAATACTGTCATCCTTGAATATTCACTCATTTGCTGGTTTAGTGTCTCTGTAATGTGGTCCTTGACATGCTTTTAGGTGCCAAATAGGAAAGCATCTTTTAATTTTAACGGTGGTATATATTTCAACATACATTCACAAATATACTAGTGATCCCAACTCATGATTTCACAGATGATGATTGCTAAGAATGAAGTTAAGTAGAAAAAAGTGAGTCCATGTAAAGCTCAGTTGAGAAAACCATTACATAAATGTTAAAATGTATGTGAATATGAATATGGCTGAAGCCGTGAAGGTGATTACATAAAAGGCCAAGCATGAAAAATAGTCCTGTAGGTCTACAGTGTGGGCACCAGAGCAGACACCATACTCCTGCCTAATGGTGGAAGAGCTGTGCTGTCATGAGATTAGTCAGGAAGAGTAAATGAACCGAGACCAGGAGGAGAGGTAGAAAGCTGCTGTCATAAAGGAACAGGCATAGTGATGGCTTGCACTACAGTGGAGGCAGCAGAAATGTTGAGAAAGAAGTCTATCAGTGAGGTCATGGAAAGAACACTGTCCTGCATGTCAGAGGACTTAGATGTTGGTCCAACCTCTCTTCCAATTAAACCTCCCCTTATTCCTACAGGTCTCAGTTTGCTTCATCGGTGGAATGGAGATGGTTTCCTGTGTGAGCATGAAAATTTCTCCCAGCTCTGAAGACCTTTGATTTCGTAAGAATCATTGTGAAGGTGTGGGCTTGGCAAATGGATGGAAAGATGAGCAATGGGAAAGGAAAGAATTGAAGAGGACTGTGAGGTTTGAAGAATGGGTAACTAGCATCATTCACAGAAATGAGAGGGACAAGGGGTGAGAATAATCGGGAATCAGTGGGTGAAGAAAGACTGGTTTGGATCTGTTGCAATGGAGAGGCCAATGACATTTCTTTGTGATGTCTAACTGGTCTGTGGACAGAGAAAAAGGTGAAACTTTGTTTACTTGTCTGTAAAATAGGAATGAAGTGATATATAGAGATGTGGGGATCGCTTACATAGAGATAGCAGGTGAAACCATGGAAGTGACAAAAACTCTCGGTAAGGAAAGGGAGGATAAAAAATGCAGTTAAGGGAGATAACATTTGTTGTGAAGCTACTACGTGCTATGCACATTATCTATTTTATCTCATTTAAACCTCACAAAAATCTTGTGGACTATGGGTAATTCCCTCCATTTTATGTGTTAGAAAAAAATGATGCTCAGCAAGGTCCCAGATTGCATAAGAATTAACATATTGCTCAGATTTGAACCAGTCTCTCTGACTCCAAAATCTACATGGCGCTGGTCCAATGTGAAACATTGACAATGAGAAGGGATGAGGACACAGCCTAGGAGTTCTCAGAAGGGTGGAAGAAGAACCCTTGAAATTTTGATAGTGCGAGGTCAGTTCAGCCAAAGCTGGACAGAGGGGAAGGAGGGAAAATCATATTCAAAATTGCAGAGAAGTCAAGGGGAATAAGAACTATAAAAAAATTGGGTCAGTGGGGGGATTGAAGGAGGCCAGTTATGCCACCTCAGAGGTTTCTAATATATTGATTGGGGTGAACCTGAGAAGGAAGGGTGCAGATTATGAAAATGGTAATTATAATACTAAATATATACTGAGCACTTAATATATGCCAGACACTTTTCTTAGTGACTGATATGTATTAACTTTTAATCCCAACAACAACTGGCTTATTGAATGGTTTAGGCTCAGTAGGGTTCAAGGCAGGAAACAGTTTTATCCTCTCCTGATACAGCTTTTCAGTCACATCCCATCATTTCTCCATGACTACTTCTGGATGATATGTTGGGCAAATCTCCTAACATTTTTTGATCCTTTTCAGGTACTGTATTAGAAACTAACATCCATACATTAATATAATGGATGCCATTTTGTAGCAAAAAATGATGTTCTTTATATAGTGACATAAAATACTAAAGGGGAAAAAGAGCAGGAGAGTGAATACCATAAACTATATGTAATAAAAAAGAAAGCATATATATTCATATTTAATTATGTATGCACTAAATATCACTTGGAATATCACCAAGGAAGAAATACAAATATTTGCTGATGGGAAGGAGAAGTTATTGGCTGGAATAACTATAGAGGGAGGGAAACTTTTCACAGAATATCTTTTTAGTCTCCTTGACTTTTAATCTATGTGAATGTATTACTATTGATCTCAGTCGGCTATTGCTACAATAATGTTGTACAACAACCATCCTCAAACTCAGGCAATATGCTTTGTTTCTCATGCTCATGGGCAAGTGGTTCGGCTGAGTGGCTCTGCATCAGGCTGCAGTTGTTCAGGTTGCCTGTAGTAGTTTGCAAGGGACTGAATATTTGTGTCACCCCCTCCACTACTCAGATGTTGAAAGCCTAACCTTCAATGTGGTGCTATTAAGAGGTGAGGCCTTTGGGAGGCAATTAAGTCACGAAGGTGGCGCCTTCATGAATGAGTAAAGGGGACCCTAAAGAGCTCACCCTCTTTTGCCCATGTGAGGATACAATGAGAAGATGACAGTTTGCCACCTGGAAGAGGACCCTGATTATAAGGGCACCCTGATCCCAGATTTCAAGCCTCTAGAAAAGCGAGAACTAAATTTCCATTGTTTATAAACCACCCAGTCTAAGCTATTTTGTTATTGCAGGCCAAACTAACTAAGATATAGCTCTACTCCATTTGTCTCATTATGAGGTCCCAGCTGGAGGGGCAGTCTTTCTGGGGCATGTTCTTCTCTTAGTGAAGTCAGGAATTTCCAGAGGGTGACAGAAAACACTCATGCTTTCAACTGCAGGCCTGGGCTTGGAATGTTCACATACTCACTTCCAACCCAATGCTTAAATAAGCAAGGCAGCATACTCCTCCAGAGTTAAAGGGGCGTGAGTCATTGCTGAACAATGGTCTACCTGCCTCTTTAAAAAGTATTTTAAGTCCACTTGAGCCTAAGATCAAAATTGTAATCTCTCATCCAATCTCAGACTTCTCCCTTCCCCACTGTGGCTCAGCAGATCAGGCTTGACCCATATTTAGAAATTTATGGTAGGCGTCGGGGGTGGTGGTTCATGCCTGTAATCCCAGCACTTTGGGAAGCTGAAGTAGGTGGCTCACCTGAGGTCAGGAGTTCAAGACCAGCCTGGCCAACATGGCAAAACCCTGTCTCTACTAAAAATACAAAAATTAACTGGGTGTGGTGGTGCACGCCTATAGTCCCAGTTACTCAGGAGGCTGAGCAGGAGAATCACTTGAACCAGGGAGGCAGAGGTTGCAGTGGGCAGAGATTACAGCCACTGCACTCCAGCCTGGGCAACAGAGCAAGACTGTCTAAAAAACAAAAAACAAAAAACAAAAAACAAAAAAAAAGAAAGGGAAAAAAAAAAGAAGTTTATGGTAGGGAATGGGACTATGCTAAGTTTCTTTTCTTCTCTCCCTCCTTCCCTCCTTTCCTTCCCCACTTATTTTTCTTTCTTCACTTTTCCTACTTTCTAACTTTCAGATACTACTAAAATTTCTGGCTTCTTAAAAGTTGGGTATAAGAAAGAGGTATAATGAGAAGGGAAGAGCTATTTCTTTTTTAAAAAAATATTGCTTTAAAAATTTTTTACTTTAAGTTCTGGGGTACATGTATAGAACATGCAGATTTGTTACATAGGTATACATTTGCCATGGTGGTTTGCTTTACCTATCAACTCGTCATCTAGGTTTCAAGCCCTGCATGCATTAGGTGTTTGTCCTAATGTTCTCCCTCCCCTTGCTCCGCACCCCATGACAGGCCTCAGTGTGTGTTGTTCACCTCCCTGTGTCCATGTATTCTCATTGTTCAACTCAAACTTAAGAGTGACAACATGTGGTGTTTGGTTTTCTGTTCCTGTGTTAGTTTGCTGAGGATGATGGCATCTAGCTTCATCCATGTCCCTGCAAAGGACATGATCTCATTCTTTTTATGGCTGCATAGTATTCCATGGTATATGTGTACCACATTTTCTTTTTTCAGTCTGTCATTGATGGTCTGGGTTGCCATGTCTTTGCTATTGTAAATACTGCTGCAATAAACATACATGTGCATGTGTCTTTATAGTAGAATGATTTATATTCCTTTGGGTATATACCCAGTAATGGGATTTCTGGGTCAAATGGTATTTCTGATTCTAGATCCCTGAGGAATCACCACACTGTCCTCCACAATGGTTGAACCAATCTACATTCCCATCAACAGTGCCAAAGTGTTTCTAATTCTTCACAGCCTCATCAGCATCTATTGTTCTTGATTTTTTAATAATCACCATTCTGACTGGTGTGACATGGTATCTCATTGTGGTTTTGATTTGCATTTCTTTAAAGATCACTGATGATGACCTTTTTTTCCATATGTTTGTTGGCCACAGAAATGTCTTATTTTGAGAAGTGTCTGTCCATATCCTTTGCCCACTTTTTGATGGGGTTGTTTTTTTCTTGTAAATTTGTTTAAGTTTCTTGTAGGTTCTGGATATTAGACCTTTGTCAGATGGGTAGATTGTAAAAATTTCCTCCCATTCAGTGGGTTGTCTGTTCACTCTGGTGCTAGTTTCTTCTGCTGTGCAGAAACTCTTTAGTTTAATTAGATCCCATTTGTCATTTTTGGCTTTTGTTGCAATTGCTTTTGGTGCTTTCGTCATGAAGTCTTTGCCCATGCCTATGTCCTGAATGGTATTGCCTAGGTTGTCTTCTAGGATTTTTATGGTTTTGGGTTTTACATTTAAGTCTTTAATCCGTCTTGAGTTAATTTTTGTATAAGGTATAAGGAAGGAGTCCAGTTTCAGTTTTCTGCGTATGGCTTGCCAGTTTTCCCAACACCATTTATTAAATAGGGAATCTTTTCCCCATTGCTTGTTTCTGTCAGGTTTGTCAAAGATCAGATGGTTGTAGATGTGTGGTATTATTTCTAAGGTCTCTGTTCTGTTCTATTGATCTATTTGTCTGTTTTGGTACCAGTACCATGCTGTTTTGGTTACTGTAGCCTCATAGTATAGTTTGAAGTTATACAGTGTGATGCCTCCAGCCTTGTTCTTTTGGCTTAGGATAGTCTTGGCTGTAAGTGCTCTTTTTGATTCCATTTGAAATTTAAAGCAGTTTTTTCTAATTCTGTGAAGAATATCAATGGTAGTTTGATGGGAATAGCATTGAATCTATAAATTACTTTGGGCAGTATGGCCATTTTCATGATATTGATTCTTCCTATCCATGAGGACAGAATGTTTTTCTATTTGTTTATGTCCTCTCTTATTTCCTTGAGCAGTGGTTTGTAGGTCTCCTTGAAGAGGTTGGGAAGAGCAAGTTCTAATGTCTTTGGGGTCTTATGTGTGGCCCAGGGAAATGTACTGGTTCTGTGTTTCATGAAAGACTTTGTGGGTTCTTTTCAGATTCATGGCAGAGACCTCATGCTGCATCGTGCCTTGTTATAGGTGATGCACCTCTGAATAACTACACCTGGCTCCTGTTTCTGGTCTGCTTCTCCTGCCTCTACAGAGACTTTTAGTCTATTCCATCTATTGGGTGGGAAGTTTTCAAATACTGAAGACCTGTTGCTGTATGCAAACTATAGGAAATAAGTGCCCTTACCTGTTGTTGATCAAAGGGTAGCTTGTATCCAGCGTGCTTATTTTCACTGTGTTCACAGAGGCAACTCAAGCCACTCATTCATCATTACACTTTTCTAGGTGAAAGTCAGGTACCAGTTTTAGCATTCCTAAGGTTTTCTTGAAACATTTCCCCAAGGTGGCATGATAGTAAGGAAGCACCCCATCCCTTCAAATGCTCAGCTCTAACCAGCTCTTTCCAAACAAATTATCATCTCTCTTTCCTCAGTTTGTATCAAGCCTTTTATTGCACAGGTTGGAGATGGATAATGGGTTAAGGGAGTGGATGGTATCCAGAAGCTTGGATTCCAGACACAGCTCTACCACTAACTATATAAGTGACATGAATGAGAATCTAGTACAATACCATTTTTCTAAAGAAGAGGAAATTGAGGCTCATACACTTTTCATAATTTGTCCTCTTTCATCTGATAGTGGCAAAGCTCTGCCTTAGAATTTGTGTTTCTACTGAACCAAAGTAGCAAGTATCTCCCTATGTTTAAACAATCCTATCTTTGTGATTTAAGATCCTTTCTTCTTCTTCTGTTTTTGGCAAAGACCAAATCAGGAGAACAGCTGGATACCATTTTTTATTTGGAAACATTATAAATAAAAAGCCTTCCAAACCTTCCCCAAGAGGTAGAATTTCTTTAGAGTCTGGAACCTCAGAGACTCATTTTAAGTCCATTCAAACTACAAAATACTTTGGTTCTGAAGATCTTCTTCTGAAAGACCCCAATAAAGATATCTCCTCACAGCCCATTCTTCAATTAGTCCCTCAGTGGGACTGGAGGGAGATCCACAGAGCCAGCTGGACTTTGAACTTGTGATTCCTAAGGGAAGGTATATTTCAACCCTGATACTTAGATTGCAGGCTCTTTTCTCTGTTAGGAGTTGTATTATTGAAGTAAAATAACATTCTTAATTCTGAATGTCGAGTTCTTAAATGAGAACATACATCTTATTTTTTCTATTTTTGGAAATTTAACATTCATTAAGTTGTTAACCTTTGAAAACTTCTATCCTCCCACTTCCTTGTCTGTCAGCCTAAATCTCCCCTCCTCTCTGTCACAGCCTCTTTCCTTAGAAGGATATATTCTGCTCCTTTAGTGCTTCATTTCTCATGCTTCTCAGCATTCCCTACATTGCCCTTTCTTTGAAGGCTCCCGGATGTGAATTCGCATACCCCACATTCACACGCCCAATTCAGATAAAACAACAAAGTCTATTGTCTTCTGAGAAAAATTCTAACTGTCCTCAGGTACTGTAGGTGTCTCATTTCATATTCCTGCTTGAAAATATAAGAGGAGCCCTGAATCATGATCTTGCATTATGCCTCAGAGCAGGCCTTCTTAAAAGTACAATTCCTTCCCCAAAGGAAATGAGAGAGCTATTTAAAACAAGCAATCAATCCATTTAGAACTCTCCACAATCTGAAGAACATTTCTTACAGTTATGAATAGAAGGAAGAGAGGCAACGAATTTTTTAAAAATGGATTTAAAAGGAGACTTTTGAGCCCATCAGCATTCACTGAGTCCAAACATAGAAATTCAATTCAATTTATCATGTAGAGAAAAGATTAATCACTTGCAGGAATCTTGAAATTCGTATGTTGCCTTCAAAGTCGTTAAATGAGAATCATTTCTAATTACCACTATCTGCTCAGTATTAAACTTTTCTACATAATTTGATTGTCTTGCTGCAGCAAGAGTCATCTTAAGTTCCATTTTCTCTCAATCCCCCAAATCCAAGTCCAAAGATACCTACAACAATTTTTCAGAGGGTTCAAGTTAATCTCTTCTTCTCTTGAAAAGCCAGCACTTTAGAGGCCATAACTATGTCACATGGGTGTCTAGTAGTGTACTTATCTACTGCTTTTATCTTTTTTAAACATTTTATAACCTATATGTAAGAGTAAGGTTAATCTTCTATAAACATTATTTAGGGAATGCCAATTCTATGTGCATTCTACCTACTACATCTTGTAGCTATTTTGTAAGCCAAATATAAATGCCCTGCAGGACTACCTTTCAATTGCTTGGTTTTGGTGTACCTTTTCTTTCTTTCTTTCTTTTTTCTTTTCTTTTCTTTCTTTCTTTCTTTTCTTTTCTTTTTTTTTTTTTTACTACTCAACATTTGTTTCTCTGGGTGACATCATCTCAATTTGGGTACAGGGGAATCTGCTTGTTCTATTGCATGATCTACTGGGACTATCTATCAAGGTGTCTTGCCCCTGCTATAGCCTATGCTAAAGTCTATGATTCAGTCCTTTTCCCTGGAATTTGACAAGTGCAGAGTGACCGAAAGCCTGAAAGTGGCAACCAGAAAGTGGCAGAAGCTCAATTATCCCTGAGGAGGTTGTCCATCTTTCCTTGCACTCTGGACTTCCAATTTTGCTTTGATTCATCCTTGTTGAGACTGTTCCTTTAGATTTCTTTACAATGTTGTCAGCTATTCACTATCCTTCAAGTAAACTTTGTTTTCTGTTTAAATTAGAGTTGGATTTTATTGATTACAGTCAAAGATATCTGATGGCACTGGCCTCAAATATCCTCCAGTTAGTTTTCCCACCTATGGTCAAGACCAGGGTGGGCCCTTTTGTGGCTATAAATGTACTCTTTAGTCTTCCTAAAATTTCTTCCTTCTTCTGGCTACTGAATCTACCCTTTTCATCCTTTATGACATTTCTTTAAGCTTCAAACTTTTTCACGAAAACTAACATGATTTGACTTTCTCCATTAACATCCCTCCAGAATTTGTTTAGCATTTATTTGTTACTTGCTAGATCCCAACGTTGCCTTTTCCTGCACAGAGAAGTACGCTCAGTTTTGCATCAGGATAAACTGCCAAATGTTCAGCCAATTAAAAATTGAGCCACAGTAGATCTACTCTTGACTTTTTGGTAAAATAAACCAAAGAAAACTTACTGATTAGACCAGTTGTGAATCACTGCTATCAAATGTAAATTATTCACAGGAAAACCATTAGCAACATTTCTCCCATCAAAAAGCAGGAAATAAAATGTAGCAGAGACAGGGGTGAATCTAAGCAGATGTTTAGTGCACAGAGTTTATTTTTTGATCTATTCCAGCAGAATAAAGCTAGCAAATGATCTTAGTATCTCAGTGACTTAACACAACAAAGGTTATTTCTTACTGATGCTCCGTGTCTAATGTGAGTTAGCAAAGATTTTTTGTACATCATAACCTGTCCAAGACCCAAGTTGGTGGAGGTGTCCTGTTGATTAACAGTACTTCTATTGCAAAGTAAATAATGTGGCCACACTATCATTAAATTGGGCAGGGAAATGAAATCCCTCCATGTGCCTAGAAAAGGCATATTATACATATTTGATGAATACTACTAATGAGGGACTACTCTAGATGCCTTACCCCTTATTCATAGTCTTTTCTCCTCATCACGCTCAGCATTCTTCAGCTTAGAACTGCCCACTTCATTCCAGGCATTTTTTTTCTAGGTCTCAGAGTTGATGTAACTAAGCTGTTACTTAATCTTCACCAAGATATTAATTGATAATGATAACACATTGAATGGAGAGAGCCTCTATAGTTTACACAGCATTCCTCTATAAATGATCTCCTTTGACCTTCACAACCACCCAGGAACATGGGTGGGGCAGAGTGTATTAATTCCATTTTATGGAGCAGAAGGAAACAATGTGCCTGACCCAAATTCACACTGATAGAGCTGGGACTGAAACAATGTATCTTTCCACAGTAAACCTGTTGCTGTGTTTCTGTGTGTATTTTGCCACGCTGCACTTACACAGTTAACAAATAAGACATGTGGCCGCTATTAATTTTATTGTCTTATACAAGTGGAAGCAAAGAAGATAGAAATTCCCTCCAGAACTAAAGACATGAAGCTGTAATGATAACAAGGACAGCCCCTCTAGCATATTATGACTAGTGGAGGGAGGTCTTGTCCCCTGTCCTTGTACATACCACAGGGGTGGCTGCCTGCTTTTCTACCCCCTTCCATGAGTAGTTTGAGTGGGGAACATGAGTGTATGAGTGTGAGTCTCATTGTTAACTGACTAAAGATATGAGAGAGGGCCATGTAGGTGAGAACTGTTTTAAAGGAAAGCAAGTAATTACTCTGATGTTACCAGAAAAATGAGTGGCTACACTAACTCCTGTGCATGGTAACAGTTTCTACCTTTTATAGCCAAAGAATGGCAAGGCATACATTTTTAATATCCACTTTTCAGGTTAGAAAACCGACTGAATGTAGGTCAGTTTAATTCTGGAGTCACTAGGAGGTAGCGTGTTGTAAAAAGTTATGGTAATTCCCTGTCCTGGAATTTCCTGTTTCAGACAGGTGTCAGTGTATCTCAATTTCTGGATTTGAACATGGAGTCTCTGTCACCAGGGGAAAGGGAAACAGTGTGACTGTGGCCCAGGGCTTGGCTGCTTTACGCCATTCACTTTCCTTGTCAACCTCTCAAAGGCATGAATTGTATTACAGGAACACATTGTGGATAGTACAGAAACTTCAAGGTGACAGGGAGAGAACAGTTGCTATATAACTGAAAATTTCACTAAAAAAGCCTATAAGACAGATAAAAATGTGAAATTGTCTAGCAACATTTGCCCCTGAATATCAATCACTGTCAATCACTAATAAACTTTTCCAATAACTCAGGCTCGTTTTGATTATTTTCCAAGGGGGATTTGGGTCTCTCAGGCATGCAGCACACCTGCAGGCAGGCCCCTTCTGGTGTTTGCCTACAGGAAGGTCATTAAAAGGCAGTGCAAATTAGGGCAGTTCCCCCAGCAGCAGCAATTAACCTTCAGGAACCTGGCAGGCATAGGTGTATTTAGGACTGCAGAAACCATTAACCTTCTCATTATTTAAAGGAGTGAACAGTAGGAGGAAAAACTAAGATCTTCTTCTCTCTCTCTCTCTTCACTTCTTCATCCCTCCCCTGTGCCATTCCTTTCTGTTTCATTCATCCTATGGCTGTCTTTGAGATGTGGAGACTGCCCTACTCACACTGCAAACACTGTTGAGGGATGGAGGCGATTGTAACTTGCTGCCACCTTAATGCCATGGGAGGGGACTGGAAGGTGGTTAAGCGAGGTCTTTTCTGCTCTGGCTCCACCCTGAGGAGTCCAGTCTAAGAGGAGTTGGTGCTGGTCCTAACGCCTCCTGGCCTGGTTCCATGTGGTGGCAGGTGCTACTGATGCTTGTTACACATACAGTGCCCCTGCAGGTGCCTTGTGAGTGCCCATCCATCTCCTTACCATCCTTGTCTCCCTGGCTCTCTGGAAAAGAAGGAAGCCCGCCCTCTCTGCAGGGGAGAGCACACAGCAAGTTGGCTCATCCGTCATTGCTTATGTCAGGTCCAAGTTGTGGATGAATGTTCAGAGACTGACACAGCCTCGGTCAGAACTGACATAACAATATTCCTTTTCCCTGTTAGCGAGGAATTTCTGATTGGGAACAAAATAATATCTACATCATTAAAAATGTTAACACTCCAGAAATAGCATCTTATTTTAAATATCTGTTCATTCTGATGTCTATTAGCTGAGATAACTTACATTTGAATCTTTATGTACAAAAATGTATCTTTGGGGCTTAATTTCACTTTCAATTAATGATGTTTTCTTCTAGAAAAGCAGCAGTGAACATAAAAGCATGGGGCAATTGTTCTTGAATCTCTTCTACCAAATTCCGTTGAGGTATATCATTTAAGATGGAGAGAAAAAAAAACCAAAACAAAATTGTTTAAAAAACTAGGTGCTGTTATTATAGTTATAAAACAATCCCTAGGTTATTAGGCAGCAATATGAAAATCAAAACTGGCAACATGTTTGTGACTGTCATAAGAAGACACCTATGAAATTATTCTAAGGAGACAACTGATTCAGGATTTGATGTGGGTTCTGGCAAAGGGAAGAGATGCCAGGATTGCCCCAGCCTCTGAGGAAGCCTCTTTAATTTAAATGTGCATGCTGTGATGCAGCTGTGCTGATGAATGCATATTTATTGGACCTGGATAGGAGGCAAATGCGTAACTAATTAAACTATCCTGGCATCAACAACTCTGGCCAAAACTCCCTTTTTAAAAAGCATCACTGTTTAAAATGCATTCTGGAAGCAAAAAGTTACCACTCAGAACCGGTTTGCAAATAATATTTCTGAAGGAATGCGATGGTAATTTTACTTAGATTAGAAAAATAGTGTTTAGAAGTGCCTTTATTTTTTTTTTTTTTTTTTTTTTTGAGACTGAGTCTGGCTCTGTCGCCCAGGCTGGAGTGCAGTGGCCGGATCTCAGCTCACTGCAAGCTCCGCCTCCCGGGTTCACGCCATTCTCCTGCCTCAGCCTCCCGAGTAGCTGGGACCACAGGCGCCCGCCACTTCGCCCGGCTAGTTTTTTGTATTTTTTAGTAGAGATGGGGTTTCACCGTGTTAGCCAGGATAGTCTCGATCTCCTGACCTCGTGATCCGCCCGTCTCGGCCTCCCAAAGTGCTGGGATTACAGGCTTGAGCCACCGCGCCCGGCTAGAAGTGCCTTTAATTTAGAGGTGACTTTATGAAAGTTTTTGCCCTCTAGCTGAGACTATTTTCTTAAGGACAAACTGTCTAGAAAAATTGTAGAACAGAATGTTAGAGCTCATCTAGTCTACTTTTTCCATTTGCAGCCACAGCAATGGAGCACAGAGAAATGCCTAGGATGTGAACTAAGTAAGCTTCTCTGTTTCCCAACTTTCATTACATTACTACTAGCCAGTGAAGAACTTTATAATGCTGATCTTTAAAAAAAAATACAACTATTTAACAAAAAAGTTCTTGAAATTTGTTTCTTTACAAAATCTGGGCAAGCTGTAAGTGGCCCTGGCCAAGAAGCACACAAATGGATGAGGCTGGACAGCAGTGGGATGCTGGAGCCCTGTTATTGCCTATACTTTGCGACATGCTAAATGGTTCAACCTAGGCATTTATTTCATCTGTACTATGCACACTTTGGATTTTTCATTATCTAATGATGAAGTATGCATTTGTATTTCGAGGTTGAGGAGGAAATTCAAGTTTTGTGGGTTTCTGAGGCACAACAGTAAATAACTCTTCTCTTTCGTGCCTAGATTCTGAACTAATCAAGAAACAAATCAGCAGTGAGCTAATGGAGTCCTGAAAGATCATCTTTACTACTGATAAAATCCAAACAATATATTCCAGAGTACTTTATTTGAATGGGCTGGCTGAGCTGACTCCCAGGACCCAGTGGGCTTAGTCACTAGTTACAAGCAACTGTGACTTACGGTGAATGGGCCTGTGGCAGGCCGGCCTGCTCCCTAGAAGTAAGAGCAGAGGCAGGGTCCCAGCAAATTTTCTGATGTGAAAAGTAACTTCATTTGCTCCTTATGCCTTCGCCCCTGCTGGTGAAATGAAAGGCTCTATAGGCTGAGGAAACTCTGTGTCTGGGTAAGGGTGGAAAGAGGAAGCATTAAGACTCATTAGAGAAGTTATACACAGTGAAAAAAAGAATTAACATCCAGGTTCTCACATTCAAATAAAAATGTTTGCAGTCTTGACAAAAACTTGAACTAGGTGAGAAGAAGAAGAGAGAAAGAGAGTGAGAGAAAGAAATAGCATGGCAAGAACCAATCCTGGCACATTCATCTACCCACAAATATTTATTGCACGCCAGCTATGCATTAGAGACTGTTGTAGGCACTGGGAATAGAGCAGTGAGTAAAATCTACTGGGAAAATTCTGCCTTTGCCGAATTCATATTCTAGTTGAGAAGGTTGAGATCCAGTGGCCTACCATGTTGTCTGCTCTGGGGAAGTAAACCAAAGCAGAGGTTAAGTGCGGGACACCTGTGTCCAGTCAACATTAAGGGTCAAGGTGAATCAGGGGTCACCTCCAGGCCACAGTCAGGTGGGAATGAGCCATACATTAACTCTTCAATGAGCCATACACCAGCTACTGACTTCAGACCTGAATGCCTTCAGAGAAAGTAGCAACCAGGTGAGAAAGAGACATGATAGCAGAGACCAGAGAGGCTAGAGTCACTGTCAGGTCTGAGGGCTCCTTCCAACCCCTGCCACAAAGACCTGGTAAGCCCCTGCCTCCAACATACACCCAAATATCATTTTAATAAGAGAAGGGAGAAGGTATCAAAATCTACAAGTGGCTAAATTTCTAAAAGAGAATACTTAAGACAATCCTGATGGAGAGTGAATTATCAGTGAGCTGAATGTTTAAACTAAAATATTTTTATTTGGATTAAGTTTACTTCCTTTTCCATGCTATCTATTGGTATGAAGGTAATGAGGACAGATAAAACTTCTATAGAAAATCAAAACTGCATCTTCTCTGCCAGAGTGGGGTGTGGCATATGCTGTTATGTAAGTGATGTCACTCCTATGGAATGAATGTTTGTGTCTCCCTAAAATTCATATGTTAAGACCTACCCCCCAGTGTGGTGGCATTAGGAGTTGAGGCCTTTGGGAGGTTATTAGGTCATGAGGATGGAACCCTCATGAATGGGATTAGTTACCTTATAAGAAGAGACACTAGAGAGCTTGTGTCCTTTTCTGTTCTTTGCCATGTGAGGCCACAAGGAGAAAATGGCCATCTGCAAATCAGAAAGAGTATCTTTAACAAGAACTTAGCTGTGCCAGCATCCTGATCACAGACTTCCAGCTTCCAGAACTGTGAGAAATAAATATCTGTTGATTCAACCAGTCTATGGTATTTTGTTATGGCCACCCAAACAGATTAAGACAGTCGTATAATCATAAGTTAATTGAATGACTCACTGCTAACTTTCATTCCCAGATATGTTTTGAGATAAAAGAGAGCCATTTTCCTTCCTCTCTCTGAAGTTGGTCCTTCGTAAACTCCATCTACCAGAGAGGGGTGAATTGTCAATGATTCACTGTGTATACTCACAATGTATATGCTATCCTAAAGGCACCAGGAATGGTAGTATAGACATGGTGACAGGAAATAGGACTACACATTGTTTAAGGTAATGAAAGTTGGGCTTCTTTCTAGGGAAGTGAAGAAGTCACTCAGTGGAAGAGAAATGAAGTTTCTCAGTTCATAGAGGGGCCGGACCAAGAACTGCCATAAATTTATGTTTGTTTTATTTGTTTCAACTGGCCTCTTTAATATTCTTATGATGTCTTCACCTCTTTCCCTTCCTATTCTGACTGAGTCCACAGCCAATTTTATCACTCAAACGGCTTTTCCAAATGTCAGCAAAGACCTTCAAATCTCGAGTCCATTGGCCCCTTCCAACAACTCATCTATCATCTTCACATTGCATTCTTGTTTCTGGGACTCACTGCTGAGACTCTGTTTCTTCCAGACACTGAGAATGCAGCGCTGGCTCTTTGTATCTTTTTAAAAATTCCCTATTGGTCTCTGTTATGGGCTGAATTGTGTTGCCCCCCAAAATCATATATTGAAGTCCTAACCCCCAGTACTTTAGAATGTGACTACATTTGGAGATCAGGTCTTTAAAGAGGAATTCAATTAAAATGAGATTATCAGAGTGGGCCCTAATGCAATATTGCTGGTGTCCTTATAAGAAGGGGAAATTAGGGCACAGACATGTGGAGAAGGAAGACCATGTGAAGACTCAGGGAGAAGACAGCCATCTACCTGCCAAGGAGAGAGGCCTCAGAAGAAACCGTGTCTGCTGACACCTTGATCTCAGACTTGCAGCCTCCAGAACTGTGAGAAATAGATTTTTATTATAATCTACCCAGTCTGCAGTACTTCATTATGACAATCCTAACAAACCAACACAGACTCCTTTATTTCACCTTCTCTGCTTATCCCCTAAATGTGGACATTTCCCAACTTCAGTCTTCACGCTTAGCTTTGCTAGTCTCATGTACCTTCATATGTCCAATTATCATTCCCATTAAACCAATCTTCAAATTTAACAGGTTGAACCATATGAAATGGCCATTTTTGTAGGTTAAAAGTGGTTGACTCTAGGCAGTCTCATATGGTTCAGCCTAATATGCCTCTACTCTAAACATTCTTTGATGCTCTATATGTGCATGTCCCACTGCCTTTTACAAATTTCCTTAAGATTACATCATTGGTTTCTTCGAAATATCACATCCAAAATAGAACTCACCAACTTCTTAGGAAAGCTCTAGGCTTAAGGCATTGGCTGTACTTTGGGTCAACCTTTTCTCTCACTGTCTTATACCCTGGTTACCACTTGTGTGCTGTTGCCTGCCTTCCACATCCTCTTCCATAGTACAAGCCCCTTTGGCGAAACTGCTGGGGAGCCTCCTAGTACTTTCAATTTAAATGTGGTTTCTGAACCTGCAGCATTCCCACTGCCTTTAAGCTTGTTGGAAATAAAGACACAGTCCTCACCTGGACTTACTTATTCAATCAGAACATGAGTTTTATAAAAAGATCCCCAGGTGATTCTAATACAAATTAAAGTTTAAGAATTGCCTTAGAATATGCTGGTGCTCACAGGAATTCTTTTAACTTTCCAGAAAGATCATGTCAATGTATTTTCTCATTAGCAGCAGGAGAGTATAAGAAAACCCAAATCACCAAAATTTCACCACTACAGAGTATCACCTGTGATTTTTAAATGCTGCATTTTTGATAGGTGAAAAATTATATTTTAATAATGTTGATATTTATTCCTCTTTAATGACTGGTGAAGGTCTATATTAACATTTGTCCATGAACTCTCTGTTCATAGATTTTGGTAGTAGTTGTTTTTCTAATAGAATTATTTGGTACTTTTCTGAATTTTATTATTATTCTTACCTTTGTTATTGCAATGTGGACAACTCTTAGGACGTTGTGTTAGTTAACTTGCTGTATGTGAACCGAAAATTCTCAATATTCCTGACAGTCATGTCTTTACACTGTGTACAGTTTGAGGAGTAAATTGTTTTCTTCCCAGATGGTTATAGCCAGCTATACAAGTCACAAATCTTTGCTTAATTCATGAGCTCAATTTGAGGAAATTAATGGATAATGATTTTACAGTGAGTGCTGTGTGGTTCTCTATAGTAGAAACACAGGGGATGATTCTGAACTGAGTTGCAGAGCAGAAAATACAATAAAGCATAGCGCCATTCGGCAGCCTCCTCTCTAAACCTAGTAGCTGTAACACACGCACGCGCGCGCACACACACACACACACACACACACACACACACAAACACACACACACAAGAGTGCTTCTGGGGAGCCAAGATGGATACTGACATACTGATCACTAAAAAAATTCATGCTCCTTCTTATCATTCAGAATGATTAGTCTGCTGGTTGTGGCGATCTGGGCAACCTGGGAGGTGGCTTGACAAGGTTACTTAGGTCAGAGCAGGATAACAAGCAGCAGAAGAAAGAGCTATACACTATTTGAAAATAAATAAACAGCCCTGATCATGCCGCTAAAGCCGGCAGCTTCACTTTGCAGTTGAGTAAGCTGTACCTGTCTTCCTTGTTTCTCTTTGTTTATGAGGATTTCTAAGTCCTTGCTGGTTGATGGTGTAATTTGCTTAGGCAGACAAGCAGGTACTGTACACAATAAGTTCTTCTAAATAAAAGGGGTGATTAATCAAGGAAAATCAAACTGTGAGCCCTAGTACCACTCCTTCCTGGCTGGTCCCAGACTCCCAGCTTGTTTATTTAGTGTCACCCATAGTCTGTCATGGCTGACCTAAAACTATCAGGAACAGCCACAATGGCAGCCAAGCATAAACACAAACCCGAACCGAGGTGCAGAGGGACTGCCATTCCACAGATAAGATCTATTGCTGTAATAGCCCTTGATTATGAAGACCAAAGGAGAAAAAACACCAAATATACAGACACTTTTCTGTTTATTTATACATGAAGAAGGAGGGGGAAGCAAATCATTTACAAAGAGGAGGGGAAAAAAAGGAATAAGGTTTCATTACATGTCAGTGTTTCTCAGTTTATAAAACAAGATTCTGTGATAGCAGGGGGTTGCTTCTGGTCTCCTTTGTTTGTATATTGACATTTTGCAATGCTTAAAAAAAAATCACGTGCTGGGGCCAGGGATAGCAGAGAAAAAGAGGAATTGAGGCAGGAAAACCTACTAGACTGTTACCTGGAAAAAGCATGCTTTTTTTCTTCCATCTAACTACTCCAACAGAGCACTAGGTTAGGTCCAAAATGAGTAGGCTGTTAGGGGATCTTTCACATCAAATGATGTGTTATGAGATTATGCTTTTCAGAGGAACAGGATCCCTTCTTATTGCAGATGTGCGCGATGCATTTTTAACGTGCAAGCAGCAGTTTTTGGCGAAATCCTCACTTCTCTGTTGGCCATGATATTCTTTCTGTGGTTATACCTTTTGACGTTTTTCATCAGATTATTTAATTTTATAAAGTTTAGGAGTTACTTGGAAAGAAAGTTAGCTGGTGATGTCTCCTGCCAGAAAGTGACAAATGTAGGCACCAGCTTCAGAGCCAATCTGGTCACTGCCTCAAGATAGAACGTGAAAAGATTGCTTTTGCCCTTAAAGAGGTCCACAGGTTCTGGGAAGCAATGGAAATGGATCTCTTCATTGTTGTTTGTAGGTGCTCTGCTGCTGTTGTTCATGTTGAAGGGGTCAAATTTATCCATTTAATGGAGAAGTGTGCTTGTCCTACTAGCATTCCAATTTATAAGATGTGTAAGAGGAAGGGCAAGATGCTTCCAAGAGGATATTGGTATTGAGGAATACTGCTTTATTGTTCTCTATTGGTCAATTACTGGGACAAATGGCTGCAAGAAGTTCTCTCCAATCTATTTTTTGCAGCCCATGCAGCATTACATTTCACTCTGAAGAGTAAAGCTCTAATGCTTTATCACATTCCAGTGCTCAAAAGGGAAATTGCTAGTAAGGTACTTAACACTAAATGCATCCATTTTGGTACACTGACATTGCCTGGGACTACAGATAAATTTCAACAAATCACACTCCTACTGTAAGGAATTGGGATCTCATTCTCTGAGGCAGTCTTGGAGATAGAAGGCTCTGCCTAGAGGGGGCACAAAATGAGTATTGGCATTATCAAGACACTGTACTGAAAAGGTGCAGTGTTCTAGCAGCTACTGGAAAAAACCCCAACCATGTTCACTTGTATCACTGGTTGAAAATTCATTTTCTTTCTTCTCTTGAATATTTTGTGGTACAGAAAATTCGGGGGAAAGGCTGGCATTAGAACTAACACAAGGGACACAAATAGGTCACACAAACGTCATGGCTACTGGGACTCAGCTGAGTGGTTAGCACTAAACTAATGTCAAAATTTGTATGGATACTTCAGTTCATTTTCTACAAGCTGTTCTAAGTTCCTATTTCTACTTTAGCAGCCCTCTAGTGATTACAGATTCAGAGCCCCAAAAATGTTTCCAAAGTAAAATACTATTTTTTTCTGTGCCTACTTGAAGCCCAGTGTGGTATTCTCTTTCTCTGGATTCCTCCCAGTGCTTTAAAATGTGGCTTCCACTCTACCCTGGAGGTGTTATTTATGCATGGTGAATATCTGTGAGGGGATGCTTCTGTATATACAGATTATTAATTGCGTTCAGGCCATTTGTTGATAAAATATGATGCACAGAATCAAGTGATTTATTACCACATGCACTGGTGATGTTCTATCTAATTTTCCTTGTCTGAAAACACTTTATTCTCATATACTTTTTAAGTTGAGATGTAATTCACAGACCATAAAATTCCCCCTTTAGAAGGTACAATTCAGTTGTTTTTAGTATATTAACACAGGTATGTAACCATTATCACTACTGAATTCTAAAACATATTCATTATCTCTCCAAAAAACGCTATACCCATTAACAGTCAATCCCTATTGTCCCCTCTTCCCAGCCCCTGGCAAACACTAGTCTATTTTCTGTCTCGATGGATTTGCCTATTCTGGACAATTCATGTACATGTAATCATAGTAAATGTGGCCTTTTGTGTCTGGCTTCTTTCATTTAACATAACATTTTAAAGGTTCATCCATACTGTAGCATGTATCAGTATTTCATTCTTTTCATGGCTAAATAATATTCCATTGTATGGGTACATCATGTTGGGTTTATTCATTCGTCAGTTGATAAACATTTGGGCTTCTCCCACTTTTTGGCTACTGTGAATAATACTGCTACGAACATTCATGTACAAGTTTTTGTTTGAATGCCAATTATCAATTCTCTTGGGTATGTACCTTGAAGTTTAATGACACCTAGAAGTATAATCATGTGGTAACTCTATGTTTAACTTTTTGAGGAACTTTCACACTGCGTTACACAACAGCTAAAATATAGATTTTTATAACTTGTTAATTTATAATTCATATTCAACATGTTTTCTTATAACTTTAAGTGGTATATACTAAATATTCTTTTATTAAAGCTACATTTTATATATGGGATGATGAAGTTGAATTTAGTTTAGCTTATGTGCCCATGCTTGTATTCATTCAACTTTTTCTTATTCAAAATTTTTACCATGCTGTTGTAGTTAGTATCAAAGCTAAACTCAAAATACAATTACATTGGTAATTGATAAGTAGAATTAGAAATGACAGTCAGTATTATAAATTGTGCATTAATAACTATTAGTAAGAAAAATACTTTAAAAACATTTATTCTCATTCTTTTTGCTTTGTTTTGTAATTTTTTGTTTACATATACTGTTTTTGGAAATCAAATGTCAGTTTTGAAAAAGATTACCTGAGTCCATATTCCTGCTGTGAAATGTTCTATTTCATTTAAACATATTTATAAAAATCAAATACATTTTAATTTACAGTAGAGACAGAGCCTTTAGAACAAAACAGAATACATCATAATTAAAAGCAAGCAATTGTTAACTTTGGCAGTAGAATAGTAAATTAATCACTTTGTTAATTGTTTTCTAGGCTATTAAGAAATGATTAGCTAATTGATTGATTATTTAAAGTGTTAGCTTGTCGGGAGGCTGAAGCAGGAGAATGGCGTAAACCCGGGAGGCGGAGCTTGCAGTGAGCTGAGATCCGGTCACTGCACTCCAGCCTGGGCGACAGAGCGAGACTCCGTCTCACACACACACACACACAAAAGTGTTAGCTTGAACTATGTTGCTGGGGCCAGTAAAAATTTGGAGGCTAAATGTCTCTTAAAACATCTGATAATATCCAAAACCTTTTTCAGGAATAAGTACAAATACTGGAAAAAAAAAAACCTTACTATTTGTGTTTCTAGAAAAGGAGAAATTACTCTTTATTCTGAGTCTTGATTGTATAACCATGTTATTTTTAATAAATTAAGAATGGGCTGAGAGGTCATTTAAGAATTGGCTGGATTGTCTGCTAAACTTAGGAAATTGGCTCCCTGCTAGCTCTATATTTTGGTTCCATTTACCCAGCTCCTCAAATTTATAATTAGTTTAGTTGCTCTGTTCCTGTATGCTGTTTAGTGATGAGAATGAGGTTAAAAACCCACAAGAAATTGAATGGAGAAAAAAATCCTCTGGGAGAGAATACCAAGTACATTTTAGAAAATATGAACTTTCAAAAACATCAATAACAGAACATTTCTAAAGGTAAATAATATTAGACAGGAAGCAAACAAGCACCATTATGGTCAGTGGTCAGATTAGAGACATGGTCTCTAGTAAGGACTTTGTGGCACCAGGGAAACCAACACAGACTCTGTTAAGATGTTGCAATTGTTATTCATTTACGTGAGTGTCTCAGATAAAAGATGTCCTAGAGTGTTTGAGACCACATACCCTCCTTAGACAGAGAGTTACTTGCAGGTCTAAAAGGCTTGATTGTTATATGAAAGGCTGATGTGCTTTTAGAGAGTGGCAGATCAATTTGCATGTAGCAAATTAGCAGTATAGACCTACATAGCAAGCTTAGGACAGGTAACAAAGCCTTTTTGGGAAGAACTTGCACATTTTTTTATGTACAAATAATTAATAGTTTATTCTAACTTTAAAAGGGTATTCAGGCTGGGTGCGGTGGCTCATGCCTATAATCCCAGCACTTTGGGAGGATGAGGCGGGCAGATCACGAGGTCAGGAGATCAAGACCATCCTGGCTAACGTGGTGAAACCCTGTCTCTACTAAAAATACAAAAAAATTAGCCGGGCGTGGTGGCAGGCGCCTGTAGTCCCGGCTACTCGGGAGGCTGAGACAGGACAGTGGCGTGAACCTGGGAGACGGAGGTTACAGTGAGCCAAGATCACATCACTGCACTCCAGCCTGGGCAATACAGCGAGACTCTGTCTCAAAAGAAAAAAAAAGCATTCATTGCTCTGTTTGTCTGCAGTTGAGATTTGTAATAATAATGTCACCATTATTCTTATTTCAGAGATGAACTCTCTAGACAGCTGCATTAGAATATTCCTTGTTTTTGCTGTCATAGTAGCTGGTAACAGTACACAACTCTAATAAGCTTAAGTAGGCAAGGGGAATTCATTATAAGAATAAAGGGATGTCTAACAGGGACCAAGTAATATGAAGAAACTTGTCTTAGAAAGGAGTTGAAACCAAAAAAGCTACTTTTTTCTCTCTCTGAAAACTGATTTTTTTCCCCTGCATGACAAAGGGAAATTTCCTTTCCATATTTCTAAACCTACATCTCACAGATCCAGACACCCCAAAAAGGACTACCTTTCAGTTCAAAATCCAATTTCCAAGAGGAGGTACTTTGTTTGGTTGAGATTGAGGCAGGTGCACATTCCTGGTCTAATCAACTATGGCCAAGAGTATGGGGTTATAAATACAATGGCTGCTGCTATGTCCACCACGATAGATGGGGTGGCATTAGATGTAGGGCACCTGGCAATGTAATGTAGTATGTTGTATGTGAGGTGGACAGAAGTTGATATTAGCTAGAACTAATTTCATGTAAATCACATAGAAGGAGAATGTGAGCAGAAAACTATTTGTCCTACTCCCAAACAACAGTAGCAATATTGTACCACTGTTCCAGGAAAACACTGTATCTGGTTATTATAAAAATGAAACAAATAATGACTTATGTGTATTTTTTTTCTTCAAAGAACAAATCCAAGGATGCATTCTTAAGGGAGAGCATGGTAGATATTGTTTACCAATCTTTTGAATACATACTTCAACCAGGGGAAAATCAATTGCTTTTTAGCTGTCTTTATTAAAGTCTTGTGAGGTCTTCAACAAAGAGCTGTTGGTTCAAGAAATTTCAGAGCCAAGCAACTATTTATTCAAGGGCAATATATAAAAGTGCAATTGAACACAGCAATTGGGAGGTTGTTGGAGTGACTGCTAAAATACTTATGTATACAATGTTGTCTTTTTCTCACACTCTTGAGGAATAAAACTCATATATACTTTGCTCTTAACATAGATGTTTTAGAAGTATTCACTGTTCTATGAATACCTAAATAAAAAGCCATAATCTGTTTTGTAGATAAGTTCTGCTTTAGGATTTTTATATTTATGAAAAACAGAAGAGAAGTTCTAGTTTTTCCTCTCTTAGTCCATTTTGTCCTTTTTGTTATATGTATGTGTTTAGCACTATGGTAAGAGGTGATTGCTGCTAATCAGACAGGAGTATTTTTTACTATAGTAGGGAGAGGTTTCAAAGGAGGGAGAAAGCGATCACTTTAATTTAGTGAGCAGGAAATCAGGAAATGTCTTAATGAAGGAGTGTACATTTAAATTGTAAGGAGAAGATACGGAGTATAAAAATATCATGATCAAAGTCACTAAGCCAGGAAGGAGTGGTGGAAAAAATTAGCTAATAGTATATGGCAGAAATACTGCTAAGAGATGTACAAATATTTTAAATTGGTGGTATAGTGAGTATTTAGACTGAAATATGAACTATAGAAAATAGAGTACAGGCTGCTGTAGCTTTGGATAGAGAGGAGGGATCACAGAATTAGCTGTGCAATGGAAACCATGCAAAGTTGACTTAATAATCAATGGGAAAAATCATAAT
The DNA here is from genome assembly GCF_037993035.2 of Macaca fascicularis. Classification (NCBI taxonomy): domain Eukaryota; kingdom Metazoa; phylum Chordata; class Mammalia; order Primates; family Cercopithecidae; genus Macaca; species Macaca fascicularis. The sequence continues at coordinate 12,277,306 of NC_088381.1, forward strand.
TGTTCGGTAACTTTAAATTTTTTTTTTTTTTTTTAAGATGGAGTCTCACTCTGTCTCCGACGTTAGAGTGCAGTGGCTTGAACTTGGCTCACTGCAATCTCTGCCTCCCGGGTTCACGCCATTCTCCTGCCTCAGCTGGGACTACAGGTGCCCACCACCACGCCCGGCTAATTTTTTGTATTTTTAGTAGAGACGGGGTTTCACTGTGTTAGCCAGGATGGTCTCCATCTCCTGACCTCGTGATCCGCCGGCCTCATCCTCCTAAAGTGTTGGGATTACAGGCGTGAGCCACCACGCCCGGCCCGGTGACTTTACATTCTTTTGTCAGAAGAGTAAAAGCTGTCTTACTGTCAATTATAAATATATCAGTAAATGGAAAAAATGATTTAGTATACATAATGTATACTAAAGTGTATACATCTCTGAAATAAGAATAATAATGACATTATTATTACAAATCGCAACAGCAGACAAACAAAGCAATGAATACTTTTTGTTTTTTCTTTTGAAACAGAGTCTCACTCTATTGCCCAGGCTGGAGTGCAGTGGCGTGATCTCGGCTCACTGTAGTATAAATGATTTAGTATACATTAAGCATTAAAGTACAGCTGACCGTTGAACAACATAGCTTTGATCTGCATGAGTCCACTTCCGCGTGGATTTTTTCCTACCTCTGCCATGCTTGAGACAGCAAAACCAGTCCTTCCTCTCCTCCTCAGCATATATATATATATGTGTGTGTGTGTGTGTGTGTGTATCTTTCTTACAATTTTTCTTCATAACGTTTTTCCTCTAGCTTACTTTATTGTAAGAATGTAGTATATACTATATATATAACATACAACATATGTGTTAGTTGACTGTTTATATTATCAATTAGGCTTCTGGGTCAGCAGTAGGCTATTAGCAATTAAGTTTGGGGGGAGTCAAAAGTTATATGGGAATTTTACGGGGTTAGCAGTTCTAATCCACAAATGTTCAAGGGTCAACTGCACATTTTTTTTTTTTTTTTTTGGTAAAAACAAGAGTAGCTGTAACAGTGTTTGTTGTTGTATAATTTACAATGGGAGATGAGCATTTTTTCTATGCATTGGCATATTGTCATACTGCTTTCTAAGTTTTAATCAGCTTCCAACATTTTATCCTTTGAGCTTTCAATGTCATAAAATAGCTCTGAGAGTTTCTTTAATGTGAAGTTGTTTGCTGGCATCACTGCCTCTGGAATATCTTCATTCTTTTCCATCAAAACTGCTTCTTTATCTATGTTGATAAGTTCATCTTCACTAAGTTCTTCTGGTGGTTTATCCTGAGTCTCTCAAAAGGGAGCCATATTGTTTGTGTCACCTGCAACCCCCAAACTCAGATCTTGACATCCTGGCCCCCAGTGTGATGGTATTAAGAGGTGGGGCCTCTGGAAGGTAATTAGGTCCTGAGGGTGTAGTTCTCATGAATGGGATTAGTTTCCTTATGAAAGAGACCCCAGAGAGCTCCCTCACCCCTTTCTGCCAAGTGAGGACATGAAAAGTCAGCCATCTGCAGCCTGGAAGAGGACTCTCATCAGAACCTGACCATGCTCGCACCCTGATCTAAGATTTTCAGCCTCCAGAACTGTGAGAAATAAATTTCTGTTGTTTTGAAGCCATCCAGTCTATGGTATTCTGTTATAGTAGCCCCATCTGATTAAGACACTGTGCTAACAATCTCATGGTCAACTATTTCTTTCATAACTCCATTTACATTAGATTAGAATTTCACTTTGATGTTATCACTTTTCATTTCCTCATTTTCATCTTTATTGGCCAATTCTTTCTTTCAACGTTCCAGTTTTACAAAACGTCATATGGATTTATCACTGGGAGACTGTAAGGCAACACAACTATATTCACTGTCTGGGCATGAACTGAATAACAGAAGTGCAGTGACCAATCACTGGCCGACTTTAAGAAGTGATGCAATTGGTCACTGATTATGATGCGTAGCTGTTATTTACATAGCGATTTGTGGACGAACGCGCTAGATGTGAAGCTTGTTCTTTATACAGTTATTCACAGTTAATACACTGTGATAACTCAAATTGAACCATTTTGGGGGAGGACTGGTGTGATCTGACTTAACTGTGGTAACTGAAGTTTGTGCCAGTATCATGCAAAGGACTCCCTGTATAAAACAGGGATACCTTTTCTGGAGAAGATGAACTTAAAGAGAGAAAAGGGCCATTTTGTACTTCTCTTCTTTTATTACTTGAGGTGAAATTCACAAAACATTAAATGAACCATTTTAAAGTATACCAGTTCAGTGGCACTGACTATATTCATAGTGTTGTGAAACCACCACCTCTCTCTACTTTCAGAACTTTTTCATAACCCCAGAAAAGTATGCCACACCCATGAAGTAGTCATTCCTCATTTCCCCCTCTCCTGCCCCATGGTAACCATCATTTTGTTTTTTGTCTGTATTGTGAATATAGCATATAAAATGAATCATACAATATGTGACCTTTGTGTCTGGTTTCTTTCACTGAGCATAATAGGTTCAAAGTTCACCTAAGTTGTAGTATGTGTATTTCATTTCTTTTAAATGACTGAATAATATACTATTGTATAGATATACCTTAATTTGTTCTTTCATTCATCTATGGGCATTTGGGTTTTTTCCACCTTTTGGCTGTTCTTACCTTTTACATAATGCTGACATAAACATTGTGAACAAATTTCTATGTAGACATATATGTTTTCGTTTCTCTTGGAGTGAAATTGCTAGGTCATATGGTAGTTCTATGTTTAGTTTTTTAAGGATCTGCCATGTATATGTCTTGTGATATGCATGTATATAATTGCTTTTTAGGTGGAATGTCTGGGTCTCAGGATTTGTATACATTTAGCTTTAGTAGCTCCTGCTAGTTTTCTGAAGCAGTTTACCAATTTACATCCCAGTAAGAGCATAGGAAAGCTCTAGTTGCTTCATATCCTTGTCAATTCTTGGCATTGTCAGGATTTCTAATTTCAGATATTTGGGGTGGGTATGTGGTGGTATATTGTGATTTGACTTTGCCTCTCGCTGATTACTAATGAAGATGAACACCTTTTTATATGGTCATTTTGTATTTTGGATATCCTCTTGTGAAATCTCTTTCTATTTTTCTACTGAGTTATCTTGGTTTTAAAAAATTGATTTATAGGAATTCTTTATATATTTCAGATATGAGTCATTTATTGGGTATGCATATTATGAATTATTTACTCCCACTCTGTGACTTGCCTTTTCTGTCCTTAAATGGTGTCTTTAATGAAGTAAGTTTCTAATTTTAATGTCTTCTAAGTCATCAATCATTTCCTTTATGATAGCGCTCTTTGTGTGTTGTTTAAGAAATTTCTGTCCTCCTCCAAGCTCATGAAGTTATTTCCTGTGCTATCTTCTAGAGGTTTAATTGGTTTTTCTTTGAGATTTAGAACTACAATCCACCTTCAATTGATTTTAGTGTATGATATGAGGTATAGAGATCAAGATTAGTTTTTTTTTTTCTGTATGGATCTCCATTAGACTCCAAAGACCGCTTTTTTCTTCTCACCACACTTCAGTGCTGCCTTTGTCATAAAGCAGGTGTTGATATATGCATGGATCTGTTTCTGGTTGCTTTTGTCCATTGGTGTTTTTGGTTATTGTGCCAATAACACCGTCTGAATGCGATAGTTGTATGATAAATTTATGTATCTCATAGTATAAATTCCTAGCTTAGTTTTTTAAGACTTTCTTGGATATTTTTGATCCCTTGCATGTTCATACACATTTTTAGAATCAGTTTGTTATTTTGTTAACACACATGCACCATTCTCCTCTGCAAAACACCACTATCGCCACCACAACCAAGAACACCTCACTGGATGTGATTCTGATTGACCCTATACATCAATTTGAGAAGAATTAAGATCTTTAGAGAGCTGGGCACAGTGGATCACACCTGAAAGCCCAGCACTTTGGAAGGCTGAGGAAGGAGGACTGCTTGAGACCAGCTTGGGCAATGTAAGGAGGCACCATCTCTACAAAAGTAAAACAAAATAATTAGCCAGGCATGGTGGTGTGCATCTGTGGGTCCAGCTACTGAGAAGGCCAAGGTGGAAAGATTGCTTGAGTCAAGGGGTTTGAGGCTGCTGTGAGTCATGATTGTGCAACTGCACTCCAGCCTGTGTGACAAAGAAAGGCCCTGTCTCAACAACAACAACAACAACAAAAAAAAAAAAAAGAAAAAGAAAAAAGATCTTTAGAGCATCAAGTCTTCCAATTCACAACCATTATATATTCCTCCATTGTTGAGTTCTCAGTATTATTTTATAATTTTCTATGTAGACAGCTCACACAACATTTTGTTACATTTATTTCTTAGTATTAAATGTTTCTGATGATATTCTACATGGTTTTAAAACTTTTTATTTTTAGTTGTTTTTGCCGATATATAATTAATTTTGTACATTGCCCTTGTATCTTGTGACTTGGCTAAGATTTTAATTCTAGGAGTGTATGTAGATTATTTAACCAAAGTCATTTCATCAGTAAATAAAGAGCTATATTTCTTTCAATTTTTATAAACTTTTTGGTTCTTTGTTCTTGCCTTTTTGCACTGTCCTAGACCTCCAATATAGTATTGACTAGAAGTGAGAATTGCAGACGTTAATTGTCTTGTGCTGCATTTCATGGGAAATGGAGTGGGGAGGTCTAAACAAGGGAGGTGGGGACCGAGTGCTCTCTGCTCTCAGTGTTCCCCTTTCATGCACTTTTTTTTCTTTTTCTTTTTTTTTTTAAGACAGAGTCTTGCTTTGTCACCCAGGCTGGAGTGCAGTGGCACGATCTTGGCTTACAGTAAGCTCTGCTTCCTGGGTTCACATCATTCTCCTGCCTCAGCCTCCTGAGTAGCTGGGACTTCAGGCACCCGCCCCCATGCCCAGCTAATTTTTTTTTTTTTTTTTTGTATTTTTGGTAGAGTCAGGGTTTCACCGTATTAGCCTGGATGGTCTCGATCTACCGACCTTGTGATCTGCCCACCTTGGCCTCCCAAAGTGCTGGGATTACAGGCGTGAGCCACTGCGCCTGACCCCTTTCATACACTTTTAAGGCACACAGTCACACAGAATGCTAGTGTATTAGTCAATTTTCATGCTGCTGATAAAGACATACCTGAGACTGGGCAATGTACAAAAGAAAGAGGTTTAATGGAATGGACTTACAGTTCCGTGTGGCTGGAAAGGCCCCACAATCATGGCGGAAGGTGAAAGGCCCTTCTCACATGGTGATAGACAAGAGTGAGAGCCAAGTGAAAGATGTTTCCCCTTATAAAACCATCAGATCTCGTGAGACTTACTCACCACCACGAGAACAGTATGAAGAAAGCCACCCGCATGATACAATTATCTCCCACTTTGTCCGTCCCACAACACAAGGCAATTCAAGATGAGATTCAAGATGAGATTTGGGTGGGAACACAGCCAAACCATATCAGCTAGTCAGAGTGGAGTGATGATATGTAAAGCAGTAGGTTGTCTTCTCATGTAATATGGATCTATTATTTAAAAAAACAAAAGAATACTCTCCAATTAGGGAGGAGAAAGTGATGGCTCAAGCGGTCAATCCATGGGTCAATGGAAGGGAGGGAGAGAAGAAAAGCTGGGCTGGATTGCTGTTACCACAAAGTCCTCATATGCAAACATGAGGGATCACTAGCTTTGCATGGGTGTCAGCTCTATTCCTTTGAGAGTAGCATCTTGTGAGAACTATCTGGTTGAGTGATGTGTATGAAATATGTAATATTTCCACTGTCTGTAGGTTGGAAGGTCTTTCCTAGCTTCATCATTCCTGTATACTTTACTGGCCATCACCAACCTCCCTTCCAACAGGGATACTCATGCATCCCATCAGTTCCCAAGCATGGAGGAAACTCCCAGGATGCCTTGCCACACTTGGCTGCTTTGCCCTTGCTTTCCTTGGAGATTCCATAAAATTGCTGACTTTGTGGGCTACAATCAGAGGCTAGAACAGAGGGCCCAGAGGGGAAAGGCAGGTAGAAAAGGGCCATTTTGTAAAGAGGGTCTTAACTGTTAGGCTGAGACCACTGGACTGAATTGAGTATACAATGGAGAACCATTGAAGGCTTTTGATCAGATGAATGAAATTATCAAAGTTATACTTTAGAAAAGTCAATCCCATAGTAGTGTAAAAGCTGCTTTAGAAGAGGAGGGATCTATTGGAAAACTATTTTGAGAATCCAGCAGAGAATTAATGATCCATGATTGTAAGCATGGGGAGGAAAAGAGGGGCTGGTAGAAGAAACATGGTCCCAAACCTTAGCCCAATCCCCTTCCCAGAGGCTGCTCATTAATTGTTGAGGTATCAGGTAGGTCCAGGACAATATCTCAATTTATAACACTGTTTCCAACAGTAAAAGAGTGCTTATTAGATGATCTCATCTCTGTTCTCCATCCTACTAGGAAGCCATATGCAGCTGGTGCATTCTTGGCAATTTTACAGGACGGAGTTGCTGCCTTGCATACATCTGTATCCAATATAGACTGCAGATGCTTTTTTATTTTCATTTCCTTGTATAGGGTTCTTGACACTTTCTCCCCAGCTTTTCCTACCCAAGATCCTCCCATTCAATTTTCAGAGTTTGCCTGAAGTGTCAAGACTAGAGGGAGAAATCCTAGAAGAGATAATGTAGGAACACCAAATTATAAAACTAAAAGATGGTTGACTGTGGCTAAGTTTTCTGTTTCAGGTTGCACTCCATTGCACTTTAGGAAAAAGTGTCATGCTGAGCTACTCTTGTAGAAACTCAGTGCATACCTACTGTCAGTCCTCTCAGCCAAATTCTAATGACTTCATAAAGAATAAAACAGGTGCAACTGAAAGCACCCAAGCATTCTAATACTTAGACTCCCTCTGAAATCTTGCTGCCAACAGAAAATGCTAAAGAAGTGGGTCACAAGTCAAAGTAAGGTGAATCTTTAGCCTGGCAAGCTGCTCAGTGCAAGAAGAGTGAAGGGAAACTGTCTAATGATAACAGGCCTGTGTGGATCAGATGCCAAGCATCTGGAAGACTCCAAGGTCTACAATGTATGAAGTGATATTATTGGTTGGGAAGTGTCAGTAATGAAATGTAAATGTTGCTACTGCAGCAACCCTGGAGACTACAGATCCAGCAATTGTTAGCTCTTATTCATATAAGAATAAGAGGCCTCCACACCTCAGGCTGTTAGGAGGCACAGAGATCAGTTAAATTGGAGGAGGATAAGGAGAAAAAACGTGATATGTGTTAAGTGAAAAAACTTTAGAGCACTTTGTAATATCATGGCATTGGGGAGACATACAGATGTTCAATAAACATTGCTGATTGTTGGAATGACAGGAAAAACTGTCAAGCTTTGCCTTAGTACTACTCCTCCACATAAAGGCCTTGCTGTTACTGTGGGTTGACAAGAGCTAGAATGGATTCTTGGTTGCAATACTTCTGTATGTTTAGAGGTATTTTAAAAGTCCAGGTAAGTAACTCGTCGTTTTCTTCTTTAATTTTCTTGACTTTATAAATTATTTCAGTCACTCAATTCTATTTCAACATGGCTTGAGATCTCTGTATCCAGTCACCATCTCGAATTTCCTGGGTTCTTTGGTGACAGGATTTAGATAAGGAAACATCTTTAAGACAAACTATTAGAATTTAGACCTAACACTTTAGTCACAAGCTTTCCTGATAAGGTTTCCACTGGACCTCATTTTGGATTATAATAACTAACTTAATCCACATAAATGATATCTTGGGCCAAGATTGCTAGTGTGTTATTTTGCCTATGAAAAAAGTAAGAGTTCATGAATTTTAGAACTTTCTTGAGCTCATTTGGGCACCGAATGATGCAGCCCTGATCACCTGACTCCAAAAGCAAGGACTCCGAAACCTTGCTTTTTCAGTTTTGCTATCACATTATGAGAATTCACTATTTGCCTTTTTTCTTTCATTCTTGATTTTATTGCTTTGGAACCTTTTGAGTTTATTTTGTCACCAACAGCATTTTTGTTTGTTTGTTTGTTTTTTTCTGTTCATGGCATTGTATGCCTCTTCTGAATAAGAGTAATGCTTTATACTTTTTTTTTTTAACTTCTATTTTAAGTTTGGGGTACATTTGCTGGTTTGTTATATAGGTAAACTTGTGTCATGGGGGCTTGTTGTACAGATTATTTTGTTATCCAGGTATTAAGCCTAGCAGCCATTAGTTATTTTTCCTGATCCTCTCTCTCCACTCATCCTCTGCCCTCTGGTAGGCCGCAGTGTCTGTTGTTCCCCTCTATGTGTCCATGTGTTCTCATATTAGCTCTAGCTTATAAGTGAGAACATGTGGCATTTAGTTTTCTGATCCTGCATTAGTTTGACAAGGATAATAGCCTGCAGCTCCATTCATGTTCCTGCAAAGAACATGATCTCATTCTTTTTTATGGCTGCATAGTATTCCATGGTGTATATGTTCCACATTTTCTGTAAGAACATGATCTCATTCTTTTTACTACTACATGGTATTTAATGGTGTATATGTTTCACATTTTCTCTAAGTCTGACTAACAAACAATGGTATGTTGTCTCTAAGAGTTTAGCCAAACTTTTTAGTAGGCTGTGCTAGCTCTTCTATTTCCTTCATTTCATCCCTACTTCTTTTTTTTAGTCAATCAGTACTCTTTTATTCAGTGACTGTCACGTTCTTTGTTGATTTTTTTAAATCACAAATCAATTGACTTCTGGTATAGGAGACTATTATCTTGAAAGTGGCCTAAGGATACACGGGATTGTTTTCATAGGCATTGTAATTTATACATGTATTTAATTCAGATGTATATGTAGCCTTGCCAACCAGTTCCTACTTGTGGCCATGGTCCTTCAATACAGTGCAGGAGAAAAAGGGGACGAAGGTAAGGGGAGGAAAAGCACATGAACTTGTTATTGATGGACTTTTCTAAAAAAAAATAACCCTGCTAGAATCATATTTTATCTATGTCAGCATTTTCTCTTGAGTCCAGAAGCCAATCTTTCAGGTAACTTGATGGCTTTTGGCTCCTTTGTGACTGTGAACTCCATGGTTTGCTGACTCTTGATGTGCAGAGCAGTGAAATCAAGGGTACGGACTCTCTTCCCACTTACTTTGACTAGCTGTGGGGCCATCCTTTCCCTCAGTGTCTCCTTTGTAAAAAAGGAATAGTACTAACACAGCCCACAGGATAGCTTCATAGCCTATTAAAAAAGGAGTGCCAAATATTAGCAAGGATGGATGGCACATATCAATGAAATTATGAGAGGCAGAGAAATAGCACTTGATATACTTAACATACCTGTGTACTTCAGGCCACAGCTTCTGATGTGTATTTCCTATTGGATTTTACTCTGTCATTATATTTACACATGGTATGAATTTATATGCTTACGTTTTTCATGTGTAGTTTTGGTAAAACTAGAAAAAAATATTTATTGAATGTATTATTATCATTTTTTTTTTTTGGCTGACACATTTTATCACTACTCTCCATATTTAGGGGTTTACAACTAGCCTATAAAAAATTTGGTCCAAGCTGAAACTCAGCAGATGAGGTGTCTGTCAGTCTTGAAGTATGAGTTTAGTATACATTTTCAAAAGCAAGAGAGAGCTGTGTTTAACATAAATGATCTCTAAATTATATTAAAATCTAGTTCAACATAACGTGCTTTAACATTAACAAGTTATGGCAATATCTTTTCAAATACATTCAAATGGGTAGATGGCAGATAGCATTTCTTCTGTTAGGAGGGTCTGGTGGGCTTTACAACCATGCTGATTTTTATTCAGTTATTCAGGTATATCTCCATTCTTCAGCTTTATCATATGCCTCAATGGCTTCACTATAAATAAACATATATATTTACCTGAGGTGCAGAACAGGAACCACTTCATTTTATTGTTTTTTAAGGGAGAATACATGGTTAGAAATCATGTCTGCTTTCTTGAAGGGGTTTAAGGACACTCGGAATCCTAGAACACTCTATATACTATTTTTGCCATGTGAAAAATGAGTCAGGTTAATATTGGTACAACCTATTTTTTATTTTCTTTGGTTTGGGGTGAAAATCACACCTTTCTCTAGGTTAATGAGACACTTTTCTGAGAATCTCCTGATGCTCAAAAGCATTGCTATCAAGGGAGTCACTCTTTGCCATTTTATAGGAGAGAGAAGAAATAATATCTAAAGATTTAGGAAGTCACTTGACCAAAAGGAATTGTTTAAATGCCAGTGTTCATAATCGGGTATGAGAACATATGTCCCTCTGTGTATATGTTTACTTGTTTAATGTCATCTTTTCACAAGCTATCTCATTCATTCTAAAAATGACTGAGACAGCAGTAGGAGTAAAAACCTTTCCTCTCTCTCCAGGGAAAGGTGGTTGCAGATTGGGGATTTGCTCTTACTACTGCCGAGAGGGCAAATACATTACATGTTGCTGAAGGCGGGGTCCTTGCTGACAGTCTCTTACTGATGGGATATTAAGTCCCATGGGGAGAAAATAAGTAGGAGGAAGGGCTTTTCTGGATGAAAGACAAAGGGTAGCGGAGGTGGAAATAAAGAGAGGAAACTTGAGAAGGAACAGGGAGAGTAGGGGTAGGAGGTCTGGACATGAGTCCTCCATTCCTGAACATTATTCACCAGGGAGCCTGTGGTCAAAAGGCACTGTGGCTAGTGACCTGGGAGGAGAACTGATATGAGGCTCAACACTCAAGTTCTCAGGAGCTGTGCAGATCAGAGAACCAGAATCTGCCCCACAGTGGAGGCCAGAGAGGATTTGTCCTACCAGCATTACTGCACAGTCATTACAAAGAGGGAATAGGCCGGGTGCGGTGGTTCAAGCCTGTAATCCCAGCACTTTGGGAGGCCAAGACGGGCGGATCACGAGGTCAGGAGATCAAGACCATCCTGGCTAACACGGTGAAACCCCGTCTCTACTAAAAAATACAAAAAACTAGCTGGGCGCTGTGTCGGTCACCTGTAGTCCCAGCTACTCGGGAGGCTGAGGCAGGAGAATGGTGTAAACCCGGGAGGCATAGCTTGCAGTGAGGTGAGATCCGGCCACTGCACTCCAGTCTGGAAGACGGAGCGAGACTCCATCTCAAACAAAACAAAACAAAACAAAACAAAACAAAACAAAGAGGGAATCAGTACCATTTAGGGGCTGAATCTATGCTTGCCATATATTTGGACCCTTGAGGCTTACACCTGTGCTTTACACCCGGACTCAGGTACTTCAGATCATCTGGAGTGAGCAGGAAGTGGACATCCTTTGTCACATTTCTTAAGTAAAAATATATAGAAATGTTGTAAATGAAATTTCTAGTTTATTTTGTTGATTTTTACATTAATGTCAGCTTCTCCTTTGTCTGTGTTTAATTTGGCTATGTATTAAGGTTACTATTGAAATTCAGTTATGTTCCCAACAATTACATTAACATCGGTGGTCTCTCCTTTTTTACAACATTATATTATAATTGGAAACATTAATCATTAAATTCTCATAATCATCTATGTCAAGTAGAACATTGACTATGGGATTCTATTTTACCTGAGAAATTATCAACCAATGGTTATTTTGTCTTTTATGCAAGAATGTTAAGAACAATTTACATCCAAAGTAATGTCTTTGTTGTCGTTTAGTTGCATTCTTCATCTTTGCTTTGCATTCTAAATCTTTGTTTACTAGACATTAACAAATTTAGAATTATATTAGAGCTGATAGATTCTTGTTTCGTAAACAATATTAGTAGAAGAATGAAGATGAATATAATGGCTACCTTTGTCATAAAGATAAAATATCACTGAAAAGTGATTTTTAATTTTCGAATAATTTGATATCTAGTAGAGGATCAATCTTCAAGTCAACTGTAGCACCATTTCATTTCATCTTAGAGCCAAGAGACACCCAAGGTGTTTTCCATTCTCCTGCTTTGTTCCTCTAACCACAGTTTCTCCACAATCACCGTCATTCTTCCACTCCCACACAGGCTTCCTCCTCCAGCTCCAGTACCGTGGTTCATACCCTCAGGTACCCCTCAGCAACAGTGACTAATACACAGCTGCTAGTGACATCAGCTGAGCTCTACTCCTCCTCTCTGTCCCAAATACCCCTGGTACACAGGAACTGCAAAGTAGAAATGGAAGAGTAAAAACCTGCAGGATAATCTTCTTTTAATTAAATGCAGTGACAGCCTTATCAATCCATGAGTTCTTTCTTACATTTAGGACTGGAAATTCCTCGACAAGATTGTTTTTGGCTTCGGGGAAAACCAAAATAAGAAAAGGAATAATTAAATGTTCATAATCATTAATGGGCTGTTATTTGCATCTCATAGTGGTGCCTTCTAATCTAGGCAGGATATCTGCTAAAGTGATATTTATATAGTTCTAATGATATTGTGTCATCATGAGGTAAAATGTCAAAATGCTTTAGGATTCAGTACTCTGAAAATAGATTTTTAATATTTAAAAGATTTGTGTAATTTAAAATAAGGCAGTGCCACCCAATATCATAGCATGCTTCATGAGAAAAAGATGCTAAATTTCCTTGACCTACTTTCATCTTCATGTTTAGGAAACAGTGTCTGTTCATAGATCAACCTTTATTTAAATTGCGCCTCAGTGGAGAAATACTAGACCTGAAACAGACCTAAATGTGTTACCAGAAACTTAGGGTCTGGCTCAGGGTGATTAAATGCATCCAATTTGAATTTGTTGTCCTACCTCCAGGTCTACTAACTCCTCCCTCCCCGCCATCTCAGGCAAAAAAATAAAAAAAGGAAACCTAGAAATAATTCTTAATTTCTCACTTTTCTTCCTTTTCACATTTAATTCATCAGCAAATTGAAATTATATTACAAATCCATCAATTTCTCCTCTATGGCCAATACTGCCACCCTACTCCAAGTCAAAACCATTTCTCACTTGGATTTCTGAATTGGTCTACTAATCTGTCTTGCTTCTGCATTTGCTATTCTTCAAATGCAATAACCAGCATGATCTTTGGTCCTCCTGCTCAGAATTTTCCAAGAGGTTTCTATTGAATTTTGAATAAAGCTCCCAGCTTTTTATAGGGGTTAAAAAATCCATAGACAATTCGACCTCTGTGTACCACTCCAATCCTTTCAGTTTAATTGAATGTCTGCTATGTGCTAGGTACTGTTCTAAGTGATGGAGACACAGTGACTAAGACAGTCTAGATTCCTCCTCAAAAAGCTTATGTCCCAGGAGATGCAGATATGCCATACACAGAGAGTTAAAAGGGGTATATAAGATATGCTATAGTGAGTAGATTCCACTTGGATTAAGCCATGAAGGAAGGCCTCATTTAAAAGGTGGCATTTAAGTGAAAATCCAAAAGATAAGCTAGAACCCATCCTGCAGATACCAGAAAGAAATGCAGATAAACTATTAGAGGGCTTTATATAGGGTAGTTATGTGAACTGTTTTACATTGTCAAAAGATGACTCTGGCTGCTGTAAGGAGAATTGAAGAAGGTCAGGTGGAAGCAGGCAGTCCAGTTAGGGAGATGTAGCAGTAGTCCAGGCAAAACATCATAATAAGTTGGACTAGGATGGTAAATAGAAAGGAGTGGACGGATTCAGGATAACATGTCCAAATTGAAACTTGTTATTGACTGAATGTTGGTATGAAGGCCAAGAGAAATTGATAAAGGTAATAGACTATTAAGGAGAATATGGGAAGTGGGTGTGAAAACAAAGAGCCTTCATTTTGCACCCATTAACTTACCATGCACATTTCTGGTAAGTGCACACTACGGTTTCTCCAGCCTCAAGCCATTTGCACATGGCATTTCCTTTAGACTAGAATAGTCATCCTATTGATACAGCTCCGATGACAGGGTCCTTGGTCTTGCGCCAGTAGGATTAATGACACGGACACACATGAAGTGGTTTTAAGAACCGAAAAGTTTAATGGGCAAAAAAGAAGGAAGAAAGAGAACAGCTCCCCTGTACAAGACAAGGGGCAGAGGGCGCAGAACAGAGAGAAACGCCATGTGTGGTGGAAAAATGGTTGGTTGTATCAGAGGCTGGAGGAGGCAGTGTTTGGTTTGCATAGGGCCCAGGGGATTGGTTTGACCAGGTGTGTCATTCACGTAGCCGGTGAAAAACCTGGCCCTCTTACCTTACCCCTTTAATATGCAAATGCAGGTTGCTATGATGTTCTGAGCACATGGTGTTATCTGGAAGTGGCCATGACACTTGGCACACCTGGTGACGAGGAGAAGGAGGCAGGAATGGTCATGTTGGGTAGACTCAGTTTCTAATTGCCAGCATTTGCATATCAAAGCTTGCCAGCCTGGCTCTTTAAAATGCTTTTCTGTTAGTTTCCACCAAGAACCTTTACCCTATCTAGCTGCTTAAAATTATTTCCTAGTAACTCTGGTATTCCTATGTCCTAGCATGGCAATTCCTTAAGGTCCTAGTTTACATGTCACCTATTCAGAGACATCTTCAGACCACTTGCCCAAATTACATTATTCTCTATTCAGTTTGATTTTTAAATTATTTTATTTGTAGACTTTAAAAATTGTTTTATTTTCTCCACTACTGTAAAAGCTCTTTGAGGGCAAAGACACCTTCATTTTGCTAAGCACTGAATTCACACCATCTAGCAGAGAGTGGTACTTAAGTATCAATAAACACTTTCTGAATGATTGCATTATTTAGATCACTGTGCCAGCTTATTAGTTCCATATGAGTTACCCATACATTGTTTAATTTCAATTGAATAGGCTTGCAACCAATCAAATTTTATTTGTCCCCCTTGGTTTATATACTGATAGAAAGTTTTAATGAATAGATTATTGGTTTCTTCAATAAACAGCCCTTCAGCCCCCCTCTGATTGCTCAGTGCCTGGCTCAGAGTGACCATTGAGAAGTCACTTTTCTTTCCAAGTCTCAGTTTCACAGTCTGTAAGACCGATATAAATATGATCTCTGCTTTAAAGAGTTGTTGTGAAATTAAATGGAATAATCCATATAAAATACATAGCACAGTTCCTGGTATATTGTAAGCATTTAATCAATCTGACCATCATTATTGTTTATTGATATTAATTGCTGAAAGAACAGAATGTTTTTGACACCAAAGGAACTTACAGATGAGTGAACATACCATCTGTAAGAAGAATGAGTGAACATTCATTCTTATTGCCCACAAATAAAAATTGTTAAGTTAATGTTCAAATTTGGCATTCCAAACAATATTTTACAATTGTATGTTCTTCCAAGGTAATTCTCAGAACTTGTATTTAAGTGATTTAACATCATGATTCTTCCTATGATTTGAATGATTTAATTAAAGGCCATTCTTCTTAAGCTTAGTGCTTAAAAAAGTCTTAGTAGAATTACGCTTTTAGAAATTCTAAAAATATGAAAGAGAAAAACATTTGACTCCCCAGATAGGTGCAAGCAACAGCTAACAATCAGATCAACTAAATAGATTAAAAGTACCATTTAATATTAGCTAAATATACTCATCTTCGATATAAAAAGCATAGCAGAATTCCAGTGGTAACTAATGTAAATCATTTATTTTTCCTCATTTAATGGCTATAGTTCTAATGACATTGTGTCGTCATGAGGTAAAATGTCAAAATGCTTAAGGATTCAGTACTCTGAAAATAGATTTTTAATATTTAAAAGGTTTGTGCAATTTTAAATAAGGCAGTGCCACCCAATATCATAGCATGCTTCATGAGAAAGATGCTAAATTTCCTTGACCTACTTTCATCTTCATGTTTAGGAAACGGTGTCTAAGAAGTAAACAAAGTAGTTGTGCCTCACGTAGGAGATGATTATTGTTTGAATTTATGATTCATGCCTTGAGCAAAATTTTGTTTGTGGCCTCATTTGCAACCATAATTTACAACTTTACCAGGGATATGCTGTGTATTTGGAAGGTAATATATCAGACTTGCTTTGTACTGGAACAGTTTTCTAGCTCTGGGTATAGTATTTTCTGTGTTTCTGTTAGCTATAAAATTTCTAGGCATAACATTTATTGTAGCAAATATGGAAATTAAAAAAAATTGTATTCCCGTTAGGAATGTCTTATTGTATTTATATTCTGATTATGGTTAAATCCAACTAGTGTCTAAAGGAGTTGTTAATCCTGCAAATAATCTGGTTGCAAAAGTAGGAAGATTTAACTTTTTCAGATTTTTAAAAAATAAAGATTGCATCATTTTTGCATTGTGTATAATCTCTCATCTAAGAAACTAATAAACAACATGTGACTCCAATATAATGTTTGTATGTGCCCTTAAAATTCAGAATTGTTTTTGTTGCAAATAATAAGTGACTATAATACTGTGAAATGAGTTTTGCCTGTTATCGTTCATCTATAAGTTAGTGAAGAATTTCCCACAGTATTTACTGGAAGTTCCATTGTCCATTCTAATTTCAATTATCTTAATATATATGGAAATACTGGGGATTTTATAATCAATCAATCAATCTACTCCAAGTTGTAGAGATCCTCAACTAAATGTAATATATTTTCCAGCACTGACATTTATTTATTTGCATCTCTGTACTGCAATTTTTATTAGGATGCTCTTTTATTAAGGATAATACTTATTCCTCCAACTCAACATTTAAAAATTAACTCTAAGCTTCCATTAGTTTGAAAAATTTCTGGTAGCTTGATTTGAAAATGTAATTTTAATAAATCTTAGTAACAAATATGATCCTATGCTATAATTTTAAGATATTGAAAGTATTATTCTGTATCTGATTATATACATTTAAAACACAGTTAAAAATAGAAAATATTGCCATTTTTCTTGTTTTCTGATATAATTAATAAGAAAAAAGCTAAAAGCCCAAGGGAAGTTTAAAAGTGTAGAAAAAACTTGACAATGAACATTTGCCTAATATGCTTGGTGCTACATGTACTTACTTCGTAAAAAATAGATCAACCTAGAATCAGACTCTTCCAGAAATTCTTTCCCTTATCCAGTTCTTAGCAGAGTTTCTCCTGACATATAAGGTAAGTAGACTGAATAGTCTAGTGAGAAAGAAAGCGATCACTTTTTCTGGCAGTTACAGTAGAGAAGGGAGAAGTAGAATCATGCCTTTAGTCACAATGCTGGGACTCAAAACAGAATTAAAAGTCTGTTTAGGAGAATGTAGGCTCAAGAATCATTTCGACACTATTACATATTTCTTTTCTTCCCCCAGTAATTATTCATTCAGCTATTATAACTAACCACAGTAATTTTCTTAGAACAAAGGAGAGCATGGCAACAATAGCTTTAAAAATGACGAAGTTTAAATGCCCAAGGTCAGAGTGTAACATTTTGATTTCCATAAGTATTTCAAATGCTACAGGCTTTATGTAATAATTTTAATGTAAAAAATATGCAGGCCACGCTTCACTGCTCTTTGCATATACTGCAAAGGGGAAAAAAAACTTAAAAATTGCTTAGCTTTAATTGAGCAAAGGGATTCACATGTGATCTGAACTTGTGGCTCATAATTCCTCTAGACAGCTTCGGTTGCCGTGTGATGATCCTAATTAAATTATGTAACGGCACTGAACTAGCTAAGCTAAAGGGCCTGTTCTTTCATATCACCTGGTAACTTAACTCTTTACAGGACTCTGGGTTTGGGGTTTCGTCTTCTACCACGATCTTGTGTGTTTTTCATTGTTGAAGGTAGGAGAACACGTTATTGATGGAATCCGCTTTAGAAGTTTCGGCCTGTAGGTGGCAGCATTGTAAGGTTTTGGAAGTCGTGAGCTCGAGGTGTCTGCCTGCCTTTCCCCCAAGCCTCATCCACCCGCGCCACATCAGGGGAGCTAACATCACTATACGCTCGTGTCAGGTAAAACTAAAATGGAGAGAAATGTCGTAGCCAAAAAATTAGGCTTTGTTCACTCCCGTTTGTGTTTCATTATATTTCTGATGATTTGGTACATTTCTATTTCTGACCTGAGATTCAGCTAAAGGAGTTTTCTCAGTAGTCAGGCGTCAACCCATGGCAAACCATACTTTTTCAAGATAGGCGTTTTACCAAGTAAAGAAAGGAAATTATTCTGGGGGAATAATTACTTAACTTAAGCATGCCTATTTTAATCACTTGGGAGCAAGTTAGATGGCTTCGTGGGGCCATATCAAAATCACCTAGCAAGGTCACCTCACAGTCATCTCAGTGTTCCTATAAAGGTTGGCTTCCCTCTCTCTCTCCCTCCTTTTCTCCCTCCCTCGCTCCCTCCTTTTCTTCCTTTTTGCTTTCCTTTCTCCCTCCCCCTTCCTTCCTTCCTTCCTTCCTTCCTTCCTTCCTTCCTTCCTTCCTTCCTTCCTTCCCTCCCTCCTTGCTTCCCCCCTCCCTCCCTCCTTCCTTCCTTCCCTCCCTCCCTGTTTTCCTTTCCTTTTCTCCATGTGCGGTCACCCTTTCACTCAAGATCTAAGATTACTCTTCTGATTTGGCCAGGGTAGAAAAGAAACAAAGGTTTAGCAAGTAGAAAAGAAACAAAAACTTCACCAAATTTGATACATTTAATTTAAAACTCATGATTCATGTAACTTTTAATGATGTATTGTTTTATGCAATATGAATTTCTCAGATTATATCACTATAATACATAATAAATGCATATATGTGGATGCTAGCATGGATTTGATTGACTGTGATGTTTTTCCTAAGACCCACAGAGATCTTGCAGTCTCACCTTGCACACTTGTCCTCTCTGAAAGTTATGCTTCAAAAACTTCCCTAGGTGATAATGGCAACAGTGTAGTGTAAGGACACTGGTTTCAGGCCTTGTATGAAGTCTTTGGTTAACTGAATCCTTGGGGAAAATTGTTTCTGAGGTCAAGATTGACAAAATTGTTTAAGTATTATTGAAAATATAAAATAAAATTGTTTCCTCAATAAACATAATTAGCTGTATATACTGCAGTTTCAAGAGCAAGCACTGATGTTGGGACCAGCTCTTTAAATAAAATAGGACCTCTGTGGTCTCTGGAGGGAACATGCATAAAGCAAAGTAAATGATTTTCTGTCAACACTAAGTAGACAGGTGCTTACATTGAACAGCATTCTAATATGTCTCTGAATATTTATGTCTTCTTTTTCAAATGCATTGCCCATGAATGTCACAGCTGTCAAACGTCTGTACACAAGAAGATAAAAAATGAAATTAATAAAAGGCAGATCAACATTTCGTTTGTTTGGAACACTTTTCCCCCTTGCTTCTTTCTTTCTTCTTTCTTCTTTTTTTTCTTCTTCTTCTTTTTATATTTATTTTTTTATTTTTAACTCAGCTGTGTGTTAGGATTTTGGCACATCTGCATGTTCTGAAAGGCCAACGGAAATGTAAGTTGACTAGTTGTATTTTGGGCTGGCACCAGGGCCTGTCTCAGTATTTAAACACCAAAATAATCAATGGAATTAATGACCAAGAGGACCAGGGTCTGAGGATTTTTCTAGCCATTTCCGCTGTCCATGTGCTTGGTTTGCTTGGGTGCCACAAACGAGATTCTGACAGGTTGTCACTGCCCTGACCTGAAACTCAAGTTTGTGAGGTGAGAGGCTCTTAAATCTTTTGGCTTCTGTAACCCAGAGTTTTAGCTGTACAGAGTTAATGCCAAAACAAGCCATCGTGTGCCCTCGGAGTTATAAAGGAACTTGGTTTTCAGAACAGAGATGACTAAATATAATTGGTGGTAGATCAAAGCAATGAATTAAAAGGTCTATTTAGTCATCAGATCCCTGCCTCTCTGCTTCTCATGGTACTGAGGGAGCCAATGTATATAAAGAGCATGTGTTGGGATGAACTCAGCAGTCACTTGACAAGCATTTATTCATTAAGAAGCCGCACATTTTGAGGTATCTGGTTGTTCTTATTAGTAAGTAACCCCCAGCAAAAATATCCCCCCAGATGTTTTCATATTTACTTTGCAATGTCCGAATGAATCATTTGGAAACAAAGGAAAATACAGTTTAAATACTGAACCAGGAATTTAAGCTCAGGAACTCTTTGTACTTGTTTTGCCCTTGATGAGGATTTTTCTAAATTAAAAACTCTCCAGATTGTCAAATCGCTGTTGCAAAAACCTCAGTTTAGTAAGACTTAGAATTTGTTTTCCAAATTTTGGTCATGTAATTGGTGTTTTATTGATAACCACAGATATGAACCAGATGTAATCAATTGGTTTAGCTCAGATTTGATTTGGAGAACATACTCGTTGCTTTGATTTTTTTGTTGTATTTATAAAAGTTAAAAAAAAAACCCACATAGATTCAGTTCTGATTTGAAGAGGGTCACTAGACATTTTTTTTTCTTTTAAGAAAACTGTAGTTGGTTGGCAGTCTGATTAAACAAATATTCGAGTATATTTATATTGGGAGTTGTACAAAAGTAGTTTGTAATATGGCTCAGTTTAAGTTCCTTTGATTGGAACTGTGCTATTGAGATGGACCACTTCAACAAAATATCAACCTCTTCCAAATCAGTAGTTTAACCTCTTATCAGTAAAATTAGGGCTGATCGAATTGACATGGACCATGAGGATTTTTAGAGGTTGATGCTGATGCTCTTGTGGCTGGAACCTAGAATTTGTCTCCGTCTCTGCCCTTTGAAATCCCACTCTTTCTTCAATATCCAACACAAACACTGCATTTTCCATCAAGCCCTCTCTGATTCTCCCTAGACGAAAGTTATTTTTTCTCTTCTTTTTCTACATGACACTTTGTAAGTCCTTTAATGAAAGTGATTATCATATTCTGCTTCCAGTTGTAAATAGTGGTTGATGTGTTTACTTCTTTCAATATATCATAAACTGTTTGAGAGCAGAGGCTTTGTCTGTTTTAAAATTTGTATTACTGCAGTTCTAGTACTCTTGTTTGCAGATTACTTATAAGCGTTGTGGCTTTCAGTGCTGGTTGAATCTTTGTTGCTGTTGCTTATTTTTTGTTTTGTTTGTCAGTTTGTTTTGGTTGGAATGGCTCATTTGGCAGGAAAAACATTGCAGCTATAAAATATAATCTAAATGCTTATTACTGAAAACCTTCTAGGGCATTTCATAACATATATATAGAATATCTAAAAAATACGCAACCATTACTAGCAGTTCACTCAAGTTCACATTTCAAATAGGTTGCATCTGTTTCTAATCAGATAACTGAATGATTAGCAGGAGAAAACATATGATTAGAAAGCATACAGCCCTTGCTGATACGTATTATTTTAAAGCTCTCTAAACTGAGGTCAATAAAGAAATAGTACATGCAGCAAGAACAGCTAGATTAGAGGGAAAGTTTCAGCTATAAACCCTTTTGTGAGCTGTTGTAGAAATAGAACTAATTTAACTGATGGGTTGAGGCATTTGGGACTGACATGCAAACTAAGGAATGTAAGAATAGATGAGAAGAATGGTGACTAGGAAAATTATGAGAGTTGTAGTTGAAGAAAATAAAAAAAGTTTACTGAGTAGAAATTCAATGAGCAGATGATTTCATCCCTTTTTATAGGGCTATACTTTTAACTCAAAGAAAGCTAGTAAGAATAATGGAGAAAAGCCCCACGTTTGATAAAAGAAAATAAACAGACACAATTACAAATAAGAAATGTTGGTATGCTCTTTGTTTGCTTTCACTACTAATGGGGAAGATAAAATGACTTTCTTGAGGTAGTATATCATTTTAAGATCATACTTATCTCTTAGCTTAATTCATCAATGGAGCTACTCCATTTTTGAACAGTTTTTACACCACTGAGCTTGAAGTTCACAGAAGGAAAGAACAAAAAGCTCTGTTCTCTGCTATGATTTGAACCAGACACAACTTACTTCAAAACTGCATGCTGTCCTTCAGTTAATTACTCTCCCTCTGAATTCTATCAGATGTCCCTTTTTGTGCAAGTTGGACAGTCTGCAATAGAAGAAAGGCATGGGGAAACTTGCTTTTGGTTTTATGTTGGTGACATGCTTTATGAATTGACTTGATATACTTTTCTAGGATTTATTACAGAAACCGGCTACACTTGTCTCTAGACCATCCCTACTCAGTGTAGTCAAGGCTCACTGGCTTAACAGAACTTTATGTCTGACAACACCAGTGTGCCTACAAAGCTATTCTAAAAAGAATGAAAATTTGGTTTGATGTAAAAGTCTACTGTTCATACAGTCCTTGTAACACTGTATTTCATTAATGCTATTATTATTTTAAAACTGCAATGTGAAACCCAAGTGTGAGACAAAGAATTTCAAGTTCAAAGTAACTTGAAGCCACAGGACCCTCAGCTTTGGGAAATTCTTGGAAATCTTGGAGGTCATGGACCTTCCAAAAGACATAGACAAGGGACCTTGAGCTAATTTTAACTAGATGTAAAGGACAAAATGGCCTTATCTGACACAGGATTTACTTTTGGCCATTTTTTTTTAATCTTCTGCTTATTCATAAACCTACAGCTTAACTAAACTACATGCTCTGGTTAACACAATTTAAGCAATTATAGATCATAGTGATAGTTTTCCTGAAGGTTATACTTCTGATCAAATTCAAAGGCTTGATTGCCAAAGTTTACATAAACTGTTAATACAAAATTTAAGTATGTGTCTATATTCCATATGAAACACTGCTATGATATTTGTAGAATCCTAGCATCTAATTTTTAAAAACTTTAAGAACAAAAACTTATTGATTCTTATAATTTTCATCCCAAATATTTCTTTTGCAACTTCTGCCAATTTCAGCTCCATGTTCATGTGCAAATAGAAGAGCTGGTTGTCTCTGTGGCATGATAATTTTCACAGACTTGAAGACCTTGTTATATTAGGCCTCAACCTTCCTTGCTCCAGCCCAAATTATTACACGTTCTTGGATCTTTTCCCAGGGACCTTATTTTCTATAACTGGTCACAAAGTCTCTGAAAACGTAAAATCTTATAATCCAGAATAGGTTATGTAAATATTATTTTATTTTATTTCTTCTCCTTTTATTACTGGTTTGAATAAAGAGACTAAGAAATGCTCCTTCAAAAGTCATAGCAGAACAGAGTATGTAGATTTTTACTTTTACAATTGAAGTTGTGGGTCTCCCTCATAGTTTATCTTTTGCTCAAGACGTTCTATAAAACCTCTTTTCTAAAATCCAGACTTTAAATTTATGTCAATCAATTTACACCCTGGAAAACAGACCAGCTCAACACTCAGATCAACCTCTAAGCACATAGGAATCCAGGCAACAAGCACTTGTCTTTATAGAGCAACTTAGTTTAAGCAATTAACAATCAAGCCCTATACACATAAACACACTATAATTAACTGTTTAATAGTGGAAGCTCGCTTTTCAATTTTTTCCCTTTGAGTGTAGTCAAGGTGAATTACTTGATTTTTCCATCACTAAATGCTGCAACAGCTCGTTCTTTTGCAAGTCTCTCGTCTCCTCATATTTTCCTATACTCACTATATTTGACAGTAAAACTGCCAAGCTCCATTATTTCCAACTGGCAGCAATTTAATACATAGTTGAGTCAGTTACTTAACTAAATAAATTGCTTAAAGTTAACTCTATTTGTAAGACCACAAGGTGTTTCTAAAATGTGCTGCCCTTTTATATCATAAACCTGGATTAGGTTTACAACCCCATTTCCCCTCAGCAGTTTATAAATCAAACAAAGAACGTAGAACAATGCATAAAAATCCCTGTGAAACCACCCTCAGAGTTTTTGTTAATGACAAAAGCATACTGGGAACTGGATTTACTCTGTACAGGGGAGAAAAAAAAAGTTTGGTTTAAATCACCAGAGTTTGTAAGAGTTATCCAAGCTCCTTTAAGAGCGATCAACTTTGAAACTAGAATTTTGTGAAGCCACAGCCATCTGTTCAATGCTTTCTGTATAAAAAATGGTAGGACATGCTAAAAAGCTTTGGGCATGCTCTTCCATCTCCTTTGCTCCTGCCCCTTAACAAATAACCTGCCAAATGTTCTTAAAAGCACATGGGAGAATAAATATTGACTTACTTATGATGTCTCTCCACAGGTGCTCATTAAACATAAATAGACAAATACACATACACACAAACACACAAAAATACACAATGCCCAAAGTGAGCACCATGTAATCTGGCCCAGCTGTAACATTTTCCTTTGCCAGTTACTAGGGATAGGTTTCTCAATCAGATTAAATGTAGCCACTGTTTCCATAGAAAATATATTTAAAAGAGTAGAAGGAAGCTGAAGATGGGGACATTTTCTGTAAGAGACCAGTGACTAACTCTCTTGTAAAAGGTGAATATACTTCGTTTTTATGACTTAGTTGAAGATCTGTATTTAGATAGGAGAAAAAAAAAAAAAACCCAGAAATGCTTCAATCTGCAAAGAGTAGAAAAACAAACAAACAAACAACAACAACAAAAACTGTGAAAGCCACAGTTACTTTTGCACCAGTTTAATACATGGTTTTGTTTAGATTTAGAAATCTCACCATGACAGGGTTTTTAGGGAATGGCTTTTATTTGCTTAGTGAAGTCTTCAGTGCTTTTAGAGCAGAACCTGGCATTTCTGGTCTAGCTATTTTCTGAGAGGGTAAGGACTACAGGAGTAGGTTTCTCTGGCTAGTAAGATACTGTAAACTTCTCCAGACCCACACTAAGAGAAGGGAGATAATCCCCTAAGCGTTTGTATTTGTCTCTGGAAGGGCATTTTAATATTCATTTATATTTGGATTTAAGCACATTGTACTCAGGAGATAACCGAAAGTCCTCACCCTGTCTCTACTCACCAGGGCCTAGAAAGTCTGACACTTTCTCAGCTTGCCTGCCTTCCACCTCGCTTCCCCTCCTTGTTCCACTTCGTGAAGGGGTAGACTAATGTCTGGGAGGTGGGAAGGGATTGATATATATTTCTGCCTCCTGCAGAAAGCAGAAACTCTCTAGAAAGGACTCTAGTTAAAAGCCCTTTAGATCATATTTACCACAGTATAAGGTGTCTTCTTTTTCCCCTGTGCTGTTGTTTTGGTTTAAATTGCTTGTCATTTAACTATTTCATGGACTTTTATGAGTGTATCACAATCACTTTTTATTCATTTAATAAACATTTATTAAGAACCAACTACTAGTTATAGGGCCAAATCATAAACCCAGGTTTTCTGACCCTGAAGCCATCCATTAGACTATAAGTCTTGCTTGTCATGGATTTAAAATCTGAAGTGTAGAATACACATTCCATTTGAAATAGAAGATAGTTCTTTATAGAACCAGTTTCCCGTATTTAACCAATTCTGGACATTTTAATTTCATAGCCAAGACCCATCAATTTCCCGGCACATATGCTACAGGGAAGTCAATGCTGAAACAGGGAAGTTTGTTTTAAAAGGTGACATTAGTTTTGAGAATGGGTTGATATTTATTTTATTGTTTGTTTGTCTTGCTGATCACTTGCGTGGCATGTTTTGATTTAATTGTTTTAGGAATTTCTTTTTTCTAAAGTCTGCCTAAGGGCTGTGGGGATGGGTTCATTGAGAGACACAAATGGAAAATTAATAAATTCAGAGCGCATTTGGTTTGCTACTGCCCTTTGGAAAATAGCTGAAAGAATATCTTCCTTTACTCGTATCGTTTACATGCCGGAATGACATCTATCTACAGAAGCAAATACTCTATACACTGGAGTTTTAATGGATGGAAGAGATAACTACCCATAGACATAGAGGTTCTATAATACTGAAAATACTGAAGTGCTAAGACTTCAATGGCTTTTACAAATGGGACTTTTGATGTTCTTTACTTAGCTACATACACATAATCCTGAAGTTTGCTGCCAATCCAAGGTTGTCTCTGCCTCATCTGGAACCAGCTTGAATCTTTCTAAACAATTTGCAAGCTCTTGCTACAATAAATACATATTTCTTTATATTTTGCACTGGAGACCTTTTGTGGCACTGATTCAGAGTTTGAATTCTTGCCTAGAATTTTTGGTAAATTTTCTATTATTTATTAGGTTGGGGGAAGACATTCTTGGAGTGAGGAGGATTAGATTGTTAATTAGCACTTACTATGGGCCTGGCATATGCTAGGCAGTTTACATATATTATCCCATGTAGTCTGTACGGTTGCCTTTTCCTTTTTCAATGAATGGAAACTTAAAAACAGTATATTTGCTATCATGTGGGATATTTGCAAATAATTTTGATCTTCAAAAAAATGTGTCAGACTTGAAAACTTTGGGAAGTCATAATCTTATTCATGTTCACTTACCACATGAGCTTACAAAACTGCTAGATGATTGACAGTATAATATGTTTGTAATAGTCCCATCCTCCAGGTGAAATTAATTAGGTTTTTCACCTCTACTCTTGTTTTTCATCATACCAGGATTTAGTTTGCTGAGCCAGAGTTCAAGCTACTTCACTGTTCAAAATTTTTAACTCATAAACAAATGATAAAATAATTCTGTCTATAATAATATATATGCAATGATTCTCAAAATGGGGCTCAGGGTCTCCAAAAGTTCTTTGAGATCCTTTTAGGATGTTGCAAAAAGAAAGCTATTTTCATAATCACACATAATAGTGACCTGACAACCAGTAGATTCTTTTTGTTGTTGATGATGAATTCTTGTGTTTTTCTAAAAGAGTGGTTTGAGGATATACATATATGTGTGGTTTTAGATATGAACTGTGTGTTTTCCATCACTTCTATGGTGTTTATATGAGTTATTTGTGATTACGCCTCCTGTAATCCCTGAAACTCATTATTGCTCAATACTTTTTTTATTTTTAAGTGATGACGCTTTCTCTGCATCTATACAGAGACACAAGAAGTAGAGTTTGTGTCTTGCCTTGCAACAATATTAAGAAAAAGATTTTAAAATACTTTATAAATGTTAAAATTTATCTTAACTGTACTTAGTATTCAGAGATATTTATTCTAAAATTAAAAAATAAATTGGTCAATTTGAGATGTTAGTCCAAGGGTACAGAGTTTCAGTTATGTGGGATGAGTAAGTTCTGCACATCTAAAATACAGCAAGGTGACTATAGTTAATAGTATTGTGTTGTATACTTGAGATTTACGGATAGAGTAAATCGTACGTATTCTTATCACTAAAAAAAAGGTAATTATGTTGATTACCTTGATAGTGGTAACGATTTCACAACGTACACATATAGCAAAACATGTGTACTTTAAACATATATGATTTTTGCTAGTTCCATCTCAAGAAAGCCTGGAAATTAAAAGAAATAAGTGATATATTTTTGCATCTCAAGTTTGATTGTCGGCTCACAGAAAGGAGATGAGAAGGTTTGTCTTCCCAAGTAGTTGCATGTTTTGTCTAAAATTTCTGGAAAAGATGAAATCTCATGGAAGAATAATTTACACCAAATAAATTGGGAAAAAAAAATGTAAAAGAGGGAGGAAAATCTGATGAAAACTATCTTATCCTTGGCTTTTTTTTTTTTTTTTTTTTTTAGACAGAGTATCCCTCTGTCGCCCAGGCTGGAGTGCAGTGGCGCGATCTCCGCTCACTGCAAGCTCCGCCTCCCGGGTTGACATCATTCTCCTGCCTCAGCCTCCGAGTAGCTGGGGCTACAGGCGCCCGCCACCTCGCCCGGCCAATTTTTTTGTATTTTTAGTAGAGATGGGGTTTCACCGTGTTGGCCAGGATGGTCTCGATATCCTGACCTTGTAATCCACCCGCCTCGGCCTCCCAAAGTGCTGGGATTACAGGCATGAGCCACTGCGCCCGGCCCCTTGGCTTTATACATACTAGAAATTATGTCATTGTATCTTATGCGCTAGAATATTTTTGAATATTATTGCGGTATCAGCTACGTTGCAGCATCATTGAGATATTCATGTAGACTGATAGGCTCATTAAAAAGCAAAAAATGTTTATTACCATTTTTCAAACTAGAAATGAAAAATGAATTATTTTGTAGGGTAAGTTATTACACTGCCTTGGCTGGAGAAGCTCATACAATAGCTTGTACAGTAGACATTGCTGGATGCCCGCTGGATTAAAAATCAGTAAAAAAGAAAAAAAATGACAGTGCCAACTGACTCATTTTATTAGAGATTTAGCTATAAACTGGAAGGCTGAGTTAATATTTCATGGGCAGTGTTGTACTTTTGCCTCTCAAAAGCGGGGCTCTGCAGCCATGGATGGACTTGCTGTTTTGCTTATGTTTGCTTTATGTTTTGCTTACGATACCAGGAGGTCTTACCACCAAGTAATCACCCAAAGATGATTGTTTTTTTGTGAATGTTTGTCAAACAAACAAGTGGTTGAAATATTCAAAGCATTGGAGTTACTCAAGTATTGAATCATTGTTTTGAATCTGATGGTTTGTCCTGGTGAATATTTTCTTTTCTTGTTATTTGCACTTATGGCACAAAAACATTGTTGGGTAAAACTGCTAGTGCTTTGTAGGAGTGTGGCACCAAATTGTACCAGTAGTCGTTGTATTTATCACCACCATGCGCTCACAGTAAAATACGTATGTTTCATTGAATAATGTCTTTTGTGAGGCAAAAATGATTAATTAAATCGTAATCCTCGGGTAGTTTTTTAGTAATTTTTGAAAAATATGCGTAAAACACTGCTGTATGTCAAAGTACAATGGCTATCTTGAGGAAAAGTTCTTGTGTGATTTGGGGAAATTCATTTTCTCCACAATGAGCTTAACTGCTTTCCAATACATACATACTTACATACTGTCTTATGAGATTGGTGGTTACATAGTCAAATATGATTTTTGATATTGTACAAAAATATATCAACATTTGGAAGATCTGTATTATTTGGTAAAGCAATATTTTCTAAATGAACAGTTTCTAATATTACAAAATTATGCATGGATAAAAGATTCACGTAAATGTAAGATAGACCAGTGGGTTTTAATGTAACAGAATATGAAAAGTTCATTGATATGTTTCAGATTCCATGCCACGAACCTTTAAGAAACTACCAATTGTTGATGTATTACTGTCAAAGCAGAATAATTATCTGAAAAGGTGACTATATTTTTCTTTCCTTTTCCATTTACGTATCTGTGTGCTGCTGGATTTTCTTCGTGTACTGCAACCAAAACAACTTACGATAGGTTGAATGCAGAAGTGGATGTATATCTGTCTTTATTAAGCCAGATATATATATATATATAGGCCTGCCAACACAGGTATAATAGAATAAGAAAGATGCAATTATGCAAGAAGTCCTTACATGGAGGTCAAGTAGACCGTGGTCACTTTACCATGTGTGGATGTGACCACTTGTAGAAAGGGAATTGAGTCCCTGGGCATCGGTTTCTCATTTTTGGCAGTTTCTCACTATCTGGGGTCCATGTTGATCACTGAACTTTAGGGACATGTCTGTGAGGAGCTAGAGAGGCACTGGGGAGCTGTGTACATTTGCTCATCTTCTTAGTTTATATATCCTTTCCGGTACTTCCTTACTGGTTCAGTTATGAACCAGAGTAGAGGCAAAATTAATCCTAGTGTGAATTGTCTTTCATGGTGATCCTCAAGCACGGGACAGACTGTGGGTCTGTCCTAGACCAGTCACCAATGATGTTAGGTAAAACTTGGCTTGAAAGTGTTTTCGAGCCTGGTTTCTGGGAAAGGAAATTCCTGTAAATAAGAAGTACTGACAATCTCTTAGAAAATTGAACATAAAGTCTTTTAATAAATTTGGCAAAAACCAGTCTTGTGACTCAGGAGCAGTTTGCCTATTTACCTTTGACAGACGGTGGAAACATGGCATTATTTGCATGAATTTCAAACCAAAGTCCACTGTAAATTACATTGGATTTTTAGTGAAGAAAGAACAAGTGGGAAAGTGTGTGAGAGCAGCAGGAATGCTGATTATAACTTTTTCTCGTTAGTAAATATGTCTTTTTACTTAACTAATATTCCTGCTACAAAGCAAAATCTCCCTAGACTTTAAAACCTTGACAACTTGTTGTAAAGGGTTAATGATACTACAATTTCAAGGAAGTTTGCTTTTAACCTGATTAAAAAAAGTGTATTGGTAAAGAGTCTGCTCTTCTCTGCTCATAAAAATAAATAAAATTACCAGTTTTGAGTAAACTTTCATTCCTTAATGCATTTCAAATAAACAAAAGTTGCATTTTTAATTGTCTCATTTTTTGCTTGGGAAAGAAACACATCATTGAAATGAAAATGATGCCATTGCTTTTGTCTTTGTGATACTATGATTTTTAATGTCAGAAGTTACTGATCTTCTGAAACCTCTGCCTTTCTTTTTCATAGATAAAAATATTCTTTATTAATGAGATTTGTTTTGTTTTGTTTGGGGAAACACATGTTCTGTTTCCTCTGAGAATTTGGTGCTTAAGTGAAAAGCTGCCATTAATAGGGAGAAGTATATCTCCTTTATAGATTCATTTTCTATTTTGAGAAACACAGCAGGCCTGTAGAAAGGAGCAGGTCATGTCATTTTGTGGTGATGAATAAAAATAATAGAAATATTTATACAACCCAAAAAAAGAATGCAAGAAGAATGAACAGAAGTTAATTAGTAAACCATGAGAATTTAATAGAATCCAGATATCTTCTTATGTACAAAAGTAGTCAGTAAAGTACCACGCCAATGAAAGGCACAAACCCTAACTAGAGTGGCCACCCAAGCTGGAAGAAAGACTTCAAGGCTGATAGATGACCATCTCAAATAATGATTTGTAAGAGACCTGGTTTATGCTAGGATGAAAGGTAAGACAGGCAAAGTTGGTCTCCTGATACGAAAGAAACTGCATGTGATGATACTTTATAAACCATTTGAGAATCGTAAGAAACTCTTACTGGTGTTTGAACGACACTCAGTGGGAACTTCCATGACAGGAATGCAGATGGTCTTCCTATGTTATGCAGATTTCATAAGTCTCACAGAAGTTTTGGATGGTTAGACTTTACCCAAGTGTCTAGTTTGTTAGCTCTAAACATTGCATCTCAGACCTCATAAAGATGCTTCAAATCTTTTTTTATGGTTACAAAGACTTTTTAAAACTCGATAAACTAACAGAACTTATTTTGACGGCCCTCATAGGTAATTTAAAATTTCTATTTCCATGATACATTTCTAAAGGTGGAAGTAATTGAAGAAATGACAAGGGCAACATTCTAGATTGTAAATATTTCCCTTTCATTTGTGGCTTACTTCTCTCCAATTAAGTCAGCTAAAGGTATTTCTGCTGCTAACAGTTAACTATGTAGGACAAAGTAAGTTATAAGCATATCACTTTTCTCCTTACCAAGGTTAAGAATCATGCATTTGATGTGCTAATAAACCATAATAAATAATATTGATTAGTTAAATAAAACATGGTTTAAAAAAAGTGTCGAAGTAGAATTAGTCTGCTAAGTTGATGCTGGATATTCACTAGTTGAAAAATATTGGTCATAGCAAATACCATAAACTTTTAAGACTATATTTTAAGTAGACAAGTTTTATAGAAATTTACAGCCATTAAGTTGGGAAAAAAGGGTAGCACTAATTAAGGTCATAAAACCATTTTGTTGTGCCTGAAAAATATCTTAAGCTAAAAAAAGTAGGCACTGTTACAATAACGGCAAACATTCATTGAGTAATTCTTATGTGGCAGCCACTAAGCAGACAGATTAACTCTTTTAGTCTTCATAACAACATTTTTGAATAGGTATTAATGTTATAATTTTCGCTTAGAGATGAGATATCCCTGGTCTACAGTATGAAGTCTCTTGTGTAAGGATAAACAGCAAGTGGCCGAGCTGGGATTTGAACCCTGACAGTATGGCCTTGAAGCCCAGTTTCCTAGTCATTATGCTAAGATTATTAGAAGACATGAGAAACTAAAAACAGGTATGGACACATCCCAATTCTGCTGATTTGTAAAAAGTTAGACCAAGTGAAGGTTAGAAGAGTAAATTCTAGACATTTTAGATGCATGTTTGTTAGAAGGTCGCTATTAATTGCAGACATTCTTACGGCCTGGAAAAAAATCAAGATAAGGAAGATAGGAGAGAAAGGCAAGTAAATAAGGAGGGGGTGCCATAGCCAAGAAGATACTGCTAAGTATGAAAACACTGTTCCTCATCTCAGTGTTTCAACCTAATTACTTGTGAGACTTATTTCCTATAGAAAAGTCATGGAAAGCGGTGGAAAAATAAAAGTTGTGTAAGTTTGCTTAAGTGATATTTACTTAATAGCCCTCTTCTTTTCATAAACTAAATATTAATTCTGCTTACATTTATGTATGTGTTTCAGTAGTAAGAATATATTACAATTGGGCAGTGTAATTTGAATATTTAATATGTTTAAGAATAAGAATAGATAAGACTGTTGCTGAGAAAAATGCCTAATTTTCAAAGACCACACTGAAGTTCAACTTGAAATAATCTTTGTTGCCTGTGATACAATCCTTTGGTTTCTCACAAGGAATATAAATTATTATAATAATAGTACAAATCATTAATTATAAGAATAATAGTTACTATAATGTTTATGGGGTATCTGCTAGTCTTGACTATGGTCTGTGATTTACATAAATGTTTATGTACAACTTACAAGGACCACGTGTTAGGTATCCAAATCATTTTACAGGTGAAGAAACTGAGGCTCAATAAAGAAACTAACTTGTCCAAAGAATGTATGGAAATACAGGGTGGTTGAGTGGCCATTTATGCATCAAACCTGTATCATTTGCTTTCCATCTTTGTACTTGAGCAATACTGTTGAATTTATTGTCCTCAGATATTTCAGAGGTGTGTAATGAAGTCATTATAGTGATATGTAGTTTTTTTTTTTTTTTTTTGATGGAGTTTTGCTGTCGCCAGGCTGGAGTGCAATGGTGTGATCTCGGTTCACTGTAACCTCTGCCTCCCAGGTTCCAGCGATTCTCCTTCCTCAGCCTCCCAAGTAGCTGGGATTACAGGTGTGCACCCCCATGCCCAGCTAATTTTTGTATTTTTAGTAGAGACAGGGTTTCATCAAGTTTGCCAGGATGGTCTCAATCTCCTGACCTTGTGGTCTGCCTGCCTCGGCCTCCCAAAGTGCTAGGATTACAGGCATGAGCCACCATGCCTGGCCGTAGTTTTTAATTTCAAAGCAGTATTTACTGAGGTCAAGTAAAGTAAAATGAATTATAATTGTTCTCAGAAAATTACTTAGCATAGTCAGTGGTGATATGGTAAAATTACATTCTCCACCAAAGAGATATATTTGACCAACTTTGCCTTCACCTTAATTACTGGTGCATACAGAAAAGCTATGGTCTGTATTTTTCTTTTTTTCTAGATTCTTGCTGTAGATGCAAAAGGAAGGACTCCTTTTTATTGAGCTACTAAAGCTCAAAAATACATTATTGGGCAAAAATATCAGTTTCTTAAAGGAGAAATGAACAACAATAGTATTTTCAAAAATTAGTTTCTTATCAACACATTGAACTGCTCTCCATAAGTGAGTGTTCCCTCAATATACAGAAACAAAGGAAACCATTTTTAATAAGGCAGCACTTAAGCACAAACACACATACAATTTTTCTTATTCCTTTGACTCATCAGCAGGTGATTTGACATGCTGTGTTAAAGGGCTGATGTTTTTCTTGTGGGTGGAGACCCAGCCAGCTTTGATTGGGGTTGTGGGTGGAGAGCAGCATGCTTGGCCTTCTGTGAATGTTGATAACTTAACATTGACAAATGATCACATTATCATTAATCGGAGTGTTTGATTGAGGACCTGCATATTCATCATGTAGACACTGGCTTTAAACTTGAAGCATTCCTAAATAATCATATATATCAGGTTTAGAGGAGGGGTAGAAATGACATGGATATATGGACAGTAAATTTGAATTACCCTTCTAACTTGAAAATCATTTCATTGATTTGGAAAGAAGACCACAAACTCCATCCAGTTATTCATGAGCTGAAATGGAATAATGAGAATGGGAATGAAGAAGTACCCTTACTCCCCCAATGCCCCATGTCTGGCTGCATGGTATCTATCATTAATATTTACAGTTTTTGAAAAGAAAATTATCCTTATTCCAGGGACTTTCACTACTTACTTAACATATTTAAGATCTCAGCTAGCCCTTACATATGCAGCTGTGGGCTACATGGAATTACCAAATCAAATAATTAAATAACAGCCCTTTTCGTGTTGCCCAAATGTCATTGATGGTTCTGGTGTACTCAGAGCATATATAGATGGTGTGGAATAATGTCGAGAGCATGGAGTAGACTGCCTGTATTTGTATCCTGGAGCTCCTACTAACTGGGCCTGAGACCTTGGCCAGTACCTACCTCATAGGGTTTCATGAGGCCTAAACAAGTTGACACATGTCAACCCTTGTGCCTGGCATGTAGTAAGGGCTTAGTAAAAATAACCTATTTTATTTTACATACCTCTTTATGTCAGTCTTAATTGAGCAGTCCTTTGGAATAAGTAGGATGATGTCTTATTCATGTTCACATCTCTAATATGTAATTCCCAGCCAACTAAGGTATGCAGTCAGGTTTGTAGTTACAATATAATTACCCTGCATCCTTCTACTGGATGGAATGCCAAAGAGAGTGTCCTATGTACTGTGGTTTTAAGGTGAAGTATTTTTATGAAAGCACTTTAGTAGCATGAATAGGGCCCCAAACCTTTTGTTGTTTATGAGGAGCTACACTCCTCCTCATTTGAAGCCTGGTGAACAGCTGGTATTAGGATGACAAAGTGTGTTATCAATTTACTCATCCAGGACAGAATGATTGAACACTATGTGCTAGGCACAGTTCTAGGCATTGGGGACATGCAGGTGAACGAGACACATGAAGTCCCTGTTCTTGTGGAGACTGAGGATGGAAAGGAAATAAAGAATGAGTAAATAAGAAAAATACCACCTGGAAGATAATTCTCTGTTATCAAAAATGAAAGGATGTGTGGAAATACAGAGTGGTTGAGTGGCCATTTATGTCATGTGAATGAGGAAAGGTCTTTCTGAGGGAGCAGCACTTGAGCTGAACTTTGAGTGAAAAGACCGAGGCAAGTGAAGATGGAGGAAAGGCTATTCCCAGAAAAGGGGCCAGCTTATGCAAAGACCTGATTAAGGAATTTAGAGAGGACAGGGGGAAAAGGGAGAGTGGAGCAGGGTGGGGTTAAAGAAGAAGGCAGAGGCTTTGTTAGCCATCTTAAGGAGTTTGGATTTTATTTCAGATGCAGTGGAAAACCATCAGAGAATTCTAATAAAGTGGAGAGATGTTTAAAAAATGCCACCCTGCCTGCTGTGTGGAAATAGATCTTGGAGGGCAAAAGAGTGTCTGACTCTTGTAGTTAAACTTTGAGCTGCTTGAGTGAAAGAGGATCTACTTATTAATGGAAACCCAGGAAGAATTGAAGATTGAACCCACAGAAAAGCCAGAGATGCGGCGGGTTTCAGGTACAATTGTAAACCGCGAGGACTCTGTCACTCAATCTTCTCATTCCACCTCTTCTGTATAGACTTTATTTTCTCAGTCCAGGTGGTACTACTTCTTTCTTGTGAGGCAATGCAGCTACAGACAAATCCTAAATTTTATCTCTTCACTGCTTCCACCACCAGAATGGATGAAATATATCTTTCAGTAACAGACTGAAATATATCAGAGGAGGACTCTGATTGGCTACTTCTGAACTAAACAACCATTGTCATGGAATGAGCTCATGAGCGCCTCATAAAGATATTGAAGGATTGGAGGTACCAATGTAGATCCAATGGGAAATAAAAGGGAGGGGACCGGGCAGGCAACCCCATACTGTCATGTCTGAAAGAAAGTGTCCTTAAGAAAGGGGGACAGGGAAAGGGGATTACTAAAGTTCACAGGAGTGTCAGTCCTAGGTGCTGGGGATGTAGCAGCAAACAAAACAGATGAAAATTCCTGTCCTCATGGAAGCAGCATTTTAAGGCCCAAGGTTTAAAAAGTGCTATGTATAGCACCATATCACAGTGCAAAGTGCTGTTTCAGCATCTGAAAACACACCGAGGAAGCAAAATAGTGCATCTCTGCCCTCTGCCTTTATGGAGTTTAAGGTACACTGTGAAGTATAAAAGGAGAGGCAGAAGAAAGGGAACAGGTTTAGGGCACCCCTGCCATGTACTGCTCTCAGGGATGAAGATTAAGAGGAAAGAGATTCCAGAAGTTTTTTCATCTCCCTGTTCTCCCTAGACCCTCATCAACGTTGTAAATAGTGCAGCATGAGGCAGGTTCCCTGGGCAGAAGCTGCATGGCTGTGGCCCCCTCCCTGTGCCTTGGTAGCATACACCAGGCTAAGGCCTGACCAGCTTCACTGCCAGCCTCTCCTTTACAGTCTGTACATTCCAAGTGTCATGATGCAGGGAGCCATTGTGCTAGCAGTGAGGGCAGCACCCTTTCTGACTGATCACAGTCAGCCTGTGGTGAATCCCTTTGCTTAGTCTAAGTGATGCATTTTGTAAAACCACACATTCTGGGTTTAATGTGCTGGGGTTTTCACTGCCACATCCGTCAATCAGTTTCAATCTCTTGCCAATCAGGTAACAGAACTAGAAGCAAACAATGTGCCCAGGGCAGGCAAAGACCTAATGGGTTTGTCTGTCAAATGCAACCTAATCCTGTGTTTCAGTGAAATGTTTTGAGCCAACTAACAACCACAGAATGAGTGACTCAACGTTTTTTCTCTTATTTTAAAACCAGAAAACTATTAGAGATAGAAATGCATCTGGTGAATAAACGGCAGGACATTAAGTTGGCAGAACTTCATAGTCTAGGTATGCTTATTTAGACTAATTGAAGGATTAGACAATTGGACCTAAGGCTGTATTTGTTCTGGTCAAGAAAACTGTGTGTTAGAGCCTTAGTAATATTTTGACTACGCCTAGATGGAAACCAGAATGAACCAATTAATGTTTTTAAATGTATTTTTTTCCTTCTCAGCAAAAAGTGAATAGAGAAATGTTTGTGAGGTTAAATTTGTGAATTTGAGTTTGATATGAGCCAAGAATTTTACCACATTTTGGTGCCACTGGCCTTAGCTACTTGTGCCAGTTATCAATGAATTGTCCCTCAGTTCCAAATTCACTTATTACTAACTGATCTTCAAAATATAGGTGAGCGTTTTAACTATTTTTCCTTTTCTTGCTTGCACCATGATAAGCTGTGTTTATTGAGGGCACCAGGAAGACACTGCAGGAGGAAGGAATTTTCCTTCCTGGTTCCTGTTTGCTTCTATGGGCAGACCCCTATGGCAAAGATGGCATCTCAAGCATTTGGTTCCTATAGCACAAGTGTCTTCTCCAGCACCCAATTTCTACACCCAGGACCACCTTCGTGGACATGCAGCCTGTGCAGTCGCTCAAGGCCCTCTGATTGCTTAGTGCTCTGCTGTCACTATCTTGAACTAGGCCCTGCAATTATCTAGCCAGTTCTGCCTTTATCTCAAGGCAGCTTCTCCAGTGCCATGCTCTGTGACATGGGCTGCTTCTCCAGCACCTGCTTCTGACAGGGTACTGTGGTCAGCAGCAACCAGTGTCCAACAACTTTCCCAGTACCCCTCCCTGTGAATAGCTTTCTCTACCACACTGCAATTGGGGCATTCTCTGGTCCCTTTCTGCTCTGACCTTAGTTTCACTTGAGGAAATTGAGCCCTCTTTTGGCATTGGGCTTGACATAACTGATGGCAGCACTCCTCATGGGTTTACTCAGAGGCAAGGGATCCTGAGGACTGCAATGTACATCCAGCAGTCCTGCAAAGGCAGGCAGAACACTAAATTGGAGAACAAAGGAAAGAAGCAGAGAGAGTGCTATGGTGATCAGAAGCAGTCAGGAATCTATAGTAGTAGTAGCAGTAGCACAGTAGGGAAGGCTGGGGGAAGGCATTAAGGGCTGAAGTGAAGGAATATTGGATCCCACTTATGGTTGATGTCAGCTGTTGATATGGCTTCATATCCTAACTTTAAGGTACAGGACAAGTCCATCACTTGTTTCAGCTACACATTCACATACTGACACCAGAATAGATGCTGCTGGCTTGTCCTGTCCCTCTTTCTGTCCATCTTCCCTTACTCCATGTCCTGGGGCAGAAGGTAACTATGCTGCTTGTCTGCCTTCATGGGTAGGCAACAACATCACAACAAATCCCTAGACCTTCAACTGCGCTGAAGTAAAATGCTAATTGCTGAGGAACTAATCACTTTCTATAATTTAGGATTCCCTCAACCCACGTATGTTGATTTATGGTTTATACTTGTATTAACTAAGTTTTATGACCTCATTAAAAAATAGATACAAATATTAATCCCTGCTAGCTAGTTTTCTCTCCATAAAAATTTCGTGAGGATGTTGCACATACATTGGAAGCATCTTAAGAGTTTTAGCAAATAATATTATTTGGCAGTAAGAGTGACCAATTTTCTGGTCTATCTCCATCATAGACTGTAGCTGTGAAAATTTGTTTTGCCTTGTATTTTGTTGTCTTAAATGTCAGTATGTGTTGCAGACTCTCTGGGATTTAAAGTTTGTAACACCAACAAAGTTCTATGCTAAATACATTGAAAATTGGGATAAGTATCTAAAGTGGGTCTCTACTTTCAAATGACTTTCATGTTCTCTTTAAAAAGTGGCGTCGTAAAGACAATTCAACAAATTAAATGGTAAGAAAAATTTTTAAAAAGGAAAAAATAAAATTGAACACATGTAAAGTATATTCAGTGATGGACTAGAAGGGTTACATAAGCAATTTCGCATTTATTATTCATGACTTTTCTATTGTTGGAACATTTTAGAACTCTTCAAAATAATGTTACTTTTGAAAAATACAGTATTATAGACAGTTTAGTTTTCCAACCCTTGATGTTTTTAACTGTACTGCACCTGTCTGTCTTCAAACTTGGAATATTTTCTAGCATTACCTTTTAAAATTTCATTTCTCTACCATTCCACTAATTTCTTTTGCTTGAATTTATATTAAATGTACATTGGATCCTCATAAATTAATTTTGTTGTCTCAACTACTATTTCATATTATTTAATTTATTAATCTTTTGGTGCTGCATGCTGGAGCAATTTTTCAGTCAGATATGTGCCAGGCAGTCTCAGGGCAGTTTGATGGAGCTGTAGTCGACGGGGGAGGCCTGTGGCTTGGGGG
The DNA here is from genome assembly GCF_037993035.2 of Macaca fascicularis. NCBI lineage: Eukaryota > Metazoa > Chordata > Mammalia > Primates > Cercopithecidae > Macaca > Macaca fascicularis. Next base: position 12,316,488 of record NC_088381.1, read on the forward strand.
ATGCAGGGCTGTTCAGGAGGGTGGGTTGTGCTTGGGCTTGCACGCCTCTGACCTCCATGCCCTCCTCCATCCCTGCAGCTGAGGGCGCCCGGTGCACAGACCCGCCTGCAGGCAAGCCCGCCATGGTGGCCAATCTCAAGGGCGGCCTGAAGCTGAATGCCATCTGCACCAAGCTGAGCCTCCACGTGGTGCTGGAGAAGCGAGCCCAGGCCGGCTCCCACGCCAGGGGCAGCCCACCCTCCAACTTACCCATTCTATACTTAACAATGTGAAGTTTAAAGCTTAATTTGTGAGATTTAAAATTTCAATTATTTTATATCGTTTTCCATTTTCTGGATTTCTAATTGTTTCTTTTTCACATCCACTTAACGTTGTTTACTTTTGTTTTCTTTTATGATATCTTTTATTTTCTTTTATGATATCTTTTCTTTTTAAACATTTGGGATTGGGGTTAGTTTTTCAAAAATTCTTTGAGTCCTAACCATAATCTTTTTTGGAAAAGAACTTTGTAGATTATGCTACTAAGTTCATTTTATCTATAGTGAATTAATCTTCAAACTATGGATTTTGTTGGCTGTGTCTGGCCCACCCGCCTTCCTCCCTTTCTTGCTCTTTCCTTCTCTTGCTTCTTCCCTCCATTTCTTTCTTTTTTCTCCATGCTCATTCTCTTTTTTACTTGCCTTGTAGTTGTCTTCACTTTATCTCCTAGGTCCTGAAGTTCAAATCCAGGTCTTACACTAGCAACTCAGGGCGGATATTTCACAGTTCCATTAGATACTAGATTAGATATTAGATCTCATCACTAAGCTAGTTGGTGAGCTGGGCCAGGTTTAGGCAGCATGACTCTGTCTGCTTGTACGCCCTGTAAATGTAGCTCTTAGTTGCAGTCAATAGAAGCATTATTCAGACTCTTGAGTGGAGATTTGGTCATGTGGGAGGTAAGAGAATAAGAGAGTCCTACTTAGTACTTGTTCTTATGCAGTCGGCCTTGTTTTCATCTCCTGGTAGTGCAATTAGTTTCTGTTTCTCTGTAGAAGTTCAACTAAACTCTGTGTCTGAGGGGTGCCTCAAACATGGATTTGAATGATGGTCTTGACCAGTAGTCTCAAGGTCTTATGGAATGGTCTTTGTGTGTGTGTGTGTACGCGCGCGTGCGTGCACATGTCATTATTTTTCATCCCAGATTGGGACTAAGTGGTATATTATGTTAATGACTACAATAGAATTTCATCTACAAGTAAGTAATCCAATCACTGAAGGAACATTTAGTCAGTGAACACTATGGACTAAGTAGAACACTAGGTCCTATGGGTACAGAGAACGAGGTTGAGCCTTCTCTTCAATGCTCATCTAGGGCAGTGGCAGAGGCAGCATAGACAGCGTTCCTTCTCCCTGACTTTGCGGCAGGTTTAACCTATGCTGTTTCTACTTCTGAGATTTTAGGAATTACTATGATTTAGGTGGTTCAGCAAATACATGCATTATATTGGACATACACGAAACAGTCTCGCCAGGTCTGCAATGTCACTTACCTACAAACGTGAAAGGCTGGGGCCATGTGTGCATGTCAGATGACTGCATAGATTTGGTCAATGTTCTGTTGTCTGCCCCAAATATAGCAGCACAGTTTTTGATATACTTATGAAAATAACTAAAACTTTGAAACTTTAGTTTTTATTTAAAGAAATCAGACCTAGCCAGGTTTAGTAAGCAGTGCCCAGATTAGCTGTATTAGTAATAAATAGTGCATCAGATGGGAGAAGCACCATCAGGAGGACCAGAAGCTATGCCTGAGATGTGTTGTTTTTACCCATTTTTATCTTTGACTTGTATTATTTCGATAAAGTAAGGAGACAAGCAAGAAGGAAAAGACAGAAGAAGGAACCCAAAAGGCCCCAAACAGGGAGAATGGTTGCAGAGAAAGGAATTATTCCACAAAACAAAGAGCAGCAAGGCTTATTTAAGATAAGAAAGAAAACGATGAGATGAGGTCAGGAAGAAAATACAATCAGAATGGGGATAAACGAGTTGTCCTCTCCTTCACGTGAATGAAGTATAAAATATACTTCAATATAAATATACAACATAAAATTTCCTCTTGTAACTCACTAGTCACCATCCTATATTTTCAGGGGTAAAATTACCAATGAAAACATCTACTTACTTTCAATACAAGCAGGAGGATAGCTCCCAAATAAACTCATGTCTCATTCTCTCTGTTCTGGCAAGTCTTAAACGGATCCATTCTCCTAGGAATAGGAATTATGGAATCTAAGAGTAAGACAATAATCTGGAAAAAGAGAAAGGAGAGAAAGGGCAAAATTTTCTTTTGTTTGCAAATCTAGTGTATTAATTGCATTCCTGGGAGACTTTCTGGACAGAGCCTCTGGTAAACAAATTAGATATAAACCGAAGGCGAGGGCACCAAGGTCACGGTGGTGAGGGAACATCAAGTGACAGGCGCTGGGACCCCCGATGCATGGCTTGCAGAGCAGATGTTCGCAAGGATGCAGTGATTATTGAACTGGTAATAAAAAAGCATCAGCTTACAGGCAGCCACGATGGATGCTGGTAATTATAAAGCATCCCCTGGGAGGAAAATGACACAAGTCAGCCACAACTCCGCAATCACCGGGGCATAATTAAAGCTCCAGTAACAGTTGTTAATAGGGTGCAAATAAAACAGGGGGAAAATTTGAACACAACCTTTTTTTTCTCTTTTTTCTTTTTTTTTAAGAGACGACAAAGGGCAATGTAATTACAGGGACAGCAGATTTTATAATTTTGCTCCACATCATGAAACAAAGGGTTGGGGCTATTAGGCGGACATAGATATTAGTGTATGGAAACCCAGATACACCTACATATATATGTATATACACACACACACACATCAAAGGGAAAAAGTGTGTTTGCTCTTTGAATATGTAGTATGTGGGGGAGAACAGATTTTTAAACAGAATGTTTATATTCTAATTTTCAAAATGGTAGAAATACAAATATGTAAAGAAAACGGAATGCATGTAAATATTTGGCCATTTCATCCTTTCCGGAAGATCTGTAGTGGTATAATGTGCCAAGCTATATGATACTGTTGGTTAAAATGGTTTAGATATTGTTAAATAAAGTCAGTAAATCACTTACAGTGTTGAAAGTGTCACTTTTTCACAGAATGCTGCCAGCCACTCCCTAACCTAAAACATTAAGCAAAACAGAGCTCGTTTTCCACAGGCTAAATCACGGAAGCTATTTGCCAGCAGATATCCTAAGAAAAATACATCTACACCCATTGCGACCTGGTTGCTTGGGCAATTGGGCAACTAACTATGCATCTGCATGTGCATTACCAATTAGGCCTACATAAAGATCTATTTTAAGAGGCACATGTGTAGTGGGATAAGAAAAGGAACCCTGTTAAGTTTCTGTCTAGCCAGCTTTTCATTAATGGATTTTCAGAAGATTGAGTTTAAAGGGGTGACAAATGTAGAAAACACACTGTAGTTACTTGCACTAAAATTTGTGTAAGAAGAACATGAATACCCATATGTGTCAGTTCCAATAAATTGTAGGAAATAAGAGGAAATGAAATAGCAAATTTCAGTAAAACTTCTACTTCTGGAGTTTAATGTGATCACAGTTAGCTACTGGAGAGCTTTCTCCTGCTTTCTTTGGGTATTTGGAAAGCTGGCCAATTAAAGCATAACTAAACACTGATGTATTTGGTTTGCATTCAAAATGAAATGTGTTTGAGATAGAATGCATGAAAAATAAATTATATTTCAAATATGAACATAGATTCCCTAGTTCTGGAAACGACCCAAGAAGTCATCTCCCTCGTTACCCTTGAATGCCTACTGTGTGCAGTGCACTGGTAAACATTATGAAATGTACTGAAAGACAGTATCTGTCCCCACAGAAGACTTGACATAGACACAGGAAATGTTAACTAATGATAAAAGGTGAAGTTCCTGACTTCTCTTGGGCCCTCGGGCCATGGAAAAATAATAAAAGCTTCATGAGAAGCTTCTGCTACTCCAAGAAGGAGTCAGAGGCACAAGGCATATTATCCCAAGACTAAGATATTAAGAAATATGAATATTTTGGTTTTGGAGGCAGGGAGAAGTCTTTCTTTAATTGGGAATTAGGTCCTAAAGGAGTATAAAATGCACAACTGTAGAACTGTTCTTGAAAAGAGAAGAACAAAAAAGAATGAGAGAGAAAAAGAGAAATTCTATCCTCACTTTAGGGGTAGAATAGGAAACAGTGTTCTGCAGGTGGCTCAGGATTCTGTAGAAAAAAGGCAGGTTAGAATCCAATAAGTGGGAAATGCTGTTTATTGCATCTCCCTCTTGGAAATTCGCAATCACACTCGCCTATTAAATGCTCTGATAAAATCCTGCAGGGAGACTATATATCAAACTGGTTAAATGTATTGCTTGGCTTTAGAGTTAAATAATCCTAGTTTGAACCTTAGCCCTCCCCAAAACTAGGCAAGCTACTTAACCTATCAAACTAATAATTAAGACAGTTCTACCCTTGGTTTCCTCAACTATAAAATAGGGAGAATAGTAGTATCTACCTTCCTAGATTGTTGTGAAGATTAAATAAAATATTTTATGTAAAGCATTTAGCATAGTTCCAGGTACACAGGAAATGCTCAAAATATCTTAGATATTATAAGAATTAATATCTTATCATATAATAAATAAGCCAACCTGTTTAACTTTGCTCACTTCAGTATTTTTTACCCTTTGACTATGGAACTATCTTTTCAAGAACACCTACAAACATTTGAAAATATATTATTGTTTTAAGATAAACTGACTATGAAGCAGTGACCTTGTGAGAGAATCACACAGTCCAAGGCAGATGCTTATGACTTATTCCTCTCACCACTCTGAAGTTATTCAACTTTAATGTGGGCAGTGGGGCTTGGAATGGGAAGGGCTGTAGCTTTGATGTGTCAGAGGATGACTAGAAGAAGGCAAGTGGTGGAAGGAAAGGCAAGAAAGCTGTCCATCTATTTTTGTTTTTGTAATATTTGGCAATAATTGAGTAACAATTACCCTAATGGATTAATGTTTATTTGGAAAGTTATCTGTTTATCTTTGTCTCTTAAAATTTCATCACCACACTGTCTAAAGACATTTCATTACTTGTCCTTATAGTCTTAACAACTTCCCCAAGACTTCAAATGAGGCTTTGAATCTTCTACTGAACATAGGAGAAGTAAGACACTATTCTCCCATTTTCCTTCAATCTACTGTTGTATGCCAGGAATATTCACTTCTTCTCTTATATGTCTGTTAACAGCAGATTTCAAGCTTTATATAAATCAATGCCTCACAATATCAATTTTAGATTTAAAATAGTCCTAGGATAAAATGTATTGATTTTAGAGAAGGCTTTGTGTAAATTATTACATTTATAGTTTCTCCTAAAAAAGGACAATTCTATACACTTACTTTGTTTCCATAAGAGTGGAAAAATAAAGCAGACAATTTTAATCATAGAAAAAGAAGGGAAAATACAGATCAAATTGTTATCAATTTTTTAAAGTGCTTCAAGGTGTGGTCTCTACGATTTTTTGCTCTCATTGCCTATAACTATAACCACTCATTGTGCTTGGAATCCTTGCCAAAATATTTAGCCAAATTTGTTTTGGATTTCTGATGGGACATCTTTTTCTTTTTTTTTTTTTAAAACAAGCTAACATAGGAACAGAAAAACAAGTACTGCATATTCTCACTTATAAGTGGGAGCCAAATAATAAGAACACATGGACACATAGAGGGGAACAACAGACACGGGCCTACATGAGGGTGGAGGGTAGGAGGAGGGAGAGGATCAGGAAAAATAACTGTTGGGTACTAGGACATCTTTACAGATTTATTTTTAATTCTTCCTTTAGGGGCTTTGTGCGCTATTAAAAAATTATATGTACCTCATTGGAATGTTATTCATCTATGAGTTTATAATGTGAGAAATTCTTTGCTGTTTTTGAACAAAGCTAAAAGAAAATAGGTAAAGGATTCTGCTTCACACTAGTGAATCTTTAAATTACACACACACACATATTTAATTAATGGGGGTAGCAAATGCTCATTCATTCATTTTGGCTAACAAAGGACTTAGTGGGGATATAATAATAATTAAGACAGACCTGGCCGGGCACGGTGGCTCACGCCAGTAATCCCAGCACTTTGGGAGGCCGAGGCAGGCGGATCACAAGGTTGGGAGATTGAGGCCATCCTGGCCAACACAGTGAAACCCCATCTCTACTAAAAAAAAAAATACAACAACAACAAAAAAATTATCTGGACGTGGCAGCACACGCCTGTAGTCCCAGCTACTCAGGAGGCTGAAGTGGGAGAATGGCATGAACCCAGGAGGCAGAGCTTGCAGTGAGCTGAGATCGTACCACTGCACTCCAGCCTGGGCGACAGAGCGAGACTCCATCTCAAAAAACACCAAAAATCAGAAAACAAAAAACAAAACAAAAAAACAAACGACAGTCCTAAGGTCAAGAAGTTTCCAGTCTGCTAGCATGCTAAAAAAAACCCCACCCATATGTGTCATTTGCACTATTGCAAAGGTCTGTACAGGATGATATAGGAGAAGAGAGAGTAGAGAATCCTTGCTAGAAAAGCTACTATTTGAGACTTGAAGGATAAATGGGAATTATAGAAGAAGGAGAGGGTTGTGTGTCAGAATTGTGAATTTCTGGCCCTTTCTTTGGTTCTTTTCTTTTTTCTAGGTATTCTTACTTCCTAAGTTGTCTCCCGTAGTTACATGGCTGTTAATTCCATTTATATTAATGTGATTACCATATTTATTTAGCTCTGACATTTCCCCTGAATTCTAGAATCATATATAACTGCCTATCTAATATTGCACCTAGGTATTTAATATCACATTTTATATATTCAAAACAAAAAACTTTAAAAACTGCTTGCCCACCAATTTGATCTTTTTCTAGTGTTCCCTGTGTTATTTATCTAGCTGTTTATTTATCCAGCTCTTAGATTTCTCTCTTGCTCTCCATATCCAATCTATGAGTACATTTTATTGGCTTTACCTCCAAATTATATGCTTCATCTTACTATTTGCTGCTACTGCTTCACCCAAGTCATCTCTCCTCAGGTTCATTGCAAGAGACTACAAGTCTCCCTGCTTCTCCACATGCCCTGCACCTGCAGCGGGCAGAATGCTTCTTTTGAATCATAAGCCACATCATGTCACACCCTGGCTCACACCCTCCAGTGGCTTCCAATTAAGGAATAAAATCCAAAGTCCTGAGCATGGCTTCTAAACTTCCACATGGTCTCCCTGGATACCTCTCTAACTCTCCTCCTCACTCATCCTCTCCAGCTACACTGTCTTTCCAGCTGTCTCCTTAGGACCTTTGTCTTTATTGTTCTCTGTCTGAATGAAATGGACTTCCCTCCTGTAGCCCACTTGCCTTGTTTCCTCTATTCAAGCGTCAGCTGAAAAGTCACCTCCTTGCATTAGCAAAATTAGCAAATCCTCTTCCCCAAGCAGCCTCTACTCTCTTTCTGAATTAATTCTTCATCACATTTTTTACTATGTGAATTTCATCATACAAATATGTAAGCTCTGTGATGCAACACAGAGCTCATTCTGTTTCATCCACTGCTACATCTCCAATGCTCAGAAGAGGATCTAGCATATAGTAGGTGCCCCGTAAAAGTTGGATGAATTAAATATGCATTTCTCATTCTCTTGGGGTAATCAGGTAGAGATGTTTAGTTGTGTATATGGAAAATGAAATTAGAAAGAAAGATATAGCTTGGAAGAAAAAATATTCTACATAGAGTAAGTTATTGCATTCAGAGAGATGAATACAGGCAGTATGGCCAAATGCCTAAAAAGTGAGAAAGGAAGAAATGCATAGAAGCCCACCTTCCTCATTTAATAGGTAGTTGGCTTAAAAGCAAAGATTGCACTAATAAACTTTTAAAATCCTTGCAGCCTTTCTGGTGAGAATTCTCTTTCCCTTCTTCTTTTCCTCCCTCTCTCCCTATTCCCCCTCACTTCCTTCCTTAGGCATAGTTTAGAATGTGCTTCATTTTACTGTATCTAATTCATCTAGCGTAGCCGAATCCCTCACTTCAGCAGCTCATGTTCAAATATGGAAGATTTAAAAATATATTTATACTAATATTTGTATTTACATATTAATATGGTTTGGCTCTGTGTCCCCACCCAAATCTCATCTTGAATTGTAATCTCCATAATCCCCACATGTCGAGGGAGGGACCAGTTGGGAGGTGATTGGATCATGAGGGTAGTTTCCCCCATGCTGTTCTCGTGATAGTGAGTTTCTCAAGAGATATGGTGGTTTCATAAGACAGTTTTTTTCCCTGCTCTTGCTTGCTCTGTCTTGCCAGCTGCTATGTAAGACATGCTTCTTCCGCTTCTGACATGATTGTAAGTTTCCTGAGGCCTCCACAGCCATGCAGAACTGAGCCAATTAAACCTCTTTTCTTCACAAATTACCCAGTCTTGGGTATTTATTTATAACAGTGTAAAAAAGGACTAATACACATATATATGTGTGTATATGTGAATAAGTATATTACACGTGTATATTCATGTATATGTACACATATAACAATATGTATACATACACACATATAATGTGAATACAAGTTAGAAAGTACTACGTATCTTTATAGTCATGATCGAATGCTATGAGAATTTGGAGGATGAATCTAAGCTGAAGGTTCAAGACAAGGAAAAGGCATTCAAGCAGGATTCTCCATAGATAGGCAGCATTTAGCAAGGTAGAGGAGAAAGCATGGACAAATGCCTGAAAAAATGCATTTGGGAAAACATCATCTCAATTGGCCAAATCATAACCTTAGAGTTCTTATTTTGATAATTGAAGTTATATTTATAGAGCATACTTTGCTCTTGTTCACATTTTCTTTGCATGTCAAAGAAAATAAAATATGAGTAATTTTTATTGTATCTTATGGTATCACTATGTGGCAAAAGGCTATGATTTTCTTTATTCGATATGCATTTGAAAATCAGTGTTATAAATCTACAAGCTAAATAATCAGGACAAATGTAAATCTTGGTTTACTCTTCTTCCTTGATTTCAAGGACCATTCACAATCTGTGCCGAAGGAGTTATGCTAGCCATAGTTTATTAATAACATTGTCTATCTCACCCAGACCCAAGGCCATACATACTCAAGATCTGGTATGATCTGAAAAGTGCCAAAGATCTTTTTCACAAAATACCTCCCCCAAATTACTCTTGAAATTCTAGAGGCCAGCCTTTGGAGTTATCAGTGTTTTCTTTGACATTGATTCCTTATGTCATTGATTTTCCAAGTTTTGTGCCATAGCAATCACCTAGGGGAAATGAGTTGATAGGTAGTATTTCTGATTCATCCAGTGGGCTCAGAAATCTGAGTGTTTAGCATGGTACATGGATCCAGAGACCATACTTTGAGAAACACTGTATTAGATAGCAAACAATTTACAAGGGTAGTGATTCATATGTTAGTGTGAATTCATTTAATGTAATAGCTTTCTTTCTAATAGTAATTTCTATTAGAATTCTAATAGGTAAACTAGAATTTAATAAATAAAGTTAAAAGGTGAGGCATAAGGTTTTGTCCCAAGTAGGTGTGCACTGGTGGAGTAAAAACCTGAATGCGAATACTGGGCACCTGTAAATAAAAGCATATACAGAATATGTTTTTTGTTACTAAATTGGAGAGGGATGGACAGAGGTGGAAAAAAAAACACTGCATATGCTTTCACTATATTTTATGGCTATTGCTTTTTGCTAATTTCTGCCAATATTTCTGTTTGAACTATTTCATATTAGTTCCATCCTCTTTCCACTAGGCATTCCTTACATAGAGTTTAAACCATTTCAGAACATGCTGAGGAAGTATTTGTTTGAAAATTGAGTGACCGTATTTTGGTATGAGAAAAACGATAATGTGGAAATATTTCTCTTTAGTCTACCAAGATCCAGGCAGATTTGGAAAAGAAAATCATGTTTCTGTACAATAATTTTTCTGGCCAGTTCTCTGCAATTTGTTGGAAATTTTTTTTAAAACACCATCTTCTATTTTTTATCTTTTATAATGTTGCTATTTATCTCTGCTTGGGACTTACCAATTACATAAACACATGCATGCTTCTTAAGACCCAGTTGCTACTCTCTGGCAGCCCTGCTTGTCAAAAAGACTTATTCACTAGTTTCCATCAGTTTAAGCGTTAAGAATAATGTCTTTGGCTTGACCAGCAAGCTATTTTATTGTCTAACTAAATGTTTAATCTCTGCAGAAGCTCTTCATAACTCCCACTTCATAGCAGCACCAGTGACACTTCTTATTTTAACAGTGTCAAATTATGCCCAATTTATTTTGTTTGATTTCCTTGTTGTGAACTGTTATGTGTTCTCTAAACCTTCTTTCTGGAAGTTAACCCACAGCAGGGAGACACTTGTCACAAGGTGACTTTACTAGCAGTACTTTCTCCTCGGTGATAGAATTGGCTCACCTGCCAGCTTCAAATGGCTTCCCCCAAACACATAATGGCTGCCTCCCACTGAGATCTGAAGCAACCCTCTACATCTTGGAACCTGGCCAGAATGACACTGCTGAGATACACAAGTAGGAACTTTGTTATGTTTTCTGATGTGGAAATGGGACCACGGAACAGTGAACAAATCTCCTTAATTTAAGATTCTCCTCCTTGGTGGATACATGTTATAATCTTAAATTTTAAATAGAAAAAAAATCTACATTTAATGTTTAAAAATAGGGAAATGATTTCTTAAAACGACATTTGAAAAAATGAGCAATTTATAGAGATGTGAATGGAAGTCTTCAAAATATATAAGACTTACTCTTACCAAGTAGTACCTTATAGCTATTTTTGTAGCGCTGACATTTTTCTTCAGTTATGCTCCAAAATATTGAGCTATTTCTGTTGTAGTTGAATAAAGGTAATTTATTTAGGAAGATACCGTGCCCTACAAATAAAATATCTGTAAGTATTATACTTTGACTTATTATAGTTTATGATGTTGAAATCATGACAGATTAACTTTCTATAACTGGAATTTTGAGAGAAGAGATTCTAGAATCTGAGTTTTAGGAAATCAGTACCTCTGGTTGCTGCTTTGCTTCTCATCTCAACAGTGATGATTTTTAGTTTGTTTGGGGACAAATTATAGTGAAATGCATGCACAGTTCCCATTAGTGTCAATAGGAATTACGCACAGTGACGGAAGAATAGACCCCATATGTTTATGAGAAATGAATGATTTGAAGCATCTGTGAAACATTCTTAAAGGCATCTCTATCCCTGCATGCAATCCCAGCAAGGTTTAAAAAAAAAAAACAACAAGAATTGTATCTCATTATGTAGACTTTAAGGAGCATATCAGCACACGAACAAACACGCGTGTTAGTTTTAAACAATACACTGTAGTGAACATTTCTAGAAGTGTAAAAGTAACTTTAGAGTATAAGCAGCCTCTTCCAAAAAATAACATTTCTTTCTGTGCAATATCCGGTGTGTGTATATGTTCATATGCTTTAATAAAGTATTAGCATTTTTATTATATAAAATCCCACTCAGATATTATAGAGTCATGCTTGGCAGATATTTTTAAAATCTTTTAATTTTGGAATAATTTTAGATTTATTGAAAATTGCAAAGACAGTACATAGAATTCCTGTGTACTCTCCATTTAATTTCCCCTAATGCTGACACCTTACCTAAGCATGGTACATGTGTGAAAATTAAGAAATTTACATAGGAACATTATAATTATTAGACTTTATTCAGAATTCAGCATGTCCTTTTCTTATCTGATCATCAAATCCAGTGTACCACAGTATATTTAATCTTTATCTCTTTATTTAATCCCTATGGCAATTCCCCCCTGCCATTCTTTTTTTTTTTTTTTTTAACCACAATGACAGTTATGGGCAGTACTGGTCAGGGATTTTTTTTAATATTCTTCAATTTGGATTTGTCTGATTTTTTCTCATGATTAGGCTGGGGTTATGGGTTTTTGAAAGAATACCACAGAGGTGAAATACCCTTCTTATCACATAAGGAAAGTATATGATACCAACATCACTTACCAATATTGATGTTAACCCTGATCACTTAGCTAAGGTGATGTCTGCTCAATTTCTCCATTGTAAAAGTACTAATATTTTTTTCCACACTAATCATTGGCAATTAGTCACTGAGTCCAATTTATTGTCAAGTGGAAGGAAATTAAACTCTATCTTTTGGAGGGAGGAGTATCTGCAGATATTATTTGAATCTCTTCTGTAAATATTTGTCATTTCTTAATTAATTGATTAATTCATGTCTTTATATCAGTATTGACCCAAGAGTATTTATTTTACTCCTTTGGTTATAACACAATACTATTTTTGTTAATTTTGATACTCAAACAACAGCTTTGACCAGTGGGAGATTTTTTAGGTTGGCTCCTATATCCTTTATTTATTGATACATAGTAGGTGTACATATTTATGGGGTACTGTGAAATTTGTTACATGCATAGAATGTGTAATGATCAAGTCAAGGTATTTAGGGATCCATCTCCTCGAATGTTTATCATTTCTATGTTTTAGAAGCATTTCAAGTCATCTCTTTTAGCTATTTTGAAATATATGATACGTTGTTAACTAGTCACCCTATTCTGCTACAGAACATTAGGACTTACTTTTTTTTTAATCTGTGTTTTTGTATCCATTAACCAACCTCTCTTTATTTCCCCAGCCCACCTACTCACCCTTTCCAGCCTTGGGCATTTTTCCTTCTCCCCTCCATCTCCATGAGATTGACTTTTTTAGCTTCTACATATGAAGGAGAACATGGAATATTTGTCTTTCTGTGCCTGGCTTATTTCACTTCACACAACGACCTCCAGTTCCATTTATGGTTGCTGCACGTAACATGACTTCCTTCTTTTTTTTATGGCCAAATAGTACTCATGTGTATATATGCCACAGCTGCTTCATTCGTCATTGATGGACACTAAGATTGATTCCATTTCTTTTTTTTTTTTTTTTTTTGAGACGGAGTCTTGCTCTGTAGCCCGGGCTGGAGTACAGTGGCCGGATCTCAGCTCACTGCAAGCTCCGCCTCCCGGGTTTATGCCATTCTCCTGCCTCAGCCTCCCGAGTAGCTGGGACTACAGGCGCCCGCCACCTCGCCCGGCTAGTTTTTTTTTTTGTATTTTTAGTAGAGACGGGGTTTCACGGTGTTAGCCAGGATGGTCTCGATCTCCTGACCTCGTGATCCACCCGTCTCGGCCTCCCAAAGTGCTGGGATTACAGGCTTGAGCCACCGCGCCCGGCCGATTCCATTTCTTTGCTATTGTGAATAGTGCTATAATAAATATAAGGGTACAGGTATCCCTTTGATATACTGATTTGCTTTCCTTTGAATAAGTACCCAGTGGTGGGATTGCTTGATAGTATGGTGGTTCTATTTTTAGCTTTTTGAGAAATCTCCATGCTGTTTTCCGTAGTGGCTGTACTAATTTACATTCATGCCAACAGTTCATTGTATGTTTGGGGTATTAGTTTCTTGCCAGATGAATAGTTTGCAAATATTTTCTACCATTTAACAGGCCGTATCTTTATTCTGTTGATTGTTTCCTTTGCTGTGCAGAAGTTTTTTAGTTTAATACAGTCCTATTTGTCTATTTTTGTTTCTGTTGCCTGTGCTTTTGAGGTCTTAAACATAAAAATCTTTGCATAGACTTATGTCCTTTTCCCCTATCTTTTCTTCTAGTTGTTTTATAATTTGGGGTCTTCTGTTTAAGTCTTTAATCCACATTGAGTTGATTTTTGCAGGGGTAAGGATAGGGGTCCAGTTTCATTCTTCTGCACATGGATATCCAATTTTCCCAGCACCATTTATTGAAGAGGGTGTCCTTTCCCCAATGTATGCTCTTGGCATCTTTGTTGAAAATCAGTTGCCTGTAAATACATGGATTTATTCCTGGGTTCTTTATTCTGCTTGTTTCATGTGTCTGTTTTTATACCAATACCATGCTCTTTTGGTTGCTATAGTCTTGTAATATATTTAGAAGTCAGGTAATGCTATGCCTTGAGCTTTATTCTTTTTGCTCTTTGGCTATTTGGGCACTCATTTGGTTCCAGATACGTTTTAGGAGTTTAAAAATATTTCTGTGAAAAATGATATTGATATTTGATAGAGATTGCATGGAGTCTGTAAATTGCATTGAGTAATACAGTCATTTTAATGATTTTAATTCTGTGAATCCATGAGCATGAGATGTCATTCTATTTGTTTGTATCTTCCTCAAGTTATCTTGTAAGTGTTTTGTAGTTTTTCTCATAAAAGTCTTTCACTTTCTTGGTTAAATTTATTCTTAGTTTTTAAAGCTATTGTAAATGGGATTGCTTTCTTGATTAATTTCTCTGCTAGTTCTTTATTGGTATATAGAAACACTATTTTTATATGTTGATTTTGTATCCTGCAATTTTACTGAATTTATCTGTCAGATACATGAAATTTTTTGGCTGAGTCTTTAGGTCTTTCTAGATATAAGATCATGTCAACTGCAAAGAGGGACAATTTAACTTCCTCTTTCCAACTTGGATGCTATTTATTTCTCTCTCCTGCCTGATTTCTTTGTCTAGGAATTCCAATATTATATTGAAGAGGTGGAGTGAAAGTGTGCATCCTTGTCTTCAACCAGTTCTTCAAGAAAAGGCTTTCTGCTTTTCCTCATTCAGTAGGATGTTAGCTGTGGGTTTGTAATATATACATGACCTTTATTATGGTGAGGCATGTTCTTTCTATGCCTAGTTTGTTGAGAGTTTTTATCATGAAGTGATGTCGAAGTTTTTCAAATGCTTTTACTGTGTCTGCTGAGATGATGATTTGATTTTTGTCCTTTATTCTGTTATGTGTTGTGTCATGTTTATTGATTTGCATATGTGGAACCATCCTACATGCCTGGGATAAATCCCACTTGATCATACTGTATTATATTTTTAATGTGCTGTTGGATTCAGTTTGCTAATATTTTGTTGAGGATTTTTGTGTCTGTGTTCCTCAGGGATATTGGCCTGTAGTTTTGTTTTTCGTTCCACCCTTGTCTGGTTTGGGAATCAGAGTAATGCTGTTATTGTGGATTAAGTTAGGAAGAATTATCTCCTCTTCAATTTTTTGAAATACCTTAAAGAGAATTGGTGTCTAACACCAATTTGTAAGTTTGGTAGAATTCAGCAGTAAAGCCATCTGGTCTTGGAATTTTCTTTGTTGAGAGACTTTGTATTACTGATTCAATTTTATTACTAGTTATTTGTCTGTTCAGATTTTCT
Source organism: Macaca fascicularis (assembly GCF_037993035.2). NCBI lineage: Eukaryota > Metazoa > Chordata > Mammalia > Primates > Cercopithecidae > Macaca > Macaca fascicularis. The sequence continues at coordinate 12,331,871 of NC_088381.1, forward strand.
ATTTTTTTTCTGATTCAATCTTGGTAGGTTATATGTGTCCAGAACTTTATCCATTTCCTCTAGGTTTTCAAGGTTTTTAGTGTATGGTTGTTTATAATAGTCTCTGATAAATCTTTTGTATTCCTGTGGTGTTAATTCTGATTGTTTATTTGGATTTTCTCTTTTTCGTTTAGCTAACAACTTATTGATTTATCTTTTCCAAAAACCAATTTTTATGTTTAGTTAATTCTTTGTAATTTTTTTTTTTTTTTTTTTTTTAGTTTCTATTTTATTTAGTTCTGCTCAGATCTGTGTTATTTCTTTCTTTCCACTTACTAACGTTAGGTTTGGTTTGTTTTTGCCTTTCTGGTTCCTTGAGATGCATTGTTAGATTGTTTATTTGAAATCTTTCTACTTTCTTGATGTAGGCATTTATTGCTATAAACTTCCCTCTTAGCACTGCTTTTGCTGTATTGCAGAGATTTTGATATGTTGTGTTTCCATTTTTATTTGTTTCAGAAATATTTTGATTTCTTTCTAAATTTCTTTTTTGGCCCATTGGTCATTTAGGAACATTCTGTTTAATTTTCATGCAGTTTTACAATTTCCAAAGTTCTTCTTGTTATTGATTTCTAGTTTCACATTGTGGTCTGAGAAAATACTTCATATGATTTTGATTTTCAAAAATTTGTTGAGACATGTTTTGTGTCCCAACATATGGTCTAAACTGGAAAATGTTCTAAGTGCTGATGAGAAGAATGTGTATTCTATGGCTGTTTAATGAAATGTTGTGTAAATGTCTGTAAGGTCCATTTGCTATAAAGTGCGGTTTCATCCACTGTTTCTATGGTTTTTTTCTGTCTAGATGATGTGTTTAATGCTGAGGGTGGAGTATTGAAGTCCCCAACTATTATAGTATTGGAGCCTTTCTCTCCCTTTAGATCTAATATTTGCTTTATATATCTGGGTGCTGTGGTGTTCAGTGCATATATGTTTAGAAGTATTATATCCTTTTACTAAGTTGAGCCCTTTATCATTATATAATGACCTTTTTTTTGCTTTTTTTTACTTAATCTGTTTTATCTGATATGAGTATTGCTATACCTGTTCACTTTTGGTTTCCATTTGTATGGAATATCTTTCCATTCCTTTACTTTCAGTTTATATGTGTCTTTACAAGTAAAGTGCATTTATTGGAGGGAGCATATGGTTGGGTTATGTTTTTTGATCCATTCAGGTAATCTATATCTTTTAAGAGAAAAGTTCAATTCATTTATATTTAAGGTTATTATTGATATGTGAAGGCTTATTTGTGTAATTTTCTCAATTAATTTCTGGTTATTTTGTATATCCTTAATTCCTTTCTCTTTTATTATTCAGTTAACATTGTGGTTTGGTGGTTTTCTGTAGCGGTAACATTTGAGTCCTTTCTCTTCTTTATTTGTGTATTTACTCTAATAGTGGGTTTTATACTTTAATGGGTTTTCATGATGATAGATTTTGTCCCTTTGCTTCCAGGTTTAAGACTCCCTTACGCATTTCTTATAGGATGAGTCCAATGGTGATGAATTCCCTCAGCTTTTGCTTGTCTGGGAGAGACTTTATTTCTCTTTCATTTATGAAGGATAACCTTGCAGGATATAGTATTCTTAGCTAGCAATTTTTTTCCAACACTTTGAATGTATCATCTCATTTTCTTTTGGTCTTTAAGGTTTCTTCTTTTTAATTTTTAATTTTTGTGCATACATAGCACACACACACACACACGTGTATATATATATATTTATAAGGTCCATTTGATATTTTGATATTTGTAAACAGTGTCAGTGTTGTCTATAATTTTCTCAGTGGCTTATGGTGTGGTTGTTCATGGAGGCTGCGGGGAATTTTTGCTGATGATAGGGATGCCAGGTGGGCCAGTCCTTGGGCTCCAGTGGTGGTAGCAATGATCTCCGCCTGTCTTTCTTGGGCCACAGGATGACATATGGTAAGGACAGTGTTAGTGGATTCAGGCAGATTGATTATTGGGTCTTCAGGCATCTTGCTCAAGTGCTGGCAGTGGCAGCAGTGGGCCAGATAAATGAGCAGGTCCTTGGACTCCTGGGCAGTGGGTGTGGTGTGGGCTATGGCAGAAGCAGTGGCAGGAAAACCGTTTAGATTACGAGCATCCTGTGCTGGTATTGGCAGTGGCTGTGATGAGCTGGGTAAGCCAGTCTCCTGCAGGTGGCATGTTGGGGTGGGTGGCAGCTGTGATGGCAGCAGTAGTTTGAGTGGGCCCATCCTCAGGCCTTCAGGAGGAGTGTTCAGGTGTACTTTAGCTCCTATATATTTTTGACATGTCTCCATCCTCTCTTATTTTTAGATTTTTGAATACTTACTTCCTTTTTGACACTACAAGGTGCTCCAGATTCATCCTGCATTTTTCTTGTTCCAATTGTAAAATCACCCATTTCTCTACAGAGCCCTGGATTTTCTTATTGAAGAATTATATTTAGAAATCAAAATCTAGGTGCTAGGGGTGCTCATTTTTACCGGGGTTCACTGTGTCTAGACCCTCTCAGTGAATAGTGCTAGGGAATATTTTATGTATACTAACATACACATTTACATTTCTGTATCTTTCTAGTGATATGTTAAAAGAAACATGAATTTATACTGATATTTGTAACTCTAATGCAGCATAACATGGTTCACTCAAATCTCCCCCTCTGCTTTGTTTATTTGGAATCTCTTCCTGTTATAATGAGAAACCTGGCTCCCATTATCTATAATTTATTTATTTGTTCATATTAGTAAATACATTCAAATAAGTAAGGTATATGACATATGCATAATTTTAGAATTGCCAACCCATTCCCGGTGTGAAAAATGGTTAGAGAACAATGACTGTGTGCAGTTCTTTTTATCTTTAGCTTTGCCATATTAAGTAAAATTACCATTTCTACAGTTGCTTAGGTCAACTCCTCCCCTCCTGCCCCACTCCCCAACCCTGTACTTTAATGAGTTTGTATCATGGAGATGTGTGATACAATTAGACTAATTTTTACAGTCTGCATTCCATCCTGAATCCCTCAACATCCTAGTTGAGTTAAAAAAAATTTTTTCTGAATAAAATGGTGTGCAATTCTATATTTTTCTGCCCTCTGCTTGCATTAATATTATCAGTTACTCACTTTAAATGTTTTATAATATGAGCATTTATTTCTATAAATTTTCCTCTAAATGCTGTATTAGCTGCATCCACAAACTTTGACACATATTTTTATTTTCTTTTAGTTCACAATTTCTTTTTAGATGGACTCTCACTCTGTTGCCCAGGCTGGAGTGCAATGGCGCAATCTCAGCTCACTACACCTTTGCCTCCTGGGTTCAAGTGATTCTTGTGTCTCAGCCTCTCGAGAAGCTGGGATTACAGGTGCCTACCATCAAGCCTGGCTAAATTTTGTGTTTTTAGTAGAGATGAGGTTTCACCATGTTGACCAGGCTGGTCTGGAACTTTTGACCTCAGGTGATCCACCTGCCTCAGCCTCCCAAAGTGCTGTGATTACAGGTTTGAGCCACCGTGCTTGGCCTAGTTCACAATATTTTACATTGTTTTGAACCTTCTGTCTCACAGATTATTTTAAAACATGCTGTTTAATTTCCAAATATTTGGTCATTTCCAGGTATCTTTCCATTATTTATGTTTTGCTTAATCAATTATAGTCTGAGACCACATTTTGCACAGTTTCTATTCCTTCAAGTTTATTCTCTTGTTTCATGCCCCCCTGTCCCCCCCCCAAAAAACCAAAAAAACAAAAAACAAAACCCAAATCTATCTTGGTGACTGTTTCACATGCACTTGGGAAGAATGTGTACTCTGCTGTTGTTGGGTGGCATATTTTATAAATATCTGTTAGGTTAAGTTGGCTGATGGTGTTGGTTAAGTTTCCAATTTCCGTACTGATTTTCTGCCTACTTATTCTATTAATTACTGAGAGTGAAATGTTGAAGTTCCTAACTGTAGTTGTGAGCTCATTTATTGTCTACTTCTTTTTTTCCCTATCTCTTAGTACTTGCCTCGTGTACTTTGGAGTTCTATTGTTAATGCATATTTACAATTTGTGTCCTTTGTAGAATTGATTTCATTATTATCCATTGTCCCTCTTTATCCTTAATAATATCCCTTGTTCTGAAGTTAATCTGAAATTAATATAGTCATTCCAGCTCACTTTTAGTTAGTGGTCACATGCTATACTTTTTACCATTCTTTTACTTTATCTAATCTGTGTCTTAACATTTAGAGTATGTTGCTTTGAGATAGCATATTGCTTTGTGTTGCATTTTCTGTTCATTCTGACAGCCTCTGTTATTTAATAGGTGTGTTTAGATCATTCCAATTTAAAGTGATTATTGATATAGCTGGATTAAAATCTACCAACTTGCTAGCTTTTTACTATTTTGTTTTATTAATTCTTTGCTTTCTTCTCCTCTTTTTTGTATTCCAGAGTTTCATTAAATATTTTTTATAATTTCATTTTATGTCCTCAATTTACTATTTATGCTTCTTTAAAAAACGTTTTAGTTGTTTTAATAGGGTTTGCAATATAAGTTTGATATGGTTCGGCTCTGTGTCCCCACCTAAATCTCACCTTGAATTGTAATTTCCATAATCCCCACGTGTCAAGGGCAGGACCAGGTGGAAGTAATTGAATCGTGGGGGCAGTTCCCCCCATGCTGTTCTCATCATAATGAGTGAGTCTCACTAGATCTGATGGTTTTGTAAGGGTCTGGCATTTCCGCTGCTTGCATTCATTCTCTCTCCTGCCGCCCTGTGAAGAGGTGCCTTCCACCATGATTGGAAGTTTCCTGAGGCATCATCAGCCATGTGGAACTGTGAGTCAATTAAACCTCTTTTCTTTATAAATTACTCAGTCTCAGGTATTTCTTGATAGCGGCGTGAGAACGGACTAATACGAAGTTTTAATTTAGATCAGTCCATATTCAAATAATATTATAGTCCTTCATGTTTATTGCTAGAACCTTATGTCAGTGTTTTCCCAATTCCTCCTTCCCAACCTTTGTGCCATTGTTGTTATACACTTTACTCTTAAATATTGATACAAATACATAAACATTGTCACTATTATTTAGTTATTTAACTTTTATAGCACCTAGAAGAAATTTTTAAAACTACCTTATTACTGACATTTAAAAAATTTCTTTGTGTCTATCTAAGTTTCTGTCCTATATCATATTCTTTTAAAAATTTTTTTGTTAAAAACTTTCCTTATCATGCTGCAGTGATGTATTCTTTCTGCCTAAACTATTTCCTTTAAAATTTCTGGAGAAGATCTGATGCAAATGGATTCCTCAGTGTTTTGCTTTGTTTTCTGAGAAATTCTTTAGTTACTCTTATTTTTTTTATTTTTTATTTTTTTGAGACGGAGTCTCGCTCTGTCGCCAGGCTGGAGTGCAGTGGCCGGATCTCAGCTCACTGCAAGCTCCGCTCCCCTGGGTTCACGCCATTCTCCTGCCTCAGCCTCCCGAGTAGCTGGGACGACAGGCACCCACCACCTCGCCCGGCTAATTTTTTTTGTATTTTTAGTAGAGATGGGGTTTCACCGTGTTAGCCAGGATGGTCTCGATCTCCTGACCTCGTGATCCACTCGTCTCAGCCTCCCAAAGTGCTGGGATTACAGGCTTGAGCCACCGTGCCCGGCCCAGTTACTCTTAATTTTTTAAAAGATATTTTTACGGACTATAAAATAATGGCTTGACAGCTATTTTAAATGTAAAACTTCATTGTCTCCTTTCTTAACTTATTTTCTGATGTTTACTGTAATAATTATCTTATCACTTTATAGCTAATGTTCTTTCTCCGTATGACTACTCTTAAGATTTTCTCTTTGTCTTTCATTAAATATGACATGACAGGTATGTTTTCATTTATGTTTTTTTATCTTGCTTGATATCCTCTGAGCTTTTTAAATCTGTGGGTTTGACATCATTTGTTAATTTTGGACAATTCTTGGCCATTATATCTTTATATTTTTTTCATTGTCCCATGAATGCCCTTGCCACTTCTTCCTTCTGGGATTCTAAATATGCATGTGTTAGACCATTTGAAATTATCCAGTAGACCTTGGATTCACAGTTTTGTTTGTTCCTTGTTCTTTTTTTTCTATTTGTGTTTCTGTTTGGGTAATTTCTACTGACATATCTTCAAGTTCACTCATTCTTTCATTGGCTGTGTCAAGTCTACTTATGAAGCCATCAAAGAAATTCTTTATTTCTGTGACCATGTATTTGACTTCTAGAATGATTTTAGCACTTGAATTTTTCATCTTTGTGCTGCAGTTACCTATCCAATTTTGCATGTCATCCATCTTTTCCATTAGATCTGTTAATATATTAATTATAGACATTTTATACTCCTTGTCCAATATTTGGTCATATTTAAGTCTGGTTCTGATGGTTGCAATGTCTTTTTTGTTTTTCCTTGTCTTTTAAATTTTTTATGTTTTATAATTTTTTGTTGAAAACTAAACATGTTGTATAGGGCAATAAATACTTAGGTAATCTTTTTAATATAGAGATAAACATGGCTTTCCTTTCGCTAGGACTTTAGTGTGGGTGTTTGTGTTACTCTAGTCAAGATTTAGATTGGATATGAAGTTTGTTATGGCTGTGGTTGTCCTCAGTGCATCAAATTTCCCTACGTGATTTCTTGCTTGTCCCTTTGGCTTTGGGACTTCCCTGTATACTGCTTGTCAGGGACAGTCTGTATCTTGCAGCTCTCTCAGTTATATTTCATTGTTATTTTTCTTCAATATATGGTGGTGGGTGTCATGGAGGGACACTCTCTGATGTTTTGATTAAACTTCAGTATTAGGGAGGCCTAGATGTAATGCTAGGTCTAGCATATCTTCATACACATTCCCCAAGAAGGGAGTTTTTCCTCTGCTCCTTCTTCTACTTCAGTTGCAGTGGATTTCTGTCATTGTCTTTATGTTACAATTTTGATGGCCTTCCTATTGCATACTGAGGCTTCTCTTCCTTAGGGGAGATGGTTTTGGGAAGGTTTAATAGTGGCTTCTCTTCTTCTCCCACAACCAGAACCATAGGACAAGATTTCTCAGAATTTTTCTTAACTTTCCTTATGAGTTTCCTAGAGAAAAAATTTGCAAGAAGGTACAAGCTCCTTTATGTTGGTGATCCTTTTTCGTATTTTGCAGTCACACACTAGGTCACACTAAGCCCTCAGCATTTGTTAGAAATGTTCTAGCCTAATCTTTTTACCAGCTTATATAGTGTTTGGGGATGTCTTTTCCAGGTAAACAAGGCTCTGTTCCTATTTCTTCCTATAAGCACACGTCTCTCTCTAGATTTGTTGTCAGTCCTTTGTCCATCAACCTGAGTGCTATGATGAGTTCTAGAGAAGTCATTTTTTTTTCAGTTTTTTTTTTCTTTTTTTTTCTTTTTCAAGACAGAGTCTCACTTTGTCACCTAGGCTGGAGTGTAGTGGCACGAACTCGGCTCACTGCAACCTCTGCTTTCCAGGTTCAAGCAATTCTCTTACCTCAGCCTCCCTAGTAACTGGGATTACAGGTGCATGCCACCATGCCCAGCTAATTTTTGTATTTTAATAGAGACGGGGTTTCACCATGTTGGCCAGGCTGGTCTTGAACTCCTGACCTCAGGCGATCCGCCCACCTTGGCCTCCCAAAATGTTGGAATTACAGGCATTAGCCACCACGCCTGGCCTTTTTTTTCAGCTTTTATCTTGTTGTAAAGGTGGAAATAACTCTCTTCCCAGCTTTCTCCATCCCTGATTTAAAACTGAAAGCCAAGCCTTATGTGTTTTTGAAATGCCATTTACATGCATCAAATGATTTTGAATGATTGAATCAATCCAAAAGGGTCAAGCTGTGTTTTTGATAGACTAGACTCTTTCTTCGATTTGGTAGTTCATATCCAGTTAGTCAAATAATATTGTGCATTTAGTCAGAACTGGAGTATAGGGCAAATATACAAATATACAATATATGGATAGAGCCTTTAATCCCTAGAGTCAATGAGTTGGGTGCTGTATGAGCTCTTTTTAATTGCCTACTTCTTTTAACTTCTTGCCTTCACCCCACTTCTTTTTATTATACACAATATTGAGAACAGAAAATGTAGAGAAGAATACCATGAGGGTTTGGGTGGAATCAAGCCAGCCTACTATAGATTCCAAAAGGTAGTGTCAATGATGCAGGCTGGTAAAGGAGACAAGAACCATTGCCTGGCTTATCTGTTGGAGATAGAAGCCCACCAGCATTAGCAAGGATTGGTCACATTGTTAGGAAGGGATTGGAGAGAGTTGAACTGGTCAAAAGAGCAGGCAACACCCTGTCTTGAACATGAGTACAAACCAAGATATTTTGTCTCTTCTTCTTTGGTATCCTGTAAAAATTTTGGGACTCCTCTTCACCTAAAAGTGTCAGCAAAACCCCATGTTTCTTCTTAAGTTCTGGGCTTTCTTCAGAGATCCCCACCATATCCTGGTGAAAATAAACTGTTATGGGGTGTGTAGTCATGCCGATCCATTTCTGTACTTCTTCATGGTTTCTTCCGTCAGGAGGACAACCTATTCATTCCTGATGTTTACAGTGATACCAGATGAGTATATTTCCCAGATCCATTGGTCCCATATTTTTGGACCTTGGGCCAGATTCTGAGATCCAAATTCCCTTTAAACTTTAGAAGTTTCACCAGGAACTTTTTGGGAGGGTGGATTTTTCTTTTTTTAATCTTTAAGAAAGTTTGACAATGACTGTTTCAGTTGTCCTTGATCTTTCATTATGTTATTAATATAAAATTTGAACCTCAATGCAACACAGAGGCAGTTCTTTTTAGTACTTAAGTATCTTCTGAATACTTAAGTGGATCTAAAAAGTTGAACACATAGAGGCAGAGGGTAGAATAATAGTTACCAGAGCTGGGGAGGTGGATCAGGAGATGTTGGTTAAAAGATACAAAATTTCAGCGAGTTAGGATGTATAAGTTCAAGAGATCTACTGTACAACATGAGCACTACAGTTAATAACGATGTATTATATACTTGAAAATTGATAACAGAGTACATTTTAAGTGTTCTCAAGACAAATAAATGGTAAGCATAGTGAAGTTATGCATATTTAATTAACTTAATTTAGTCACCCGCAATATATACATATTTCAAAACATCATGTTATATGTCATAAATATATGCAATTTGAATTTGTCAATTAAAATAAATAAAGAAGAAACAGATGAGATTTTTGTCTGGGGAACTAATTTGTAGAAAAAATAAAACAAAAGAAAGTATACTTGTTGCTTCTCTTTGGATCTCCATTTTACCATTCTCCGGGCACTATTTTGTGCTATTCCAGTTACATCTTGCAGGTTACCATGCAGAACCTTGATATCTTGCTTAATAGAAGATTCATTGCCTTTCTTTGGCAAAGGCTGCTAGTTGCTTACCAAATCTATGTGTTCTTCTTCTTTCAGTCACCTAAGCAGAATACATTTCTTATCTTCCTTTGCAGTTAGGTGAAGCCATTTGACTGGGTTCTAGTAAGTGAAAAGTTAGTTGAAATAATCTGTGCCATTTTTGGGCCAAGGCTTTTGAGAAGCAGGCATGTACTTTTCATGCCCTCCTTCCCCTTTCTGCTGCCTAAATGCAAATAGCCAAAGGGATTTAGAAGATTGTGGAGCCGCAAAGTGGAAGGCACCATTTTTCCTGAATTATCGCTGGTAGGGAGCCACCAGCTAAGAAGAAATAGACCTGCCTTAAACTGTCTGGTTATTAAGAAATAATCTAATATTTTACATGAGCCATTTGCCTTTTATTTGTTTTTCTCCCCCTACCTACACGTATATCCTTGAAGTCTTTGCTGCTTGGTTGATCATGCTCTTGTGCTTCTTCCAGCCAGAGTTTTTAGAGATGCTGCTCTAAGATAACTCTGTCCAATATTCCAAGCAGTGGGGGGGAAAATACCAGACTAAAATAGCTCCATTTTTACTTGGTGGCAGGTAGCATGGGGATTTGGATTTCCTTGTTTTTGGTGCTGAATTACTTCCACTTTTATTCAATGTACACGTCCATATTGATTTTCTTCTTCTTTTTCCTCTTTTTTGAAGACAGAATCTTGTTCTGTCACCCAGGCTGAAGTGCAATGGTGTGATCTCAGCTCACTGCAATCTCCACCTCCCGAGTTCAAGCAATTTTCCTGCCTCAGCCTCCCAAGTAGCTGGGATTACAGATGTCTGCCACCATGCCTGGCTGATATATATATATATATATATTTTGTATTTTTAGTAGAGACGGGGTTTCGCCGTGTTGTCCAGGCTGGTCTCCAACTCCTGACCTCTGGTGATCTACCCGCCTCGGCCTCTCAAAATTGTTGGGATTACAGGCGTGAGCTACCACACCCAGCCCCTATTGATTTTTAAATTGTGTGTTTGTTCACACCTATTCCTATATTTCCTTTCAGCACTATCCCAGCAAAAAATCAAATATGGAGTACTAAACACTTCCCATACTTTTTCAAGTCATTTTTACCAGGTCTAAAAAAGAGCAACAAAATTTAAAACTCAAAAGTGGTCTTGTGGTAGTTCTTAAAAGAAGATCTTAAAGAAGGAATTCTTAAAAGATCCAAGAAATTTATCAAAAGAAAACAACCTGAGCACTACCACAGACATTGCAGTCTCATACTTAGAAGAGTGCATTTGGCAATTGTCACTCCTCATCCCCCGAATCAGGAAATTCCATAGTGTACTTGCCTTTGCTCCACAAAAGTTATCAAATGATTTCGGGAAATGTGAAATTATACATTCCCAGGTATATAGACCAGGTACTTTGGCATATTCTAGGTTCCGAGAGAGACGTCTTGAACCTAAAATATGCTTAACTTTAGTTAGCCCATTCCCATACTAATGTGAACAAAGGCTAAGTGTATTACAATGATTCAAGCACTTAAATTCCAGCAGATCTCATCATAATATTGCCATTACTACTTGTCATAGTTCATTTGTGCAGCTATAATAGAACACCTGAGACTGAGTAATTCATATGATGAACGTCTATTTTCTCACAGTTCTGGAGGCTGGGAAGTCCAAGATAAAAGTGCTGGCAGGTTCAGTTGCCTGGTGAGGGTTGCACCCTCCAGAGGGTAGGAATTCTGTGTCCTCACATAGCAGAAGGTGGAAGGACAAGCTAGCCCAACACTGCATGGAGCTCTTTTATAAGAGCCTTAATCCCATTAATGAAGGAGGAGCTCTCATGGCCTAGCTACTCCTGAAAGTCCTGCCTCTTAATATCAGCACATGGGCAACACTTGACTTTTGGAGGGGACATATTCAAACCATAGCACTATTTATTTTTTGGTTTGCACTTGCCTCATGTCTCTTTTCAAATTTAAGTATATTTCTTATTAACTGCATAGAACCGATTTTGTTTTGTAGATCCAATTTGGTGGTTTTGTCTTTTAATTGGTGATTTGGTCTATGTAGTGTAATGACCAATTTAATTTATTTTATGCCTTTCATTTTACTTTATGTATTAATTTAACCTGTTTTCTCCCTCGTTTTCTTCTATCTGATTTTTGTCAATTCGATTAAGTTGTTATTCTCTTTGCTCATCATGGTTAATTTTGAAATTCTTCTGATTTTCCACGTAATTTATGGTCCCCTTCCCAGTTCTCATGTTCAGGCACTTATTTTTCTACTATTGTTTGAAAACAAGATACCATTTAATTCAGCAAGATACCATTTCATTCAGCAAGATACCCTATTTTCCTTTCATTTCTCACCTCTCTAATCAGTGAACTGTTAGGAAAATTTTACTTCACTCATCCTCCCCTCATCCCCACACCTGCAGCCCCAGCCAAGTTTTAGAACATTGTGTCTTCTTCTTACTTCTTACTTAACCCAATTTCTAAGTTACAATTAGATACTTTAGTGGGGTTTTGGGTTCTGGACTGTATTTTTTTTGTTCTGTTTTCAGTTTTAAATGACATAAAAACATTCATATAACATATTTCTGTTATCTTTCAGTGTTTATGTCTATTTATCTATCTATCATTTGACACATATTGTCATGCTCCCTTCTCCTCTTCATTGTTCATCATTACAAAGTCTGATTTTTGGCTCATTTGTATTCGGTTAGTCCTTATTTATTTATTTATTTTTGACACAGAGTAACTCTGTGATTCCTCTCTGGTTTTTCGTAGTCTAAAATGAGTTTCCTTCCTGATGTATGACTAATGTTTTTCCATCAGTAATCTCTTTTTGACATCTAGCATTTTGTGACTTCAAATGTTGCAAACAAGAAGTCTGATTTTTGTTTGGGTGATTAAGTGTTATTTATCTATAATCTCTTTTCTGTCTCAAAATGTGATTTTTGTATTTATATGTCAGTTTCAGTATTTTTAATGAACATTTCAAAACTTTTCAATTTAAAAAGGCAACAAAATGGTAAGATCAGTAAATTAAACGATAAATATGTAAAATTGATATAAAGGAAATGACATGTTACTAAGTGGAAATGCTAAAATGCTCTAACTAGAAATGAATTTTTCAATATTACATAGACTCAATATTACAGGTATCAATTGTTACTAAAATAATCAATACATTTAATGGCATCCAAATGGTTTCTTGGCAACTAGACAAGCTGATGTAAAAGACATTTTTGAAGAATAAATATACATAAATAAGTCAGGGAAATTCAAAAGTAGAAAAGTCATCAGGAGATTTGTACTTTCCTAGATATTGAAACTGATGATAATGCTACAATAACTAAAACTCTTAGGCATTGAAATGAGTATACACACAGAGAAATGAAACAGAACAAATGTTCATGAATGGATACAAATAAAACAGATATTTAATAAATGTGAAATTCCTTATCAATGAGGAAAATGTAGCTTATTCAATAAGAGATATCGGGATGATGAAATTAAACATCTTTAAAAATTATCCATGCTCTACTTACCGCCTTTCTTTCAACAAAATATATTTTAGATAGATCAAACATTTAAATGAAAAAGTTGAAGCCATTAAGTTATTAGAAGAAAATAGAGATTTAAAAAATCTCAGAGTGGGGAATGCCTTTTTAAATGTGAGATCACTTAGAAACCTAAAAGTCTTGAAAAATTTGCCTTAAAGTGTACATGAGAAAAGCATCATAAACATACACAAAAATAAACTCTGAAAAAATAATTGGTAATCATATATTATAGAACAAGTGCTAACGTCCTTAATATATAAGGAATTTATCAAATTAATCCAATAGTACAAAGTGAATGGAATATGAACAAATGGCTTACAGAAAAGATAATCCAAATAGTGCTTAAAAGATTTTTTAAAAGCCTATTCTTGTTCATAATAATAGAAATACTCTTAAACTTATAATAAGATACCATATATAAAGTTTTATACATCCCAATGTTGATGAGAATGTGAGAAAATAGCCACTCTCACATATTGTTTCCGTATGAGTCTAAATTACTGTAATTTCTATGGTAGGCATTTGGCAATTTGTTGTAAATTTTAAACACACTTATCTTTTGCTCTGCAATTCTAGAACTATCTTCTACAAATATATTCATACAAATGTGACCACATGTATAATATCCACTGTACTCTGTGTTATAATAACAACATATTGGAATCAATCTCAATTTCCATTAATAGAGGAGTAGTTAAATAAATGATAGTATATTCATACAAGGGAACATTATGTATCCATTAAATAGTACCTTTTGATATGAAACGATCATACAAATAGATTACTAAGTGAAAATGGAAGATACAGAACAGAATATATGGTATTACATATGTATGTGTCTTATATTTGCCTGTATATTGCATAAAATCTCCTTGGAATAATATTTAAAGTCTTAAAAGTTGTTGCCTCCAGCCAATTACGTGGCTGAGAAATGGTGGTGAAATGACATCTTAGTTTTCCAGGGTTGCCACAACAAAGTACAACAGATATGGCTTAAACAACATAGATTTATTTTCTCACAAGTTCTGGATGCTGGAATTCCAAGATCAAGGTGTCAACAGGTTTGGTTTCTTCTGAGGTCTCGCCTTGGCTTATAGATGGCTACCTTCTTGCTGGGTCTTCACACACTCATTCCTCTGGGCACAGATATCTCTAGTATCCCTTTTGTAGGTTCAAATTTCCTCTTTTTATAAGAACACCAGTAAGACTGGATTAGGATCCACCCTAAAGCCCTCATTTTAATTTACTACCTCCAAGTAGTCACATTCTGAAGTACACTGGGAGTTCGGCTTCAACATACAAATTTTGGAAGGGACAAAATTCAATCTGTAACAAAGAGTGACTTAATTTTCACTCTATTCTCATTTGTTCTTTTTGAATTTTGTATTATATAATGTTATACTTTGTAAAAAATAAATAACTTCGTTATTTTGTTATTTTTTATCTTTTTGAGACGGAGTTTCGCTCTTGTTGCCCAGGCTGGAGTGCAATGACATGATCTCAGCTCGCTGCAACCTCCGCCTCCCAGGTTCAAGTGATTCTTCTGCCTCAGCCTCCCAAATAACTGGGATTACAGGCATGCACCACCACGCCTGGATAATTTTTTTTTTTTTTTTTGGATTTTTATTACAGACAGGGTTTCTCCACGTTGGTCAGGCTGGTCTCAAACTCCCGACCTCAGATGATCTGCCCGCCTCAGCCTCCCAAAGTGCTGGGATTACAGGCGTGAGTCACTGCACCTGGCCATAAATAACTTTAAAAACAATTCTGTAATAAAAAATTACCAGGCCGAAAATTTACTCTGTGCACAGGTATCTCTAGTATCCCTTTTGCAGGTCCAAATTTGACTTCCTCATGGCCCAGTAGAAAAGGGATCAATACGATTTGGTGTGACAGTTAATTTGAATATGAAAATAAACTTGAATACAGGTGCATATCACTTTAGGCAAATATATGCTTGAATTCATAAAAATATTTATTTTATTAAAATATTTCCTACATGTGTCCTTTGAACAGAGAGCTTTCAATATGATTCACTTTACAGGCATTTTCAGTATTTCACTGTGTAAAGAGAATTACACCTGAACATCTTGATTAATTTAGCAGTCTAATACTGCCAAAGTAATAGAACAAGATTTTCATGTAGAACAATTTTCATTCTTTGAAACTCTATTCTTCTTTGAGTTTCATAGGTTTTACATCTGTTTAACAGTGAATTCACACTTACATTTGAACAGAATTTAAAATGGAATGAGCAGAAATACTCTTAATGCAGTAGCTATAAAAAGGCAGTTGTATTATTACTCACAGATATTGCATAGTTACCATGATAATCTAAGGACTATATGCTTCCTCTGAGCTTTTAAAAAACAGGATGAACAGCTAGCCTTCTGGGTTAAGTATAGTCTTGTCTCTAGACAGGGGAATGTTGAGGTGGTTCTCAAGATCATATTCAGCCTTGTGATTACTGTAGCAACAGTTATTAAAAAAACACAGAAGCTATGCCCTTTATAAGCCTTGATATATAATTTGGAATTTTGATAAAGATGGGTATCAAACATGTTTCATCTACTTAAATGATTTACTTTTAAAGGTCAATATAGGACTACACTAAGTGTTAATGAAAATAGTGTATAATCAGAATATGATCAATTAACTGCTGACTTTCCACAATAGTTCTTTAAAATCTAGAATATACATTGCTATGTGAAGAAATTAGAGCGATGTCTGTGTTACCTAGCATGGGTGTTATGAACTAATCAGCATTTTTCACTAAAAAATATTTGGTTAGCGATGGGGTAACTTGTTCTGAAGGAGACTGTGACTTTTGAGTGATGACAGTCTTACAGAGATCCTTCACCACCACATAAATACATGGCCCTCTCCTCCAACTCTATTGCCTCCTCATACTCACAAGTACATTTGTGTATACCATAGTGCAAAGCTAGATTAAGTGTTGTGACAGTAGACATAAATTTGCACTTAACTCGATTAGCTAGAAAAGTCTGCATGAATTTTAGATTTAAGAAGGAAATATTAAGTACAAGGAAGATCACAAAGAATGATGCTTTTAGTATATGTTTATTCTAACATGGAAGGTCTAGTGACAGATCCTTTCTTTTTGGGAGACTAAATATCCTTCCTCAAAGCCTAAGGAATCTTATTAAATATCAAGAACCCAACTGAAATGACAAATTTCAAGTTTCATTAAATGACACCACCACCAGCAAATTATTAAGCTATTTTACAATATGTAGCTATTTTACTACATATTCTAACCATGCATTGACTCTGTCTATTTTGGTATAAAGTCTGTTATATTAGATACAGGTCACATTTCTGGCATTCTACAAGTAAAAATAATTTATAAGGTCTATAACACTTCAAAATGGTGTGCCTGATCATTGGTGCAACACAGATGAGGTCCAAACTAACATGTCCAGGTATAACAAATACATTGCTATGCGGTAATTTCCGATGTGTGTCCACCACCCCAAGTAATAGGGGAGCTATATTTCTGAGTTAATATGTGCCATAAATTAGGTGGTAACCATTTGTTCCTTCAAAAGTAATATTTTCCATCTGCTGACAAACAACTTGTGAATACAAACAACAGATTTCCCAAATGCCTGTTTAAAAGTTTCAGTACAGTATTTGTTGTGTCATTTTACCTCACCTATAAAATTGTTCTCTGAAGTTTCCTGTTGCAGCAAGAAAGGCAAAACTGGAGGTACCATCCTATCAGCGTGTGTGTCTCTGTGTGTGTATGCTAGAGAGAGAGAGAGAGTGAGAGAGAGAGGAAGAGAGAGAGAGGAAAAGAGACAGAACTAGTTTTCTTCTTTTCTGTGTCCATTTATCTTTAATTCTTTTCCTTGGCTTGGTTCTTAACTCCCTGGAAACCGTGACTTCCCTTCACTTGCCTTCCTGTCTCTTGGGTCCAGTTTAGGCATTCAGCTTTCAGCCATGTACACAACCTTCGCTGGTTATTGGTCTTATAGTGGGGCTTGTCTATATCCCCTTCTCACCTACCAACATGTGAGTTGCACCTCCTTGATTGCCTGAGGACAGTTCTGACTCTAGGCATAGCCATGTATCCATGGAGTCTACCATAACTCCGTCCTGATCAGCAAAAGGTGGCAGTCATTTAGTCCTATAAAGACTTTTGAAGGATGAAAAAATGTAAAAGCTTGAAAAATCATTAGCATACTCTCTCTGAAAAAGCAAGAAAAACATAGTCTTCCCATAGCCTTCAACCGTACGCATGACTGTATGTATGGTTGGGAGAACCCTGAAGGTTTGCTTTCTTGCAAGCCTTGTGGCTGACGTAATCTTCAGCAAACTTTTCTCATGACAACTGGAATAATATTGCAAATATAAAGGAAGTGGGCAAGCATATAATTGGTGCAAACTTGCTGATATATATTTCTATTCTCTGGTCCTGTGCTCTTTACAGGCATCCTCTTATCTCACCCATATAACCGTCCTGGGATGCACATTTCAGGTTATTCTTGCTAATAAGGAAACAGGCTCATAGAGTTTGTGTGACATATCTAAAGTCACAGTTATTAAGTGACAGCTCATGAGTTCCAACTCAGGTCTGGATTTCTATCCACATATCTTTTCCATTACATTAAAGCTGGTTCTGAGGATGCAAAACAAAAGCTTAAACAAAGCAAACAATAACAACAAAACTAACTTACAGATACTTAAAAGTGCCTAAGATATGAACAATTTAGTACTTTTTCAGGAAGACTATTCCAAAGATGCACCTGTCAAAAAGATTGTTTGATATCACATTTAATTCACTGTCTGTGAAAGCATGTTTTAGGTTTTCCTGTATTTCAAGATAACAGGCTACTATTCAAATAATTCTTTCTTTTTATGTCAAGTTCCTGGCAAGAAGCTACACTCAGCTGCTGCTGCATTCGTCAAAGGACTAGTGGTTACAACAAGGTTTCTGAACAATGGGACTCTTTATTTTTTTTAAAACTTGTCTCACTGCTTCTATCCAGTGAGGTAAAATTGGCTCACTCTTAAGGTATCAATATCCCACAGAATACTCTCAGAGCTCAGCATGCAAAGAAACACTTTGGGGTTGAATTGTCTGAGTTTGGCCTACATAAGACTCAACGAAGTTGACTTTCTTAGTCATAACAAGAGTTTATTTTAAGAAAAAATAATCCTTGAGTTGGGCTAATTTGGTTCTTTTATTCCTGAGATATTTTTATTAAGGAAGATAGTAAACTTGGCCTTTTTCTCTGCCCATTATACCATCAGCTGTATTTGAAGTAGAATTTAATGTTTTTACTGAGGGTCTACCTTCAGAGAGCAGCTTTCATCACCAGGCTGGAGTCCTCGTTCAGCAGTTTTGGAGCAGTCAGGGGCGAGGCCTTCCTGCTCCCACAGTCCCATTAATAAACAGAGATCTGGCTCTGCAGCCACCGGCTACGGCTCCCAGCGCAGCCACCCATTCCAGCGCAGCAGTAAATCAGCCCTGCGTGTTTTCGTAATTTTAGGTTTGGTCTGACTTAATCCATCTAATAGGAAAAACATCTGGTCTAGTTTTACTTTTAATCTGTTCTTTACATCAGGAACTTTATCGCCCTGGGACCAGTAGTAACAAGAGGTTGGTTCTTGTACCTGGGCATGACTATGCGTGGGCCAATGCCTAATAAGGGCCTGCTTTCCATTTATGCTTTCCAGTCCTTTATCGGCCTTAATTTACAACAAAGCATTGACATCACAATCAGCTTGGGGTTGTAAATTCCCCAATTAGTGAAAAGTCTATGTTGTGACACATTTTGGGTCAAGGGGAGCTGGGTATATCTATGGGGAGGTTTAAGATTATTTTTCGGCCGGGCGCGGTGGCTCAAGCCTGTAATCCCAGCACTTTGGGAGGCCGAGACGGGCGGATCACGAGGTCAGGAGATCGAGACCATCCTGGCTAACACGGTGAAACCCCGTCTCTACTAAAAAATACAAAAAACTAGCCGGGCGAGGTGGCGGGCGCCTGTAGTCCCAGCTACTCGGGAGGCTGAGGCAGGAGAATGGCGTGAACCCAGGGGAGCGGAGCTTGCAGTGAGCCGAGATCGCGCCACTGCACTCCAGCCTGGGGCACAGAGCAAGACTCCGTCTCAAAAAAAAAAAAAAAAAAAAAGATTATTTTTCACTATTAAATTTGCAAAGATCTGGATATTTAACAGCCTTTTCTATTAATAATACATATTCTACAGCATAGTATTTGAGTTCAGTTTTACCTTTATGTGGTTGTATTAAAGCGTACAAAGCATTATTTTAAAAGATGTATGGAAATAGCTTAGAGGAAATCATAAAATCTTGTCATATGGAGTCAGTTTCGTTTTAGTTTGTCTTGGGCATGCAATATAGCATAGACTGTTTAATCCTTTAGGAAAGGGCCATAAACTGACTCTACTTTAACATTTTTGACTACAGTTGGAAGTAGTTTGGGTTTTAGAAATCCTTTCAATGAAAAGAGGCCAGTCATTTGGTTTCCCAAACAGCATTCTCCACCTTTTCTCTTGACATTCATCTCCGACTGTTTTTCCTCTTCCAGCTCTCCTTCTCCCTGATGCCCTCCCTTCCAGAGTACTTTCTCTCTCTTGTTTTTGAGAGAGCTTTTGGTCTAGTCCAAAGATATATTTTCTGAGTGAGGTGAGATCAATTGTTGCAAAAGTGTCTCGCTTTCCACTCAGCGTTCTACTTCTCCGAAGTGGTTAGGAAATCATGGACAACATGAGGTAACAGGGGACGTTATAGGAATTAACTTCAAATAGCCCCAGGCCTAAAAGCTCTTCCCAAATCTACAGTATGTTAGGGGACTTTAGCTCCCCAAAGTAATGTAGCTGTTTATGCACTCCTGCCTCTGAATTCCTTTTAACTGGGGCCTAAGGAGGAGTGCATAAGCAATATTACTTCAGCAAGCAGGAATTAATTATTGAAATCAATTATTGTGTCTTTCCGATGACTGCAGTCAGTCCTCAGTGAGTGGACATAAAAAAATACTTGTCTCAATGGTTGTCTCTGTGAAAAGAGATTGAAATAAATGAAAAAGAAAAGGGACTGACTTTTGACTTGGTTCCATTTCATCTCTTAGGATTTCTAAAAAAATTTACTAGTTGGGAGTTAAAGAAAGAAAATATTTTAACTCTTTAATTCCATGGATGAAGACTTGTTTCCCCCATAGTGAAATGCTTTTTCTCATAATGCACAGTTTGTGGAATTTCTGACATGGGTAACTGTTAAAACTGATTTAAAAGTGGCTCTAGTCTTACCCTTGTTGGTTCTGACTGAAGGCTAAACCAGCATCTCTTGAATATGCTGCCTGTGTTCTTTGCCTCTTATCTTTGCCAGGAATGGCCTCTTCCATTCTCATTTTTTTATTTTGGAAATATTGAAGATATACTTGGCAGGCACTTTCTAATGGGAAAGGTAGAAAGACACACAAATCATTAATAGACCTTTCAAGGTACAGGAATCATGATGGTAAACATTCAAAGGGAGTATTTTGTGCGTGGGCCTTTCTGGGAACCGCCAGTCACCTTATAAGTAAGAACAGTTAAATAGAAACACACTTCTATAATTTCAAGTTGGACCATCAACTTTTTTAAATCGGAGATGACATGAACTTGCCATCTCTGAGAAATACTGATTTATAAGAGCTTTTCTAATTGGAGATATTATATGTCTTAGTAAGTTCAAGTTGCTATAATAAAATCTCATAAACTGGGTGGCTTATACACAACAGAAAGTTATTAACCATAGTCCTGGAGGCTGGGAAGTTCAAGAAGAAGATGTTAGTAGATTCAATGTCCTGGGATGGCCCATTCCTTATAGATGCACCTTCTTACTCTGTCGTCACAGTAAGGAGTGAGGGTCTCTCTGAGATTTCACTTATAGGCCACTCATCTCATTCATAAGGGCTCGGTCATGACCTAATCACCTTGCCAAGGCCCCACCTCCTAATACCCTAACATCAAGGGTTAGGATTTCAACATAGGAATTTTGGGAAGACACAAACATTCAGTCCACAGCACTTGATTCTTAGAAAAGAAAGACAGAGCCCAAGACCAAAATATACACTTATTCCCCTATGAAAATCTGCCACTCGATGGCAGACAAAATTTGAGACCCCCAACAAGCTTGAGACCCTACAGACACCTGAAACTACAAGATAAAGGGAGTGTTTTTGTGGCAAACGTTACGAAAAAGGGAAAGATTTTTTCCTGAGACTAGAAAACATTCCCCTGGACCAGGAGAAGGAGAAGAGATACAGATTCATGATAAGAGTGGAGAGCGCAGTAAGCTCTTGAGAAAGGGGCGCTACAGCCTGCACAGTTGGCATGACCCCAAAGAGGGAATGGCTGAAACATGCAAGCAGGCAGCCTCATAGAAATGCACAGGAAAGGCCTTGCAAGCAGGCCACTGGTCCAGGGAGCTGGGTGGACAGGAACAAGAGTCAAGTCACCCACAAACTGTGACTACCAGCCATAGCTCCCTTCCTACTCACAAGGTCTTTTCAAAATACCCTGCTCTGTGCAAATCTCTTGGAACACTAACTAACCTTGAGGAAGAAGAGGGGAGGCCTCCCCAGATAGGAAGATTAAATCTTCTGCTAACTAGACAGAATCAAGGCTAAAGGTTGAAAGAGAAATGAAGTTGGCTTATGGAAAAATAAGATAATGTCTATTTCTTATACCTGGAATTTTTGGACTATGATTTCTACCTGTTGTAAATTCTGTCCTTCATTCATATCCATTCAAATTGTCCCCAAATCTCTGCAGCTCTGGACCATTCTATGACTTGTCTCCTTTCGGCTGTCCACAGGGTACCACTTCTTTTGCAGCTTACTATTAGTAGAGACTGTGGCACCTGAAAATTATTGCTATGTAATCTAGATTCTTAATAGAAATTCCAGGAAGCTCAGTTCTGGGCAGCGTATGTGAACTGAAGGGAAATAAATATTCTTTTTGTAGGTCAAGAGGAGGAGTCATGAGTAATTTAATATTGGCATCCCCCCTCCTCTCTAGCTCTCTCTGGAGCCAGTGACAATGATTAGGAATGGGTCTCTGTCTCTTCCCGTAGAACTGACATGGAAATGTCTGACTTCCCATTCTTTCCTCTCTAGCTGTGTAGTTACTGAGTGGACATCTCTTTTCCTGCTTTCTCTTTTATACCTCAGTTATTAGCTCGTGTAGTGAAATGAATAGATTGAACAGATATTTAATAACTTCTATGGTCTAAGATACTGCTCATGTCCTTGCCCTAGAAGTGTTAGATATAATAATATAAAATAGTGAATAGAGCAGGATAGAGGCTGAGTGAAGGGGGAAGTTGAGTGATCTGTATGGACTGAGTTGGGAAATAAACTTCAGCAAAGCCACTGCTGGAACTTTGGTCTTAGCGGGTGGCAAGAGGCCAGATATCAAGGCTAGAACTCACAGCAAGTTAAAATTTCTAGAGCTGGAAATATGAATTCTTATGTATGAAATTATTCCATCAATTGCCATGGTTTCATTTTATTATACTAATATTTTTTGAAAACTGCCTACTAAAACAAAACAAAATAAAATTAATGCTAACATATTCTTCATTACAAAAGACCATGAGAAGTGTATCTTTTTCTTGTGTTTGGCCATTCCAGCACTCACTTGATATCTTGTTCAGATTCTTTAGAAGCAGAGCCTGAGATAAGAATTTGGGTGTATATTGTTTACTAAGTGAATAGTCTCCAGAGAAAGGTAGAGAAGAATTAGGATATGGTAGGAAAAGGATCTAAGCAAGGATGTTTCTGGTTTCAACCTGATTCCACAGGGAATACTGGAGCAAATATTGTGCCATAGATAGAGCCTCTTATAATTAGGTAAGGATTTGGCCTGTTGTACCTCCATGTGAGTCACTTATTGGCTGTAAGCTGTTCATTCCACCTTGTGTCTTGTGTGTGTGTGTATGTGTGTGCACACACACATGTATATGTAAGATTTTCCTGATAAGGTGGCTGGGAATGTCAAGGTTAATCCTCCAACATTCATGACAACTCACACTGACCCAGTCTCTGGTCAAGGCACCAGTGGCATTCAGCTTATTTGAGATTTTTCACTGTTGACATCTTTAATCACTAGCATTCCTCTGCATCAACAACAATCAAGCCAAGAGCTGAATCAGGAGTGAACTCCCATTCACAACTGCCATAAAAAGAATAAATACCTAGTAATACAGCTAACTGGGGAAGTGAAAGATCTCTACACGGGGAACTAATTTTTTTTTAATTCTAAATTTAAAATGTCTAATTTAAAATTAAACACATATTTTTAACTTCTTTGATAATTTTAACATCTTTCACATATAATATATGAAATATGAAATTTCATATTCTAATACTTTGTTAGAGCTAATTCATTTATTCAATAAACTATTTTTCATAGGTGTTGGAGTTTGGAGTGCTGTTACACCATATGAGTATTAGCACATTCTAATGTTGTGTTACCTTATAGCAAAGGATGCTAGAAATAAGATACATATCTATAATATTTTAGGGATCCTTTCCCAATATTCATTCACCCCCAAATTATTAATAGGATATGTGCTTTCAAGAAATTATTTTAATTTATCCAAACTTTGCTAGAGAGTAAAGTAATAATCCTAATAAGTAAAGTAATAGGAAAAATATTCAGGATAAAGTAGAACTGGCATTTAGAAAATAATAGAGATGGTATTATAATATCTGGAACTTCCTTTGTACATTTGGAGATTAATACCAAGATTTATAAATGGCTCAATAGCTTCAAATGTCTTATGAGGGTCATCACTGGGTACTTACCAATAGTTATGGAGAATATGCGTATTGGTGAAGTGAGTGGTTGTTTATTTATTAAAAGAACAAATCAGAATCACATTCCGTCTAGCAGTCAGCATTAAGGAGGGGAAATATTGATTATAAGAGATTGTAAATCATTATGAATTCCTGACTTAGTTCTCTCACTATTCTCATTTTAATTGGCCATTTGGATTTATATAGGAAGGTACAAAGCTCTTGAGACTGAAATTTATCAGTTTTCCCTATCAATGATGACCACGTATATTAGATGTCTTTGTACATCAGATACTAAGAATTTAAACCTTTTGTAAATTTGCAGAAGAATTTATTCCACATTGTGAGGGTTAATGCTTCCTTACTGGCTAACTAGGAACCATTTGAAGAGTTTGAAACTTGTTATTTTCACATTGGTACTGTACATATGTCTCCAGAGTGTGGGAGCTTCATAAACAACACATTTTGATCTGAGCAGATGTACTGCATCTCTAGAGGTTAGGAAGTTCATTATTACAGACAGCCCACCTAACATCCATTTGGTAAGACTCCATTAGGTATATTAAAATACAATGCAAGATGTCTGAATGAAAAGTGTATTTGGTGAGCCGTGGGGTATTCACATGTCCTCCAGAATAGGAGAAGTTTAGTTTCAATAGCAGCGGCCACATTCAAGTGATATATATTTGTAATATTGACTACTATGTGGGTACTACTGACAGCTTTTACTAGTTTCTAAAATAAATGTCTTCTAGCAGCATGTAATAGACATGATCTTATCCATTTTTATATTCCAGGGAGGGACTAATGTTATTGTCCTTATAGGGTAGAAAGGAAATATGGAAGCAGACAAGCGGGATACATGCTCTTATATGCTTTCGATTCATGTTTCATCTACATGGTCACTTCTCTAGCAGAAGTGATTCCGTTCTTCCAGAAGAAAAGGAAAACTACTTTAGGATTAGCTGGACAGCAAATGGCATCCCTTAAAGCAAAGGACTTAAATAGGAAATTATGAAATATATTAAATTTATCTCAAATGAAATATGACTCCTAGGATGGCGATCAATTTTTAGTTGAGAGGCAGTGAATGGAGGTTAAATCATGAATTCACACTTTCCCTTGTGATCCTCAAATCAGCACTCTTAAATTATCTTCTTTAAGGCTCAAAGTCACTTGTTGTTTTATGCTTCTTCCATGTCCCGGGTGCTAGCATATTAATGGTCTTTGCCATTTGTAGAGTAGCAAGCTGCCAGATCAATAAGCGTGCTTAGCTGCTTGCCATTAAAATTGATCTGTACTATCCTTCCGATTGACGTCATATCCAGCTGTAAATATCATCAAGTAAGCTGTCAACTCATTTTCATTATGAGTGTTTTTCATCTCAAAAGATGGACTTCAGTTGGACAGCACATTAGGATTTTTCTTCATTACTTCTGACAGTTCCCCAATAACATCTAGAGTATCTTTAAAGGAAAATCAGGATTGGCCAGTAACTTTTAAAATAGAGGGGGAATTAATAATGGCAGCAACAACAACAAATACAAAAGACAACTAAAAAATTTTTGCAAGCCAGAATGTTAGAAATTAAAATGAAAATCGAAACAGCAAGATTTGGATGTTCTCTTTCACATGTGAACCATGCCCTGGAGATCTTTGTGAGTATATGGGTTTATGTAAAGAAAATTCTAGTGTTATACTCTTGAAGACACATTTCCAATGGATTTATCATTGGGACTTCAAAGGAGCATTTGTTTATGTGATTGTTGATCCAAACTTCCTGCTGAAGACTACAAAAGGTGGCAGGGAGGGTGGGACGGGAAGTGAGGGTTGAAAAATTGACTACTGGGTCTAATGTTCACTGTTCAGGTGAACACTAAAAGCCCAGACTTCACCGCTATGCAATATATGCATGTAGAAAATCTGCACTTGCATCCCCTAAATCTATAAACATAAAAATAATAAATAAAGTGCTATGCAAATAGTTTTTAAATTCTGAGAAAAATTCTCGGTCTGCAAGCCATCTTGGTGAGAGTACCTACCTGGATGTCCATCTAAGTGAAAATCCTAGAAAGGTCACACATTTTCTAATAGAATGTCACCCTTACTGCATTAGTTTGGTTTCTAAAAAATATTCTTCTGCTCTTGTCCAACAGTACAGAACACCATTTCTTAGCCTTTGTCTGCCATTCAGCTCCCATTGAAAATCTGAGAAGAGAAGCCATACTTATTGTAGATGATTTAAAACCGGTTGGTTCATTGCTGTAGGAATGCTAAAATGGTATAAACATAGTGCCATATATGTGTATATATGTACATATATGATGTATAAATAAACAAGGATAAAAAATACAAAAATGCACACAAAAATTGGTGAGCATTTTTGGATTTTCAAGCAACATGATTATTACCTGTTTGTGTTAGTTATGTTTGCCATAGAATTATCATTATTCAATTACTTTTTATATTAGGATTCCATTTCACATGAAAGGTCATACAAGAAAACATTTGTATGATATTCATACCTAAATTTGTTGCAAAAATATTGAGGTTACAGTCTGTATCACTCTCTATATATTCTATGAAGCCTTGACTAAGTTATATCTTTTAGAGTTCAATGTTAAACAAACTTTGCTTTTGGTGAGCTACCAGAATCTTCTTATTTATTGATAATGAGAATTGTTTTTTATTGATCATATTTCCCTTTAGCCTTGGATACCAGGGAACTCTGAGTTAAATATGAAATGATCAGATAGAAAATTAAATAGGTTATGATAGCGTATATGACCTGCATATATGCATTCTTGATTTTCTATTTTTATTACTACCACTTTATAAAATCTCCATTTAAGCTGTCTCAGATCCTTTGTGAAAAGAAACAGGATATAAGTAATTATAAACAAAGTATTGTTTGTCAAAGTATCAGTTATATTGGCATAAAAACTTGTCAACTACCAATAAAAGTGAAAACCATGAATGATTCATTTCTAGCTAGTTTGTAGTCTCTTTGAGAGAAGGTAAAGAATTCATAGCACTAATAGTGAGACTTATACTTCTGTGAATGCCTACTTAGTAACAGATGCTAGAAGATTTAATGTATGTTTGCTAATCTTCACGGCCACCTTGCAAATAGAGAAAGTGTGTCCCATTTTTTCTGAAGATCAGGGTGTTTGTGTAATTTATTTAAGGTCACCTACCTGGCAGGGGATTGAGCCACTGCTCAAATTCCCCACGGGAAGTAGAAAAGTAAACTCTGTAGAATATTTATTGCAGGGTCTGGTGCACTTTAAATTGTAGGAGTGGTAAGTTCTATGTTTTGTCTCTCTTTGTTTTCTTGGGTGCTAGTGGCTGGCAAACAGTAAATGCTAAAGAATATTTGATACATAATTGAAATAAGACATAGAACAAATGAGTAAATGAATTTTGAATAATATAAATAGCAGAAGTCATAATATATAATTTGGTGAATAGTATTATATAATGTAATAATATCTAATCATTGGGAAATTATTTGCCTTTATGTTATTTGTATTGCTTGTATTATTATATTTAAAGTAATGAGTACTTTTTCCTTCACAAGCATTTCATAGGTGATTCTACATAAATCATTTCCCTGAATTTTCACAGAAGATCTGTGAGGTTGACATCTAGGAAACTAGGCTCAGATATCATGAAGTAACTAACTGAAGATGATGAGTAGTGATGTTGGGATTTGAGTCCCTATCTAACTCTAGAGATTAGGATCATATGAAACTATGTCGATAAAGAATCTTTAGTTAATTACTGCCCTAATCCTAACAAGTGGGTTCTGCATTCTGCAAATTTACTCCATTAACCTCCAGCAACATGTCAACATAGTCGATAACATCTTCTTGAGATTTTTTTTTCTTTTTTCTTTTTTTTTTTTTTTTTGTGTGGTAGGATCTCACTCTGTCTCTCAGGCTGGAGTGCAGTGGTACAATCACAGCTCACTGCAACCTCAATCTCTCCAGGCTCAGATGATGCTCCCACCTCAGTCTCTCAAGTAACTGGGACTATAGGCATTTGTCACCATGCCTGGCTAGTGTGTGTGTGTGTGTGTGTGTGTGTGTGTGTGTGTGTGTGTGTGTGTGTGTATATATATATATATATTTTTTTTTTTGGTAGAGACAGGGTTTCACCATGTTGTCCAGGCTGGTCTCAAACTCCTGGGCTCAAGCAATCCTCCTGCCTCAGCTCCCCAAATAACTGGGATTACAGGCATAAGCCGCTGTTCCTGGCTTTTCTTGAGTTTCTTTCTTCACTCGACTTTCACACCTTCTCTTAGGTTTCTTCCTACCTCACTGGTCAATCCTTCTGTCTCTTTTATTGATTCTTCCTCTTTCCCCCAAGGGGTAGAATGTTGGTGTGTCACAGTGCTTAGACCTTGGTCCTCTTTACTCTCTTTCAATGCTCCCTGCCTTGGTGATCTCATCCAGTGTCATGACATCAAAAATCATTTTACCTCCAGACCCTAAATTTCTATATCTAGCCCAGATCTCTTTTCTAACCTCCAGATTCATAAAATCAAGAGTCCGCCCTATATTTCTACTTGGATATCTATTAGGCATCTCAAACTCTTAAGTATCTAAATCTGAATAGCATTAACTTTCCTCCTAAAATTGCTCTCAGTTTTCCCCATCAGTTGAAGGCAATACCATCCTCCCAAGTACTGAGGCCAAAACCCTTGGTATCACCCTTGACTTGTCTCTCTCTCTTCCTCCCTCTTTCATATTCAATATCCACTACATTAGCAAATCCTGTTGGCTCTACTATCTAAATATAACTAGAATTGGATCACTGTACTAATTCTTATTGCCTTTGCTGCTACCCAGGCTTGAGCCTCCATCATTTTTCTTTTGGATTATCACAGTACCCTTCTAACTGGTCTTTCTGCTTCTACCCTTTCCCGTTATGATCAGTAGAGTAACCATGTGATCCTTTTGAGACATAAGTAACATCACATAATAATATAACACCACATCAATTTTCTATTCAAAAATATTTAATCATTCTCTATTTCACTCAAGGAAAAGTCAGTCTTGACAGTGGTCTACAAGGCTTCACATATCCTGGCTCTTCATTTCCTCAGCCTCTTTGCTGGTCCTTGAATATGCAAGTCGGGTGTCCATTTTAAGGCTTTTCTCTATCTCTCGTCTCTGGAATAAGAACATTCCAAATGTGACATTCTCCATGAGGCCAACCCTGATTGCCCTATTTAATATTGTACCTTTTCTCCTAATCTCCATAGCCTGATGTCTTTTTCCTTTTTATTTCCACAGAACTTATTTCTAATATGAAACATTACTTACTGTTTTTACTTTTATTTTTTGTTTTCTGTGTCAACCAACTAGAATATAAATTCTACAAGGTCAGAAATAATTGTCTGTTTTGTTTATCAACATATCCCAGGCTTCCAGAATAGTGCACAAGTCATAGTATGTGCACAATAAGTAGTCGTTAAATTAAGAAACTTAATTCATATGTAAGAATTTATAGTGTCTTTTTGTGGTTACTACAGGCTTAGTGTGAACTGCTATAGGACAGATTGCAGCTGACTTTGTGTGAGTACAGGCAGTTATTCTATCTAGGCAGGGCCATATCATGGTCTGCCTTAAAGGTTAAGTCAGAGAACGCTGTGCTGTAATGCAGCATACTCATTTGGCCAAATAGTCCCTAAACGTGTGAAGTGCACATACAAGCGTGCCCTCTTCTCACCACCTCAAATTTCGGCACTCTGCTAATTAATTCTTTAACAAAGACCTAATAAAGTGTAGCACTGTTTATTACAATTGGTTTCAACTTTTGTTTAGCAGAGGCAACAGCCTGTTTACAGACAAAATACTGCTGGTGTAAACAGGATTTTTCTTTTTAGCATTCATTTTCAATGCCTTGCCTCTGGAAAAGCATTGTGAAAAGTGAGGACTATCCGGAACATATATTCGTTAGAAATCAGAGTCTCATGCACATATGACTTTAATTTTCACTTTGTGATATTTTATCTCAATCCTAATAATTGACACATCATCTTTCTTTGTCCATTAGGAAGCCTACTAGTGATTTTCTCTTTTTTATAGACATAGAAATATTAAAGATACTCTCAAAAAAAAATCACCCCATAGCACAAATATATGTTTTTATCAGATTTTCCCACCTATATCTATATTTTTCATAGTTGAATTCATAAAGTTTAAATTTTTTTTCCAAACATAACCTTTTCTTGTTAGTCAACTATCCATTTTTCTCAGTTTGGAAGCATTGAGTTTCATAAACAATGGATTCCAGTAACTAGAGAGAAACAGGGTACAAGTCTCTCTATATAACAGAACTGTACTTCAATTTAATGTATTCATTTCCTCTCAAGCATTTGAGAGCATTTCCTCTTTAGCCATGAACGGAAAATAAAGTGACTAATTTGTGATGAGTGTTAAGAGTGTTAAATACTACAAATCATTTTTCCAGGTCTGTAGCATCAACTGGCAAAATCTTAGCATTATTTTTTACAATTTTATAAAAATAGTAATTTTTAAGGAAAATGTTTGAATTTAATTAATTGCTTTTATTGTTATTACCTTGCTTTCTGAAAAACAACATGTACTCTCTTTTAATGAGTTGCTTAATTTTCTCCCGTCTTGATTAACAATTTAGATTGCCTTGGGTTTTCAATCTGTTTTGTGAGTTTAATCCCCCCTTCCCAAGTTCTATATTCATTTTCCTAGGTTGATTTGATTCATTTTCAATTAATTAATTTACAATTAATTAATTAATCCCCCCTTGACAACTGCCTTAGTGGCATCACAACTCATATTAATGGTGTAGTGCCTGTTCTAATTAAAATCAATATGTAGTTCCTAATGACATAGCCTTATCTACTAGAAATAGTGAAACACTAGATAGAATATATTCTCTTTTTAGACCAAAGTCCATATGACCATTTGATAGTACAACTGCCATAAAAATACTTATTTTGTATCTTATAATATGACTAAGATTCTTTATATACCAGTTACTATACATCCTAGTAACCAACACATTAATTAGAAATTAAAACAACTTCATTCTTTCAATCAAATAAGTCATTCTCTTTCCATAGGTGTTATCCACTTTAGATTTCAGGGATATAGAATATATTTATTCAAATGTTGTCTAATTCATTAGACTTCACCATAATATAAATTCTAAATTTGTTGCAATTATTGGTAAATTTGTAGAGTGAGGGTTTCATCTTAACAGACTTTTTACTTCCATTTGTAAATTTGACACTGACTTGAAATAACATAATAGGAGAAGACAATATTACTTTTGTATTTATCCCTGCTGGAGCAGCACTGATAAAATTTTATAGTGGTTTGGTATAAGGACTAAGTTACAATCCCCTCCCGTTAACAAACTCTCCATTTGTTATAGTATGTTATGGCAGAGAAAGCAGAGAGTTAATGTGACATTAGTTGAAACTTGGCATGCAATTTTGTATAGTGTGGGCTTTGTCCAAATAAAAGTGGTGATATAATTCTAAAAGGATGTTTAGGATCATATGCATTAAGCTGAAGAGAAGCTATGACTTCTTGAGACAACTGAAAGGTCTAAAAAGTGCTCTCAGTGGTCCTGTTTTCTAAAAACAGGTTTGTTTGTTTCTCTGACCTACTTTCTTTGGTCAGCCTTATTTCTTCTTTTTCTCTTTGACTATGCATCTAAATACAAAAATCAAAATTAATATTAAATCAGTCCTTAATCGGTGCAAAGCTCTATTTTGAAAGGCGTGTGAAATCTGAAGAAGTCCCTGCTCTGAAGGAGCTAACACCTCTGTTTACTTCCCAATGTCTATTTCTCCCTTCTAACCAGAGATCAATGGTCCATTTTGACTTTTAAAGTACCCTAGTTTTCTTGCTTTTATTTCATTTGGATCCTGTCATTTAGCCTTCTTTTTCAATGTTTTTTTTTGTTTGTTTGTTTTTGTTTTTTTTTCTTATTTCATCTGTATTAACTCTTGTCACAATATTTTGCTCCCAAATTTAGGTTATTTTAAACAATTTAAGTGCTGCAGTTTATTCTCTTTAATGAACTGTTGAGCAACATAACCCTTGTCTCATATATAGAGTAGTTAAGTTATCTCTTATGTGGAATAAGTGAAAGCTTACTTCAATACAAAAGCAAAACACACACTAATTCTGTAATACATCTATGAGATGCAATTCAAATTATTTATCCCTTGAGAACCACTGGTTATACAATATAGAGAAAAGCACCTTTCAAGAGAGTAACCTACCATAGACATTTCTCCTTATCAATGGCAATATTAATCTTCGTTGAAGCCTACATGGAGGGCAATTCTCCTAGTAAATCTGATGACTAGGGTAGTTTGTACATTCAATGACATGTACTAAAACAGCAAATCAACTTTTTAGGTTTAGAAGACTCTTGGGCTTTCTTTTTTTAATCAGTCTATTGATTATCTTGCCCAATTGCTGCTACCACCAAACACAGTCATACAATTCTGGCATATACTATTTATTATCAAAACTAGCTACTAACATTGATGTTCCCTTATATACTCTGAAACACTCTGAGAGCTATTTTGAGTTGCCGAGAGTGGTCATAGAGATCACTGATCTGGCATTATCCTCTATGATAAAAGCAATATTCATAAGCTAATGTGACTGTTCCTTTTTCTTCTTGTTTTACTTAGTTCCATAAAAAATAATGTTTTACATTTTAGAGACTTAAAAATGGATGGACAGTGTAAATAATTCAAGAAACATAAAATTGCATATTGCATTGAGTTGTACATGAGGTGCCTCCCACCCTTAGTTCTTCTTCCCAAAGGCAACCACAACCGTTGTTCTTAGTTTCTTACATGCCCGTCCATATTCATAACACAGACTTTTATATATCTACACTTACATCTGTATCTATCTCCATCGTTTGTTCAGAAATAAATATAGTCACAGATTTTATATGTTACATTATTCCTAAATGAATTTTGTACACTAAAAAAGTATTTGTTGAAGAATTTCAACTAACTGATGTATATATTCCTTCCTCAAGAATGTAGAACATAAACTCCCCACTGTACGTGTGGACTGCTCATAGGGACTCTGTTGTAAAGAGCACAGTATGGAAACGCATCTCACATCTGAATGTATCATAGAGTTTTATGTTTCATGAGTAAATATATTTACTCTATCCATCTCTTTCTTAAGTCTTTAAAATATAAAACATTTTTACTTATGGGACCAGGGGAAAACAGCTTTAAAAAGGAAGATTTATATTGGCTTATGCATATTGTTTTTATGAGATAGGACAGTGAATATACAGTAGAGAAAACTGAGACATACTACCTCAGGCAGGTGATCAAATGTGATGAGTCCTGTTGATAAGTCATCAGTGATCACATTCATAGCTAATACCCTTGATATCATGTGATGAAAATAGCAATTTACCTCTGTGCTCTTCCTCCCCAAATCTCTCCAAACCCTTGTCTAGCTGTGAGACAAACATCAGACAAACCTAAATTAAAGGACATGGTACAGAATGTTTGACCTGCACCCCTAAAAATGCCAAGGTAATCAAAACACAAGAGAAGTTGGGGAAACTGTCACAATCCAGAGGAGCCTAAGTAGGCTTTATGACTAAATGTAAGGTCGTCTCCTGGATGGGATTCTAGAGCCATAAAAGAACATTTGGAAAAAGCAAGGATGTCTAAATGAAGAATAGACTTTAGTTATTAATAATGTATTACTATTCATATTAGTTGTGACAAAGTTCTATAGTAATTTGGGTATGAAGTATATGGGAACTCTGTAACATGCTTGCTTTTTTTTTCTGTAGTTCCAAATTATTCTAAGATAAAGTTTATCAGATGTTTTTTAAAAAGTATCCTTTGTGTATGACTGCATATGGGACAGAATAATTTGACCTCAAATCAACAATACAAAATAGCTTACAATAAGCTGCAAGTGTGGGATGTGTAACTGTTGCACTAACATCACCTAACACGTCCAGGGTGAGGGAGAAGAGGTTTCTGAACAGCAGTGCAGAATTTATCATGCTGATCAGACAGGGACAGAGGTGGCCCTGGAAACCAGACCTGCCCAAGGAACCTGCAGAAGTTGGAGGATGCATAGTGTGGCAGGTGGAAAATAGAACCCGGAGAGAGGAAAAGCATCAGGATTGGGGGGGCTCAGCAAGAAATAACTTAGAAGTTTTTTAAGTGAGTAGAAGAGGACATAGAAGCAATAGAAATGTCAACCTGTGGACCATTTTCCATGACTACCTGTTTTCATGTTTCTGAGCCCTTATAAATGCTGCTCCTTCTCCTAGAACACCCTTCTTTTCCCTTTTCATGAACTCTCTTTCTTTCTTTACAATTCAGTTCTGATATTATCTCTTTGGGGAATGGTTCCTAAATCTCCCAGTTAAGCTATGTGCCCCTCCAATGTCTCTCTCTGATTCTCTGAACTTCCTATCTACTAGAGCAACAGCTCTGTTGATCTGAACTATCTGTTCAGGTCTGTTTATCTGTGTGTCTTCTGCACTAATTTGTGAATTCCTTGCTGACATGGACTCTGCCTTTTTTTATTTGAAGCTCAGTGTGCTCCATATGTGGTGCAATGTGCAGTTACAGTAAACACTCTTTGTGCTTGTAGAATAGAGACTGGAAAAATGACACAGGACACCCATCTTGGAGCCATTCAAGTATATGACAGGTTATCAACAGAGAAGGACCTAGACTCTAATATTTTGTGATTCAGTACAGACACCATGGGCCATGAGGTAATTCTCGATTAATACCTTGCATTATTCAGATCCTAACACTTGACCTACACACAATCTGCAAACACACAGCCAAAAGCAGATCTTAGGGAATTGAAAGAAACTAATGACACAAAGATAACAAATTGTAGGAAAATAAGACTTCAGGAAAACTTTACGGAGATTCCTCAAGGAATTAAAAGTAGAACTGCCATTACATCCAGGAATCCAACTACTGGGTATCTATCTACCCAAAGGAAAAGAAATAATTTTATCAAAAAGAAACTGTATTCCTATACTCACATGTTTATCACAGCACTGTTCACAATAGCAAAGTCATGGAATCAGCCTGTGTTCATCAACAGTGAGTTGGATAAAGAGAATGTGGTGTGTGTTTGTGTGTGTGTGTGTGTGTGTGTGTGTGTGTGTATCTACATACACCATGGAATACTACACATCCATAAAAAGAATGAAATTATGTCATTAGCAGCTACATGGATAAAGCTGGAGGCCATTATCCTAAGTGAAATAACTCAGAAACAGAAAATCAAATACTGCACATTCTTACTTACAAGTGGGAGTCAAACACTGAGTATACATGGACGTAAAGATGGAGACAACAGACAACAGACAACAGACAGTAGGGACTCCAAAAGCAGGGAGGGCAAGAGGTTGGGAAAACTACCTATTGAGTTCTATGTTCGCTATGTGGGTGATGGGCCCTCTAGAAGCTCAAGTCCCAGCATTTTGCATTATACCCTGCACATACAAACCTGCACATACACCCCTTCCCTTGAATCTATAATTTGTAAAAGGCTTCAGAAGAAAAGATTAAGGAAGTTGGTACTTTGTTTCTTTAGAAGTCTAGAGGAGAAGACAATTTTATAAAAATCTAGGCTAGGTAAGGAATTTCCATCTGTCCTGAAAACAGAAGAGAAAATGAACTCAAGCTTGTCTACATGGAAAAATTATCCATCAGTTACAACTGCTTATCTTTAGGATACGTTTAGGGAAGTGGTCATACAACTATATTCAGGATAGATTTGTATCTACTGGGGTTAGTTCTTGCTTAATCCTGTTATGAAGTTAAGTCAGGGAGCTAAATGACTGCTGCAAACTGCTTTGTCCAGCCCTAAGATTCAATGATTCCATTGGTGAGAGTCCATTTCTACTTATAACATCCATCCTGGAGATGTGTGATTCTGAAAGTAAACTTCAAGATAAAGCATTACAGTTTGGATCTTCCCAAATGATCTCCTCTAAGTTGTTCTACACGCTTGAGCCTCTGATGGTCATGAATCACTGCTAATCTCTTAGAAACATATTTCTCCAGATAACACCCGTTCCTCTCAGAATACGAAGAGGAGAGGATTGCATTTCTTTTATGCTTCTGCTGAGAATAAATGTAGACATTTCCTTGAGACAGAAAAAGTTAAGATCACTTGGGGTTGATATCTGGCTCACAAACAAGCAGTTCTTTGTGTATAAACCCAACTGACCCAAAGCAGCATATGGCTTGTACCTTGTGGTAATTGTGTGTTAAGTCAAAACTTCCCATATTTTTCCTTAACTCACATTTGCCAGTCACCACTAAACCGAACAAAATCTATCTCCTTTGACAGCCTGGTAACTTATTCTTTGATGATAATTTATAGCAATCTCTGAAGATATGATACATAATAATGCTAATACTATGAGAATATTTATCCTGGGTGTTATTTAACTAGTTATGAAAGCACTTGAAGTTTTACAACAGCCAAATAAATTCTGTTATTATGCCATTTCAAGGACTGTGAAGTCTGTTCTAAGTAACAGCAGAAGGGGAGCCCCCCTTCGTTTTTCCTGTTTATTTCTGCATTTAAATCTCTTGAAGAAAAAGCAATTCAGACAACATAAAAACAAAAGGCAAGACGAGCACATTCTCATTTCCTTTTGACCTTGTAGTTCTGATATGCAAGTAGCAAATTGTCACTTGAAAAATAAACCTTCACAACTACCAACCCCCCACCTTTTATAAGGAAAAAAAAAAAAGCCCGAGGCAAACATACTCAACTATTCTAGGAAAAATTTAAAATATGTATGCAGCCATAGGGAATTCCAGTATTTGAGTGGAAATACGCAGTTCCAACTGCAAGCTGCTGTTAGGGTTACTGTGCTCTGACCACTTAGGCTGAAAGTGAAAGAGGCATTAATTAAGTAATAACGATCAAGGTATGGGGCATTTCCTGGGGATTAATGACCAGCTGGGGGAGTTGATAGCCCACAGTGCAGCCAAGGGCCATTAACCCCAGCTGGTCATCAATTCCTGGGCCCTGTGTTATAGTCATTATTGCTATCATAAGCCAAAAATGAAAAGCAAATGGGTCTATGGATTACTTTTATGGATGATGCAGTTTCAATTGGTATCTACAGGGCATTCCTGGAGAATGGATGCTCCGTCCCTGAGCCAATCAGGTGCTTCGACATTCCATTCTACTTAGGCTGCTGCCTGGGAGGAATGGAGGGTGAAGGAGGTAGGCAGCCAACGGTTGAAAAGTTTCAGGTCTCTGTTGACACTTGAGAGCTATTGAAACCATAAAGATCACACGGAGGAAGATTCGGGGAAAGAACAGACAATGTGCTATATAGTTAGGTGGGTGTGTTTTCCTGTGGATGCCCCAGTTTAGTGCCTTTTACTGTGAAGTGGAGAAAAATCATTGGATGGTAATGAGCCTCCTAGAAGACAGAAAGTGCCAATTTGCAGGAGGAGAGAGGGAGATGAAAGGACGGTGTACTCTACTGAAAAAAGAAAAAACATACATTAAAAATAAGGAATACTGAGGGACTGTCAGCCTACAGTGATCAGGTTGGACAGATAGAAATTAATTATATTTGGTTTAAGAAGCTGCTTCTGCAGCCTTGGTCAATTTTAAAAAGCACATTAGAAGATATCTCAAACTGACTTTCCAATTACCATGGATGACAGCAAAGTGCGTTGAAACAATACTCATTTTAAATGGGTAAATGCATTCAATGCTGACTGACAATATTTTCAAAATTCATACATTTCGTCCCTGGTCAAGCTACGATGAAGGAGATTCTGAGGAGAGTTGACCTCTGCTAAAGAAGAATAGTATTAATAGGAGCCCTCCCCCGTCAAATTAATAATCTCAAATGCAGTGGGACAGTGTATATCTATGCACACGTCAGAGGATGCTGGGAGCAAAGAAATATTAAATTGAAAAATGATTTTGTACCAGAATTTTAATTGTAGAAAAAAATTGATAGAAAACAATATCTAAATCCAGCTTTTCCTAGTACTTCACAGTGACTTAGAGATGAGTTTTCTAATAGTGGGTTGTAAAAAGTGAAGAAATTGAGCTTCAGGTAGTTATTTTCTACTATAAACAAACCTTTGAAATCAGACTTTTTTGGTGGAAGGAGCTATTTGCAAAACAAAACAAAGTACACTGTGTGTTTGTGTGTATACACACTCTCATAGAGTTAAAGCTGTGTTCAAGACACACTAATCAAAGCCAATGACAAAATAATAAATAGAACTGTAGTGTTTCTTTGGCTCAAGGGTGAATGTTAAAGCATATTTTATTAAATACAAATGGCATCACTGGCATAAGTTTTTTTGTGGTTGTGTTTTTATCAGCACCATTTAAAAAAAATCTGTGATGACTAAACATTTAAGGGAAGGAAGGTAATTCATTCTGTTGATGGACATTGTCTTAGTTTATCGACTGTTGCTATGAAGGCATGCCTGAGGTTGGGTAATTTATAAAGAAAGAGATTTATTTGGTTCATAGTTTTGCAGACTGTACAAGAAGTATGGCATACACATCTGTGTCTGGTGAGGGCTTCAGGCTGCTTCCACTCATGGTGGAAAGTGAAGCAGAGCCCACAACTGCACAGATCATATGGCAAGAGAAGAAGCAAGAGAGAGAGGGGAGGTGCCACGGTCTTTTTAACAACCAGCTCCAGGGCAACCTCTTGCGGGAACTAATGGAGTAAGAACTTACCAACCTTCTCTCCTCCAGGGACGGCATCAATCTATTCACGAGAGATCTGCACCGATGATCAAAACGCTTTCACCTCTGACACTGGGGATCCAATTTCAACATGAGATTTGGAGGGTCAAACAAACCAAGCTATAGCAGACATCATTTTAAGCTCAAAACATACAGTATAATCTAGATTTGGTTATGTTTCTTTGACTCCCCATTATGCAGAGAAGAATCAGCCTATGGGTGGCAATCCCTGAATGTTTCAACTTCTCCTCAATTCCTCTGGTATTCTTCTTAAATGTTTCCTGATCATTAAAATGGATAAGAGAAATTTAAAAAGTAATATGTTTGCATTCTCCACCTACAATCCAGTAGTATGAGTGATGGAAGCAAAACAAATCATGTTGAGTTAATTATTTTTAACTTCATCTTTCATCACTTTCAAAACCTTGTCCACTCTCAGGGTTTCAGATACACATCCAAGTGGATGACTTCCAAATCTCCATTTTCAGCTCTGATCTCTCACCCAAACTTTCATCTTGAATTTACAATAGGCTTTGAGACCTTTATAACTTATGGTCCTGCCAACTCCTGATATTCAATAGCCCCCAAGCTAGAATCAGCACATTTCCACTCATTTCTCTCCTTTTTCAAAAATCACACTCTGTTTCTGGAATTACATTTTCTGCATTGACTCAGGTTAAAGACCTTGAAACGATCCTTGATTCTGCCTTTACATCAATCTGCATAACTAGATCATCACTGGGTTCTAACATGCTTTCATGTGCAGAGCATGGCACATTTTTCTTCAGGCTTCTTTCTTCATCTTATCCTCACTATCTCCATTGTCACCAGATGAGTGGAATGATGTAAACATGAGGGAGCTGGCTGAGGTGTCCTCTTCAACGTTTCAATCAACCACTTAGACAAAACGTACGAGTCACTATCAAATAGAAGTTAGATAGAAGAAGTCGGAAAAGAATAATAAATAATTTGCTTGATAGAATCAGAAACCACAAAACACAGACTCCCCATTCCCTTGGTTTGTAACCTCTTCATGGTTCTCCATTGCCTTCAGCCTGGAGTCCGTGTTTCTCAGCAGTCTTTGTTTCTCGTCATTATGTTCCATGCTCTCTGTGCTGTCCAACAATTTCTTCATGTGTCCTGCCTTTTCACAGCTTAAAGCTTTCCTCAAGGGGCTCCATCACCTGGAAATAACCTCCTCCTCCATGTCTTCTTGATTCCAAAAAAATTACTACCCATCCTTCAAGGCCTAGCTGGAATGACATATTCTCTCTGTAGCATTCCTGAATGCCCCAATCCTCCAACTAGTGTAAAAATGTGTCTTCCTCTTTGTTCCAAAGACATTTTTTCATAAGCATTCCATCAGAGTGTTTATCATTTTGTGGTTTCTTTTATTTCTTTCTCAGTGTCCTTGAAGTTTGTGTAAGCTGTCGGATGTCAGGGATCTTTATCTGTAAATTCTTAGCACCCAAAGGGAGGAAGTGCACCCAATGGGTGCATCTTAACTCAAAGGTTTGTTGCATTTTGTTAACTGGAGTAAGGGGCCAGCCCTAACTAGGTGAAATTGAACATAAAAAATATCCTCTGTTCAATGATTCAAGCATAGAGTAGGCTATGTGGCTCACCAGCCACATAAATAAAGGTGATCTGGATGGTTTAGTTCAAAGTAATCACTCTGAAAGAATGTAATTTTGGGTGGCACAAATAGGAGCAAATAAGGTATGTAACACATGGAATGTGATAATTCTGTGTCCTTCTGCACTAGTTTGGAAATACTTGCAATATTGTGTCCTATAAAATGTTGAGGACCACATTTTAGAAGGAATCCACACAGAATGGAACATTACATTTTTTTCAAAGCTGAACTACAAGCACCGTGAGAGAACTTTAAAAGAAAGCCCTACGAGGGCACTCAGAAGTAGACAAGAACACTGATTCTGATGATCTCCTTTTGAGTGTCCTCTTGAAACATGTGTGTGTGTTTTTTAAATTCCCTCACTATCCTTGTATTGTAGTTCACCTTTGAAAACATGTTCCATTCCATCTGGTTTTATTTTAAAATGTGGTTCCCCACATTTTACAGGATACAATATTATAGGTATTTTCATACCAGTGCAGGGGAACATGGGACTATCCCCTCGCTTATTCCACACACCTTATTTACTCCTATTGATGACACCTAAAATCAGATTGCCTTGAAATTTCTAAGATCTGAGTGGAATTAACTTAGTTCTAAATGGCTTCAAGGATGAAATTAGCAAGGACATGTGTGAGCTTCAAGGAAGCAGATTTTGCTTCCATAGAATAATAGTTTCTGATCATCAAAGTAGTACGTAGTTGGCATGGTTTACCTCAAGAGGCAGTGACACTTGGGGTATTCAAGCATAGGTTGGACGTATACTTGTCAGGAATAGTTTAGATTGGATCAGTTAAATATTCTCATAGAGGTTTTTTTTGGTTTTGTTTTTTTTTTGATGGACCCATTGATTACCATCAAGAATTAAAGAAAAATCTTATTTATGTTTTATTATTTTATTGTCCTATAATTATTTGCTGCACATATTTATGTTTTTACCTGCCTGGACTTTGAAGACCTTTGATTTGCAAACTCTGGTTTGGAACATCTAATTGCAAGGCTTAAAACTTCACTTCCTCAAATTCTCCTTTCTATCGGCACAGTCCAGTGTCTTAAGATCTATTGTAGTTTTCCAGACCTGTGACATCCTCTTCTTCTCCCCTTCTATGCCTTTAAAGTGATGTCATAAGGCTATTCTACAGGAACTCACCCTTATTTTGAGTACTAAACCATTGTCCAAGGGCGTCACCACTCAACAGCACTTTCCTCTCCCAGTATGGAACTAAAGAATTTGAGGAATAAGACAAAGAAGAAAGACAACATTGAAAGACCTGGCTTAGTATCAAACTAAATCGTGCTTTGTAACTGATGTGCCAAGTCAGACAGGCTTATTTACTTTATCTGAAGCAGTAAGACTTAGGGCATGTAGGTGCAGAGGAGAACTTGAGCTTTCTTTAGTTATGAGTGCTCACAAGGAGAACAGAACAGAACTACACATGCCCAGTTACTCTTTCCAAACCAAACTCTACTTCCCCAGGTGCAGAGTAAATACTGGGGTTACTTTTTTTGATTTTTTATCATAAAAAGGAGACATCAAGAATGGGGCAAATATTTCCCATAAATTAATTTTTATGATATATGTAGGCCTAATTTCTCCCTCTAAATAGAAAGATGTTTGAAAGCAGGCATTTACTGTATTTTTTTCTTTGTATAACCTAAATTACTCAGCACTTAGTATAATACTTAATAAATACTAAATGCCATCACACACTATAAAAACCCATGAATGAGAAGTCTGGAGACTTGAGTTATAGTTGTGGCTCTGTCGTTGTGAAATCTTCATATCTTCAGACCTCAGTTTGTCATCTGTGTAACGGGGCAACTGGAAGAGACTCCCGAGAGAGCTGTAGACCTGACCTATCAATATAGCTGAAATAGAATACATGAATAGATTATAGGAATCTATTCTGATGTTAAAGTGGAATCAAGTATAGTTTATCACTGATCTTGCATAACTGATTGCCATAATTGTATTTAATATCAGTGAAAGAGACTGATTATCTACATAAGCATCTTATAATGACATAAATACCTTTCCTGCACAGTTAGTTCCCATGTACAGGTGCCCAGAGCTGCTTCTCAGGCTTCCTTTTCCTGGACAGGGTCATATATTCCATAATTATCTTTTTATATCCTATGTTATCTTTAAAATATTAATGTCCTGATCTTAGCACATTGTGC
This sequence comes from Macaca fascicularis, assembly GCF_037993035.2. NCBI lineage: Eukaryota > Metazoa > Chordata > Mammalia > Primates > Cercopithecidae > Macaca > Macaca fascicularis. Next base: position 12,374,296 of record NC_088381.1, read on the forward strand.
TAGAGAAGAAGGGCCTGGTAACCTAATTTCACACAAAAGTGAGAGGCTCATATTAAGGTATTCATTTACAGCAGCATCTTAGGAAAGTGTTACACACTAGGTGGGGAGATATTTTTGACATGGAGTCTTTTTTCCAGCATCTCTCATGCCATATTACATAGGCATCTGTTCAGTCTATGCACACCCATAAAGCCGACTCAGCCTGTGTTTGAGAGGAATGATGATTGTGCACGTGCATGGGGTTGTATCATGCACCATAAAGGCAGGCTGACAGGGAGGTCCACAGCTAGCCGCTCCACATGCAACTGGATTATCCTGTGAAATATCTTGAAGTATATAAATCTGCTTGGATTCCCAAGAGGTGGACTAGATAACTTAGTAGGTATTTTTGTCTGTCTCTATTTCCTGAGATCTTTTCTACAAAAAACATTTTTGGGTCTCACATGTTGGAACAATTATCCAAGAATATTTCATCCCTGAGAAAAATATAACCCTTGAGCTGCTGCCAAAGTCAGTGAGATCTATGGCAGCTTGCCTTCTGCACACAGACCTTGCACATTAACACTTTAAGGACTCCAGCCGAGAGCACGTTTCACTGTCTCCTACAGCTCGCTGATGAATGAGGGAGATTGACTAGGACCTCTAGGAAGCTGACCTAGGGCACCTGAGGAAATTTTATCATCAAGTATATACTAAATGGGCCCTTCTATTTTTAGAGTTGCCATTCACATGCTGTAAACACTATTTCTTTTCACTTAACTGACAACTTGAATAAAACATTTGAAAGTCATTTTTCAAAGACAAAGAATATTGTAACACAGACTACCGGCTGATCTCCTACCCATTTCCTCCACTTCCTGGACACAAAGCCAAACTCCATTTCCCAGCCTCCTTTGCAGCTAGATGAGGTTGTGAAACTCAGTTCTAGCCAATGGAATGTGATCAGAAATGAAATAACCCACTTCTGGACTTCATCTATAAAATCTTCTCCACTTATTACCCTTCATGTTATTTTCCCCTTCCAGTTACCTGGGAGGGAGTCAACTCGCAGGGGAATAGTGGGAGTCACATGTTCAAGATAGTGGGGCATCTGATTAATCTCTTCAATGAGATCTATCCAACTAGAAACTCCCATATTGGACTGTTACGAGAGCAAGAAAAAAGCTTTTGCAATGTTAAACCACTAAACTAGGGAGGCTTAACTATTAAAATTGTTAGCATTGCCTTAACTATACAATTATGTCATTAATTTTCTTTAAAGCCATTGTTTACACTGAATGTTTTTAAATTAGAACAACATGCTATTGTGGCATGTCAAAATTATGTCTGATGGGAAATTACAGTTTTTGATTTGGGTTTTTCTTTCTTCTACAGCTGGTTCATAATACCCCAACATTTTCTGATTCTGCCTCACCTCATCTAAGCTACTACTGATGACCATTTGCTGTCTCCTTTTATTCTTTCCTCCTTTGTTTCTTCCTTTTAAAACACATTCTGCTCCCTTTTTAAATTTGACACATTAACTCATTTAAGTAGTATTTGCTGTGTTCCTACTATGTGTCAGACATTTGATGGGTACTGAGTTGATAGTGGTAAATGAAACAGACTTGGCTCTGAGCTCCTCTCAGGTTTTGGTATGGTGTGGGAGACAGATGATAAACAGGAAAAAATAAGAAAAAATCCCACAGATTTATAGTAGGAGATCATGATGAGTACTATGAATGAAATGAATAGGGTCCTGGAATGGACAATAATGACAATGTGCTACAGAGAACTCCTCTTACAAATATTATCATAGCAGGTTATGAGAGGGTGATGTTTCCGTTGTGAACCAGGAAAAGAAGAAAATCGAACCATGGGAAGGATAAGAGAAGAGCATTCCAGATTGTGCAATGGCACTGAGGCAGGAAACTATTTTGCAGGTTTAAAGAATTGGAAGGAGACCACTGTGACTGCAGCTCTATGGATGATGAAGAGAACTGCACATAAAAGATGAAATTAGGGCATAGATGCAGTTGTTCAGGGATTCCAATCTCATGGGAAAAAGTTTCACTTTTAATGGAAATGCAATGAGAAGTCATTGTGATATTTTAAATAGGAAAGTAAAGTCATTCAATTAATGTTTTAAAAATATCCTAGCTTTTGTCTGTAAAATAGATGGTAGAAGCCCAGGGTTGGAAGGATGGTCAGGAAGGAGAGTTTCACATCTGTTTAGGTGCAACATGATGGCAGTTTGGACTGGAGAGGAGGGAGTGGGCATTAAGAAACATGAATGTATTTGTGGGATAATTTTAAATGCCTGTGTGACATCTAAGTTGAGACGTGGAACTGGCAGTTAAATAGATACATAAGTCTGAAGCTCAGAGGAGCAGTCTGTGCTTTAAATATATATTTGGAAGTTGTGTCAGTGTATAGTATTTAAGCCATGGACCAGAGTAAAAGACCAAAGGCCTCTACTTAGGTTCACTGCGCCTTTTGAATTAAAAGAAAAAAAAATTCTTAGGGCAAGAAACGGAGCTAGAGTACCAATCAAACATGGTTATAAGGGGAACAATTTACTAATCAATCCACAGCAATGTGAAATATATTTCAAGCTGATTCTCAGAAAAGGAGATGGGCTCCATCAAGACATTTTTTCCCCTTTCCATTGCCATCGTAACTAAAAATGAAAAACTTTAAAAAAGAATAGTTGAACTTGAGGTTTAAACATTCATGCTAGTAGATTGCCTGACTTTCCTTACTCTACCCTAGGAACCTTAGTATTTTCATCTCCAGATTACTTAAGTAATTCTGAGAGTTAAGAGTTAAGTTTTTTTTTTTTTTTTTTTTTTTTTTTTTTTTTTTTTTTTTTTTTTGTTGAGACAGAGTCTCGCTTTGTCGCCCAGACTGGAGTGCAGTGGCCGGATCTCAGCTCACTGCAAGCTCCGCCTCCCGGGTTCACGCCATTCTCCTGCCTCAGCCTCCCGAGTAGCTGGGACTACAGACGCCCGCCACCTCGCCCGGCTAGGTTTTTGTATTTTTTAGTAGAGACGGGGTTTCACCGTGTTAGCCAGGATGGTCTCGATCTCCTGACCTTGTGATCCGCCCGTCTCGGCCTCCCAAAGTGCTGGGATTACAGGCTTGAGCCACCGCGCCCGGCCTCGAGAGTTAAGTTTTTAAGACTAACTTTTGGACAAACCTATGTGAACTAAAGGTTGTTCTATGATAATCATTTTGGTTTATCTTTATATCTCAGCTTGTCAGTGACTGATTTTTTGAGTTTATTTTTATGTTTTTGAAGTCTTCATTGAAAGTACAAAAATTCACATAGAAAAGTACACAAATCCCAAGTATACAATTCAAGGAACTTTCCCCAAGTGAACACACCCAAGTAACTAATATTGCAGACCACATGACTGAATTTTACATTGCAACCATGTTCTCTCAGTTCTATATCTTAGTCTCATGTTTTGTTTTTTTCTTTCTTTCTTTTAACAGACATTTACTAGAACTACTATTTGCCAGACATTATTCTAAGCACTGGGCTATACCAGTGTACAAGAATAAAAAAAAACTGCTACCCTTCTGGTACTCTCTACTAGTCGCAATCAGATTTTTGAATTTTTATCCCTAGTTTTTTCAGAGGCTAGATTGCTCAAGTGACTCCTGGGTCCCCAGTAGCAGGATTTCCACCCACCTAAAGCCTAGTTCTAATTAAGTTTTTAAAGTCTACTTTCAGACCTCCCAGACTTTATCTGCACAGGTCTTGGCATGTATCAGGTCTTCTAGTGTCTGTAGAATGAATGAATATGGGAGTTCTTCATCCATTCCCTAGTAGTCTAATCATCTGTCCTGTACTCATTGAAGAGATAGATTGAATTCTGGACTCCAGTTACCTTCTGGCAATGTACTTGCGATCCCCTTTTCTGTTCTCCTTGAACTAGTATGATTTTAGAATGCTAGACTCATTCCCATGCCTTTGTGCTTTTGTGCAGTGGCCTATGTCCTTCACCTGGCAACTTGTCCAGAACTTCTCCAGTCTGGTCCATCCTACCATCTAATTTTGATGCTCATAGAACTTCTGTCTATGGGAAGGTGTCAGGCCCACTTCACTCAACTCAATCTTTAGCCATCTCAAGGTCCTGCTTCTGCTGACCTCAGTAAGTCTGTTTAATATCCAATAACACTACTATCAAAAGCAATTTCTAATAATGTAGACATGAAGGCACCTTTAGAGTGATTGGATCGCACAATCTCATTTTTAACCTCCTCTCTGCTCTTTGCTCTAAGGGCAGCCATAACGAGAAGGGAAATGGGATTGGATACTTAAGGAAGGAGGTAGGAATCAGGAAGCCACTTAGTGGGAAGCCTGAGCTGAACTTTGCAGGACTTGGTCTATGCAGCGATTGAGTCAGCTCCACCTCCATGCCAGCCAAGAATGGTTCCTGAGTGAGACCTCTTGCCAGGCGATATTCTGCTTAGGTGTGTGGATCCACCTAAGACTTTGCACTAAAGTCCAAGATGGTTGGACTTAGACTCACCTGAGACTCACCCTAGGAAGTGCTCTGAGATAAAGACACCCAGTGGAAGGAGTATGTTTAGCTAAAATGTGAACCAAACCCTCTCCTTTCTCAGGCAATTAAAGAGCTTCATTGCACGCTTGGAGACAGTGTTCACACAGGCGATTCTTCTGCTATTAGAGAAGCAGACTGACTCCATTTTGATCATCCTGCCCTCGTCTGCTTGGCAAGTGCAGTGTGATGTCCATATGCTCTATTGTTCCCGTCAGCAGGCGCTAACGTTTCTTTTGCTGCTGCTCTCACTTCTGTGGGGGATGTTTTTTTAGCCCCCTTTTCAATGTTGCCAACACATACATATATATTTTTAAAACATAGCACTTATTCTGGAGCTGCAGAAGGTGTGAGAGCTGTGTCCCCTAGCCATGGGACTGCATTTTCATTCAAACTCTGCTTCCTGCCTTTAAATGCAGCATAGATTAGTTTTCCAAAGAGGTACAGATCACCAGTAAGTGGCAGTAGCCTGGCTTAAAGACAGGCTGCACTTACACTTCAGAGGCGACTGCCTGGAACTGGGAAAGGGTTGCAGCCAAACGGAATTTATTAGCGGGATCTATAGAATGTGTTTGAAGAGCTACAGTGGTGTGAGCCGGCAGGCACACAGGTTGGCCCACCACCACACAAAGTCAAACAGGCCAACTGCTCAGGGGATTCAGCCTGGCACGCCTTGTCAGCATTTCTTTATTTCTTCCTGCAGAGAAACACAAATGGAACAAATTTTCAGTCCCAGGGACTTAGGCTTCTTATGCATTTTTCCCTTTTCCTTTAGAGCTTCCTTCCACGTTCTCAGCCTCCATTCTCTAGTTTTTCTTCCCCAGATGGTGTTAAGGAAGCAATTGCTTCTTTAGTGGTTCCAGCTGATTCCCTCCCTGCCAGTACCTGGATTTCCTGTGGTGCTGGACTTTTAGCTGGGGAAAATTTTCTCAGTTCTTCAAGTAAGGATTTTAAACTCCATATTCAATGAGAGATCTGTGGAATTTGGCTTCCTTACAAGAACTAATCAATGTAAAGTGTGGGCTATGCTGCACCTGATCCTGAGAAAGCCCTGCAGGAGGGGGAAAGATCATTTATTCTTCTTGGGGATAGGGAACGTTCAAACCGATTTCAGAATGTTGATTTAGTTCTTCCAGATGATCTCTTTGTGGAATGGCTGGCCTAGTAGAGAGCCCCTAAACATCCTTGAAGACAGCACAATACAGTGGGAAGGGGATGGCCTTTGCAGCCAGACACATGTGGACTCAAATGCCAGCCCCATCCTTACTGGCTGCTTGAAGTTGGGAGAGCCTGCCTCAGTTCCTCTCCCAGCAGATGGGGATACAGGCCCAGAGGGGTGGGAAAGGGGTAAGAGAACAATTGGACATTGTAGTGATGGGTCTTCCTATGGGATGACATTTGTAGTTTTTCATACTTTTTAGTTTCTGTCATGAAGTCTCGCGATTTTGACAGCAGCAGGACAGACTTATAATTTGTTTTCACACAACCAATTTCATGCTAACTCATTTCATGATCTATTTCATTTTTGACAGAAGTCCGAGTTCTCTATCCTTGGACCTTGGACTGAGCTGCTGCTGGGTGGGGCATGTTCTAAACTGTGTATATAGTGGAGATCGGAGGATTTCTCCTTCAGTTCTCACCTCCCCCGCCAACCTCTCAGTCCTCAGCATTAGGATTAAATAAGGCACTGTTTGGAACACACCTGGGAATCAACTGGAACTAGTTGACGTTTAAGTATCTCAATTTCCATCCATAGTCTTATTTTTCAATACCAAACTCTCAAAAGCAGCCTAAACTTTCTCATTTCTACAACAGGGAGATTGTAATTATCTGTGGTTATTCTGAAACTGTTTTTGTTAGTGTTGTTGACAGAACATCCGCTTAATTGTAATGAGATTTTTTTTCTCCTCTTTCATAATTTGGGTGAATTTTTTCTGAGTGTGAAGAAGCTCACAACAGTAGTTTAAAAGACAAACACAATGATGTCTGGTCCATTCCTACCAGACTGATCTCTGCCACATGAATATTCAGGGGAGCCCTGAAGAGTCCATTAAAAACAAAGTTGAACTCTACCTGTTTATAGATTACTTCTCTTCGTAATTACACTATGTTTCAGCAACTAATGGGAATGAAACTTCTTAACAAAAACAACTGCCTTTCCATAACATGAATTAAAGGAGAAATCAAGGTCAATTCTGTTTCAAGTAACTGTCTCAAAAGGAAAAAAAAAATGTCTTCATTAATCAAAAGCATCCAGATCTACTTCCCTCTATTAATCCAGGTATATAGAAGCTCCTAACACTTGTAACCAATCTCTGTCTGCTCTAATGGATATTTGGAACCTTTATTGATTTGGGTAAATTTGCTTCTTCTAAGGTCAATAATGATAAATGAGTCATGTTCTGCATGAAGTGACTTGGTACTTTGAATTAAATGATTGTAATTATCTGTAGTTATTCTGTAACTGCTACTGTTACTGCTGTTGACAGAACATCCATGTAATTGTGATGAGAATTTTTTTCTTTGCTCTTTAATAGTTTGGGTGAATTTTATCTGCATGTGAAAAGGCTAATGGTAGTGGCTTAAAAGGCAGACAGGGCAGTGTCAGGCGCCTTCCCTTATGCTTCTGTCATCATGGGCCGTATTCCCACAGAGCTTGCTCTGGGTTGGTGTTGATCACAGCCCAACCTGATGGGCATTGGGAGGAAGGGGTAGCCACGTGCTGCCACTCAATGCCTTTTTAGTGGAAGTAAATCAGGCTCAGAACCCAGAGATGAAACGTTAATCACCCACTGTGTTTCCTAGGCCACTCTAATACGGTATCTGTTTGGAATTCATCGTCAACCCTGTGGTGTTCTCATTGTTTCACTGGTGATGAGAAAATCCTGGCTGCCCACAAGCCCTTGCTGTGCTTCCATCTGCAGCTGCATTTTGAAGTCAGCCTTCTATATACAAAGCCCTGTGTTCTGTCTCCATGATGCAGGGCTCCCAAAATCAAGGCAGGTGCAAATGAGATTGTACTTTCAGCTGGCCTCTGGCACAGATGGATGGATTTGCCCATCAGAGCTTCAGCCTCCAGGTGAGGCCAGTCTCAAGGCAATTTAGCATGGACTTAAAAGGGGGGAGAAGAGCTAGTTTATTTCCTCCAGCTACATGCTTTTCCTCAGAAACCTAGAGCGGAGAGATTTTCATTTTAAGGCAGATCTTTTTTAAAATGTTTTAAGAGAAAGGCAGGAAGTTGGACATAATATATCTTTCCGAGTCTCAGATTTCATTCCAGAAAAATGAAGCTGAAAGAAATTACTTTTTAAGACCGCTGCTTGCTCTAACATAAGTGGGACAATAGGACTTTTATACGGAGGACAAAGAAATTGCCTTTGAATGCATACGTGTATTAGGAGTAGTTTTCATTACAGACCCTCCCCACTAGCATCGAGTAATTCATCGAGAATTACAGTTAGTAGTTTTTGTGCTGCAAAACTGGAGAGAAAGAGATGGAGTCAAACCTTACTGGGATGAGAAAGCAATTTTCTAGACATGAAAAAGAAAAACGCGCTGAGTCAGGTCCCTCCCATACCACTGGACGTGGCACAAGAAATGATGTTATAAATGGCAATTTAGGGCAGACTACTAAGTAGCAGAGCAGGACATGACCTGTGCTTCCAGAAAACAGAAGGGCCAAAGGATAGCAGTTTTCTAAGTGGTGGAGTGGAAGAGGAAGAGTTGGCAAGGAGGAGGAAGGGAAAGAGGAATGAAAGGAGCGGCAGCTTAGAACACATAGAAGAGGCCATTTAATGTTGAGAGTTTTTGCAAGGAGAGCTTCGTAACCTGATTCCAGTTGTACCACTAGATGTGAGTAGAGCAGGAACCCGATGCCACCTTCCAATGACGATACTGCCACGCTGCTGTGCCGACTGTGGGACTTGCCTCTGTTCAGGAGGAGCAGCCGTAGGGGGACGGTAGAACGTTTTGGGCTGGGTACCTCCCTTCCTCCAGGGCATTTCAAAATGAAAAAGCTGAGGTAACTTCAGTCTGTTTGAGCCCAGAACCTCTCATTCCTGTCACATTTTCTCTCTCCTCCCACCTCTCCTAGCCTCTTAAGCATAGAGATTCCCAGCTGAGATCCATTCCCTTGCTTTCTTTTCTCTGTTTGGGGAGTGATTTTTAAGCCACTTTCTATGTTTCTCATTTTCTGCATCAGTCTAAAACCTCAAACTGGAAATTTTACCTCCATGAGACTAGCATAGTAGGCCATCTCCCTCACCGCGCCCCCCAGCTGATGAAAAAGAAAACCCTCAAGTCGCCCGCAAGTGCCTCTGGCTCCCTCAGAAGAGGAAGGCATTTGTGGCCACCTCCCTTGGTCTCACTCCTGCAGGTCATAAGGTAGAAGCCAGAGAGCAGCTGCGCTGGGTCACAGTAAAGAAGCAGCGGGCTCGTAAGGCAGCAAAATGAGAAAAGCCACTGAAAAAGATGGCACACCACGACAAGGGCCATGGCACCCTTCTCCATCTTTCACTGAGTAAACGGCTGAAATGCCAACACAGCTGAAAAGCCAGCAAAAATAGATGAACTTGTAGCAGGTGTTAGCACTTGTAGCCATCTAATTTCAGCTTTAACTTCCCAGTCCCCAGAGAATATAGTTTCGGAGACTGGGGAAAGTGAGAGCGTTCGTGTTTAAAGTCTGGAATCGGAGGTGTCGGTTAAAGGCCAAAAGCTTTAGCTCTATTTACTCCTCTCTGAATCAAGAGAACGTCAAGAAGAGACTGGATCTAGTACATTTTACAGATAAACCAAGTGGAGGGTCTGGGTCAAATAGTGAATCTGTTTAAGAAAGAAGAGAATTAGCACTAATAGACTGGTTTTTTTCTTCCTGCATATGAACTGTATCAACTGTAGTCCCAATCCAACATCTGTGTAACATGTGTACAGCTGTATGTAGGGCATTATTTGTCTATGAACAGAATATTACATGCTAGATCCAGTGCCCTTCAGATGAATTGAAATCTGTTAGAGAAGGCAGCAAACACTTGTGTTCCAGCTCAGCCTTTATTATAATTTGAGCGCTGTGCGCCTCACTGAAGAGATTGGGTTTGAGGGAAGCCAGTTCACTTGCTTACCAGGGAGTTTGCTCTTCATCAGCTTTCGTTGGAACAAAGTACTAACAGCCGAGGTGTCGTCTGTGTTGATGTCGTGCAAAGATTCCAGCTTGAGGAGTGCAGGAGGAACCGGTCTGCCATGGCCTTGGTAGACATCAAGCTTAATGTCAAACACGGAGGTGAGGCTGAACAGAAAACAGCAACTGCTCAACGTTATTGTCTCCCCGCTTTATTATTTAGACACGTAGTAGACAATTGGGACTTGCTGGCTTCTTGGTTTTAACTTTTCTTCCCAATAACTCATGGGGGTCTCTTTGGCCCCCTTCCTTTTCCTTTATCTCCCTCCCTGACCCAGTTCTCTAATCCTAACATAGGAAAGAAAGTAGTAATTTTTACAATTCTCCTAAAGTGAAGGAACAGAAAATGAGATCAGATACTTACAAATGGTAAGTGGAAAAAGTACATGTTGCTGAGTTAGACCCACAGAAAAATAAAGCATTTCTGGTATCAACCCACAGTAGACAGCCACACATATACCCCCAAGAAATGCTTAAATTGAGCCTAGTTGGTCCTCTCTGCTCAACAGTAGTTCTGTAGTAAAATGTGTTAATAACAAGACTTCTTTCTTGAAAGGAGGTGTCTTCAGGTATCTTCAGGGACAAGGGGGTGTCAGGAGGGCAGGGCTCGGGGCTCCTGCTGCAACTGCATATCCTAACTGAGCCAAGGGGAGAAGAAGCCTGGGAGACAGGGGAAGGACATTTCATAGCCAGTGTGTAGTAAAACTATAAGAAGCCAGCTGCCCTTTGTCAGTAGGCAACAAAGGAGAGAATAAAAAGCTAGGCAAAGTGGAGAAGCAGCAACTGTAAACAGTGGGGGCCCTGAAACATCTCATGGAAATACTTAAGACATTTTTGTATCTCTGTGTGGTGGTTTGTAACTTCTCATGGAATTTTTTTTTTAATGAAAACAGTGCACATGTATCTTATGAGCTGTGATGCAGCCTTTGCTATCACCCACAGGCAGAGGCCACTCTGTGGAACAGCTTGCTTTTTGATGAAGTCATCAGAAAGCTCTAGTTATACTAATCAAGCCAAAGAAAATGGATCATCTCTACAGCAAATACTTAAAGAAAACTAAATTTGGAAAACATGGGATCCTACATTTCTTATCTGCCACAAACTGCAGTTTCCCTTTAAGGAATTGCAGCATGAGCCGCAATTTATCATTGGTACAATTATCATTCATATTCCTCAGAAATTGTACGTGCCTGGTTGGCTTAGAAAGAAGTACTAGGATCTACAGTGTCCTTCCCTCCTTAGTACTGATAAGGAAAGGGGACTGTTAAGAAAAGTTATTCTCAGCAAATTATCAATTGCTGAATCATAAAATTAGAGAAATTGGATGCAGCTTTGGCTTTAGGTCTATTTCTTCTTTCCCACACCAAAATGGAATTTTGAGTGAAAAATTGCAGCATCTCTACCCTGTAATGAAATGTGCAGAAGAAATGAAAAACACATTACTTTACCCCATGTGTATGTACTACATCATTACACCACTGAGAATGTTTCACTAATGATACAGAACATATGGGGGCTCTTACATAATGAACTACAATGAGGTACATTAAAAATATAGATGAGTTTAATTTTATATATTTGATAAAAAAAACTTTTATAAGGCAGTTTCATAATACTTCTACAGATGGTAATTATTCCCATTGGTGGAGTCCAGGCTGTGTGTTATTACAAAGTTTGCACCAGCATAACTAGGAAGGGATCTGGTTAGCCAAAATGAAGGATATCCTAAGTTCCAAAACTCTCGTTTTAATAATTTGGGCTGTGGACTCATTTTCTTCATGTCTTTCTGTGTGTTTGCCACAAAACTGAGAAAAGATTTTCATTCAGTGCAGTATGTTTCCATTCGTGATAACCACTTCCATTTCTTCCAGAGGTTGTTGCTCTCTCCTTTCCTTCCCTCCTACAAAGAAGAAACATGGGACATTTTTTAAAAGTTACCATCCTATGGGAGGCTGAGGCAGGAGAATGGCGTGAACCCGGGAGGCGGAGCTTGCAGTGAGCCGAGATGACGCCACTGCACTCCAGCCTGGGCGACAGAGCGAGGCTCCATCTAAAAAAAAAAAATACCATCCTAGTGCCACAGAGATATGAAAATACTATTTTGATAGAGAATCTGCATACTTTCTAATACAGCACATAATTGGATTTTACAGTCTTCAAGAAGAGCTAATTTGGCTTATAGTTAGTATTTTATGATCAATGTATTGAATTTAGATGATAATTTTCCATTGGATCTATATCAAAATTGTTTGTTCAGTAAAACCTCAGTCTTTAGCATTTTCGGAGAGTAAAACTTTACCTTAAGATTTCAAAGAGGAAGAAAAAGCTTATTTTGCACAATTCTGATTTTTGGACACTGGTGTCCACATCCAGCAACAGGCTGCAACACTTCAGAAACTCCCATTGTAGCGTAAAACTCAGTAAAATCTGATTTTCTATTAGGATAATTTTATATAACCCTTGTTACATCTCAATTTAAGGAAATAATTAGAGCAAATTAGATCACAGGAAAGTTTAATTAGCCCATGGTGGTTTTGAATTAAAGTTCATTTTCTCTGAAAATTAGGAAAGCCTGAGAATTTAGTTCTTCATTATGTGATAATTTAGCATCATACATCAATAGCATCCTGGGAAAGGGACGGGGTATGGCAGTGGTCTGGAGGGTGGTGTGCTCAGTGACCTGGAACCAGACTGTGCCGTGGAAGCTTAATGGTCAGGGACAGATGATAGCACATGGAGACCCAACTATTTCCAGTGCGTTAAATTCCAGGTTAAAACTTCCTAATCTTGATTTTGCATTTGTGATATTCACTTTACTTGAGGAGTTCATTAAACAGATATTAAAGAAAAAAATCTTATTCCCATACTGTATTTGCTGGAAGCCTTTAAGATATTATAACTTGAAGATTCTATCTTATACATACATGAGGCAGTGACTTTTCTGGTTTTAAGTATTTTCACTGTTGTGCTATAATTTTTGTCACAATCACATAAAAGAGCTTTCCACAAATACAATGTGCAGAGAATGTGGCTTAATATTTACTTTGTGTACACAGAGGATTTGGCAAATCTTTTACTGATAATTAATGCCTTTAATTAAAATTTATTTAGTCATGGTGACTTAATTCGGATTAAGGTCAATAATTAAGCTCTACTTTTAAAGCCTGGCTGAAATCTCCACTCTTTCAATAAGTCTCCATGAACCCTCATCCAGTTAGTTTCCCCCGTTTTCTTGCAATGCCCTTTCTAGTCAGCCTTCAATTAAGGTTATTTATGCATGCTTCTTAACCCTCCTGTGTAAGTCGAGGATTCCTGTCATTCATCTTTGCACTAGCCACAGCACTTGGCACAGGGTTTTGTCTATAATAGGTGTTCAATAAATATTTATTTTAGTGATCATTAATGTGAGGAGGTATGATTCAGATCACGTGGCTTTGAAACACATCTATGTGCAGTGAAAACGTAAATTTCTTCTTTCAGTGAGCAGCTCAGTGTCCACATGATCACCACCACCCATCTCCTCTGACATCTCTATCCATCTCAATTCAGACCAATGAATCCAGTGTGGAAAGCAGGAATCACACCAGCCAAAATCATGTTACGTCAGTATTTTGTATCATAAGTAGAAAGCCTTCAAACATTGAATTTAGCAGATTATACAGATCAACCATGAAATTGAATTTGACTTTTGCTGAATACAATGAGTCATATCAGACCCTTCTGCACAGGAGAGTTCAAATAAACCCAGTAAAATATTTCTGCAGAAGTAATTGGAAGCATTTGTACATGTATTACACTCAAATTAATAATATGAATCTTTTTATTGCAATTTCACCATGTAGATATTTTTCTATACCTCTTTCCATTGGTTCCCATCAAAACACATACATTTTGTTATCTAAGGACCAATATTTAATTTTGGAGAATAGTTAATATTTTCATATTGGTATTTAATAAAAATGTCTAATATTTATAATAAGGCTGTGTTATAACTGATCACACTTTTATCCAACATGAGACAATGAAGGCAGAGAGAACTGGCCAAGGCTCACATGGCAGAGCAGAGGGCATATAGGGTTAAGATACCTGTACTTTTCTTCTCTTGTTAGGATGTTGAGCTATACCACTGTATTGTGAGTCTATTACCTAAAACTGGTTTACCTATTGTAATGTCTGAAGCAGGACCCTGAATATCCCTCACATAAATTTTGCTTCTGAAATCATTTTAGACTTATATTTAGGCATGATGTCTGATATGGGAATTTGAAGTATTCCAAATAAAACAACGCACATTGAGAAAATATGACTTGAGTGGCCTTATCAATGCTTTGCCATTTAGTAAGGGGAATTTATGGTCTAACCCTTTCAACTTACCCAAATTGAGGATTTTGACTAAAATATCATTGAATTGTACTCTAAATGATGAATTTTATGGTATTTAAATTACATCTCAATAAGTGGTTTTATTAAAAAGTACATTTCCTGAAAAACTGCCGACTACCTATGTAACTGTGAATGGTTTCAAAAGTCACCCAGATTTGACTATTCAGAATACGTGTCATTTTAGACAAAAGATTTGAGAGCTAGAATCTGTAACTTTTCTAATCACAAAAACTTAGAGTCCCAGATCAGATGAATGATTTGGCCAGTATTTCATAGTAAGTTAAAGGCAAAGACAGGTTTTGAAGTCCATTCTCCTAAGTTTCCGAGAGCAAAACTTGCTATTTGAAGTTCTCTTGAGTTAATTGCATTGCACCCTGTCTTCTAGGGTCTACACTTTTTCTAAGATTTGTGATCTGTCAGATAATAGGTAGTGTTATGCTTAAGAGTCAGATCACTTGGTACTGGCCCCAGAACTTAAAAGTATCGAAATGAAATAAAGTTGGATTTAAATAAATATTTTTGGAGAAAAGAAAAATGCTTTCTCATTTTCTTGGTTCTTATTTAATTAACATTATACATATCTTTCATTTTAAGATATTTAAAATTATTTCTGGAAAGGAGTATAAGCAAATGTGAAATTTCAAAAATAAAAAAAATAGGAGTCATAACTTTGGTGTTACATTGTCTACCCTGTTGATTGTCTCTGAAATCAAAAGCTCTGTATCTTTAATACTATTAAGTCTGCCTGTGAGCTATAAGCCGTTTCGTTAATTAAAACTTTTTGAATTTTTCTCTAGAAACCAAAACAGACCACTATACTTGCAGCAAATATCCATTTCATTGTACCACATTGTGGTTGAATTCACCACTTTTTAAAAAGAAAACATTTTTTAACCTTTATTTTTAGCTTTTGTTCTAATTTCACTTTAAGAAATGTGTTTCATATTTGCAGCCAAATGAACTTCATATTTGCAACAATAAGAAAGACGTGCTTCTTTCTTTGAAACAATAACCCCTGTTTTTCTGAGACATATAAAAGAAAATTGATATTAATGGGGAGATATACCATGTTCCAATATGGAGAAAAAATTTTTCAAAAACTAGGTTCTTCCTAATTTCTAGGTTTAATTTGGTTTTATTCCAGATTAGCAGATTTTCTTTCTTAAATTTTACAACTGTTCTAAAATTGATCTTATCTGGTCTTTTTTTTTTTTAAGAAAAGGAGGGGAGCAGAAACTGAAGATAAATTGATGTAGATTTTTAAACGTAATAAAAGCTATAACAATAAAATCTATGGTACTGACATAGGGATCAATGAAAACAAAAATGGAAGCTGGGGGGAAAAGACTCTAATATATACATACTAGAATTTAAATGAAATGGAAAGATTTTTAAAAGCTACATCCTCTGGAGTTTGCTATGGGTAGCAAAAGATATATTATATCTCTTTCAGACCTTTCCAAACATCTAATCTCTTCCTGCTTGTAGAGGTTGTTTTGATGGGGGAGAGGGCTGAAATAATTCAATCAAGGGACTTAATCCACAAAATTTGAAGCATTGTAAAGAAAAAATGTTATGCCAAAGTTGTCTGTTCTTCGTAAAGTTAAACTTTAGAGGGCTAGACTGCTCTTTTAGCCGTGAATGCTACCTTAGAAAGCAGGTCCTGAGATAAGTATTTTTCCACAAGTAGTTGATTAGTGATCCCAGGAAATATTGGCAGGGGAGCAGAGAAGTAAGACAGGGAGGGAAGGCGGCCCAGATAGTTTTTATCAAATACCTTACCACTGTGGGCAAGTGGAGCCTGATCTTGCTGGGGAAATGTGAGCACTGGTGTAAGACATACACCTAGACTCATCCACTCCAACCAAACATGAGACCACTCGCGTATTTACTCAGCACATTCTCTGTTATTGGTCTAGGGGTGCTGGATTGGGGATAAGGATAGGTGTTATTCTCTAGGCACTTCCAACCTGCTGCTCCTGTAGACAACACAAAATTTGGTGGCCAGATAAAGCCTCCGGTAAGTAAATGGAGGTGCTGTTAGTTGGAAGTCAGACCGGCAAGCTCTGAAGTGCTAAAGGCCAGGGGAAAGAGATGAGGAAAGAACTAGCACTATCTGACACAAAGGCCAATACTCTAGGATCTTACTTCACACAGTAAAGAAATAAGGATTTTTGGTGTTCCTGTGATAACCTGAACTGAAGAAACAACAAACAACAAAAAGACGGGGAAGGAAGGCTGACCATTGTTGAACTCGGGAAAGACTTGTGATGGGAAAGATAAATCAGTATGGAGAAATCAACCTGGCATCTGGCCAGTCTAAGGAGGAATCACTGTGACCATGATCTGGGGGAGCCACTGAAGAATTTTGGATGCAGTGATGTTTCACAATGAATCTTGGGGTGTTTCCCTGTCTGTTTATACTCTCCCTCAATTACTTCCAAACTCTCAGTAAGAATTCGAGTGTAATACCCTTGTGTTAGCAGTGCCTTGGGAAATAAAGACAAAGGGACTGTGTCCCTGCTAAGAATGAAGCTGTTCAGAGTGGTGATATGATGGTCACACGTGTTTCACAATTGAGCAAGGGTTTGGCATGAGATGTAAGCACTCTGAGAATGGAAGTCCCACAGGTATCCCTGGAAATATTAGGGAGACTGCTAGCAATCCTGTTACTTCGTATAGATTTGGTTTTAAAGAATGACAGCAGAAGGCTATAGGACTTCTGAATTTACTTAAAATTTTGATGTATTGCTTATTTGAAATTTTTGCATTAGTTTTGGTTTTTCAAATACTGTGTTGAAATATTATTTATATTAATTACTGAAGGTTTTTTGGTTTCCCCTTTAAATTTTTCCCAGAGGTGAGTTCCTTACTCATTTGAACCAAATGCTCATCTTTACATAGAGATATTTGGGCCCCACCATATAAAAGAAATAGTAGTATCAGTTCCTGGGCAAAGGAAATGGTGATGGGAATTGATTTGCTATTTGGGGTGGTGGGGGGAAAGAGGTTCTAAGCTCATTCTTTGTAGCAAATACATTTTTGTTTATTAATGTGTTAAAAATTTAAAATAACATTAGATTTTTGGATACAGAAGGGACTTCTAAGCATAAAATAAAAGAAAAAACTACAAAGAAAAATATGCATAAATTTGCATAAAATTAAAGCTATTCATTTCAATAAGCATGAAACAAGAGAATCTAACAAATATTTGTAAAAACTAAGTTATTAAGACATTAACATTTTTGAAAAGTAATTTTGAAGTTAGAATAAAGATCCTTAAAGCTATCTGTACTTCTTAATACAGGAATCTCATTGCTAAAAACTTACCCTTATAAAATAGAGATGTGGCCAAAGATTTGTGTGTATCTGTAGTGTTTTATAGCTTACCAGTAATAACAAAAATTCTTGAATCTAAATGTAAAATTATAGGAATAAAGAAATTATGACCTAACCATAGAATGGAACATTATACACATATAAAAAGTATGCTTTTAAAGATGATTTAAACTGGCCTTGAGCAACAGCAGGGGGTCTACATGGCTGAAGGGACAACGGGAACATGCCTTTGAGCTGACCACGATCATTGTAATGGAGACTATACTTGACTGAAGGACAATTTGGAAGATCTCCTGCTTCCAAAGTTTTTTGGGTTGTGTAAGTTCTATGGTTCTGAGTAAGATCATAAAGGAGAGGAAATAAAAAAATGACTTAAGTTGGATTTCCTAGGATGCCAAATGTGGTTTGATTTAGAAAAATATATATCATGCAGGAAATATAATCTCACAGTGATGGGATTATGGGTGATTTTCATTTTCCTGTTCGTATTATGTTTTTCAGCATTATGTTTAAGAATGTGTTCCTGGCGCAAAGGTTTTCTTCTCTCCCAGCTTATCACTTTGGTATATCTTCCAGATGTTTTAAAGAAACTTCTTTCAAATAAATGTGATAATTTTGAGCTGTAGGAAAAGGCCTACAGCTTGAAAGTGGAATTATTTATCCCAGTAACTTTCATATTTTAATAATATAAAGCCAGGCTTAGGAAGCATATGTGTAAAAGGAATGAGATGGCAGCAGAAGTGTAATGTATGTTTCGGCAAACAAATGTCAGAAGATGCTTTTTAAGATGAAGTTATAAGACAATTCTTTTGGTCCTGGTTGGTGAAGGTTGTTTTTTATCAATTGCTGAGATGTTCATTGTTCACTCATTCTGTGTGAAATCACAGGTTGTAACATTAGGAACACTAAACTGAGCATCATGGGCCTGAGTTCCCAGTGTCTCTTCTAACACTCTCCATCCAGGAGAGCTTAGCTTCCATTGACCTACCAGAACTTCCTTGTTGTCTGCAAAAGGAGGAACTTTCTGGAAATCTTTTTTGAATTTTCAGTTGCATCTCTTTGAAGTATTTGCAAATAAGATTTTATTAAATCAATTATTCATAAGTGGAATTCACCATTAGAATTGCCCACTTGGAACCTACAAAATATACGCCAACCAGTGATGGCATTTTATACAATTCCTTGTATCTTTAAACCTGGGCATAAAAGTTCATAAGCGACTCCAGCCCAGAATCTGAGAAAAGCAATCCTTTTAATCTAGTCAAATAACAAGGAATCTCCCATTAGAAGATACAAAGAGATAAAAAGAAAGAGATGATATACAAATATATCATTATATATGATACATATTTAAAATTATATCTATGACATATACACTACACCTTAGAACAAACTTCATGTAAATTTGGCAATTTTTGATAGCATTTTAAGGTCCATCTTTATTTTAGGGATACTGATGCTTCAAAGCTGGACAGTGAATGTACTTTAAGAATAACAATGAATCTAAAGTACAGTACCACCATGTTTGCTCGATGGAAATATCCAGTGCTGTACCACAAGTGTTAAATTGTTCTGCCTTAAAGAGTGACATCATGCAGGAAACTCAAATCAAGCATCAAATAATTCTTTTTTAATTACAAAGGAAGCATCCCCTCTCTGTTTTCTCCCCTGTGGTCTACTTTTTATTTTGTCTCTCTGACTCAATGACTTCAGTGAATCACTGGGTACAGTTTGCTATCCAACTCGAAAGATATATTGACTGGCAGGCTCATTTATTTACCTCCCCCCAAAAAGGAAGAAAGCTTTTAAAAACTCATTGAGACTCCCCACTTTGAGCACAAAGAGGAACATCTTAGATGAAGTGTGAGCTAAGGAGAAGGGGAGTAGCCAGGATGGCATATTTTGAATGTGATGCCACCTCTCAGATGGCTTTCATTTTCATGCCCGGGAGCATCTTAAAAAAAGAAGCTGGATATTGCATATAAAGTTTAGAGAATTGAGTATTGTCTACTAAAGCAACAAGATTTACGAGAAACGTCTGGCTCAATTGCATTAAGAAAAAAAATGATTTCAAAAAAAATCACTTCCCCGCCTTTTAAAATGAAAACCATCTGCAATGAAAAATTTAAAATGATAAATCTTCTCCTTTCACACTGCTACTGATAAATGGTTAGTTTTCCTCCTCTTTTTGGAGGGAGCGGAAAAGGGATTTAGAAATATGTGATATTCATGCATGCAGACTTTTGGTTAAATATCTATATACTCTTTTCCTGGAATTTTGAATAAGATTCTAAGTTTGTATTATTATAATCATATGATATTACGAGAGCTATCACATGGAAACTCCAGGCTGTAACTTTTTGGAGTTGAGGTTCAATAACATTTGACCTTTCTTAGCTATGAAAAAAATTTGTGTTTCCATACATATAGTGATTTCAAATTCATGGAATATATTTACGTCAAGATCTACTCAATGTAAAACATTTTAAATTAGCCAGTTTATGCAAGCTTATGTTTATATTTGATGTTAAATATTTAATGTTTTTTATGGTGAAACCTCTTAATTTTGATTAAACAATCTATGGATTCTAACATTTATTCTGAACAAAAAAGAAGAGGAATAAATCCATAATCCTTTCTTTTTCTTCTCTAATTCATGTGCCCCCAGACACACAAAGTGGGTAATGATTAAAGTAATAATGCTACATGCTAGTGTCTTTTGTTTGTTCCATACTATAAAAGCCTGTAGGCAAGTGTCCATTGTTTCATTTTACCCAGATCTTAACAAATAGTGAGATCTTAAATAAATGGCAATGACTGAATTCACATAAAATCATTCTCCATATACTGTCGCCCCCAGATTATGAATCTAGAGGGCACTGATTTACACGTGGCTTACTCTGAAGCAGGAGTGAGTAGAACTGTCCCTAATGGGGGCATCTGTTCCTTTCCTCAAAAAAGGGGCACTCAGGCTCCTTCGGAAACCTGCGAGTTTAATTGGAAATTCTGGGTGCCTACTTTACTAGTCATAAACTAAGTAATTGTTTCCTAATGCAAGCTGGCAGTGCCATTGAGGGCAGATTATACAGACCTGCCATCCTGAGGTGTTCTAAACAAGTGACAAATCATTAACAGCAGGTCTCTGGATCTCTGTGAGTGAGCTCTGTGGCTGCTACTGGAGGGAAACAAGACCAGAGAGGAGCGAGGGAGATCTGAGCAGGCAGAAGCTGCTGCATTAATGACTGGCATTGTCAGCACTGTGCGCTGGGGATGACTGCAGCATCTTCACTTTCACCTTCTCGGGTGTTGCTATGGGTACCATCTCAGAGGTGTCATAGAAAAGAAAGAGCAGGAGGTAGACTGATGAACAACATAAGGAAGTAAAGGATATGCAATGGCATAACAATATGAAGACATTCTTCCCATACAAACGAGTGTGTTGCATACTTCGATAGGGACCCATTAAATATGGAGGATGGCAGACAGGAGAATTGGTTGAATTGTCAACAAATGACAAATAAAAGGTGCTTTGGAACTATTTTATGGCCCCAATTATCCATAAAGATAATCGTAGTACTGGACCTTTATCACTTGGGTACAATCTTTTGTCACTAAATTAATTTATGAGCCCCTGGGAATTGTATGCATGCGTGGTGTATGGGTGTTTTTGCAGTATGGCAAGACTGGGGAAAGCTGTTCATTATTTTAAAGGCTGTGGGGTTTTTTTTGCCCTCTTTTCAAACTCCTGCTCTCTCCCCTGATCAGAGATTCTGTGAAGGTGCCAACTCCCTAGCACTTTGACTTTGAAATTAATCATGGTAGCCTTCCCTCTCCATAATATGTTAATCATCATTAGCCCAAATCTCTTGCTCTCTCCCTCTGTCATACGTGAGCCGCCGTTGGATAAAAGTCAGAAAAAAAATTATTAGGAGCGTTTTAACAAATTGCAGCATTTCAGTGATTATGTAGCAGTTGTCAGATTCCTTCCTGGCAGAGTTGGAAAACTGACATTTTCTTAGTTTCCCAAGTTTATGCTATTTTAATAAGTTGAATAAACAATGTTGAGGTAGAAAACAGGTTTTGCTACCCACCTTTATTATATATAGTGTTATAATCAGAGTCCAACCATATATATATTTATAGAGGAGATTATTAAAAACATTCTGGTGAGAATACAGAGCAACTTCCCCTCATCATTTGATTGAAAACTGAAAGTTCATATTTTTTGGGTCATGTGGCATTCAGCCTTTCCAAACTGGCTTGAGTAGTTTCTATAAAATATGTAGCTGGAAATTTTGGTTCTTTTAGTTTTCTTCTTTCTCGTATTTACTTTTTTTTTTGTACTTTTGTTTTTCTGTTTTAAAATCATGGTAGTTGCTGGGAATGTCAACCAAAATATTCATAACCTGAAACTACCACCCATTATTTTCACACATATATCATATAACTGTCACTGGAAACCAAATTCTGGGGTGAGCTGACCAAACTCTTGGGAGGCTATTGCAGATACTTTTCTATAAAAAATGTTTTTACTAAAATCACACAAAAGAACCCTTGGCCCTGGCCCTACTGCATACTTAATTTTTTAAGGCATCAGTTTACTCAGGCAAAGAAACAAGAGATGTTCTTAGAAAGGGATGAGGTCCTGACTTGCAGACACTTTTCTTTTTCTGGCTATAACTTAAGGTGTAGATCGTTGGTAGAACTAGAAGTAGATATTTATGGGAAAATGAAATTGGATTTGACTAAGCAGTGAGAGCTAAGACAGATTTGAAAATAATAGAGAGGACCTGATCTGTATTCATTAATTTGTTCATGAATTCAACATTTATGGAACAGCTTCCATGCATCGGGTACTGTGCTTGATATTAGGGAAACAAAGATGAATTAAGACACAGGCCTCTCCCAAGGAGCTTGCAGTCTAGAAGACATGGTCTTTTATTTTATTTTTATTAAAAAAGATGAGGTCTCACTCTCTTGCCCAGGCTGGGGAGCAGTGGTACCATCACAGCTCACTGCGTCCTCAAACTCCTGGGCTCTAGGGCTCCTCCTGCCTCAGTATCCTGAGTACCTGGGACTATGGGAACACCCCACCATTGCCTGGCTAATTAAAAAAAAATTTTTTTTTGTAGAGATGGTATTTCCCTATGTTGCCTAAGCTGGTTTTGAACTCCTGGGCTCAAGTGATACTCCCACCTTGGCCTCCCAGACTGCTGGGATTATAGGCATGAGTCTTTGTGCCTGGCTGAAGACATAGTCTTTAAATAGCTTATTATATAATGCTGTGAGCAGCATGCAAGCATAATAGTGTGATCTGAGACATCTAAAAATGAGGGCAGTAGTGAGATTATAATTCACTAAGTGGTTTCCAGAGTATAAAATAAAATGAATGCTTTAATTTCCAAATGCTCTTAAGGTAGGAAAAACAATTTGAAGTATTAAAAACAAGAGAAGTACATTGAAGGTGGTATTACAAACTCCTTGCTAGACAAGGGTAAGATGAGAGCCAACACAAGGGATGTAGTTGGGAGAACCACAGAATAGACTTCAAAATTTGGGACTTAATTACCTATATGTTACTGTATCCACCTTGAAAAGAAAATGCTGTTTGCTGAATTAAAAGTCATTATTTCCGTAAAGTGTGCCCTAATGGCAAGTAAGAATTAAAAGGTTCTTAAAGTCATTCTTGGGTTTGAGCTGTATATAACCAGGGCATTTTTTTTTTGGTAATGGAGTTTCTTTTATTACAGGCTTCAAAATAATTGTTCTTCTAGCTATGATGTCAAGTTATATCTAGTCCAGCCAGAGTAGTATTGTGAAGAAATAATTTCTATCACAAAAGTCAGTCATTATTCAATTAACTAATTCTATCACTAAATTTGGCTTTTGTTTTGAATTTCTTACTTTTCCAGATTTGAAAGTTGTTTATAGACACTAGAAACATTCAGAGTAGTATGTGCGGTTTATAACGTTACTAACTCAGCACTGGTACTTACTAAACAATAATGCCGCCTGTCATTAGTAACAATAAAAAGTAGCACCCGTTAAATCCTGCAAGATAACCAGAGGCCATCAAGTCGTCCTCCTTAATACTGCAAATTTTAGTAAAGTTTATAAAAGTATCCAGCTGATTTAAAAATTGGATTTAATATATTTGGAACCTCCAAATATATTACAACATGATTATAAATTGCTCTGGGAATTTTTTTATACTCAAAAAAGGTCAGCTTGTACTACAATGTAAAATTTAGAGCCCTTATTGAAATATGTCTTCCAGCAAGCTGTGAGGAAGTTTTATGCAACCATTAAATATATAAACACTTGTAAAGGACAGTGTATCTATATATACATATGTGTATATGTGTGTGTATTCATATTTACATAAAGCATGTGTGAATATACATTCTCATATTTATCTGTA
Organism: Macaca fascicularis; assembly: GCF_037993035.2. Lineage (NCBI taxonomy): Eukaryota > Metazoa > Chordata > Mammalia > Primates > Cercopithecidae > Macaca > Macaca fascicularis. Next base: position 12,398,162 of record NC_088381.1, read on the forward strand.
CATATGTCTGCCCCTGCATCTGGAAGAATATATTTGTGTTTGTAGAGTTGGTCCAGTGTTCATATCCAAATGCAAATTTTGACTCTTAGAAGCATATTTGTATCTTTTCCTTTCTCAGTAGTTTTGCCAGTTGGTGTATTTCTTTGCTTATTTCCACTTTTTCTTCCTCTGCAGCATCCCCCATGAAGTGGCGCTGAAAGATCACGTTAGCACAGTTCCATGATGTGAAATACCACAAGTCTGCAATTTTTCGGTCTTGAGAGTGTCGCTGGGCTGAGAGGATGGAAATCTTTCAGTAATTATACCAGTTTGTATTCGTCTCACATTTGGGACCAAATACAAATCCGATCCACTCTTTCTCCCTGTGAATATTCATAAAAAACAAAGTGCCAATTCTGGTCTAATCATGTATGGAACCAAATATGTTGATGAGTCCTAAGTATATACTGTGTGTCTGTATACATATGAATATATATATTTGTACACACTAATTTTGCTTGTGTCCTCCTCTGTGCAATTTGTTTGTTTAGTATAGGGGTTGCTGTTATAATGTGTTAATAAGCTGCTGAAAGCTTGGCACCTATTACTTGAAATGACAGCTATGTTAGAAGCCTATTAACACTCCATAGCAGCAGCTCTGCAGCTACTAGAAATGAATTTCAAAGAAGGTAAATGAACAAAAGCGATTCATATCTCTTAGGAAAGCAAATACCATGCCTAGAACCATATATACTTTGGAAATGTACAGTGTATAAAATGAAAAACCTCTTCCAGTTAAAGAAACAGCGGAAGGGAATATTTGGAGAAAGGAAGACTGCCTAAAAGATTTCCCAACAACCTTGAAGACATAAATGTAAAGGATACCAAACATAACTTCCTCCCTTTGTTTCTATTGTATTTAAACCAGAGCTGTGTCAAACTTATAGGAACAGAATATAGTACAGGTAGAGGAAATTCACTTTTCATGAGCAAAAGTTAAATCATCTGGATTTAGCTCAAACTTTTTCTTAGTTTCTGAGCTTAGAAGGATACCCTGTGCTATTGTTCTCTGAAGCAGGGCTCTTTATGAGTCAACTTGCTCTGCTTTTGAACTACTTTACTTACTTTTGACTGTCATTGGAATCTGCAAGATGGTTGAAAGTCCTGGGTAAACCTTAATCATGATAATAAAAATGTGGTAAGTTAAGTTCAGAGTAGGTGTTTTTCTTTATCCTTTTTGTGATACAGTGTGTGTGGGGGTGTGTGTATGGCAAGGTGTGGGAGCTGGGTTATATGCTAAGAGTGCAGTTCCATAATTCTAGGTTAAATTAAGATTTAACTGTATTAACTTTTTAAGGCCCTTGCTTTTGAAATCAGCTGCAATGAAAAACAAGTACTTTTACATTTCAACTTATGCATGCACAGAAATTAAAAATTGCTTTCAGAGTTTGTGTAAAACTAGCAGTGAAAAGTTATAATAGGCAGTTTCATCTTTAGAATAATTTATATTACCTCTTTAATATCAGGACAGTAACACATAGTAGCATTATCTTTGTGTTCATAGCATCATAATATCTATTATATAGAATATGTTTTATATACCATGCTATTCATGATATTTCTGTGAATGGCTACTATGACTTCTAAAAAGAAAAGCTGGAAAGGTCTTGGGAGAGAAAGAAAATGGGTGTAGACTCTAAAAATCTGTATAAATATAAGCCAAACATTCTTTGTGTACATGCATGTGTGCATGCACAAATAAGGCTTTACAAATTAGATTGGGATAGATTGTCATGGAGGAAAGAGGTGAAAATAAAGGCAATCCTCTTATCACTGAGACTCAATACAAAATGTGTTTTGAATATTGTCTAAATATTCAAACTCCAATTTCCCAGGTAAGCTGACACTACCCTTGCCCTTTGGGACACTAACTAGAAATGCTCTTAGGTGAAATCCTGTCAACCAAAACTTAGTTTCCCCAGCCCTTCTGTACACTAATAGTACATTGACAATTGATGCTCATTATGAATTTAAAGGTAATTTTGTGTTTGTTGAATCACTAACGGTTTAATTATGCTCAGTATTGTTTGTACAAAATGATTTTAAAAAATGGATTCTAACATCTTAATGTGTAACCCATGTGTGATATAGATAGTAACTCTATTATTCAGAGTAATTGATTAACCCAAATGCCCTACTTCATATCTGGTGGAGAACAGGCTAAATTTAAATTAAGCAACATTTTATTAGCATTTTTAAAGACTTGTATTGAGAAATGCCAATTACCAGTTGTTTGTGAGCTGCCCAAATATTAGAATGTTCTGAATGTATGGAATGGAATATGATCATTCAAACAATAAAGCAATAAAACCGAAACTATATAACATTAGTATTCCCTAAATTGGTAAACATTAAAGTAATTGTGTTTCCTTGCTCTTTAAAATAATTATTTGATTTTAACCTTTTATTTAAAACATAACATATATATGGAATAATTAATGAAGAAATAATGTATAATTCAATAACTTAACCATGAAAAGGAAACACCCACGTGGCCATCACTTGCCAGCATCTTAGAACGTTTTTTCCAGTCACGGCCACTCTTTCTTTCTACTAAAGTAACCATCATCTTTGCTTTCTTGCTCTTTATAGTTTTACAACCTAAATGTGCAAGTTCATTTATCTGCTTTTTCAACTTACACAGATAGAATCATGCAGTGTGCATTCGTTTGTATCTGAGTATTAGTCTTCATGTCTCTACCTTTTCACCATCATTAGTTATTTTTAATGTTTTAAAGTAATCATTCTGGTGGTGTCTCATGATAAACTTGATTTAGAGCAGTTTTAGCTTCACAGTAAAACTGAGAGGACGGTACAGATATATCTCATTTACCCCTGGCCCCACATATGCATAGATTCCCCAATTACTATTGTCTCCTACAGAGTAGTGTATTTGTTATAGTTGATGGACCTAAATTGACACATTATTATCACTTGGAGTTCATAGTTTACATTAGGGTTCACTGTTGGTGTTGTACATTCTAAGTGTGTGACAAATGTATACTGAGATGTATCCACCATTATAGTATCATACAGAGTATTTTCACTGCCTTAAAAAATCCTCTGTGCTCTGCCTATATCTCTCCTTCTTCCCTCCTTCCTGACCCCTCCTGATCTTTGACACCCCTGTCTCCCTAGATTTGCCTTTTCCCGAATATCATATAGTTTGAATTATATAGTATGTGGGCTTTTCAGATTGGCTTCTTTTACTCAGTAATATGCATTTAAAGTTCCTCCATGTATTTTCAAGGCTTGATAGCTCATATGTTAGTGCCGAATAATATCCCATTGTCTAGATGTACCACAGTTCATCCGTTCACCTACTGAAGGGCATGTTGGTTGCTTCCAAGTTTGGGCAATTATGAATCAAGTTGCTGTCAACACTCATGTGTGGGTTTTTGTGGACCTATATCTTCAGCCATTTGGGTACATACCAAGGAGCACTACTGTTGGATCATATAACTGCCAAACGGTCTTCCAAAGTGTCTACACCATTTTGCATTTTGCATTTCCACCAGCAACTGTACTGCTCCATGTCCTCACTAGCATTTGGTGTAATCGGTGTTCCAGATTTTGGTCATTCTAATAGGTGTGTAGTGGTATCTTATTGTTTTAGTTTACACTTCTATGATGACATATGATGTGGAACATTGGAGCATCTTTTCATATGCTTATTTGCCATCTGTATGTCTTCTCTGGTGAGGTGTCAAATTCTTTGGCTCATTTGTTAATCAGGCTGTTTTCTTGTTGTTGAGTTTTAAGAAAACTTTGTGTAATTTGGATTAATGGTCTTTTATCAGATATGTCTTTTGCAGATATTTTCTCCTGGTCTGTGGCTTGTGTTTTAATTCTTTGACAGTGTCTTTTGCAAAGCAAACATTTTTAATTTTAATGAAGTCCAGTTTATCAATTATTTTATACATTGTACCTTTGGTATCATATCTAAAAAGTCATCACCAGTCCCAAGGTCATCTGGATTTTATCCTATGTTACTTTCTAGGAATTTTTACCTTCTAAGAGTTTTATAATTTTGTACTTTACATTTAAGTCTGTAATCTCTTTTGTAACCCCCCCCTTTTTTTTTTTTTTGCATCTGCATGCAGATGTTCAGTTCCAGCAACATTTATTGAAAAGACTGTCTTTTCTCTGTTGTATTGCCTTTGACCCTTCATCAAAGATCAGCTGACTCTTCATTGTGGCTTTAATTGTCTTTCCCTTATTACTAATGGACTTGAACATCCTTTCGTATGTTTACTGCTTATCTTTAATAAGTAGCTATCTTTTTTTACTGATTTGTCAAAGTTTTACATTTTTAAAATGTCATGTGAGGAAGTCCTTTTGAGTTATGTATGTTTCAGATATTCCACTGTGTGGTTTGCATTTTAACCCTCTTATCAGTATATTGTGATGAACAGGTGATTTATTCAAAATTTTATTGTTTGCTTAAAGTCGAATTTTTCTAGAAATTTTAATCTAGATTTTTTAATTTATTGGTATAACATTAATATCTGCAGGATCTAGAGTGATGTCTCTTTTTCACATTGATATTGGTTACTTACACATTTCTTTAAAATTTTGTCAGTTTTATCAGGAGTTTGTTAATCTTTACAAATTTAAATTAGTTTGATTTTTGTTTATCTATTGAGTACTTATTTTTAACTTTATGTACTTCCATCTATCCTTTGTATTAAATGTCTATTCTTTTTCTAATTTTTAAAGATGCAAGACCACTAGTTTTAGCAGCATTCCACAAGTTTTAATAGGTCATAGTTCCCTTATCATTTAGTTTAACATGTTATCTAAAACTATTTAAATTTTTTTGATCCTTGCATTATTTAGAAGTATATTGCCTAATTTTCAAAAATATGGGGATTTACCAGTTATAGTTTTACTGATTTCTATCTTATTTGCATTGATATCTGAAAATCATATATAATATTGTCATATATGATTTTATTTTGAAATTTTATGAAATTGTTTTATTGCCCAGTATATGGTCAATTTGGAAAAAATGTAATATATCCTTAAAAAGAATGTATATTCTGAAATTGGTGGCCATTTTGTTATATATATTTCAATTACATTTCTTTTTGATCATATCATTAAATTTTTCTATGTAGCTTCCAAGCTTTTGTTTTATCACTTATTGAAAAAGATGTGTTAATTATTTATTGCAATTGTTCATTTGTCTAATTTAGTTCTGTCAATTTTTACTTTATATATATATCTGAGGGTATGTTAACTGTAATACATTTAGAATTGTATCTTCCTGGTGAATTATATCTCATCATCATTAAGTGTTCCTTTTACCTCTAGCAATCCTTTTAGCCTTAAATTCTACTGTGAATAATATTAAAATGAGCTTTTGTTGTTTATTTCTAACACTTTTGAATCCTTATATTTTAGATAGATATCTGAAACTATTTGCTTGGTTTTATTATTTATAATTGTCTGGCAATCTTTTTGTCTTTAATTGAAGCATTCTATTTGTTTAATTTATTGATTGATATATTTGGCTTAAGTCTACTATCTGTTCACCTGACTTCTTCTATTTACTCTTTGTTCTTTTTTTTAACTTTTCTTGTTTTCTATTAGAGTAATTATTTTTCATAATTTTTCTTATTCTGGTAGGTTGGAAATTATATGTTCATTTACTGTCCTTTGGATGATTGTACTAGAGCTAACAGCATGCATTCTTGACTTACAGATGTTTAATACTAATTAGTACTCTTATCCTCTTGTTGAATAATGCAAAAACCTTATAATAATTTTATTTCATTTATCCCTACCTTCTTTTTAGAACAGACATGCATGCACACACACATACATTCACAAAACAATTATACAGTCAATATTGATTAATATTCACTCTAATGTTTACACAGTTTGTTGGTTTTCAGTCTTTTTTAAGTTTCTAGTCTTCTATCAGAGACATTCTCAGGGGGAGAGTTAGTAATGCAAATTACTAACTATAATCAAAAGTGAAAGTACTTTCCATACATTTGGCCTAAATCTTTCCCAGTCTAATATGAATTTGAGTATTTTGTTGATTACAGTAGTTATTTATATAAAGTAAACTGGAGCATGTAAGTTTTTTTATAGCTTGTTGATCTAAGTCTTACCATGACCTGTGTTTTAGATTGGGTTCCTCAGAGGCAGGTTCTCTGAGGATTCTTGTGAAAGTGACTTATTTAGGAAGTGTTCCTGGGAAAAACTGGTAGGGACTTAGAAGAGAAGGATGCAATATCTAAGAATGGTAACTTTGGCTCAGCCACTCAGAGGTGCTCTGAGGACCATGTTGTTCACAACTTAGAGGTATTCCAATCAATGGCAAAAGAAGCTAAGAGTATTTAGACCCCTGTACTGGTCAGTCATTGTTTAAGGGATGTCCCCAAAGTAATATAAAGCCCCCTGCTTCCTGTCATCCATTTGCAGATGCAGAGGCTGGGTATTTGCAATACAAGCACACTGGGAGCTAGTATACTTGATGAGAAACCTGATGGGATATAGAGGCAAATAAATGACTGTGTCTGTTACAATCTATACGATCCTGCCTTGATTAAGATTCATGGATGCAATTCAGGGTATCCAGGAACTTCAATGGAAAGAAAAAATATATTTTTGCTGACATCTAATGAAATTTAGCATTTTTCAAAATTATGAAAGTCATAATACTACAGTACCTGTAAAGTATGTGTTCCTAAGTAGCACAGGGCTTAGCATGTAGTGAATTACTCAATATATTTCATTTCTGAAAAATGTATGAAAAAACACTGAAATTAGCTACAAATTAATATCTGTTCTAGCCAGATTTCCAAAGTAAACATCCTAGAATTTGACTAGAAAGTGAACATGTTGCTATAATCTGATCATTCACTACACTGAAAATAATAAAAATGACCTGTGTCACTAGTCAAAGATATGAGGAGGATGAATTCTAGTAGATAACCCTGCCCAAACTTTTGACTAATGTTAAAAAAAAACAGCAACCAAAAACTCAATAATGGACATTTTTAAAAAATCCATATCTATGAAAGGAAAGGGTGTTTCCCAAAGCAAAACTGGGCAGGTATGTTGTCCAGAACCACAGAGTTTAAAAAATAATGTGAAATTTCCTTGTCTCAGATGAAATAAATCTCTAACCAAAAATCAGAGATAACGAGTCTTATTACTTGTGGAATATAGTTTTGTATCAGGAAAGCTATCTTGGATCCCACCTAAGGAAATTTCAATATTGAAGGGTCCAACAATAACATTACAGGCCAGTCAGGTAGTTGTGGTGATTTGGCTCCATGAGAAACCTACATAAATAAGACTATAAAGTATACTGGTTTATCCTATTTCCTTCCTGGTACTAAATATCCTCACCCAACCTATGAAAAACTTTTTTTTTCTTTTTTTAGAAAAAAAAAAAAAAAGCTGTTTCCAGCTTTATGGTCTTCTGAATACTGTGGAAAGCTTCAAACAGTCCTGTGAAGACTTTTCCCTACTGATTGTTGCCTCAAGTTCATTTTTTGTGGGGCTAAAATATACCTTCTTCTTAGAACGACTGTTCAACTCCAATTATTTCCTGAATTTAGCAACTAAATCTCAATTACATTCCTAGCAGTCTCATTTCTTCCTGGGCTTTGTGCATTCTTTGGGCCAGGAGCTCCCTTGGATATCAAAGGCAGCTCCTTGTAGAGAAAGGGGACGTGATGGGGCACAGGAGCCCAGAACCTGACCCCATGTTACTGCCTCTGCTTGAGAAAGCAGAGAAGTTAAAAACACTCACTAAATAATTCCCTTTAAATCAGAAGAAAAATGATTTTTTACAGTTAACAGTTAGATGCATGATGATTAATGTTTTCAACCTTGAGGGCAAACTCTGCCTGTTTAGTATAAATTTTTTATTTCTGTGTTTCAAGTGAAAAATATCCTGGGGTCCTTTTGAATTTCAAACAATTAGTCCAAATTCAAAATGTATTAGGTTAATTGTATATTTTAAATTTAATTTTAATATTCTTTGACTCTGAAATTGATAAGCATTTATTTGCTCTTGAAATCTTTCAAAGTTTATGACAATCTTTTATCCTTCTTAAATAGTATTAATGCTTCATGATAAAAGCCTGGCTTAAGGAGGAGATAACATTTAAGAACTATATGAACCCATGGGGCCAGAGCTTCAATCTATCTGGTCTATTCCCTTCCCATGAGTATGTATTGTGTTTATGGAATTTAGTGTGGGGCTTCCTCCTCTGGGGGACAGTTGACTTAGATGTAAGTGGTAGACTAGGCAGAGGTGAATGTCATCATTAGCTGTACCACTGGATTTCACAGAAAGACAAAGGGACCAATTTATATGGTCTTTGTGTGAGGGAATAAGAGGTAACTGCCTATTTTTGTCAATAAGAACATAAGAGAAAAACCTCAGGATCCCTGCTCATCTGTTTATATTCTGGGCAAGTATAAATTTCCTCAGATGTTAAATACAGAAGGTAAAATCTACCTTAATAAGTGGACATAATAAAAACAGCCCAAAGCTTCTGGAAGGTAATTACCTTAGGGGGAGGTACAGATATGTATAGGAAATGTTATGTGTCTTTTGTCTTAGATTTTTAAAATTTTTTATAGCAAGAAAAAAGCAAAATTATAGGATTACTTTGAGGTTTTTTGTGTTCTCAATTGAAAAAAATCAATAGAGGTCCTTTTAGGAAAGAAGTCTTCCATGAAACTTCAGTACATAAACAGATGAAAGTGGAGCCACTCTGCTTACGTGAAAATGAGAATGCAAAGCCCCCAGCCCGTTGGTTTTCTCTTCCCTCCTCGGTGGCTCCCCCACCCCAGGCATCCCTAAGAGGCTCTGGGCTCCAGGAAATAGTGATTGAAGCCACTTCAATAGGGGTTAGTGTGGACCATAAAAGTAAAGAGCCTAGAACTGTGCAGTTGTGCAGCATTTTCTCAAGTAATGCTAACTATTAACATTGTTGTCACTGGTTGTTCTTCAACTTGATTCTGGCAGAGTGGGATCATTTTATGAGTAAAAATGAAATAGCATTTTCTTTCCTAAAAGAGCATTTATCAGTTCAGTCTCTGTTATGGAATCAGTAGTCCATGCTGCTAATCAAGATATTCTGTGTTGAGCCTGAACTGGCTAGCCAGCTAGTGTTGGTGACTGAGGATTACATGGATTCACTTTTTCTGATCCAAACTACGCAGGTATGGGGGCAGCCGTAGGGGAGTCAGCCCAGATGTTCTCAGGCTGGCTCATTTATTTTTAGTGGGGCTACCTGATTGCCCATTTTAAAAGCTCAGCCTTGTCTTGTGTTTTTAAGATCAAACTTGACTTTCGGCAGGAGGAATGAAGGTCTAGTTTAGCACTTGGGGATTCAGCATTGATATTTCTAACTCCTTGCTTCTCTTAACCTTTTGACTACATTTTGAAAACCAGACTTCCAGGTATAATGGAGCTGACTTATGCCAGCTCATGAGAGCCTATTGTTAATTTCTCAGGAATTTCGCCAGCTAGATGATGTCACATAAGTAGCTTACAATTAGCGATGTTGACAGCATTTATACTACGGAAACTCACAGACCCTGAAAATCGTTCTTTCCCCTGGAGCATACCACTAGCTTAGGAAGTAGCCACCAATTTATGCTCCACTTCTCATGACTAGATCTCCATCATTTCCCTAGATCTGAGTTCCTGTGGTGATACTATAAAAATATTTGTACCCTTCGTTCTCGTAAGACTTTCCCTCCAATGTCAGGAGTCTGATTTTTGCATCTTACCTCTAGGCTGGGCCCCTCTTCCCTATTACGTGCTCATAGATCTCTCCCAGTGCCTATCTAGCTAAGATGATAGTTATCTTACCTCATTGATTATAGGTCTTGAACCATCATCCTGTATTCTGCATTAGGTTATATAAGACTCTCCTGAATGCCTGTTTACATGCTATTGATTGAATTTCCCTTCGCCAGATGTGTTTTGTCACAAAGTCTGCAGTTCATTCTCTTCTAGTTTGTGGTTCCCAGTTTGCTTTATCCTCTTCCTAATCTCTTCTGTTCTGTCCCAATTAACTGCAATAACTCAATATTCTTTCAAAAGTTGTGAATATACTCCTAGAAATCCTCTTCCATATTATTAGGCTTTAAATTATTAAATGTAATTTGTTAGCAGCTTTAATTTTAAAACCTAACTTTGGGTTTTAGTAAATAACATTTAATATCCTTAATGAAGTTTCACCGTATATAAAGTATTTAATTTCTTAACACAGCATCTATATTTTCTCATAAAATAACTAACATTAATTGTTGCTGTGCATGTCCCAAACATTGTTCCATGTGCCTTGCATGTATTAATTCACTTAGTCCTACAGAATTCCTGTGAGACAGGTACTCCCACCAGTGCTATGACTGTTTAAAAATGCCATGCCAGCATCGGGAAGTTATCCTATATGGTCTAAAAAGGGGAGGCATAAATAATTCACCCCTCGTTTTAGCATATAATCAAGAAATAACCATAAAAATGGGCAAACAGCAGCCTTCAGGGCTGCTCCATCTATGGAGTAGCCATTATTTATTCCTTCACTTTCTTAATAAACTTGTTTTCATTTTATGGACTCACCCTGAATTCTTTCTTGGGGAAGATTCAAGAACCCTCTCTTGGGGATATGGATTGGGGGGGACCTCTTGTAACATTGCTTCAATTTTAGCAGAATTCATATTTTTCCGATAGGGTCTCTTTTCAAACTGATGTCTAAGCCTTCTCAATGCCTCAAGCTAGATCTTGTTCAGACATATTTTAACAAGTTAATATGAGTTTATTTTGATGTAAAAAAATTTGAAATCCAGGCATAGTTTTTTCGTAATACACATTTTCCATAAAATTTGTGTTGACCCCTTGTATATAATATAGAGATATTTTATTATAATGCTTGTATAACTTGGTAAAACTGAGGTTGTGGAATATCATTAAGGATATAATAATTCTGGAAAAGTTTCTTTAATGATGTCTTGCCATTTACCTTCAGAAAACACCACCAAATCCTACCTATTCAGGTCATGAGATTTGGCATATTGACTAGAAAATGGTAAAATTAAATTGCAGCATACAAGGATGAAGATGCAATATGTAGTTTTTAATCCTTAAGTCTAGAGTATTTTCTGGAAAGCTCACAGGAAATGACTGGACAGATTGAAAGACGTCAGGAATCATCTGTGTTAAATTGTTTTTCCTCCAGTTGCTTACTATAAACCTTAAAACTTAAGAACGACTCTACAGAGGGTCAGGCCACCATTCTAGCAAAGAAGTGAGTGATTCACTGAATAGTCCTGATTTCAATTCTTAGTATGGAATCAATTCTGGGTGGAATCCAAAAAAGCAGAAAAGGGTGGAAAGTAAAGGAACATTTGTAAATGTCAGTTCATGTTGTAGGGGTTGTATCTTCCTTGGAGTTCTCATCACAATTGCCCATCAATTGAATTTGTAGAAAAAAACATGTGACGCCCATGGGGAACACACGAGACAGGCAAGTGGAACCTCTAAAATGTGGTTTTCACCTTGGATCCTCTAAGCAGGAGACAGACCTAGAACAATGAGCCTGGCCTTCTTTAGGATGAATGCCACCTTTGTCACAAGTTAACTTCCTTTATCTTCTGTTAACATAATTTATCTTGTTACTGCCAGAAAATTGTGGAAAGGAATCTGCCGCTTCTTCTCCTGTGATATTATTTAAAAAGTAAATGGTTGGGCCTCTGAGATCTGCACTTAGATCTGTTCTGCCTTATCCCTACAGATACTACTATCATCAGTTTCCAGGTGAAGAAACGGAGGCTCAGAGAGCGTAAGTGTTGTGAGCCTATAGCTAATAAATGGTGGATCTAAACTACAGACCAGGTCTACAAACCAAGTAGGTGGTTCCTAGTGTTAGAGGAGCCTTTAAAGGTCATGTTTGTCATATTTTTGTGAGTAAAAAATGTCTGTGATATCAATGCTTAACTAATTTCAGTGAAATCGAATGTGAATGGGGGAAAGACCCTGCCAAGCAATTATGGCACAGACAAATCATTTGTGTTTTTCCTTTTTGTCTTTGGTTGGCACTTTCTCTTTGATGCTCTCCTACCTAGTGCCTGGGGCCACTACCTGTCTTCTAGATGCACAAGGCCTTCCGCTTTGGCATTCTACCTGTTTTACTCAGCACCCACCAGCACCCCTCCCCAATCTGTGCTTTGACTTTCTCTTCCCTTCATATGATAATGTACTACTCCTCTTTCCTTGACTCTTAAAACCCCAAATCCTGGTGCGTGATGGTCAGACAAGCCAACTCTTGCTGCTCTCTATCTAAGAAAGTATGAAGCAATATCTTTACCAAGTCAAATTCAACATTTTTAAAGAAAGTACTTCTAGGGCTGGAGCACTACCTGATAGGAGTTCCATTTCTAGCCAAGGATGCTTTGGTGTGTTTAAGTCAAATAGGTAGAGGCCTAACCTGCTTATATATAAAGCCAGCCCTGAACATTGGCATTTGTTTAAATGCTGTTTAGGGACACTCAAGTCTTCAACACTGCACACAAAGATTCAAATCAAACACATGCACTGACATTTCCCCACTTCTTCCCTAGATGCTCATAATCTTTAAGGCCAAGTTGATGTCGGGACAACCCCAGAGAATGGAGATGTTCTTATGGGAGTTTGCCTAATGGAGCCACTGGCATTTCTTAGCCAGAGGAGTGCTGAAAGTAATGTCTTTGCAAAGTCTCCAGGGATTTTAGTTAGCATGGAACTCAGTATAGCAGTCTCTGTTCAGACCAGATCCAAACTACGTAAGAAATAGTGTATGGAAGACTAGACTCTTTTCTCTCTCTCATCTCCCAGGTGCAAATTGGTATCTGCTAAGCAAGGGGCATTACAAAATTACACAATCAAGAATAACTGCTACCACTAATATTTAGCATCAACAAAACTTTTTCATATGCCTGCCCTCTTTTGAGCCCCAGAAATATGTATTTTTTCTTTTTTTTTAGATCTAAAATTTTGATGAGGCTTAGAGGTACTGGCAGTTTTACTGGGACTTTTCCAAGGCCACCTAGCTGAGGTTGACAGAATAATTTGAGATTTTAATTTGTGTTTTGTTCTCATTTTTCTAACCCCACCTTGAGATGGTAACTTCACCTTTTTGTTCTGGGACCCTTGGTGATGGAGTTAAAATAAAAATAACCCAAGGACAAGTTCCTTTTCTGCTTTGTTTTCTAACCTGAACTCTTTGGGGAGATTATCTCAAGGAAATGGAGAGAAATGAGAGCCTTGGAGGAAAAGGAGAGGGCGATTTCCCCATGAGGTGAAGCAGCAGTGGGTTAAGGTACCTTGGGGTAGGTGCTTCCCCTTCTTCACAGGGCCTAAGGGTGGGGAGGCAGGACTTCAAAGGGAAATGACTTAGGTGTGATTCACCTAAGAAGGCTGGGCTACAGCTACCAAGGTCCCAAATTCCACAAAGATATCCTGCTGAAGAAGATAGACACAAGCCTGCCTCTCAAGGACCACATGGGCTTTGAAAGATAGTCAATGGTGGTAATCACAGACCAGAAAGACCACTGTAAATGTCATCTTTGCATGAAATCACAGAAAACTGATGTCATCCTGAAGTGGGGAGAGACACCCTATAGTGACTGATTAGTTTGATGGGACAGGACTACTGACAATTTTAATACGGCTTAAAGACCTGAGTTTGTTGAGTAAAATGTAAACCTATTGATCTGGGGAGTCTGGCACTGCAAATTTGGTTGTCTTTCTATAGCACTTGCTGCTCACGGAGTTTACATTTAGATGGAGAGTGGGAAAGATCCAGCCGTCGTTGTTCTGTATGTTTGTAGCAAAAGAGAGAAATCCATACCCTGTCTCTTTAAATTATACAGGATTTAATTCTGTGGCCATGTATCGCATGGCACTTCTGGATGCCTACATCACTCAGCTAGTATCAGAGGTCTGGGATGGCCATATGGGCAGGGCTGAAGACATAAATGGATCTCATGAAACATGAAGTTGATAGCTTTCTGTAGTGGGAGTAATGGCTTATAAAACACATTGGAGGGGACTGCAGGAATTGTTTAAGAATCAAATTGCTTATTAGATTTTCCAACTCCTTGAACCAACTTCTAATATTTTCTAGACCGAGCCATCTACTTATCCCCTCTGCCTTTTGATGATGAAACATAACAATTTTATTGTTATGTTGCTTCAGAGCTGAAAAATTTTTATGATTCTATGTTTCAGGGAAAATCTTTGATCTCCAAGTTAAATTATGCTGACGCTAAGAAATAGCCTACACATTTACATGTTGTATTTGGTCATTACACACACACACACAAAAGGAGGGGTTAAGCCAAAAAAAAAACCAGTCTCTCAATCCCTTATCTCCTTCATCTCTTCCTCCTTGTCTTCTCTTTTCAGTACATAGACCTCAGAGAAACAGAACCACAAATGACTGTGGGGTGAAACTCCTACTTAATAATGACATCCCTTAAGTTGGCAAAAATCTGCCAACATCTGCAAACTCTAGGGTTGTGAGCCAAAGTTTAAAATTATGTGTGACAATGTTGTGGAAAATACAATTGATTCCAATCTGATTGTGTCAGTTCCAAACAGAGACAATATTGATGATGCTGAACAGTAATCTTATTGGGCTTGGACCCAACTGAACATTGGTCTTTGTCAACTCATTATGCCTCTATCAGAGGGATCTCCACAGATTGATCTTGCCAGCACCTCTTGATGTGTCTCACAAATCACTGTTCTCCTGTTGGCAGGCTGATTTGAGTACTGCACAGTAATTGCTGGGGCCTGTTTCCCCTCTTTTTCTGCCTCACTCCCTGCCAGAAAACAGTGACTACCTATTGCAAGTCATTGTCATATGAAAGACCAAAAAAGTCCTAACAAGCTAAAGTAGGTAGGTATACAGTCCTTGTTGATACCAAGAGTTACAGCTATACCATTGATGCTTTTGGATTGGCAAAATAAAGTATTAAATCCTCTATTTTTCCTTGATACTATTAATTAGAGGGATCCCTGAACTTTTCAGAAGTCTGCAGCATTGCCTGTAGGAAAGTTCTGCTCTGCAGTAGAAAAGTCTAGTTTGGATGATTAGCGTTGTCTCCTCATTTTTAGCAAGTTGAAAGTGTATTGTCTCGTAAGTAATGGTGAATGGGAGGCACAAGACATTGCACATAACATTTTGGACTAAAGACACTACCTTCTGTAATTTGAACTTCCCTTCCTCAGGGCTAATTTGACATTCCCTAAAGACATAAAAGGCTTCAGATATCAAAATTAATTCAGTATAAGATATCAAAATGTAAATGGGATTTCAGGTGGATTAGTCAGGATAAAGTCAGGTCTTTATTATGGTGCCAATGTTAGTTTTCTTCCTGGACAAGAGCCTTTGCCAGGCAGCATGTATCTGTCTTTGTTGGATTACCTGGCTAATTGGAAGAGCAGCACCAAGGATGATCCAGTATCATGTGGCTTCACAATGCATGTTCTGCGAATTTGTAGCACTTTGAATCAGTGATAGCAACTTAAGTTCCTAACTTCTAAGAGGTCACCACAGAAAGGGCCAAAACCCTATGGCATCTGTGGTTTAAACAGCAGGGACTACTTGCCTGGTATTTCCACATATGGGAAATGGACACTGAGGCCTCTGGCTGAGACTCCTTCTTTCCTTCTGATTCTCTTTAGCTCTTAAGCTTTTCCCACTCAGACCAGTATCCTACGAAGAATTACAATGGCTGAAATAAGTGATCTTCAGCAAAAAGAGGTCCTCTACAAGCTTAATACAAGTGAAAAATCACATGCCAAAAAATTTGTATATGTGTCTTGGAAGTTTCTGATAATAATGCCTGTGAAACTAGTAGACTCTTAGATATTGTGACTTCTTTCTTGCTTTCTGTTGCTTCTGAAGTCAGCAGTGTGTTCTTGGCAGGAGCCAAGCCTGAACAACGTACGCCATCAGGAAGTCATTTAGTGATGCACTGATGTCAGTCAGAGAAGCTGAAAGTTGTGCAACCTCTCTAGTGTACTCCTTAAATGCTGAGTCACTTCCTGCACCTGACTCTATCCCAAGGATAATAGTGAGGGAGAGAGTTCACATGATGAATCAGCCAAAATAGACTGTCTGCTGCCGCCTTGATTTGACTCTATTTACTTGTCACACCTTTCCTGGGTTGGAGAAGGTAGTTGACTGAGTTTTGAAGGCTGCCTACTGGGTGGCAGGCTGCATGGGAAGGCAAAAATAAACAAAAGATAGTCAGCTGTGCCCACATATATCAAGCTTAATTATCCTAGCAGAACTTGAAAGCAAGATTTATAGCAGAAGATTGACAGTGCAGATAATGGAGAGCTGACTGTTGAAAATCCCATTTGACACCACAATCAGAGTGTCGCCAGAGGGGGATACCAGGGCAACATCTCACTGTCTCCTCCCTCTCCTTCAGGAACACTTTCTGTGGGTGAGAACAGCACAACTTGGTCATCATGGTCAGCCTTGAAGACACACTGAGTGACCCAGTAGGAAGATGAGGGGGGCATCTCAAGGATTTCTGCTTTATCTTGGTTTTTAGGTGAAGAGTATTCCTGAGCTGATTGGATTTGTGAAGGGGAGCCTGACTGAGAAATTGTGTTTTATTTTTTATTATTGACTCAACATGAAAGAGCAAAATACTTTTCTGTCCTCAAAAATTGGCAGACATTGTCACATCAAGGAAGTTTGATCGTTGTAAACAGAGATCATTATAATTATGGGAATATATTGTATGACAGTGTTCAGTGGTTCGAATGTTCAAGAAATAATCATATATCATCACTAAAAGAAAACCAGAAAGTAAATGAAGGTTTTACTTAGTAAAAACAAGAAGTTCATACCTAAAAATACTGTTTCTTTTTTCTCATGTTATTTTATTTGAGGAGTTGTTTATTATATTGTTTCTGGTAATTTCTCATGTTTTCTTTGGAACATCTACCATAAATGCATAATACATATTTATATAGAATTTTTGAAGCTGAGAAAATCCGGGATCAGGGGAAGCAAGGGAGGGGTTTTAGTACCATTCTCTTAGGCATGGTATTTATTGTTGTTATGACTGCAGGTGCAGTTGAAGCTGTTGGATGTCTTAGCAGTTGCTCCTGGCCTTCAAAGTTCTGAGAAATAGGATACAGGAGACTTCTCACACTTAAATAAATTTAAGCCTGTCTTTAATCCTACTCCAAGATGATGATTTTAAATAGGAAACTAAATGATAGCACGAAGATTCTATAGTTTTCAAAATAGTCAATTCAGAAAGCACTGCTAGATACATTTCTTGAATTCACCAAAATGAGTAGTCTCTCAGTCCCCTCTTTCCAGATACAAGATGTCCTGTAGCTGTTTTGCCCAAATACCAAAAAAGATGCCACAAAATTCTTGCTTTGAGGCCTACACTCCTTATATCAAGAATCATGGCCAGCTTCATTGATAAAATGTCACCTGTACAGTCACACAGGGCCATGTGTTTGCTTAATCTCTACTGCTGCCACCTTGAAATTCTTAAACTTTTGAGCAAAGAGTCCCACACTTTTATTTTGTAAAGGGTCCCACACACTGTGTAGTCAGTCCTGTCAGGAACCTCTGATTTGCTATCATATTAACTCTCTCTCTCTTCTGTCTCTTATGGTAGAGATTTGTAGGTAAACACATAGATGAGGAGTTGTTTGCCTCTTAGGTATGTCTCATGGCAAGGTCTTATGTCCAGCACCCAGATAAACACAGCATCATATTCCAGTCACCTACCTAGGGCCAATAAGCCCTCCCCAATGCTGTTGGTAAGCATCTTCTGGCCAGGCGCGGTGGCTCACACCTGTAATCCCTTCACTTTGGGAGACCAAGGCTGGTGGATCACCTGAGGTCAGGAGTTCAAGACCAGCCAGGCCAACATGGTAAAACCAATCTCTACTAAAAATATAAAAATTAGCAAGGTGTGGTGGCATGCCCCTGTAATCCCAGCTACTCAGGAGGCTGATTCAGGAGAATCACTTGAACCTGGGAAGGCGGAGGTTGCAGCGAGCTGAGATCACACCACTGTACTCCTGCCTGTATGACAGAGCGAGACTCCGTCTCAAAAAAAAAAAAACTTCCAATAGGACCAGTCAATTTCCTCATCCTTTCATGTAACAATAATTACATCTCATTTTAAGTTAGACTTTCTTCTAGCATGTTAAATGTCTTACAAAAAAAAAAAGGATAGTGTCTCTTCTTCCTTAAACTATCAAACAGAATAAATCAGAAGCCTCATAAAAGCATTCCTTGAATACAGCAGGGAAGAACATTGCCAGAGCAAATAGCCAACTGCTACCAAAGTGCCAGTTCTAATTTTTAAATCCTGTCTGCCATAGTGCCACTTGCAGATGTTTAAGAGAAATTATTTCAACTTTAATAATACTTGGCAATATGACTGTCAAAACTCAATTCCTAAGGGAACATACCCAGCGTGCTTTTGGTAGTTACCAGTCTGTAAGATTGGCGTTCTGTCCTGGCTTTCTTTGGCCAAAGGAGTTGTCATTTGGAGTTCTCCTCCCACATTCCTATCTGTGGTGGTGTGCAGCAGCTCACTGCTGAGGCTCCAAACAATTACTGGTCCCGTTTTGCAAATATTTGCATGATTAATTTTTCCTGATGTGTGTATTTCCAACCATGAGTACAAACAGCTTTTCATTGCAAACAAGTGAGGAGGCACCCTGAGGGGCAAGATCATACATTTTTATGAAGTTGCTGCTGTGAAAACTTATAATTTTTATAGAAAATTTCACTTTTTCTGGGGCAAAATAAAAATTTAATACCTGTAAAAAGTACCTTTCATTTTCATAAAATGACAGCAAGAATAAAATATATTAAGAGTCTTACAATCTTGGGGGAAGTGGTGGCATCCTGTTTTCTTTACATTTCCATAGCACTTTTCCTTACAGTAGGAGGTGCTTATTATTTTGAGACTTGTGTGTACTTCTGTTCCTACAAGGGAGAACCCTTGGGAGCTTTCCAAGTTATAATAAACCAAGGAAATAAAACCTAGGTTATTAAACACTTTGAGAAAAATTCCCTAATGTGCGGAACCAATGTCAGAAATTTCTGTAATAATGGGGAAATCATAAAGACTTAGAAAGCATTTGCTTTTTTAATAATAAAGGAAGAAAATTTTCCGTTTGCCAGGTTCTAGTAAAACAAATTTGTCATTTGAGTTTATATTTTCAGTCACCAATAGAATTTAACAGTCTGAGCTTTTAATCCAAGAGTTGTTGACCATCTAATTCATTTTGGAGTTTTAACCTGGATGATCCATTTAAGTGTGTAGAGACAGTGTTTTCCAAGGTGTGGTCCTTACATACCACCTTCTAGAAGAAGATGATTTTAGGTGCTACAGGGATGATAATTTTTTTGTTTTAACTATGCACATATTTTAATGAGTAGTTGAAAAATATGCGTATATGTGCATGTGTAGTATCAACGAGCACATCAACCTCAAGTTTTAGTAAATCCTCTTATCACTACCTTAAAAGTATCCAAATATCATCCCAACTCACCATGTTTCTACTATACTTGTGACTCATCAATCATCATGTTGCTGATAAATGAGGAACATGGTCTCCTAACTGATCTCTGGGCTTCTACCATTGCTTCCCTAAAATTGGTCTTCCTTACAGGAATGAGAAGGTTTAAAAAACAAAGTTAAGATAGAGTCATTCCTCTGTTCATGATCCTCCAATGGTGTCTTGTCTCACTCATCATTAAAGCCAATGTCCCTGCCAGGGTCCATAAGCCCTGCCTGGTCTTTCCTTGAATGTTCATTTGACCTCCTGCTCCCTTTCTCATCTCCTGCCACTCTCTTCCCCTCTCCCTGCTCTGCCTTCCTTGCTGTCTCTTAATCACACCAAATACAAGATGGTCTCATGGCATTTGGAGTCACTTTTCTTCCCCGATCCCATCTGGAATTCTCTTTCCAGAGTATGTACATAGCTCTCTACCTCACTTAATTAAAATCTCTGCTCAAATGTCACCTGATTTGGCTCTTTCCCTGATGCCTTCACTTTCTTTTAAAATTTCTGGGATACATGTGCAGAATGTGCAGGTTTGTTACATAGGTATACATGTGCCATGGTGGTTTGTTGCACCCACCAACCTGTCATTGACATTAGGTATTTCTCCTAATACTATCCCTCCCCTAGACTCCCACCCCCCAACAGGCCCCGGGGTGTGATGTTCCCCTCCCTGTGTCCATGTGTTCTCATTGTTCAATTCCCACTTATGAATGAGAACATGCAGTGTTTCATTTTCTGTTCCTGTGTTAGTTTGCTAAGAATGATGGTTTTCAGCTTCATTCATATCCCTGCAAAGGACATGAACTCATCCTTTTTTATGGCTGCATAATATTCCATGGTATATATGTGCCACATTTTCTTTATCCAGTCCATTATTGATGAGCATTTGGGTTGGTTCCAAGTCTTTGCTATTGTGAACAGTGCTGCAATAAACATACGTGTGCATGTATCTTTACAGTGGAATGATTTATAATCCTTTGGGTATATACCCAGTAATGGGATTGCTGGGTCAAATGGTATTTCTGGTTCTAGATACTTAAGGAATTGCCACACTGTCTTCTACAATGGTTGAACTAACTGACACTCCCACCAACAGTGTAAAAGCATTCTTATTTCTCCACATCCTCTCCAGCATCTGTTGTTTCCTGACTTTTTAATGATTGCCATTCTAACTGGTGTGAGATGGTATCTCATTGTGGTTTTGATTTGCATTTCTCTAATGACCAGTGATGAGCTTTTTTTCATGTGTTTGTTGGCCACAGAAATTTTGTCTTTTGAGTAGTGTGTTCATATCCTTTGGCCACTTTTTGATGGGGTCGTTTTTTTTTTTTCTTGTACATAAGCTTAAGTTGCTTGTAGATTCTGGATATTAGCCCTTTGTCAGATGGATAGATTGCAAAATTTTTTTCCCATTTTGCAGGGGGCTTGTTCACTCTGATGATGGTTTCTTTTGTTGGACAGAAGCTCTTTAGTTTAATTAGATCCTATTTGTCAATTTTGGCTATTGTTGCCATTGCTTTTGGTGTTTTAGTCATGAAGTCTTTGCCCATGCCTATGTCCTGAATTATACTGCCTAGGTTTTCTTCTAGGGTTTTTATGGTTTTAGGTCTGATGTTTGAGTCTAATACATCTTGAGTTAATTTTTGTATTATGTTTAAGGAACGGGTCCAGTTTCAGTTTTCTGCATATGGATATCCAGTTTTCCCAACACCTTTTATTAAACAAGGAATTCTTTCCCCATTGCTTGTTTTTCTCAGGTTTGTCAAAGGTCAAATGGTTGTAGATGTGTGGCATTATTTCTAGGTCTCTGTTCTGTTCCATTGATCTATATATCTATTTTGGTACCAGTACCATGCTGTTTTGGTCACTGTAGCCCAGTATCATCCTGATATCAAAACCTGGCAGAAACACAACAACAAAAATAATTTCAGGCCAATATCCCTGATGAACATTGATGCGAAAATCCTCAATAAAATACTAGCAAACTGAATCCAGCAGCACATCAAAAAGCTTATCCACCACGATCAAGTAGGCGTCATCCCTGGGATGCAAGGCTGGTTCAATATACACAAATCAATAAATGTAATCCATCACATGAATAGAACCAATAACAAAAACCACATGATCATCTCAATAGATGCGGAAAAGGCCTTCAATAAAATTCAACATCCCTTCATGCTAAAAACTCTCAATAAACTAGGTATTGATGGAACATATCTATCTCAATAGCTATTTATGATAAACCCACAACCAATATAATGCTGAATGGACAAAAGCTGGAAGCATTCCCTTTGAAAACCAGCACAAGACAAGGATGCCCTCTCTCACCACTCCTATTCAACATAGTAATGGAAGTTCTGGCCAGGGCAATCAGGCAAGAGAAAGAAATAAAGGGTATTCAAATAGGAAGAGAGGGAAGCCAAATTGTCCCTGTTTGCAGATGACATGACTGTATATTTAGAAAACCCCATCATCTCAGCCCCAAATCTCCTTAAGCTGATAAGCAACATTCAGCAGAGTCTCAGGATACAAAATCAATGTGCAAAAATCACAAGCATTCCTATATGCCAATAACAGACAGCCAAATCATGAGTGAACTCCCATTCACAATTGCTACAAAGAGAATAAAATACATAGCAATACAACTTACAAGGGATGTGAAGGACCTCTTCAAGGAGAACTACAAACCACTACTCAAGGAAATGATAGGACACAAACAAATGGAAAAACATTCCATGTTCATGGATAGGAAGAATCAATCTTGTGAAAATGGCCATACTGCCCAAAGTAATTTATAGATTCAGTGCTATCCCCATCAAGCTACCATTGACTTTCTTCACAGAATTAGAAAAACCTACTTTAAATTTCATATGGAATCATAAAAAGGCCTGTAATATCCAAGACAATACTAAGCAAAAAGAACAAAGCTGGAGGCATCACACTACCTGATGCCTTCACTTTCTCTTTCCTCTACTTAGTGTTCCTCTATAGTAGTTACGCCCAGTGGTAGATTGAAGTAATGGATCTGATTAATCATCCCATCCTTTATCCACACCCTATGCTATGTAATTTGCAATCTCCCGACTCTGATGACAAGCTCGGCCATGCAACTTGGTTGGTCAATGGGATGTTGGCAGATGTAACACATGCGCGGCTTAAAAGCCTGTGCTTATTTTTGTTTGACTGTTCCTCTTCTGCAATTTCCATGAAAAAATCCTGGAGGATGAGATTCCTAGAGCAGGAATAAATCACCCCAGTCATCCCAGCCTATGCATCCTAGATCAGCAGTAGCCAGCTGACTTTTGGCTATATGAGCAAATTCAGCCGAGATCAGAAGAGCTGAACAGCCAAGCCCTAAATAAATGACCCACAGACTCATGGAGGAAATAAATGCTTATATTTTTAAGACACTCAGTACAGGCATGCTTTGTTATGCTGCATTATTATGAAAAATATGGCTCTTATATTCCTTAATGACATTGTCAACAATGTATTCAGTTTTCAGAAATAAGATAATTGGAGGTATCCAAATAGCATACTTAATTGCTGCAACAACAGAGCTTAAATGCAAGACTTCCCTCATGAAATTTATAAGACAAAAGGAGAAATGACTTTCTTGACATTTTACCACTATGATTGGGACTATCCTGTACCTGCTTTGCAGAACATAATTAAGTTTATATGATGATTATGGCCTCACATACATTTGTGCTAGATGATGAATTTGTATTTCATGTGACTGCCCAACTAATCCAGGTGTGCAAAGACTACTTGACCTCCTGTCACATACTCGATCTTCCCCACATACATGTGTACTGTGTATATATCTACAGTACATGAAACTCCCCTTTGACATTTCCCTTCCAGATTTTATTACTGTTTTAAAGATTTTACTAACTCAGAAATTTATTTTAGGCATTAAATAGAATGTTTTAAAGCCAAAAATGACTACTAAACTCTGATTTATGTATTCCTTGAATGCCATAGAGTGACCATATTGCCAATAAAATATGCACCAATCAAATAATTATACGTAAATCAGATTTATATTTTATGAAATTCTCCCTTCTCTATTTTACTCATAACAAAGGTAGTAAATATTTTTTAATTTCAAGTGTCTTGGCTGCCTGGCAACTTTTTCCTTTCTGGAACGAGAATAAAACCGCAATTTAAACCCTTAATGTTAACATGCATGGTTGAATATCTATGAGGGAGATTGTACGTTTTCCAAATATATTTCAACTCAGAAGTTGTCCCTCTATGGTGAATCTAACTGAATATTTTATAAAATGTGCTCTGGTAAATTCTACCTACTGTATACATATGTGGATTATAGCTTTATGCCTGACCAGAAATAGTATTTCACCATTTGGTTAAATAATTCACCATTTCCTGAGCCCCTACTGTATTTCTAACTCTGCTGGGTTGAGGAGGTAGATCCAAGATGGTCTTGGTACTCTTTATAATTTGTTTTTAGTAGATAGACTAGTTCTTTGTAGGTAGTACTGACCAAAAGCAATGATAAAACCAAGAAATGAATTTAAATTTATAAATCAAATCGTAAAGGTAATGAAATTTGTAATGGGGCACATGGGTTGGCAGAGGCTGGAAAAATTTCTCCATTTCTCATCTATCTTCTCTTCCTTTTCTCCCTTTTCATTTCTTGCATTTTTCCTTTGACCATTATCTTTTCTCACTTCAAATTCGTGTGGTGATATATTGTCAAAGTGCATATATGTGTATCTTCTCACCATCTCTTAAATTGATATCTCTTTAAGTACTGTACTGTTAACCTGGTTATCTTTACATGGCATTTTGCCAACTGGGCTCTGAGCTCCTTGGGGGGCAGGCTTTGTATTTTTCACTTCCTTGTAATCTTCAGGACACCTTACTTTGCACAAACCAGTTGTCTGGTAGTTCTTTGGTAATTTGACTTGATTAAGTTGTTAATTTCTGCCTATTAGTATTGCTTATGACAATGAAGATAACTATTCTCTTTGGCCCTCAGGTAAAGGTTGCTGCACTAACACAAGAGAGTAGGATTCAGTTCCCATTGGGAAGTATCTGTATGTTTATGGATACATAATCTTTTACATATTCGTGCAGTACATGTGATATTTTGTTACATGCATAGAATGTGTAAGTATCATTTCTGTGTGTTGGGAACATTTCAAGTTCTCTCTTCTAGACACTTTGAAATATACAATATATTGTCGCTAACTATAGTTACCCTACTCTATGGAACATTAGAACTTACACATTCTATTTAACTGTATGATTGTACCCATTGACCAACCTCTCTTCATCTTTCCTTCCACCCACATAGCCTTCCCAGCCTCTGGTAACTATCATTTCATGCTCTACCTCCATGAGATTAACTTTTTTTTTAGCTCTCATATAAGTGACAACTAATGAATTTCCAAACTGGCAGCCAGGTTGGAGAGAAGGTATTCTTTGAGCTTGAGCTGAGATGACATATTTGAACATATATACTCCTCTCTATTTCTCAAGCATCTGTATCGAAGATTTTGCCATGATTTAAATCTGATTCAGGTGGTGAAGCATCTGGAAATCATGATGGCATTTACCGAACATCATGAATTGTTGATATATAAAGCTTAAAATTATGTAATGTACCATTTTGTGCTAAATCAGATGCCATCTTATGCTAGATTCTCCTGTAGATGAAGAGTGGCAGATGCCAAATAAACAAGAAAAAGCCACGAGAGCAATAGTTTAAATATGACTTTTTAAATTAATGAATTGGGGAAAATTTGCATTATTCTATTTTGGTTGTGAAACTTCTAAATGCATCTATCAGAACCATTGTTTAAATAGCCTAATTGTGTCCGCAACTTAAATTTGACTATTTAGTTTAAGAGCAACTCTATAGTATTATATTGCATGGGCTGAAAGATGGCAGTACTAATCTGGATAAAATTATTTCCCCGTTTTTAAACTTAAAAGGAAAATTGGTTACAGCCCTGTCACTGCAGTTCGAGAATTAGAAGAATTTGGGTTAGTTTGAATCTTTTGTTTTGCACATTTCTAATCCATCTTGGTATTTTGGGGAAAAAAAACTATAAGGAGAACATCTGTTGCTACTCATGTCATTTTTCATGTACATCAAGATCCATAATAGGTTAGAAGGGCCTCTCTCTGTATCTTTTAAAAATTGTAGTCCTTTAACCAAAATTCTAAGGAGTTTGCATTGCTTATTTCATTAAAATTATCAACAAGACACTGTCGTTTCCCTCCTTCTTTCCTATCTCCATTAATAAAACTGTATTTTCTTCCCTCCCATTCCTCCCAGCTAAGGGTTTAGCCCCCTCTTCCTTCCCCATCTCTCCAAAACCCCTCTGTTTATGCTGTTACATGTTCTCCTTTCCAGTTTACCTAGGTTTATATTTTCACAGCTACTGCCTCCCTGCACACCATCCTTCATTATCCAATTCAACCTTAAATTTTTTTCTTTCCCTCTACTATCAAATATGGTAACTTTGAAATTAAACAAATACTTAATACAAAACCTTTTTCCTTTTCATTCCCAACATCCATTGAGCACCTACTATACCAAGGCCAGGCACTGTTCTACATATTGAGGATATGGTGGGGGGAACACGGATAGATGAGGTTCCTGGGCTGATGGAATATATATTCTAGTATGGGGGAGGGTGGGGCTGAAGCAGTTAGACATTAATACAATCAGGAAAATGTGCTATATAGGATTGCTAGGTTTGGTAAAGAAAAATGTCATGCCCAAATTTCAATTTCAGATAAAAAATATTTCTAAATACAAGTATGTCCCATGCAATATTTGGGATTAAATTATAATGTAATAGTGATTAGGATGCTATTTGAAACAGTTTCACAGCTATTCCTTCACCAAAGAGATACACGTGCAATTTTTACCCATGTGCATACTCAGTGTATTTCTGGTATACCAACACCAACTCCAACTCCTCTACTCCAGTCGCAGCTGATAAAGATTTTGCTCATTCTCAAGTTCCACCTCCTTTAAACATTTTGTTGTAACAGTGACAGCTCACAGTACTCTCATCTTTCATAAATCACCTTTACAGTTATACCCACATCACACAATTGGCATAAAAAAACATGACCTAGGGTACTCTCTCTAGTCTAGAAGCTGTCATTTTAATGGATCCACAGTACTCTGCTGCCATGTTCATGAACTTTTCTGCGTGTGCATTTCTTATGTCTTCAGTTTTTAAGTGCAGAAATTGAGAATGAAAGGTGTAGAATTAAACAGTCCAGGATTCAGGATCTTGGTTCTGCTACTGACTGGCTATGGGACCTCACACAGGTTACTTGCTGTGCCTCAGTTTCCTCATTTGTAAAAAGAAAATATCTGCCCCATAAAGCTCATATAAATATTAAATATGATTACAGATGTGAACTACTCATACAAAGTGCATTCATTCTCCTTATTCTCCTCTTTCTCATTATCATCATTACCTGCATACAATTTCTAGAATTTGGCAGACTATTAGCCAATACAAAACTTCACTATTAAGTGATCGCTGAAATGAACAATGGCTTCTATAGCTTTGCTAAATTTTATATGTATCTCGCTCTCTTTTTGGTCATCATGTGTAGTCAGGAACAAAGTATACTGTATTGTTTTAAGAGAGAAAGAACTTATTGATATTATATAAACTGGGAAATGAAAAAAAGAAACATTTTTTAAAGCAACGCTCTGGAAAAAACCACTGAAATTATAATTTGTGAATTAAATGCTATTCGTGCCTATTCTCTCATCCATTTTGGAAAGTAAATTTATAAAGGGCAGAATCAGTTCTTCTGGAAGAGGCCATTCTCTTAAATGCATAAGCTTTGCGTCTCTGGTAAAAGTATTTAGTGACAATCATGATGATAAGCCCCTGATGATCTGTTCAAGAAAAATTAGATTATATGGCAGATTTCCAAACCTGCCATTCAGCAGGAAATGACTCATTTTATATTATGCTTTTGTAACTGATGTTTTTGGTATTATATTTTTGTTGTAGTTATGTCTGTAGCCAAGTTTGTAAATTGAGTTCTATAATATATCTTCTAAAGTTATGAGAAATAGAACATTTTGGGTTAAAATGGTATAGTTTGGTCTTGCCAGAAGAATATATGTATATAAAAAGAATATAATATATTAAAAAAATCGTTCTGGCCAGGCACAGTGGCTCATGCCTGTAATTCCAGCACTTTTGGAGGCCAAGGCAGGTAGATCACCTGAGGTCAGGAAGTTCAAGAACAGCCTGGCCATCATGGTGAAAACCTGTCTCAACTAAACATACAAAAATTAGCCAGGCATGGTGGTGAAAGCCTGTAATTCCAGATACTCAGGAGGCTGAGACAAGAGAATCACTTGAAACCGGGAGGCGGAGGTTGCAGTGACCTGAGATCATGCCACTGCACTCCAGCCTGGGCGACAGAGCAAGACTGCATCTCAAAACAAGAAAAAAAATGTCCTGTCTGCATGAGAAATTGGTGAAACCGTAAAAAGCCTTATTGCTGTAAATCTATAGTATCCTTATGTTAATAGAAGTTTATAGTATACTTCTTTGATATGAGAATAATAAGAGAAATACCTCTAAAATAACTCCCCAAACTATAGTTAGTGTAGTAGAAGCTGAAATCTCCATTAGAATGAAAGTCAAAAGTTATTCTAGACATGGTACTCTCTCTCTATAAAAAAAAGTATTTGGGATAAGTAAGAGCAGGTTATAATTTAAAAAGTTAGAAATGGTTAAAATGGATAGAAAAGGAGATGGGAATAAACTTGTCTCCTAACTAAAAATGACTTTTAAAAGTTCCTGCTTTGCCTCAGATTGTATCAACACTCTAAATTGCATTTAGAAGCAAAATATCTTCTAGAGAGGTCTGTGAACAACATTGCTCCCTTATCCAAAATAAAGGGATTTGAGCTTAAAATGGTCACAAGAATTTTGATTTTTGTTACAGCAAAAAATATGATACAATTTCAACTTCCAATATTCCTATACTCACATTAGGGATTTAATTACTACATGTGACTGAATCCAATCTTTTAATTTGTTTAAACTGAATTTTCTATTGTCTTCCATATTCAAGATATCTTATTTACTTTCAATTGATAGTATTCTTTATAATTCCTTTTTTATTTTGAATTCTAAATTATAAGGAAATGTAGCGTGAATGTGTGTTTGTCGGCTATATATTACTTAGCATGACATTTAAACGCATTCTATTTTTAGAAAATTTCCCCAATTCTACTTTGTATAATAAGGATCTATGCTGGGTGATATGAACAGAAAGAAAAGGCTTTACTTTCCCCACATAAATGCCTGGATGTGGTATTTGCTCTCTTAAATGCCTGGATGTGGCATTTGCTCCACCTTTCCTAGGTGAAAATCTGACTATTAGAATAATTTGAGGGATTAAACAGAGGCTGCAGGAATAATGGTAGTCTCTAGAAAACAGGTATGCATGATTCCAGGGAAAAACACATGAACACTTGTGTGTGTGTGTGTGTGTGTGTGTGTGTGTGTGTGTGTGGTGCTGGTTAGAGGGAGAAGTTTACTTAAAAGCTCCTTGATCTCCATAATGTCCTGCTACTTTCAGAACAACTAGCTGTCGAACAGCAAAGCACATCTTACCTAAGGGATTTAGGATTTAGGAGACTCTCCAATGACACAGAAGGGATAGCAGAAGTGTTCCATAAGAAAAACATAGCAGATGCAAATGAGAGAAAAAAAAAAAAAGTTCTGATTTCATACTTCCTGTGTGTGAAAAAGGAGAAAACGAGGCTTGGAGAAGGTAAATAATTTGGCTAAGGTGCTACAAATTGGCAATGGACCAAACTGATATTTGAATTTGGCTTAAACAACACCAGAGAGGTTTTTAATACGATTCCTGAACCAGTCCAAAATTAATATCCATTCTGTTACTTAAAAAAAGAATATTCTTGAAAGTTGACTTACAGTTTATTTTAAAGTCCTCAGTTTGAATTACCAGGGGATGGAAGAGCTCCATTTCCTCTGCCAGCAAGGGACAGGCACAAACGGCAGGTGCCACCGTCCTCAGTGAAGCACTGACTGGTCTCCTCACTAAGTTTTGAGCAGCCTGCAGTGACCTGCCCTTGAAGTGGTGGTTTAACAACCTTTGCCCAAGCACTCTCTGGCTCTTTGTACATCATTAATAGTTTCCTTGACGGACTATGAAGAACTGCCAGATGACAGTTCTATTTCATTTTTGTCACTGCCTGGTGCTCCTTTTTTCTCTCCGGCTTTTTCTCAAGGGCATGATTCTATAAGTCAATGTGGCAATGTTCACGATGGGTATTGCTCTTTCAACCACTGTATATTGATGCAGTGTGAGTAAGTCACGGACATGTCAAGATTTCAGGCCTTCAAAAAAGTGATCAAGGAGTATTTTATAAACTCTAATGTCCTTTCCATTGGAAGCAAATTGAAACTGGGGATTGGGATCTGATATTAAGGGTTTACTTTAAAACACTGCTGCCAGAGGCATATAAAAGCCCCTTTGATTAATATACCATAGGATTTTGTTTGCTTGGAAAAAAGCACAAGTGATGTGCTTTTGTTCCCCAAGTTTTAAATACAATGTTTGTCATTCTTGCACACTGTTTATTACTAATTGCATAATTATTTTATTATATGGCACAAGAAAAATATGATTTAAATTTCCTCCTGCATATTCTATGTTGTAAGTAAATAATCACTTCAGTCAAAAATTATTTATTACATGATTCTTTGCTAAACATAATTGAGATGTCAAGACTTTTTTATTAGTGCTGCATAATGAAATAATTGAGAAATTAGTAATAAATTTTGCCTCTTGTAATTTAGAATAAATAAAAAACAATTACTAGGGTTTTCTTTAAGAATGTGGGGTTCTTAAAATTATCTCTCATAAAAATTATGCTGATGAATAGCACATGTTTCCTCAGCTAAAAAATAAAAAAATGAGGTGGCTTTTCCTTGACATCTCTGCAAAATCAGGGCAGCTATCACACATTGTATGGATGTGCAGATTTCTTTAGGTATTGTTGTTGTTTTGATTTTGCAGCATGCAGAGGGCAACTTACTTTCAAATATGAGCACCCTGGTACATTGGAAAACACTTTTATAATGGTCATTAACTTTCACATACTGTCAATTCTTAGCTTCCATACCAAGAGCAAGAAATTCTGTAAAAGGTAAGTAGTGCCTTTTTGTGACTTCATGATCCACAACGACTCACTATAACACCTACTGTAAGGCATCTCAGCCAAAAAGAGGGGCATGAAGGAGGAGATATGGACCTTGCTTTCAAGAAGCTCACCATCTAGCAAAGGGATAATGAACTTACATAGATTATTGGAGTGCCAAATTAAAAGTAGACACTGACAAAGTGATATGATTTTTAGAAAGGAAGGAGAGATGGATTTTTAGCTTGGGAGAGAGATGTGGGGGACATGAAAGGGAGATTATCAAGGGATTGGCATTTGAGCTGCAAGGATGAGTATTAATAGCAATAGCTAACTTGTACTGAGCTCTTATGTGAACAGACCTTCACCTACTCCACAGGCCATTTGCTTAACCACTAAACCATAGGATGTAGGTATGAAGAGACTCAGGGAGTGGACATTCTGAGCAAAGAAAACTGTATGATGGCCAGGTGTGGCAACTCATGCCTGTAATTCCCTATACTTTGGGAGGCTGAGGCCGGTGGATCACCTGACGTTAGGAGTTTGAGACCAGTCTGGCCAACATGGTGAAACCCCGTCACTACTAAAAATGCAAAAAATTAGCCAGGTGTGGTGACGCACGCCTGTAATCCCAGCTACTCAGAAGGCTGAGACAAGAGAATTACTTGAACCCGGGAGGCGGAGGTTGCAGTGAGCCAAGATGGCACCATTGCACCCCAGCCTGGGCAACAAGAGTGAAACTTCATCTCAAAAGAAAAAAAAGAAAAAGAAACAAAACACTCTATGAGCAAAGGCATGAAAGGGACTGGGTTTTCTCTTCTAAGTCATTCCTTCACAGTAAGATAGGTACTGCTGCATTAGAAAGATAGATCCACACACTTAGATTCCTACAGTAAAGCCTAGTTATGGCACTTTGTAGCTTGCAATGAATGCCAGCAGCAATGTGTGGCCTAAAAATAGACACAGCTACACTTCACTATAGAATGTTTTGGCCACGCAGTTACACATTTATTAATATAATGTCACTCTCTATTCTTCCAACTGGGAAATCCTGGTATTAAGTATCAAATATAAAATAGAAAGAGGGCACTCGGGGTCCTTCTTAGACCTCAATTTACCTATTCAGTCTAATTTTCCCTTTTATACACCTTATGCTTCAGCCAATAAAATGACTGTTTTTTGCATGTGCCCAGTCCTATCCCACAACCCACCATGCTTGTGTGTCTGTGGACCCGTAGGACTGGCTCAGCCTAGAAAGGCTTCCTCATGGCAGCAAGAGCTCCTGAAACCACATCAAGTTTTGTGAATCAGGAGTGGAGTACATCCTGATCTCCTGGAGGGTAACATCTCATGCCCTTTGCAGGTGTTTGATTTTTTATTACATTTCTGGGATTGCTTATTGGCTCAGGACCAATTTGGAAAGGCCGTACACTTACAAGTTAACTGAGCCATCAGCCTTTCTCCTCAGTCCCTTTCAATGGTCATACACCTCTAGTTTATTTTAGAAAATAGGATCATTTATTTTACCCAACCCTGGAGCTGTTCTTTTTCCAGTACTCCACACCAATTCCCTCATCATTCCTGTTTTGCAGGCATCACTGTTCACTTTCCTGCTTTTCATTGTTTGGCTCTCTTATTTTCTAACTCTGGGAAGGTACTTATTTCTTGACATTGTTACCATGTAATTCATCATCCACTATTTAGGAAAGCCCCCTGGACCATTCCACTCCTATGAATTTACGCAAGAGAAATGAAAATACATGTCTCTACAAACAGTTGTAACAAATACCAAATGCCACTGTTTTCCACAGTGGCTTAATCATTTTGCATTTCCACCAGCCATGTGTATGAGTTTGTTGCCAACACTAAGCAGTGTCAGTATTTGTAATTTTAGCTCTTCTACTGAGGTGTGTAGTAGTATCTCCTTGTGGCTCTAGTTTGCACTTCCCTAATGACTAACAATATTGAGTATTTTTGCATGTGCTTATTTGGAATCCCTATGTGTTGTTTAGTTAAATTCTATTTATATTTGTGCCTATTTTTATTGAATTATTTGTCTTATTATTGAGTTGGCTACTTCCACCATTTGGCAATTATAAATAAAGCTGCTTTAGGATTTTGTGTAAACGTAATTTTTCACTTCAGTTGGGTAAATACCTAGGATTGCAATTGCTGAGTCGTAGAGGGAATCTATATTTAACATTGTAAAAACTTCCAAAGAGGCTATACTATTTTGTATTTCTACTAGTAATACATGAAAATTTCTACTGAAAATTTGATTTAAATTATGTTGAGGCTATACATCATTTTGAGGATCACTAACATACTAACACTAGTGAGTTTTCCAATCAATGGTAATGACATATCTCTACCTTTATTAATCATCTTTGATTTCTCTCAACAATATTTTATAGTTATCAGTGTACCAGTCTCATATATCTTTTGTCAAATTTATCCATAAGTATTTCACATTTTTATGATATCATAGTTTTAAGCTAAAATTTTTATGGTCAGTATATGTAAATACAATTATTTATATTAACCTTCTAACAGCTGATCTTACTAAACTCATTTATTAACTATAGTATCCTTTTTACAGACTTACTAGGATGTTCTACACAGAAGAACATGTTGCTTGCAAATAAAATTTTATTTATGTCTAGCCTGTCTGCCATTTATTTCTTTCTTTGTTTCTTGTTGGCAAGGACAGGCAGTATAAAGTTGAGTAGAAGTGGTGGAAGAGGGAATCCTTTCCTTGTTCTTGATCGTACAAGGTCTTTCACCAATAAGTAAACGCAAGCTGCAAGTTTTTCAAACATGCCCTTTCACAAATTGAGGAAGTTCTTTTCTATTCTTAATTTCATAATCATTCTTCTCAAGAATCAGTATAGATTTTTGTCACATTTTTTCCTGCGTCTATTAAGATTATCCTGTAATTTCCATTTTAGTATATTAATAGGGTGAATTACATTGATTGCTTTTCAACTGTCTAACCAACATTGTACAGCTGGGATAAACCCTATTTGATTATGATGCATTATCTTTTTATAGACAGGTTCTATAGACAGGTTCTGCGATATTCAGAGATATCACAAGCTTGGTGCTAGACCACTGGAATAAAGCAAATATTGCAATAAAGTCAGTCACAGAATTGTTTTGATTTCCCAGTGCATACAAAAGTTATATTTACATTATATTGTCGTCTATTAAGTCTCCAATAGTATTATGTTAAAAAAATCAAGTAGATTCCTTAGTTAAAAATACTTTATTGCTTAAAAAAAAAAAAAAAAAAAAAGTGACTGACCATCTGAGCCTTCAGCAAGTGATAATCTTCTTGCCGGTAGAAGGTCTTACATCAGTGTTGATAGCTGCTTACTGATAAGGATAATAGTTGCTGAAGGTTGGGGTGTCTGTGGCAATTTCTTAAAATAGGACAACAAAATTTGCGACGTTGATTGTCTCTTCCTTTCACAAAGGATTTCTCTGTAGCATGCAGTGCTATTTGACAGCATTTAACCCACAGTAGAATGTCTGTGAAAATTGGAGCCAATCCTCTTAAAAACCCTGTCACTGCTTTATCTACAATGTTTATGTAATACTCTAAATCCTTTGTTGTCATTTCAACAATGTTCACGGCATCTTTACTAGAAATCAATTCCATCTCAAGAAATCACTTTCTTTGTTCATTCATAAAAAACATTATCCTTATCCATGTACATTTTATCATAAGATTGCAGCAATTCATTTCCATCTTCAGGTTCCACTTCAAATTCCAGTTTTCTTCTAATTTGCACCAAGAAATCTAATTGCATCTCAAGAAATCACTTTGTTCATTGATAAAAAACATTATCCTTCTCCATTTAACTTTTATCATAAGATTGCAGCAA
This sequence comes from Macaca fascicularis, assembly GCF_037993035.2. Classification (NCBI taxonomy): domain Eukaryota; kingdom Metazoa; phylum Chordata; class Mammalia; order Primates; family Cercopithecidae; genus Macaca; species Macaca fascicularis. The sequence goes on from NC_088381.1 coordinate 12,432,888, forward strand.
GTCAGTTCCATCTTCAGGTTCCAGTTCGAATTCCAGTTTTCTTCTAACTTGCACCATATCTGAAGTTACTTCCTCCAATGACATCTTGAACCCATCAAAGTCAGTTGCTCATAAGGGTTGGAATCAGCTTCTTCCAAATTCCTGTTAATGCTGACATTTTGACCTCTTCCCATGAATCATGAATTCATTAATGACATCCTAAATGGTGAATCCTTTCTGCAGGTTTTCAATTTACTTTATCCAGATCCATCAGACAAATCACTATCTGTGGCAGCTATAACCTTACAAAATACATTACTTTATTTTTATTTATTTTATTATTTATTTTTATGTTTTCGAGATAGGGGTCTCACTATGTTGCCTACACTGGTCTTGAACTCCTGGCCTCAAGCTATCCTTTGCTTCAGTTTCCCAAAGTGCTGAGATTATAGGTGGGAGCCACCACCCCTGGCCACAAAATATATTTCTTAAACAATAAGACTCGAAAGTAGAAATTACTCTTGATCCATGGGCTGCAGAATGGATGTTGTGTTAGCAGACATGTAAACAACATTCATCTTCTTGTACATCTCCATCAGAGCCTCCATTGGAGCTCCTAGGTGACTAAGTACATGGTCAACAAGCAGTAATATTTTAAAAGAAATTTTTTTTTTTCTGAGCAGTAAGTCTTAACAGCGGGCTCAAAATACTGAGCAAACCATGCTGTAAACAGATGTGCTGACATCCAGGCTCTGCTGTTTCATTTAGAGAGCACTGGCAGAATAGATTTAGTGTCATTCTTAAGGCCCCTTGGACTTTCAGAATGGTAAATGAACATTGGCTTTAACTTAAAGTCATCAGCTGCATTACCCCTAACAAGAAAGTCAGACTGTCCTTTGAAGCTTTGACATTAGGCCTTGACTTACCCTCTGTAGCTCTGAAAGTCCTAGAGGGCATCTTTTCCAATAGAAAGCTGTTACGTCTATATTGAAAATCTGTTAGTGTAGCCACCTTCATCAATGATCGTAACTAGGTCTTCTGGATCACTTTTTACAGTTTTTATGTCAGCACTTTGTGTTTTACTTGCACTTTTGTGTTATGGAGATGGCTTCTCTCCCTATTCCTCATAAACCAAACCCTGCTAGCTTCCAACTTTTCTTCTGCAGCTTCCTCAACTCTTTCAGCATCATAAAATTGAAGAGAGTTGGGGCCTTGCTCTGGATTAGGTTCTGGCTTAAGGGAATGTGGTGGTGGGTTTGATTTTCTATGCAGACCACTACAACTTTCCTTGTATGGCAATAAGGCTCTTTCACTTTCTTACCATTTGGGAGTTTACTGGAGTAGTACTTTTAACTTCAAAAACTTTTTCCTTGGATTCACAACTTGGCTATTTCGTGCAAAAGCCCTAACTTTCAGCCTGTATGCCATCTTTCTCCATGCTTTCCTCATGAAGCCTAATCATTTCTAGCTTTCGATTTAAACTGAGAGACGTGTGACTCGTCCTTTCACTGGAACACTTAGTAACCATTGTAGAGTGATGAATTGGCTTACTTTTATTTTTATTTATTTATTTTTTCAGTTAAATATTTTCTTTTTTTTAAATTATACTTTAAGTTCTAGGGTACATGTGTACAACGTGCAGGTTTGTTACATATGTATACATGTGCCATGTTGGTATGCTGTACCCATTAACTCATCATTTACATTAGGCATATCTCCTAATGCTATCCCTCCCCCCTGTCCCCTCCCCACAATAGGCCCCGGTGTGTGATGCTCCCCTTCCTGTGTCCAAGTGATCTCATTGTTCAATTCCCACCTATGAGTGAGAACATGCAGTGTTTGGTTTTCTGTTCTTGTGATAGTTTGCTGAGAATGATGGTTTCCAGCTACATCCATGTCCCTACAAAGGACACAAATTCATCCTTTTTTATGGCTGCATAGTATTCCATGGCTTACTTTTAATATTGTGTCTCAGGGAGCAGAGAGGCCCTAGGAAAGGGAGAGAGATCGGGGCCGGGTGGTGGAACAGTCAGAACACACACAACATTTACCAATTGAGTTCATAGTTTCATATAGGTGGAGGTCATGGTATCCCAAAACAGTTACAGCAGTAGCATCAAAGATCATTGCTCACTGATAACTGTAACAAATGTAATAATAATGGAAAAATTTGAAAAATTGTGAGAATTACCAAAATGTGACACAGAGGCATTAAGTTAGCACATGTTGGAAAAATGGTACCTATAGACTTGCTTGGTGCAGGATTGCCGCAAATCTTCAATGTAAAAAACACAGTATATGTGAAACACATTAAAGTGCAATAAAACGAGATATGCCTGTATTGTCAGAATTCAATCTGCTAAAACATTAGCACTTACTGTACCTGTGTTCATGAGTGATAATGGTCTCTAGTTTTTTTTTTTTTTCCTCTCATTTTTTTTCCCTTCCTTTTACTTCCTAGTATCTTTGTCTAGTTTTGGTATCAGGTCAATTCTGGCTTTATAGAATAAAATTAATGTGTTTTCTTCTATTTTTTGGAAGAATTTGTGTAGAGTTATTATTTACTCCTTAAGCATTTGATAGAATTCACTAGTGAAGCTGTTAGAGATTTTAGTATCCTTGGTGAGAAGCTTTTAAACTGTAAATTCAATTTATTTAATACAGGATTATTCAGATTTTCTTTTTCTTCTTAGGCGAGCTTTGGAAGTTTGTATCCTTTAGCAAGTTTGTTATTTTACCTAAGTTCTTAAATTTATTAGCATAAAGTTGTTCAAAATATTTTTCATATTATTGCATGTAGTATCTTTAATCATGAACCACTTATCGTTCTAGATCTTGGTAATTATCTTTTCTTTACATTTTTCCAATTTACATTTGCTAGAGTTTTATCGGTTGTATTAGTGTTTTCAAAGGACAGCTTTTGCTTTCATTGATGTGTATCTCTTTTATTTTCATTGATATATCTTTTTATTTATTAATGTTTACTCTTATTTTTACTTCCTTTTTTGGTTCTTTGGCTTGGGTTTAATTTTTCTTTTTCAAGTTTCCTAAGGTGTAAGTGAGACTTGATTTGACACTTTTCATGTTTTTTATTGTAAGTAATTTATGCTGCATATCTCCCTCTAAGGCATGTTTGACTACATTCTGCACATTTCATATGTTTTTTTTTTTTCATTTTCACTCAGTTCAAAGTACTTTCTAATTTCCCTGTGACTTTTTTTTGACCCATGATATAGAAATGTGCTACATAATTTCCAAATTCTTGGAGATTTTTTAGATATCTTTTAATTATTGGTTTCTGCTATGATTGTGTTGTGGTCAGAGAATATGCATCTTGCAATTTCAATCTCTTTGTATTAATATTTTTTACATGGGCTAGCTTGGTAAATATTCAATGTCCATTTTTTAATGTGTATTTTACCATTTTGGGGTGTAGTATTCTACAAATGTTGGCGAGGTCTAGTATGTGTTGTTGTTCAAATCTTCTTAGTTATTTCTAGTCTACTTATTCTGTTAACTATAGAGAAAGGGAGTTTTGGTATTTCCAAGTATACCTATGAATTTCTCCATTTCTCTTTTCAGTTCTATAAACTTTTGCTTATATTTGGAAGTTCTGTTATTAGGTACAGATACATTTAGATTTGTTATGTCTTACTGGTATATTGTCTTCTTTTTTATTGTGATGTTTGTCCTAAGATTTTTTACTTTGAAATCTGCTTTGATACTAATATGGTGACCCCAACTTTATTTTTTATTAGACGTAGCATGATATATTGTTTTCCATTCTTTTACTTTTAGCCTTCTGTGCTTTATATTCAAAGCATATTTCCTATAGACAGTATATAGTTAGATTTTAGTTTTTCATTTGACAATATGCTTTTTAATTGATATATTTAGGCCATTTATATTTAATGAAATTATCATTGTCTTTTGGTTAGGTTTAATTGTGCTATCTTGCTCTTTGTTTTCTCTCTTTTTTATGTTCCTTTTTTATCTCTTTTTATGTGTTTGTTTTTGACCTTATTTTGGATCAATTAATATTTATTATTTCATTTCAACTTCATTATTGGTTTATTAGCAGTACCTCTTTTTTAGTTGATTGTTCCTCTTTTTACACATTAAATAAACCTTAAAATGGTTAGCCACTTGCTGAAAATTGCACAATAATTAAGCCAAAATCCTTAAAATGGCTTACAAGGCCTTACATTTTTTGGCCTTTATTATCTCTGACATCCTCTTTTTCTACCCTCTTTATTATTCCCTCTGCCCTAGCCATACTGGCCTCTTGCTTCTCAGACATGCAAGATACTTCCCAACTTGCACTATTTGTTCTTTCTAGAAGTATATTTTCCCAGATGCCCACATGTCTAACTAATTTCCTGCAAGTGATTACTCAAATTTCACGATGCAAGTATAGCTATCCCAGCTATATTAACTTACATTTTATCTTTCTTCCCAGTCTTCACTCTCTCTTAAGCTCTCTTACCCTGTTTTATTATTTTTAAAAAATAGCATATACCATTTTCTTAGGTATTATGTTTATTGTGTACATTTTTCTGCCCTTCAATAAAATGTAAGCTCCATGAAATCAGGAATTTTATCTTTTTGTTCAAAGATATATTTCTAACACTTAGAACAGTACTGGCACATAGTAGGTACTTAAGTATTTTTTAAATGAGTGAACACATTATGAAGTGGAATGCAAAGAAAGTAAATTTACTGTTTGCAACAATTAAAATAAAATCTAGCAATGTAAAAATGTTTGCAAAATCTGTGCTTGAGATGGAATTACATATGGATTTTATTGAAATGCCAGTTTATGCTGTTCAAACTGTTTTTATAAAAGAAATATGATTTAGATAAAGTGAAGTGATTTCACATAGCAAGAGGCTATATACAAAAAAGAAATGAAAAACAGTAGAATAGGAGCTGCCTGTCTGGGTGTGATTCAAGCAGCTTTGAGCATTTCTACTTTCCATTCCCTCCGTTATCTGAGTATAGAATTCCACCATTACAGAGTTGTACCTTTTAACTTCATGGGATTTTAAAAAAGTCTTTAGGCATTGTTATTAAAATGTAAATATTCCTGAAAGGTTAGGAAATATACTTTAGTATAAATGTACACTTAGGGAGGTGTTGACATCGTGTTTAAAGCAGGTGGTTCTGAGAATGAAAACTGTGTGCTAGAAAACAGCCTTCTCATGACTAACTTGACCAGCTTTATAACTCACGCTGGGAAAAAGCTTTAAACTGGCCAGTGTAGCCATTGTATATGTGCTATTGTTTATGCATCCTAATGAGAAGCGGGGATACAGAGGGACTTTTTGATGGGCAGATATTTTGGAAGTATTAAAAACTAGATCATTTTGTATCCTATTCTATATATCATTCAATATTTTATATATCATCTTTGATAGGTAAATTTAGTATTAAAATATAAACATAGGCAATGGCTTTGGTTAATCCATAAATTTTTTTAAAAAAGATAGACCTTGGTGGGCAACAGCAGAAGCAAGGTTGTGTGCTTGTTTTTCTATTAACAGCACAATGAAACTTTTAAATCCAAGGCTCCCATGAGTCTATGAATTTATTTGTACAAAGAAATCAAACGATGGAGGCAAATCTTGGTAACTGCAACCTATTTAGAAGAAAAAACATGGGAAGGTTAGGTGAAGTATAGTAAATTCAGAGGTGAAATTGTTTATGTGGTTCATTCAAAGCTACAGGAAATTATAGGAGTTTCTTAATTTTGTAAAGTGAAAAATAAACTTGAAATAAAGCTTTGCAACATTCCCCACCCCCCGCACCCCACCACATGGCCCTGATTGTAAATGAATGGTCAGTTAACAATATCTTCAGCAACTTAAAATTTCTCAAAAGGATATATTTGAAAGATGAGAAAAGGGATGAATGCCAAGGATGTTAATTTTTTAAAAGCAGATAATTACCCAGTGAAATATTCTATTATTTCTATTCACCTCCCTCATCTCCTCCAATATTTTTAAATGGCCTCTCTGAGCCTTAGTAATATTGCATACATGCTTATACCTTAAGGTTCTTTACTACTGAAATATAAATGACTTTGTGAGGACTATGCCGTAAGCTTTCAAAAGTGGACTGGATGACATCACCTTGAAAGCAATACAAGGCTTTTGGTAGTAGGCAATATTGTTCATTTTCCCTTGTAGGTTAAGAGAGAGAATCACTTAGGATTTGTATTTTTTCTACCTTATATTCTGACTCTGATATTATTCTATGTTTGACTCTTGAAGCAAAATGAGAGACTGGTAATCTGGCTAATCTATGATTTAGTCATTTCTTTTTAGATCTAGAATTATTCAGGTTAATTACAGGTCAATATTCTATTTAAGCATCTAATAATTATCTGACTTCTTTTTGACCACAGAAATCCCTGGTAACTTAGTATTTGTCATGTAGAAGATAATAACAGTTGACATTTACTAAGTACATTCCATGAGGTAGAAATCATGCTACCTACTTTTTAAAAAGTAGACTTTTAATTTTAGAATACTTTGATATAGAAAGATTAAGATAGGACAGAGTTCCCCTATACCTGGCACTCAGTTTCAAATACTTTTAATTAAAGCCAGGCGCAGTAGCTCACACCTGTAATCCCAGCCCTTTGGGAGGCTGAGGCGGGCAGCTTGTTTGAGCTCAGGAATTCAATACCAGCCTGCGCAACACGGCAAGACCTTGTCTCTACAAAAAATACAAAAATTAGCTTGGCATGGTAGTGCATGCCTGTGGTCCCAGTTACTTGGGAGGGAGGCTGAAGTGGGAGGATTGCTTGAGCCCAGCAGGTCAAGGCTGCAGTAAGCCCTGATTGCAACACTGCACTTTAGCCTGGGTGACAGAGTGAGACCCTGACTCAAATAATTATTATAGGTACATTATTATGGTACATGTACATTAATGTGGTACATTAATATGGTACATTTGCACAATTAACTAAAATCCAAAATTTATTGATTTTTTTTTTTTTAGGTTTTACCTAGTGTCCTTTTTCTGTTCCAGGATCCTATCCTGAACACATTTCATTTAGTCATCATGTCGTCTTAGGCTCTCTTGGCTATGACAGTTTCTCAGCCTTTTCTTGTTTTTTGATGATCTTGACAGTCTTACGGAGTCTGGTATATATTGTAGAATGTTCCTCTACTGGTATTCTTCTGATGTTTTTCTCATGATTAGACTGGGATTATAGATTTGGGGGAGGAAGACAATAGAGGTAAAGTGTCATTCTCATCACATCATATCATGGGTACATACTATCAAAATGACATCACTGTTGATGTGTTAACCTTGATCTCCTGGCTAAGGTGATGTGTGTCAGTTCTCTTGGCTATAAAAGTTACTATTCCCCCTTCCCTTTCTATACTGTATTCTTTGGAAGGAAGTCACTATATATACTTCACTATAAGAAGTTGTGAGTTATGTTCTGCCCTCTTGAGGATGGAGTATCTACATAAATTACTTTGAATTCTCCTACATGGGGCATTTGTCTATTCTCCCTAAATTTTTACATTACAATCTAATAATACTTTACTTTCTGTTTCGAATTATTTTAGCTTTGACCATTGGGAGCTGTTTCAGTTATCTCCTGTGTCCCTTGACCATGCCCTGTTATAGGGTGTTTGTGTGTGTGTGTGTGTGTGTGTGTGTGAGAGAGAGAGAGAAAGAGAGAGAGAGAAAAAAAAAATTCACTCTCCTGCTGTCCACATACTATTTGGTACTATAAGATGCTTCATGCTTATCTTGTACATCTTCTGCTCTAATCTAAGACTCAACCACTTCTCATCCCTGATTCCCTTTATTGGATAATTGGAAACCAAGATCTAGATACTATATATACTCATTGTATATATAGGCATACTCATTGTAACCAAGTGCTACAACTTTTGGTCCTTTCAGCTGACAAAGCAAGGAAATGCATGTGCATACTAACCTGTGTATATAAACATATTTATACATATTTCTATATGTAACCATCAGTATCTTTATTAGGGTAAACACAAATTAATACTGATGTCCCCTATCCTAATCCGCTGTATCATGGATCATTCTAATCTCGAGACCTCTTGCCGATTTGTAACTTCCCCTCCAAAGTAAGAAACCTGGCTCCCAACATCAGCCATCTATTTATTTTTTAAATTCCAGTATACACATATCGTGGTAGCAGAATTGTTAACTCATACCCTTGTGGGAAACAACTTAACCAATTGAGCACAGTATTTTTACTACAGTTTCTGTTGTCTTTAGTCTTACAGGCTCCTCTCATTTTCAAAGTTGCACTAGTAAGCACTGTTTCCCCTCACCTCTTCCAGTGAGATTGTCTTATATAGTTACAATACAGTGAGATTATTTTGTCACATTCCACATTACATCCTGGAAACCCTCAGACTCCTAAATAATTTTTTAAATAAGGAAGATTCACTTTTGTGTTGCATTGGGTGGTAGAAACTGAGATAAATGGGACTTCAGTGTGAGGATTAAGTTAGTCTGTCTGGTGGTTGGACTGTGTTTAAGGTATGCTGTAGGTGGCAGAGACTTAAATTTCTCTAGTGTTCAAGTTTTTGTCTCCTTTCTTAATTTTGGGCTTCCCTGGATACTCCTCAGAGAAAGTCTGCATCTTGCAGCTTTTTAGCCGTAATCCACTATCATCATACACCAATGGAAATTCTGTTGGTGTGGTCATCAGGTAAGGGAGAAGGGAGGCATTCTGTTGTCCAGATTAAATCTCAGTCTTTCAGTGGGCCTGTGTCTCTGGACCTTCACAAGTCTTTATTTCTCCATGGCATAACTTTCTCACTCCTATCCATACCCCTTACTGTGACTTCAGAATTTCCAGTCTATTTTTTTGAATCCCTTACTGATATGGTTTGGCTATGTCCCCACCCAAATTTCACCTTGAATTATAATAATCCCCATGTGTCAAGGGTGGGGCCAGGTGGAGATAATTGAATCATAGGGGCAGTTTCCCCCATACTGTTCTCATGGTAGTGAATAAGTCTCACCAGATTTGATGATTTTATAAATGGGAGTTCCCCTGTATAAGCTGTCTTTGCCTGCTGCCATGTAAGAGGTGACTTTGCTCCTCCTTTGTCTTCCATCATGATTGTGAGGCCTCCCCAGCCATGTGGAACTGTGAGTCAATTAATCCTCTTTCCTTTATAAATTACCCAGTCTAGGATTTGTCTTTATTAGTAGCATGAGAATGGATTAATACTTACTCTATAGACTTTTTAACCTTAGATGAGACAGGAAGGCTACAGAGAGGAGGAGAGGGCTGATGCTAGAGGTATGTGGACTGGTGGTATGGGAGGAGCTAGCTGAGATAAGACTGCCATGCTTTCTTCCAAAGTTACTTAGCTTTTCCTTTCCTATTAGCCTTGTAATTTTTGTTGAAAACCAGTTACGTTGTATTGAGTGATAAGAACTGAGGTAAACAGAGTATTCCTTGGCAAAGTTTTCTCTCCTGGAGAATAGGTCTTTGTTATAAAGAATTAAACTCGAGGCTTGTTTCATGTTGATGACTGCATTTCCCCATCCCTTGCCAGAGCCAGAGATATAAACAGGAAATCTTTCTCAGATCTTTATCATAAGAACCTTCTGAGATTCCTGGAAGTAAAACCCATGAAAATATGGGGACCCTCCTAACATTGAAACTCTCAGAATTTCCTCGCTCTCATGCTGTCCACACTTCTCCTTCAACATCACCAAAATTATCATATAAGTGTATGATATGATGTGTATGTTCCAGGCAGGTGGATCTTGGCTGTGTCTCTCCAGTTGTGTCTCTGTCTCTAGATTGTGGAGTGCTTATTTGCCTTATGACCTCAGTTGTAACAATGGGTCCAAAAACGTGTTTTGGTCGTAGTTGGTCCAGGCTTTTCTGTTGTAAGGGTAGGGTTGACAATTTACAAGCTTTTTCTATATTGGAGCTGAAACCAGAAGTCTTCTATGCTATGCTTTTTATTTTATTTAATTTGTATAACAAGAAAATTAAGTAGTTACTGTTACTGCCCCTAGTTTATATATGAGAAAGAAACTGATTGACCCATTGAATCTTAAATTTAGTAAGGTTTAGTAAGAATGAGATAAAAACTAAGATCAAAATGCTTTGAAATGTTACAGGGAAAACAAAGATATTTTTCAGGAAAATGCAACTTCTCAAAATGTTGCCTGTATCTGGTGTTGCCAAAATGTGCTTGATCATCACCTTATAGTGGATGGACTCTTTTAAGAATCATCATTGAATGCATTAAAAAAAGAAGTTCCTGGCCGGGCGCGGTGGCTCAAGCCTGTAATCCCAGCACTTTGGGAGGCCGAGGCGGGCGGATCACGAGGTCAGGAGATCGAGACCATCCTGTCTAACACAGTGAAACCCCGTCTCCACTAAAAATACAAAAAATCAGCCGGGCGTGGTGGTGGGCACCTGTAGTCCCAGCTACTTGGGAGGGGAGGCAGGAGAATGGCGTGAACCCGGGAGGCGGAGCTTGAAGTGAGCCGAGATCTCGCCACTGCACTCCAGCCTGGGTGACAGAGCGAGACTCTGTCTCAAACAAAAAAGTTCCTTTTTAGCAGAGAATAGTTATAATACTAGATCATTTTTCATTAATTTCTGCCTAGAATAAACTCGTGTATGATTACCTTGCATTATCACTTCATTTTCATGCTAATGTTTCTACATATGCCTGAAGATTTGAATTATTGAAAAAACTCAATGGAGATGAGGTTCTTTTAGTAATTTGTATGTAATGAAATACTTTGGAATGGATTCAACATGGACCAAAAATGCCAAATTCCATAGCTAGTTGTATTTTAGTAAGCTTCAGAATCATTCTTAATGTATGGCATTGGCAATTTTTCCATATTGGAATATATATTTTCACTTTATCAGAGGCAATATAAAAGTACATATTCATAGCAAAAAATCAAAGCTGCTACTATTTCTGTTCGTTCATATCTGTAAGTATATAGCCAGTGAAAGATGACTTGAAGAGGTTAAGTGATGTTCTTGCAGATTCGCTATGATGTGTGAGATAAAAGAGAACCATTAAATTGTATATCTTATTTATGGGGAAACAGAAGTGGGCCCTATGGATTGTCAGATACCATGTGAAATATAACTGAGCCTAGTAATGCATTTTTACTAATCATTCTGTTGTTTGTCTAAGCCTCAGCAGTAAGGTAGTTTGCTCAGTAGTGGCTCGGTGGTTTATTTGTTTTTATGGCATTTGGGGGGCAGTTTTCATAATTAATGTTTAAATTATGCTAACAATGGCTCACAGACTTTCTTTAGAGAAAGACTTTGGTCACATGACACAGAGACCTGCCAGCATACTGAGTCTAGGAAAGTTCATAGAATGTCAATAGCATTAAAGAACCTGGAGGGACACAGAAAAATACAGGTGTGATGTTGTGATCAGGTGATCAAAGTGAGGCCACTTCATGGCCAGCTGAATCTTGGATGGGTCTTTGGTGTAGAGACTGTATGTCCATAGTGGCTTTGGACAGTCATCAGGTACAGTTTGTGAGATATGAATACAGGGAAAATGGTATAACACATACTTTGTAAGTGTAGTCACCAAAAAGGAGTTCCTGCTGCTGGTCTTTGCAAATCAACAGTGTCCAGAGACATTACCAAATGAAGAAGCACCACTAGAGAGAAGGGTAAACAGCTGCTGTATCTTAGAAAAAAGTAACACATTCAGAAGTGCAAACAAAAGAGCCAGAACAAATAATGTACATTGCAATCCTATAGTAGAGAAACATTTAACATTCTTTGTTGCAAACATTCTTAATCTAAGATTCATGCTGGGCCTTGGGAGGAAAAAGGAAGTTTTCACAATCCTTTGGAAGTTATTGGCAAAATTGGGCATGTATGTCCATTCTGATAGGGAGAGAGACAAGTACTTTAATTAGATACTAACCAAAAAAGTATAAGAAGGATTAAAAAACAAACCAAAGATTTAAAAACAGTGACTTAGTTATATATTTGAATAAATCCTAGAAAAAAAATGTGTTTATATCACTTAAACTGAAAATTAGCTGAAAAATCACTGTGAGGATCAGTAGACTTTGATTTTAACACCAGCTCTACTGCCTCAAATGACCTTGGGCAAATTAAAATTCTTTTTAAAATAAGTATGCATAATGATACCTACTTCTTGAGTTATAATTTTCTAGATGAGGAATGTTAAGTATAATTATAAAACACCTAGCAGACTGCCTGGCATATAGTGGGTGTTCAATAAACACTATTTCCAAGGCAGGATTCCAGGGTTGTTATGGTATCTACAATATACTTTAAAATACTTTTTCAAAAAAAAATTAAGTAGTGTGTGTATATGTGGGTACTGCTTAGTTTAAGTAACATGCTATATACTGTTCTAATCAGAAATTTGGTTTTCAGAAGTGGCCAGATGAGATGTTTTCAGAAGGTCCATGCTCTAAATGTGCCTGTTACAAGTGCTTTTGGTTATATTATCTGTGATTAGCACCAGATGTTAGAGTGAAAGCAAAAAAGGAGTTTTCATTGGTGAAATTTGTGGTTCATTAGTTGGCATAATAAACTCTAAAAGTAGGCTTTTATTGGTGAAATGAGTGGTATTCGTGGTATGTGGAATGGATGGAGTATTTTAGCAACACTTCCTACCCTTTCATAAATAGAAATTAAGAACCTAGCAGACCTTCTGTAGCCTGTACCCTCAAGGATGGTGCCTGTGACTCTATCCTGAATCTAGCCATTCATGCCAGGGTAGGTTATCAGGGACATGAAATTCTGCTTCTAGTATTGATCCATCTGCCTCTAGTGAATCTCCTATACAAGATATGGTAGGCATCTTTAAAAGGACAGAGAACTAGGGTTTCATTGAACTTACAAAACAAGTTGTATAAACTGTTCTGTGCCTGCTTGCTAGTAAAAGTGTGTTTTGTAAAAGTCAGCATATCTTGGAGAATTTAGAAACTTGCTCATGTTGGAGAGGCTATGGCTATAATTCTATATAGTGGCTATAATTATATACCAAAAAGGTCATAATAGGTGTGACCAAATTGGCTTAGGCCATTTTTCAAGAAGAGTCAAAATAAAACCTTCAGTATGAACAAAGTAGGGAAGTCGGAGTCCAAGCACTAATGAAAAACATAAAAACAAGTTCGTCAGGCAGATGACAAGCAAGGAAGGCGCAACTCAGATTAAAGGAGGTGTAAATAGGTCTTAAATGTAGGCAAACAGGAATCAGGACAGCGGATAAATCTGAAAAGGCAGGAGAAAGAAAACTGGTAAACAGCCTCCAAACACTTTGATAAACTAAGGCAGACCTTTGCCTTAGCCAAGGGATGCATGCAACTCTCTTAAGGGTGATACCCATCTTTTGAACCTCTGTAGGCAGAAGCAAGTGAGGTAGATGAGAGAGAAGGGCAGCTACTAGGAGGTAGTTTTCAATACCGGGAGATCCTGTAAAAGCGGTTTGTATTACACTAAACTCTCTGTCTCCTCTTGTTATTCTTTTCTATCTTCCTTTTAGAAGTTACTTTGAGGACATAGGCCAACTAAAACCCTCGACGGTACTGGTGGGAATGTACAATGATAAAATCACTTTGGAAAACAGTTTGGATATTTCCTATAAAGTCAAACATGCACTTACCATTTGACCCAGCAATGTCACTTCTTGGCATTTATCCAAGAAAAATGAAAGCATGTGTTCATGAAAAGACTTAAATGTGAATGTCCATACCAGGTTTATTCATAATAGTCCAAAGTGGAAAAACCCAAATAGCCATCAACTGGTAAATGGATGTTTAACACTTGGAACACACACACAATGAGACACTACTCAAAAATAAAAGAACAAACTATTAGTAATCAGGTATATTATTTTACCAAATATGATATTGTCAACTTTGCTGCATTGTTGGCAGGAGGAAGTAGCAGAATTCTTTTTTTTTTTTTTTTTTTGAGATGGAGTTTCGCTCTTTTTGCCTAGGCTGGAGTACAATGGCGCGATCTTGGCTCACTGCAACCTCCGCCTCAGGGGTTCAAGTGATTCTCCTGCCTCAGCCTCCTGAGTAGCTGGGATTGTAGGCATTATACACCCAGCTAATTTTGTATTTTTAGTAGACAGGGTTTCTCCATGTTGGTGAGGCTGTTCTCAAACTCCTGACTTCAGGTGATCTGCCCACCTCGTCCTCTCAAAGTGCTGGGATTACAGGTGTGAGCCACTGCGCCCAGCCTAAGGCAGTAGTAGAGTTTTTATAAGGAATGCAGAGGCACAGAAAATGAATGTAACTAGTAGGGATCTCAGGTATGGAGGCAAGCTGGTGAATAAAATAGTTTTAGTTTGGAGGCTATTCTGAAAGTTCTCCAGGCAAGCCACAGAGGTATCTACTCCATTTGTAAAAGGTATCAACTTTGGACATTCAAATGACATCGAAATAAGGCATTTTGTTTTTCTCTGGACACTACTCCCTTACGAATTGGAAACTAAGCAATATTTATAATTTTTTTTTCACTAGCTGCTTTTCATGTGGAAAAATAACGCTGGTTTCTTTATCCTTGGAAAATAACTAATGCTAAGACCACCTAAAATAGAAGCTGCCATTTCAATTTTTAGAGTAGGAATGGAATTTCCTTTGTGAACTCTTGCTTGCTGTACATAAAACCAAGAAAAAGCAGAAGGGAAAGAGACCTTCTTTTGGAATCTGTAATAGAACCCCCAAATTTGTATGAATCTTTTTTACATGTAGAACTCTGTTGGGAGACATTCTCCAAAGATCAAGAATATAGTCCTATGGCATTTGAAAGCTGAAATTCATAGGCAGGCTAATAATCATTGGAAAGGTTTTCTATTTAGGAAAACTTTTCTATTTAGTCAGAGGATGGTTGATTTTTAAGACTTTAAAAGGAATCAATTTGTTTCTTTACATATAGACCTTTATGTCAATAAATGATGTATGTATTTCACTAATCCCCAATAAAAATGAGCAGTAGACTTTTCTTTATAGGTAGAGTTTCTACAGGAACTAGTTCTAACTTTAGTGTGTGTCCTCCTAGTGAAAATTCACTTTCACTGTATTTTTTCCCTGAATGCCCCTCCTTTTCTCAAGCATGGAAAGGCATGGCATAGAATTGCTGAAGGAAAGATTCTCTAGCAGTAGAATAAGAAACTTTTAAGATAATACAAAAGATATAAAATAAACTGTACCTTGCTTATAGGTAATAGTCTCTAAGCTGTCACCTGAAATAGAGGTGTGTACAGAACCTTTGGTTAACCACCAGGCAATTTTTGGAAGTCAGTACACATATTCCACTCTTTGGGGTAAGTGGATCGCTACTGACTTTCTACATATTTAGCTGGCATCTACCTTATGACTCCAGAGGTAATGCAATAAGAGATAGCAACTGCAGCCAATAAGTATTTTGCCTGGAATTCTGTAATTACAATCATATGTTGCTTAGTGAGACAGACATGTTCTGAAAAATGTCATTAGGCATTTTCGTGCTAGTGTGAACCTTATAGAGCGTACTTACACAAACCTAGATGGTGTAGCCTACTACACACCTAGGCTATATGGTGTAGCCTACTGCTCGTAGATGACAAACCTGTACAGCAGGTTACTGTACTGAAAACAGTAAGCAATTGTAACACAATGGAAATAATTTGTGTATCTAAACATATCTAAGCATAAAAAGGTACAGTAAAAAATACCATATTAGAATCTTATGTGACCATGTTGTATATGTGGTCTGCCATCCAGATATATTTTAAACATTTCGTCTATATATAATTGTATTAATAAAGAGTACAGAGTATTGTTCCATGTATTTTTAAAATTTGCATAAATAGTGTCCTACTTCATATACATTTTTTAACTTGCTATTTTCCACTCAAAATTGTTCGAGATATATCTATGTTGATTTATGTAAGTGAAAGTAATTAGCTCATGTATGTTGATATATGATGTTCTGTAGTAAGAATAAACCAATTTATTTACTCATTCCCTTCCTTTAGACAATGTTATTCTTTGAAAAACTGCCACAGTGAAAACCCCTGTACATTTTTCTGTCTAGCCATATGAGACAGTTTCTATAAAGCATATAACTACATATGGCCTTGCTGGATCATAAGGTGTATATATATATGTTCCGTTTTATTAGGTGGAGTAGAAACTGCTGGTTGCCAACCCTAAAACCCATGCTCACTTAATTTTTTTAATTGGATACATGGATATCTGGAAGAGATATTTCTTATCCTCCCTTGCTTCTGAGTGTGACCATTTAACTAAAGTTTGGCTAATGATATTTAAATGTAAGTGTTTGTGTGGCAGTTTTCAGAATATTTCCTTAAAAGCAAGCTTGCATATATCCACTGTCCCTTCTTTCTCTTTGTTCCTTTCTTCTTTACTGGTATCAGCAATATAGATGTGAGGACTGGAGGTCTAGGGGCCATCTCGGACTGTGAGAATAGAGATGCCACTGTGGGGATGTCAGACTAGAAGAAATTTGGGTACCTTCTTGGAGCTACCTTACCAGTAACAAACTTCATTTCTTGACACTTTATTGGAGAAATATGAACATTTTATATAGAAGCACCTGTTGTTTTGTATTTTCTGTCACAGACAGCCAGGTGTAATTCTAACTGATGCAGTAATACTACAAATTAGTTTTCAAATGGTTATACCTTTTAATACCCCAGCAAAACATAAATGACTTTGTAATTATTGAATATTATTTTATAATTGTTAAAAGCATTTAAATAACCATGTCTCACTTTTATACAGTGTGAGAAAGAACAAGTATATGAGATCCCCACTCTGCAGCTCAGAGGGGTGGAGCCCAGGGAGGTTCAATGAATTGACCAAGGTCCCAGTAATTTAGTGCAAGGTAATAAGTAAAGGTTATCGAGAATAAATATGGTGTCTCACAGACAAATGCCACATGCTCCTGTGGGCTCTAAGCAAAGGGGTATTGTCTTGAGTGTGATCTAGTTACTCCAACAAATCTTACCTGTTCTATTCTCAATTAATTTGTATAACATCGTGATTAAAGTCTCTCTTTAGCTGTCCTTTTGCTAAGGAGGAGCATATTGAGTTGCATGCTAGAATTCCCACTTCGGGCATTGGCTCAGACTTGGGAGAGTCATGCCAGCACAAGAAGCTAATTGGTTTACAGAGAAGGGAGGGGGAAGTATACATTTATCAGAGGGCACCGGCCAATTGCCTGGTCTCTTGGCAATGCTTGCCAGCCAATTTCCAGACTGAAGTTGGCATTCGATCTGAAAAGTCACTGATCTCCATGCACAGCTGGAGGGCACAGGGCTAAAGAAGCAGAATTTGAAAAGGAGGAGAAAGCTGAGACCTAATCCTAATTTTAATTTACTTTTTTCCTCTTTTTTTTTTTTTTTAATATTGGGTGACTTTGAGAAAATGGAATGGTATTAGAATATTTAGACTGCTAGGCAGGGTGGGAGAGGCTGTGCTGAGGGAGCTTCTGAGGATGGAAGGAAGTTTCCTGGGAAATGTCCAGAAGTGGTTGTGGAGTGGCACTTGAAATGGCCTGAATTGTGCTCCTGGCTGCTGTGCCTCCAGAAGGCTCTGTAAGAACATCTGAGTGTATACACTCATCACAGGGCACTTTGGGGTTTAGTTGATGTCAAGGCTGAGGGATTCCATCTCCTGCTAATAAGATGTTTACCACTACTACCTTCTTTTGTCACCCCTTAGGTCAGTGCACAAACAGCCCTTGAGTAGAGAAGCGTGTTTGGTCTAGGTACATGAAAAGAGGGGACTGTGAAGGAAGAAGAGAGACAAACAATTCAGTGTATTTTGGCATCCTATGAACTGAACCCCAAGTCAAGCAATCTTAAGAATATTCTCTTTAAAAACTTCTACCAAATATGTTTTCAACTAATGTGGGAAATTAAACTGCTAAATTCTAAATCTATTCTCAACATCACTAAAAATTATAAATAGGGGAGAATAACCTATATAAATTAAGCTATCTGTGCTAGAGGATGCAATTCAGTTCATATATGCCCAACAAATGCCAGCAAATTTTCCAAACCAGAATTTAACAATCTGTGCTTGATGTAGGAGGGCAACATACATACTTAATAAAAATTTAAAATCCAGGCCTCAGGGCTCAACAAAATTCAGTTCCTGCCTACTGAATTTCTCATTGCAAATAATATACTGCATGAAAAGCTCAAAGAACTAGAATTTCTACTGAAATTAGACAGACTCTTACTCCATTTAATCAACTGATATGAAATGCTTGGCTCTGGGTGACCCCATAAAGGCTCTGTTTTTATTTGATTCTGCTGCCTCCTACTGATGAGGAGAACATGTGGAAAGACGGGGGACTGTGCCATGAGAAGCATGGTTCATGCCATTGTTATTCTCACCAGCTAAGGATTCTGGATACCTAATTTCTAGTTACTGTATTACCTCTAACTAGTTCTGAAATTGTGGGTGACCTTTTTGCCTCAGTCCCTTCTGGTGCAAAATCGGAGAATGGAAGATGTTCTCTAATCAAGTCCAGCTTTAGTGGTCTGTGATTATCTCACAGTTCTCTCCACTGATTCGAGTTGCTCCTAACAAAAGGATAATATAACAGTGTGGTAAAGACTTTTTTAGTGCTTAGCCAAGTCTGGTTCTCTGCTCCTTCCTGGATCCACTGCAGTTAGGTAGGGTCGTGTGACTCTCTCCGATCAATGGACAGTAAGTGTAATGTCAGTCTGGGCGAAAGAGAACAGTGAGATTTCCATGGATTCTGTTCCCTGCCATAGAAACCTTGCAAGTTAAATGTTGAGATAGCAGAGTCTTAAGATGGAAATGATAGGCTCCCTGACTTGAAAGCATGCTACTGTGGCAAGCCATTGGATTTGCAAGGAACTTAGGAGGGTAAAAACTAAACATGAAAAACTAAGTTAAATTTTTAACTCCAACACTTCCTGGTCTATATACGACAAATACATAGCATTGCTGCAAACACAGATGTGACTCACCCAGAAGAACCCACTTATTCCTCTGAAATGATTATTCACAGGCAAAGTCACACAATACATAACATAGGGAGCAAGTGTTCCTGTGTTTACCTTTAAAAGAAGACCCAAGGAATAAACACAGGCTAGAGATGTTTAACAGAGTACACAATAATCACTCAACAAATGCTTGTTTAATGAAATCATACTATAAAGTTTCCCCACTGGTGTGTTTGGTTGGGAAAAGGGTATGTTATGTGCGGAGGGTGAACTTGTTGAAAGCATCTCTATATCCTGAGCACCGTAGCACATGGTCATACTCAAGAAGTGTTTGTTAAATTCAGATGAAATGAGTGAACACTTACATGGTGATGCGTATAGTTGGCTTTGAAACTGACAATATAGAAATGGATGTTGGTCTCATTCCTGACTCATAGCTTACACTTAAAAGTAGAAAATATCTAAATCTATACACGTATATAATTGCCATCTACCATTTATTCATTCAGTAAATATTTATTGAGTACCTGCTTTGCCCAAAGTGTTATGTTAAAGACTGGAGGACTGGATAAATCCTCATTGAGTTTACATTCTGGGGCATGAGGGCTAGGTAATGACAGGAACAGGGGGTGGTGGACACTACATAATTATTTAAATAAAATCGTGGTAGGTATGATGGAGAATTACAGGATGATTTGAGAGTATGTGACTAGAGGACCCAGTTTCAACTAGTTGTCAAGGAGGGCTTTCAGTTTTAACACAGCTCATTGTTCCTGTTAGGATAATTGGGTAACTCCAAGACTTGGCTGGATTCTTTAGCCCACATGTGAAATCTTGCAACTGTGGCACTGCTTTCAACCATAGTGGTAGCTAATGTCAAGGGAAGGCAGACGCTTTTTCCAGTATTGCTTGAGTTTTGATATAGGAACATTAGTCAGGTACCCTAAATATTGCAGGACTTTGGCTTTGAAAAATAGAAAATGGAAGGAAAGTAATTCTGTCCTTTTTTTTTTTTTTTTTTTAAATCTGTACCAAGTTTTGTAAGTGGTTTTAACATTCTAATGTGGAGTCCCTCCTTAAGGAGGAGAAACTATTGTTTGCAGATGAGAAAACTGAGACATGGTGGGGTAAGCAACATACCCAGTCACAGTGAATGAATGCCCGGGCAAAAAATTGGAAGCCAATCAACTTGGCTCCAGAATGACAGCATTTAACTCCTGCTTTACACTGCACTGCCTCTCCAAATGCTGGATGCTACCAGAACAGAGCCACCTACGTAGGGGATCAAGTTCCAAGGTTAATGTACAACCCATTAGCAAAATTACCTTGGAAGATTCTTAAGAAGGTTTCTAAATAAATATAACGTGGTATTTTTTTTTCTGACAGCTCGGAACATGTTGCTAAAGAGCAGTTCTGTGGGCAGCCTTGGACTGATCCAATTTTTCCCCTTTTTTGCTTGCGGTTCTCAGAATAACTCTAGAATGTGGTGAGAATGCAATGTCCTGAGATAGGAAGAGACCAACCAGATAGCCTGGACTCTGTTCTAGTCCCCTCTCCTCTAAGACACAGAATGTCCATTACAATGCTTTAGCCCAGTGAATCACGTGGACCCAGGGTATAAAACCCAGAGTGGGCTGCATTCTGCGGTCCTTCAGCTGCTGTGCAAGTGGGGCACCTGCAGACAAGACATTTGTTCTGGATAGTGTTTTCCCGAGTCTTGGGTGACCAACTCATCCTGAATCCTAAGCTTCTGTTGTCTCTTGATGTCTATCTGTACGTAATAAACTCACTTTGTGCTGTTTGTTGTATATGTGTGTGATCTGTCTTGCTGGACTCAGACAAGTTAGTACCCAGTGCACAGGGAAACTGCTTCACAGAAGCTTATAGGGGGATATTGTTTTGGTGAATTACAGGCCCTTTTAAAGGAAAGCAAAATATATCCATGAAAGTTGTTTCTCTCTTTTCATATATTATCTAAATGATTTTATCTGCTATGGAAAATGATAAACCAATTAAGGTATTTGAAATTGTTACGAATATGACATGGCCTAAAGAATATATATTTTTTTCTCTTCTACAAATTGACTTCTCAGTGACTGATATCTGTCTGTCTGTCTATCTGGCTAGCTATCTACCTCCCTACCTACCTATCTGTTTTGGTGTGTTTTAGGATACAGTTGTTGTTTAAGACGTCCTTCTGACTGTAGTAGCAGCTTTTATGCAGTCTCTTATTTATCACCCTCTTACCTACTGGCTGTGCCTAAGCTCTAGGTTTTGATTGAGTTTGACTAACTTACCTCTACTGACTTGTAATGGTCTACTTAATTTTTAATTTGTAACTTTGGGGAAAATGTCCAAATTATCTCACTGGGATTTATTTCACCAAATAGTGTCCTGTTCACTATTCACATCCCTGTTGTTAGTTTCCTCTAATATGGGAACCAATCTGACATGGCCAAAGGTCTACACAACAGGAGATAAGAAGAAATCCTCATAGATAGTTAGACATATTGAGAATTAAAGATATTGGGTATTATTACTTATTTTCTGACTGGTGTTGTCTTTTGTTTAGTTAAAAAGATTTCCCTCCAAATCACTTCTCAAACTGTGGGAACCAACTTGACATGGCAAAAGGGTTGGACCACAAGAGATAAAAAGAAAAAATATTCATAGATAAAGATATTGGAAGAGAATGCAAACAGACAGAATATGTGAAAATATTTGCTAAGATATGCACTAAAATGTTACTGTAATTCTGATTCAGGTTCATTCTGGAAACAATGAAGGCAAAAAATATAAATAAAATACCAACTATTATTTGGAGGCAAAAAGTAACAATTCAAACAGTATTTGAAAGAAAAAGTGATACTGCTATGGCAAGAGAAACCAAGAAGGAGGAGGGTAAGTTTTTGATTTGGGAAGTAGATGGCATCCTAGGTGGCAGCTCTACTAAACCAGAGACAGAGCCAGTAAAAGAAATCCACCCAGAATTCTAGTGCTAGACAGATAAGTACACACTTGCAGCCATATCTGAAGACAGGGTACAACATGCCACACTTTGAACTTCATCACCACTTATTCCCCAAAACTGAAGGGATATTTGAAATGCTAAGCAATTTACCCTGTATATCAAGGATTACTATCCTACTCAAAGTGTATGTGCCAAAAATATTGACACATGGCCCAGTCAATGCAAACAACCTATTACTTACTTTCTGACTCACATGTTAACTCTTTTGCTTAGTTAAAAATTTTCCTCGAAATCATTTTAACGATTATCCTCTGACTCCTCACATGTGAAAGGAAGAGTATTCACAATTCCATGATTACTTTTCCAAGTCAAATTTTTAGCAATTTATTCTAGATTCAAAAAATAATTGCTATTTTCTTTCTGTCTCTTCTCAGGGAGAAAAAAAACCACAAACCTTCAAGGGCTGCCATGCCTTCCTCTCATGATGTAGCTGGGAAATGTACAATTCAGGGCTGCTAATGCATGGAATAAATGGACAGTCTTGCTAACTCCTATTATCATCATTGTGTCTAGAGTCTATGTCAGTTCAAAACTAAAATGTCCTCCTTTGCATCCACAGCACTTTAAATAACCCAACAGCACCTGCATTTATATAATGCCCATCTGCAGGATATGAAATCATCTTGACAAATGTTCCGTATTTCTATCTTTTTTGTGTGTGTATGACTGAGAAAAACTGAAAGGTTACGCCAGAAGAACTTTTTTGGGTTTTATACATGTCGAAAAGTTGTAGTCCTCACTGATAATAAAGGTCAGTAACTTGGAGAAAACATGGGCAAAAATGGATCCACGTAGATCAGAAATGATTAGTCAGCTCCATTTTCTTTCCTACCACACCATTTTACATCAATAATTTTAAATGCAAGGGACTGGAAAGAATTGACTTCTATTTAATGAGGTTTGATTTATTCAACCTTGTGTTATTAGTGAAAATAGAATAACTTGTTAGTTGGAAAATACATTTAAAATAATGCACTTTTCTGAATAAATTATCAGATGGATGAGTATATAACGATAATATTGAGATAACTTTACATTTGCACATAATGTGGCAGTTTACAAAGCACATTCATACGCATCACTTTGCTCAATCTTCATAATCCTCTGGGTATTATTGTTCATATTTTATAGATGGGATCCCACAGCTCAGAGAGGTTAAGTGACAGCTAACAAGGGAGTAGCAAGGGTTTAGTCTCTGGTATTCTGCCTCCACACCCTTTTCAGCAGTCACTTTTACCAAAAATAACCAAACAAAAGGATGGCCCTCATTATCTTTTACCTGTGCTTTTTCAATGGCTTTTTTCTATTATCTCTGGCACCAATCTTCCCTATCACCCTCTCTTAATCTTCTCAGAAGCAATTCACATCAGCACTTTCCTGACAGACCCTTCCGAAAATGCCTTTGCCTACAAGTTAAATTTAACTCCTATTTTGTCACCCGGTGTCCCTCACAATCAAACTTAAATCTGGCCTCAGCCTAGTTCTTCATTCTTTGGTTCCTGCCTCACAGCTTATGTTATGGCCACACTGACCTCATGATTCCCTCAGTCTACTGTGCTATTCCACCACTTCTGTCTTTGTACCTATTGTTTCTTTCCCTTACGATGCCTTTCCTTGATCCTCTACCTGGTAAATTTCTACTTATAACTTGAGAATCAGCTCAAAAGTGACCTCCCCTATGAAGCCTTTCTCCTCTTTCTTAGGACTCACATGTACTCAATCAATGTTTATACATCATGAAGTTGAAATCTTGTGAGTGAGCTTTCTAAAAGTAAGGAGCATATCCTATTGATCTTTACATTCCCAGTGTCTAGTATAAGGTCTGACATTCAATAACTGACTGTAGTATTAATAGAGTATCAATGATTAATAGCAGTGAAAATATCTGTGACTATTAGATATCAAACTCTTTTGCAGTCATTTCACTTCTAGCTATATATCCCCCGAAATTGAAAGCAGGGTCTCAGATACATATAGTATGTGGCAAATGCTGATGTTCATGGCAGCATTATTCACAATAGCTGAAAGGTAAAAGCAACCTCAGTGTCTATCAGTGGATGAATGGATAAGCAAAATGTTTATCCTACAATGGAATATTATTCAGTCTTGAAAAGGAAGGGTTTTCCAACACATGCTACAATATGGATAAAGCTGTAAGATATTATGCTAAGTGAAATAAGCCAGTCACAAAATGACAAATACTGCATGATTCCACTTATGAGGTACCTAGAGTAGTCAAGCTCAAAGAAACAGTAAAATAGGAATACTAGGGATTGGGGGAAGGAAGAATGGGGGAGCTTTTCATGGGTATGGAGTTTCAGTTTTGCAAAATAGAAAAGTTCTGGAGATTAGTAGCATGACAAAGTGCATATACTTAACACTACTGAACTGTACACTGAAAAATGGCTAAGATGGTAAATTTTATGTTACTTATACCCAGAAAGAGAAATATTACATACTGTCACTCATACGAGGGAGCTAAAACAAATTGATCTCATGGAGGTAGTGAATAGCATGGTGGTTATTGGAGGCTGGGGAGGTTAGTGGGGAGGGGGGTATGAAGAGAGAATGATTAATAGGTATAAAAATACAGTTAGAAGGAGTAAGGTCTAGTGTTTAATAGCACAATAATGTGACCATAGCTAACAATGTAGGGGTATATTTCAAAATAGCTAGAAGATTTGGAATTTTCTCAGCATGAAGAAATAATAAAGAAGCTTTACTCAGATTGCATCATTATACATTATATACTTACATCAAAATATCACATATACCTTTGTACAACTATTATGTATCGATAAAAATTTTTAAAAATTTTAAGTTAAATGTCTCTTTTAGTGACATTGACCTCTTCAATGAATGAACTAAGGAAACTGTTTTGAACTTTAAAGTATATGTGTGTGTGGTAAAGATAAGGAAATAGAGTAGGCGAGAAACAAAAGAGAAATATAAAGTATTTCTGCTCTTGAGCTGGTTTTCTAATTGGGGAGATAGACATCAGACATATAAAATGATATGACTTCAACACAATAAATCTCTGTAAAAATACTTTAATCACTACTCAAGTCCTGAGGTAAGATTGAGATTGGCATTAAATAGAATTAATCTTGGAGCTCTTCCAGGAGGAGGTGGATAGGTAGCCTGGTTTTAATGCTTTAGTTGGGCAGGTTTTGACAAAGACACAGGCAGTGGGCTCTAGAAAGACAGAGTGAGAAATGAATGAGCTATTTGTAAGGTGGCAGTGGAGGAGTAGGCTACATTTGCTGTACAAGTGTTAGCTTATTTAATTCTATGACAGTTATATAAAATAATTTCCATTGTAGCCTTTCTTTTATTTGAGGAAACAAAGGCACAGAGAGGTTAGGTAACATATCCAAAGAGAATATGTGGGTAGATAGCAGAGTGAGGTTTTAAACCCCAACCCCCTGGCTTCAACATCCGTGTAACTGCCCAGTAAACTGTGCTCTGTTCTCTAGTCTGTTCCATCATGAAGCAGTTATCAGTGTCTCATTTCTTTATACCCTTCCCAAGCCCATTGATAATTTTCAGGAATATAACATGTTCCTATAGGAGACCTTGGGATCCAGCTGATTGAATGTTTACAGATGACTTGATGAGGTAAAATAGATTTAAGCAACAATATGGGCAGTTTAAAGAAAAGTTTTTCTGACATGGGTTCAGTCAATTTGACATAAAGATTGAGGTTAGGGAACCTATTTCTTTGGAAAACAGTCTCTGTCCCCATGCTTTAGTGCCCTGACTCTATAGGTCCATGGCTGTTCTTCACATAACTCTTTTATGGGTTATCATTTCATGAAATTTCCTTTGCATGTTGCGCAGTATTTTCAAGTGTATCAGGCTGCAGAATGTTATCAGCATACCTGACTTTCAGCAGAATTTAATTTTTTTGTTTTTATTTTTGCAATACTGGAACAAGATAGCAACAGATGTGTGCAATTATTTTCAAAGAAAAATCATAAATTGTACATAGGGACTGGATGCGTATGATTGTGGTTGAAGGGTGGTCAGAAAAAGCCAACTCTTCCATATTAAATCTATGTATTAATATTTAATATGGGAAAAGACACATCATGGTTTTGGATGCTGCTAACAGAAAAAGAGGCTGTTAATCTACATTGATTTATTTAAAGTAGAGTCAAATGGTGAAAAGAACAAGAAGATTATTATTTAATCTTTATTCTGATACAAACTGGGACATGCTTTTTTATATTCAGATTTCTTTTTTTTTCTGTTTTAGCATCAAAGAAAACTGTATAATTTAGTAAGATTTTGTTAAGTATTTGAAGACTATATTCAAATAAATAACCAGGTCATAAATACTTTGATAAAGAGTGAGAAACAAGGGTACACATTTTACTAGGCTTTAAGCCGAAAAAAATCTCTTACTATTTGAGCTTCACTAGATATAAAGTATTTGGATTCAGATCAATGGGGACATGAAGACAAGAAGAGAAACTTAATTCAATAATCTCAAACGTTTTTAGACAGCAGACTACTGACAAAATATTTCACCTCATTTAGTACAAATGAATTAGAGACATGTGGGTTGCCTTTTGCTCAGAATAGACAGAGGCTTAAAATATAAGAGACGATAACTTTTGGCAAATCTTATTTGGCATTTTATTGAATCTAAACCATTTTTGCCAAAAGTTTACTTTTGTGGCTGAGTTTGGAGTAGAATGCAAAAGTACAAAAAGAACACATTGACTTACATAGATGTATGGGGGTTTAAGCTGAAAAGTGTGTTGAGGTCAATGACAGTTTAAGATTCTTCTAGAAACAGACAGAATCATGCCAAAAGTAATGAATACTTCCATTGTCTTCTGGCTCACATCTGAGTGGGCCAGAAAATTTCAAATTACGCCTTATAAAATGTAAAGACATGATGTAAGCCTGAGATGTAAATATGCTTCAGAAAACACCCCGTTTCAACAAAATGTGAATTTCAGGGCTCTGCCTTCAACTCTGATCTGGCTGCAGTTGTGACACATGTGTCTGCTGTGCAGGGTCAGCAAACAGCATGGAGGCTGGTAGGTCATGTGTGTGTAATAGTTTGGCTATTAATTGTATTAAGGTTAATGCAGCTGCCCTGACTCACTCTTCTCTATTATAGGTTTATGTTAGAAGAAGTTATTTTAACAATTTCTTTACATTTCACTGTCTTTTTTTTTTTTTTAAGCAGTAGAACTTCCTTTATTATTGTTGCTGTTTTATTTGGGCTGCTAAACAGGATCTGGGAAGACTTGAATTCTAAATACATCATAGTGGCAGACCAGTAGGGAGCCTATGATTGTCTTGAGTTTTGTCTGCCAATGTCATGACAACTAGTTAAGTTGGAGTATGGGGAGTAGATAGTGAAGACCAGGTAGACTGTTAATATGGTATCAGGTAGAGTCCTTACTCAGCAGATTCGCTTCTCATATATACCCTGCCCCTCTCCTTAATGAAGCATATCTACATACATACATGTATTCATACTTAAATATATCAGCAAAACAAAGTAAAAATGTTTGTTTTATTAATATCGTCGTCATGAAGATACCACATCAAGATGAGATATGGAGGAGTAAATTTAAAATTTCTTAGTATCAACAATATTTGTCATTAAATTATTCTATTCATGGTTACTACATCAGTGGTATTACTATTCCCCCAAAATGATAAAGCAATTTACTTAACATTTCCTTGGAATTTTAAGATCAAAAGCTCTAGAGACGCATCTTTCCATTTTACCTGTGAAATTTAAGACAACAAAAAGAATAACAAAACCAAAGGGTGACAGGCAAAGTTAGGAGTCTCAATGACAATTAGTTATATCTCAGGAGATAGATGGAACTTCTGCAAGATGATATTTAATTTATGGACGAGAAGACCAGGATATTTATATTAGTAAGCTCAGAAAAGTATAGAAATATTCTAGAAGTCCCCTCCTCTTCATCTGTCTGCTCATTACATTATTTATTTTAGAAATAACAAAGAAACATCTATCATTTTGACTGTGTAAATGTGTAAGGGTTTGAAATCTTGTGATTTCAATGTTTTTCACAATCCATTTGCACTATTTCAGGTGAATTCCTTTCTTTATGTACAAGCAACCTGCACCACAGTGCCCCAAGACACAATAGGGTAGAGCCATTCACACATGTATAGTCAATCTGGTTTCAGCCTATCAGAGCAAGATCAGGCAGGATTAGACTTTGAGACAAATTTAGTTGTGTACACTTACACAAGTTCAAAGCCAGTCTTATGCAGAGTTGGATAGACAATTACGTATATGATGGCATTTTATGTTACTACAGGACATAATGTCCAGGAAACAAAGGAATAGGAATTCTGTTTTTTTGTTACTGTCTTGGTTGAACATTAAAATTAACATTGTTTTGTGTACTACATTTGTTAATAAAGGTCCTAAGGAAGTTGTAATCATGGACATGTAGGACATTTGAGAAGTTTTGTGTAATGCAATAACTGAATGATTAGGGCAGGAGAATGAACAATTACCAAATCCTTAATTTCTAGGCTGGTGATAGCCTTGATTTTACTTTTTGCAATTAAATGTTCAGAGAACATTGTTTAAACCGTAGTGTTCAGATTTCTGTACTAAGATAAAAAAAAGAAAGAGGGAAATTACATCTAGGTGAGAATTGTAAGTAAGCATTAACTCTGAGTTACCATTTTCCTCACATTATTTCATTTGACTACTCAATCTTACAAGATAGGTATTATCTCCATTATTCAGATGAAAAGGTAAAGTCATAGAGATTAAACATTTATTAAAAGTCACACAACTAGTAAGCAGATGTTGTGTGAACCTAGTTCTGTGGATGCAAAATAATATACTGCTTTGCAAGGCCTGTAGCATAATTTACTTATGTTCTATATGTGGGTAAAATTGTTACATTATCACTGGTAAAATACAAAACCAAATATAAAGAATAATTGCATTTTGATTTTTGGACCTGCCAAGACATACGTCCTCAAACTCTTCGGCATCAGAAATGCCTGGGAGAATTGTTTTGTTTGTTTTGTAATTAAAATGTACCCTATTAATAGTCTCTTCTTCCTTGATGATTGCCAAAAATTATAGTTTAAAAATACAAGGAGGTGATATGAACATGTTTGAATGTTACCGTTATACTTGTATTATGGGTAAACAATACATTTTGTTTCCACCATAAAATAATATACTCTAGAAAGTAAATTTTTCTTTCTTCTTTCCCGTAAGTGACATTATTCTGATATGGAGAGACTTTTAACTTGGGTACCAAACCATAATGGTACAAATAGAGGTATTTTAAGAAGTTGCTAAAATTGGCACATTGTCAAACAGAATCTGATTTTGTGTACATATTCCTATGGAAAATTCAGAACACATCTTTACCCCATTATTCTTATTGTGTCACTTTAAAAGTTAGAGAATTGGTTTAGTAACAAACCCAGAAGTTTCCATCATATTTTCTTAAGCATCTGTGGTTCTTGCACTCAGCCGTCTCAGCACACTCATGCCAAAGCTCAAGACATGAGATCCTTCCAAATATGAAGAGGAAAATGAGGCTTATCACCTTCTTAAAGATTAATTATTTTTCGACCAATAAGACAGACTTTTTCTTTATCTAATGGGCTTCATCCATCATAGTACATGATAGATAGTTAATACTTTACTTTCAGGAAATCTGCAGCTTAGAGCAGTTTTACTAGTTCAGTTCAGACAGTGGTTTACCTCTAAATATCTATAGCTAGGGCTAATAGTGTGTCTGATGAGCTCATCTGCCTGGAGAAAGAAATAACAGACATAAGAAAGTGCTACCCCAAATACTTAAAATTGCTTTGCTGTGGATTTGAAACAACACAGGTTGTAAAAGCACTAAGTGCCAGACAGCTTACATACATCTTTTAGCATGTTTCAAAGACAAAACAACATGTGCGGAATCAAATGCAGGGAAATCATTATGTAAAATATCACCTTTCCCCAGTAAATGTTTTCTATTGAACTGCTAAAAATTCTTCTCAGTAAGGAAGATAGAAAGCCAGGGCAACTCCTCTGCAGGCATAGCAGAGGGAGGTCCACCCAAAAATTCTCCATTGCCATGGGCTGCAACCTTAAGACCCTGCATGACTTGTTAGAGATTGATTTAGCTGGCTCTCTAGCATCTTATTGCATAATTTCCATTACTTTATTACCCGCCATTCGCCCTTCTAGTTTTTTTCATGTGTTTTTTGTTGGGGCTTTGCTTATGTGGGACAGTTCATGTTAAAAGTTTTCTCTATTATTTATATATGAAAGTCTCCTTATGAAAACGCCATCATATATAGCTAAGTAAACTATATTAGAATTCCATAATAACATGTCTTTGTACAAATTCTGATATCCTCTTGGTCAGTCATAGTTATTCATAGGTCAAATGAAACAATGAACTAATTACACATTGGTATACTAGAGTGAGGCTGTGTTTCAACCAGGTTGACCTTGTCTGGGGAATAGATGAAATCAGGGGGCATGTAAGTCCCTTCTGAAATACAACTGAAGATGATATGATCACCAATGATTGGAAAGGTAGGATCACTGGGAGAAGTCAAGGTTGAGTCTAGGATGTTACAACTAATGTCTATAACTTCCATAGTTCAGTATTAGAACCAAGGATAGCGTATCAATCAGGACAACAATAGTCACTCCAGTTAGGAGGAATTTTAATAGAAGGAGGTGCTGAGAAGCCAAACAAGTGATAATGAGGCAACCTGGACATTACAGTAGCAAAAAGCCACTGTCATCCCTATGTTTGAGAGTTAAAGGGAAAAGACTGTTATTGGATTCCCTGGCTCTGGGGCCACAGGCAGGAGCCAAAACCATTTCAGGTCTGCCTGTCAGTAGCTTGAACCAGTAAGCAAAGGACGCCTATCTAGATTTGCAGCCATAGAAGAGGCTGAAACCTGAGAACCTCTGGTTCAAATTAACCTTTCCTGTTACTGGCACCTACTAATAGATTGCACTTAATCAACTATCGCATCTCTCATAGAGAAGGAGTCATGACCATGTTTTCCTTATTTATTATGCCGTTATGCAGCATGAGAGTGACCCAGAGGGTTTATTGTTCTTATGTGACAAGACTGATGAAATCAATCTCACACCATTTTACACTCTTATTTATTGTAACTCTTATACATATTAAAATAAATACCACACACCTGAATTAGGGTAAATGGCTTGCTTATTCATCCTCTGAGGTGGGCTTTTGTTCTTCCTTACTAGAAAGTCTGAGTGTTTCATTTCTCATATTTGTTTAAATAAAAGAGAAATTTTAATGATGCCATGAATCCTCATGATCAGGGAAGAACGATGTATCAGTTTACCTGATGATCTCAACAGCAAGTAACAGAAAATGAGCAAAGTGACTCATACAATGAGGGCTTTGTTATCTTTATTACCTGACAAGTCCTGTTGTATGTTCCAAGATCACTGAATTCAAGGGCTCGGTGAAGGGCTCAGGGACCCATTCCATTTCCATATTTTTGGAACATCTTTGGAATGTTCCTGTTTGTCCTTACATGGCCCCTCACATCCCCAAGTTGCTCCAACTTTATATCCTCAACAACAACTTGCAGAGGTGAGAAAGATAGACCATATCTTCCTTATGTTCTTATGTTCTTTCATAAAAGTCAGAAAAACTGTACTAGAAATCCACTCCAGACTTCCCCTCACATTTTGCTGGACAGAACGACATTACATCATGGTCAAGAGGAATGGAATTTACGTGAGTTATTTCAACCAGAGTTGATATGTACCTTCAGCTGAGAAGGGACTTAGTCTCCTTTGAAGGATATGGCCTACCAAGACTTGAACAAAATCAACTCTTACGCAGCACTTAAAACATGGGAGGCACTATTCTAAGAGTTATTAAACATATATAAAGAGATATAGAAATGTGTATTCAATCATGTAATTATTACGAAAATTATATGAGGTGGTTATTTTATCTATAACTTATCAAGATATTAAATAACTTAAGGGCCAGGCACAGCAGCTCATGCCTGTAATCCCAGTACTTTGGGAGGCAGTGGTGGGAAGATGGGTTGAGGCCAGGAGTTTGAGACCATCCTGGGCAACACAGTGAAACCCCATATCTACAAAAAAAAAAAAAAAAGAAAAATTAAAAATTAACCAGGCATGATTTTGTGGACCTGTATTCTAGCTACTCAAGAGGCTGAACCTGGAGGATCCTTTGAACCCAAGAGTTTTGAGGGTGCAGTGAGCTATGGACACACCAAAGCACGTCAGCCTTGGTGAGACAGCAAGATGACCTTGTATCAAATAAATAAATAAAATAAGGTCACACAGTTATTCAGTAGTGATGACAGGTTTGTAACTCAGGTGATCTAGCCCCAGAGTTGTTGCCTTTAAGATGAATACCAGGTTGCCTCTGGAATAGTGAGTATATGAGGGAGTAGGATGTATGGTTGTTACACAGAGAACTAAAATCTTTTCTCACAACAGACAGAGCTTATCATTGAGTAGACACTCAGAAATGTTCATGGAATAAGCAAAAAAAAAAAAAATGAATGAATGAATGAATATACCCTTTGATAGGCTCCAATACAGTGTCTTGTATGTAATAGTCAATCAGTGGATGCTTGGTGGATGGTGACCCATTGTGTGTCCATTTCAGCACAATTTAAGTAGAGAATTTAGGAGGTGCTACAAACTGGTCTATCACTTTCCTTAAGATAAATGAGGGCTAGTGCTCAGAGAGAGGGCAGTTATCCATGACTGAAGTGGGAGAGACTGACATTCAGGAGTTTGATTTGGGAAACCCTAGAATTCTAGGAAGTGATTGCTGTTTGTAAAAATGCAGGTTGGTCCTGTTTAAACTTGTCATTATAGAAAAACCTCGAAAGGCTCACATCCTATGCTAAACTCCTCTACAATCTCTATCCAGAAGACGTCTGATCATTTTATATTCTTTTCCAACCCTTTCTTGGTTTGTTCGCTTGAGAGAATCCTTCTCATTTACCACCACTCCAAAATCCCCTGGCACCTGTGTGGAACACAGGACACATCTCTGTGCTGCTCACATTGTTTTCTTGAGAGCAGAGAGATGTCAATTGACTTGGTCCTCTTTTATATGCAATTAGGTACAGCTATCATATATTACCTATGACAGATATGCATCATCTCATTCAGTATTAAGTAGGGATCCACATGTAGCCATTCAGTCATAGACTTGGATATATCTTGTTCCTACTTGGAGAAATTCAATGAATGACAATGTGAATTTACAAATCAATATTCAGAGGTAATTATTCTGCTTACAAATAAATTTGTCAGCTTCCACATCTGTTGCAGGTCAGAGATTATTTGAGTTCATATTAGAGTGAAATACATAGAAAAGAAACTTGAAGTTTGTATATTACAGAAGATCATTAGGAAATTCCTTCCTTTGACTGTAGAGCCAAAGGACTAATCTAACAATCAATGCCATCAATAACTTTCTCTACAGTATTTAATGTTAATTATTGATTCCCAGAGAAGCAAACTCTGTTCAAAATGTGTTATTTTAATGTATAAGCAATTCATTCACTATATCATTCTCCCTGACCCACAGCAAGCAAATAGGCATCTACCTCATGGTTTCCTAATCATTAAGAATGATCATGGCTCTTATATGTCATCCAATCCAGACCTCTTATTATGTAGATGCAGTTAGAAGGCCCAGTTACTATCCCAAGGCTATGTAGCTAATAAAATATAGAGCTGGAAGGAGAATTTTGGTCTAGAGCTCTTTCCTGTCCTCACAATTAAAATCAATTTCTTTACATGTCAAAGTCACTACAACTTACACTTCAATGCTTACATGACTTTATGTCATGCCTTAAATAATATTCCCAGAATACCTATTTGTATTCTTTACATCTGCTTTGATTCCAGAGTACAGAGAGCTCTTGGAGGATGTAATAGATTATATTTTCCAAAGATGGTCACAATACAGTTTGCTACCTGAAACACTCTTCTTCGTTGTGATTTTGTCATTACACCATTAGAAGTTTGTTTTTCCAACCACTTTGAATCTGAGTAGGCCGTGTGATTGCTCCGTTCAGTAATATAAACTGAAGTTCTGCATATGGCCCTCGCGTAGCCTGGCAACTCCTGATCCCTGCATTTTGGAATATTTGCTCCTAGGACATTTCTTCCAAGAACCCAGTCTCTGCTGTGAGAAGCAGGAACCATACAACAAAGCCATTAGATTCTCCAGCCTAGCTAAGCTTTCAAAAACGGACAGCTAGTATCAACTATCAGACATGGCAGGTGCACATCTTGAATATCTAGCCCAGTTGACCTTTTGGGTGGCTGCAGGCCTAGATGACAGCTGCCTGTAAGTGCTTGAGAGGCCTCAGGTGAAAACCAACCAGTTGGGCACAATCAACCCCCTGACCTTAAGACATATTAAATAAGTCTTGTCTTAATTACTCGAAGTTTTCAGGTGGTTTGTTAGACAGCAATAGACAACTGGAACACAGCACTAGACAGGAGTTAGCAGTTGTGACTGCCCACAGATTCATGACATCAAGCCTCAGACGCACTCTCACCTCTGCCAAGCAAGCCTCCACTTCAAGCCTCACTGACTCTCATACATACTGCTTACCTTGACAGATCCAGCTCTCCCACTCTTCCTATTAGCAAAACCTGTCAGGTTTGAGACTGATGTCTGGGTATGTGGAATTTTCAACAGAAATTCTAGGAAACTTCAACACTTCTTAACATAGAAAAAGAATGCTGTGTTTTTTCCATGTGGGTATCTCCCTTAGGTAACAAGGCTCAACAGAGGTCATAAAGCCCAAGAGCAAGTTAGATATAATTTGACCTTTCCAGAAAGCACAGAGCTAAATTTAATACTCAACCTGGTAACTATTTCAGCCTGGAGGGACATTATATTTGCTTCCTCTTCTGCAGGGTTTTGATATTTATACATTTTTTTACTTTAACAGTCTTATTGTATACATGTGTTAATTTCTAAATCTGTTTGGAAGCAGCCAGGGTCTAAACTACAAACAAATAATATTAAATCCCTTCCCCAGACCCTGCTGGTCTGGTCCTCTCCAAAATATGTGGGAGACAGTTTGCTCTTTTCATTTACCATAGAGTCCCCGAAGCACAGAAGTTATCCCAGTGGCAGAACATGAGAAGATTTAAGGTAGACCAGGGGTGGGGTTACTAAATTTTTAATTTTAATAGTTATGTGTTTGTTTTAATATATATTAAAAATATAAAACTAGTATATCACATATATTGTTATACAGGGAAAGCTAATTTAAATAAAAATGTTAAATTAATAATACTTTGTGGATATAAACCAAACCATAAAAGTAGTAGATAAATAATTGGGAAACACTAATTTGAAATTTCTGAAAAGCCCTCAGGGTTCTGGGTTCCCTTCTCTTTCCAATGGATTGTTGTTGGGTAGTTGCAACTTTCTGGCTGATTGATTTTCTGCCTTCTTTTTGAGTCAACAAGCTATTCCTTGCCACAATTGAAACTCATATAACACACGTCTTTCTATGTCTCGTTTCATCAGCAAACCTAATTCACATATTTTTCCAAGATCATAGGTGCTCACCAAGGCCATTTCAGCAAACCTCTATGAACTAAAGAGCTGCTTTCTGAAGATGCTGATGATGGTCAGATGTTTCCCAGAGCTCGGCAGCATAGGGTTGGGTTTCCAGACTGTGCTCAGCCAAGCAGACAGCTCTACCTGAGACAGAGGCATTGCTCTCTTCTCCCCTCCCTTTGCCTCCTCAGCTACAGTTTCATCTTCACATTCTGCAAATGACCCAGCGATTATACATACCAGTCCCCTGACTCCACTGCTAGGTAGTAATCACCATCATTTTCTTTGTTGCCACATCTTCATCTGCCACTGACCCCTTCACCTTACAAATTTGATGGTAGAGTTCTAAATAGTATACTAACACTTCCTGCAGAGTTACAATTTGTGTGACTTATATAAATAAATTTCAATTGAAAATGAGTCTGGAGACGTCTTTAACATCTTTAAAAAGATAGCTTTTCGGTCCTTTGATCAATGGGGAAATGGACTGTTTGCATTTCTGAACTTCAAGTACTGCTTAGGAAAGTGTGCCTCTTCAATCTTAACATCAAACAAGCTATGCCCTGTATGCCAGATCAAGATCCACGGGCACATGCCCTGGTCTTGGATGCTTCACAGACTTCCTCATTTAAGGCCTTTGAATTTACTGCCTGCTCCGGAGACACGGTTCTCATCAATTCCCATTTATTAGTAGGTACGTAAAAGGAGGCACATTCTGACATGCAGTAAAAAGCAAACCTAATGAGCAAATGGCAGTGAACTTGAGGGGCACTTTAAGAGAAGGTCTATCAGTATTCATAACTCTGACACACCATAAAAGACACTTTAGTGCAACAAAAATGTGTCAGAAAAGATATTGAGTTAACTGAAGGGGGAATTTTCTGGTAAAACACATAAGAGCACCCATTTCAACTGATCTGAACTATTAATATATTTTCTTCTTTACTGACAACTCATTTACCAAGTGTCAGATGAATGGTATTGGAGACAGCACTGATATTAACTCCCAAACGGAGTTCTATAACAATGAAAGGTACATAAGTGTTCCACCCTAGCATCTTCTCTATAATTAATGCCCTTGGCCTTGTCTAGACAGCTAATGCCATTCAAAAATTAGAAAAATCATCTTTGGAAATAATTCTTATTATATAAATGGCACATTATAGTTTATTTTTATTATTTTTATTATTTTTATTTTTATTTATTTATTTTTTTTTTTGAGACGGACTCTCGCTGTGTCTCCCAGGCTGGAGTGCAGTGGCGTGATCTCGGCTCACTGCAAGCTCTGCCTCCCGGGTTCACGCCATTCTCCCGCCTCAGCCTCCCAAGTAGCTGAGACTACAGGTGCCCGCCACCACGCCCGGCTAGTTTTTTTCTGTATTTTTAGTAGAGACGGGGTTTCACCATGTTAGCCAGGATAGTCTCGATCTGCTGACCTCGTGATCCACCCGCCTCGGCCTCCCAAAGTGCTGGGATTACAGGCTTGAGCCACCGCGCCCGGCCATAGTTTATTTTTTATCCAACTCATTTTTTACATGATACAGACAAGTTAGAGGACATCTTCAGATTCTTAAGGCAACTTAATCTCAATAGTCCAAAGCAATGTATAAATATCAAATTGATTGTATAAGCATTCTCCCTCAAAGGAGTCTCTTAAATTCAACTAAACAAAAAACCCAAACCCAGTGAATGAAGTCAAGGCAAAACCTCTGCATCTAACACCATGGAGGGAAAAATGTATAATCACATTGCACTTATTAATACAGTGATAAGCATGGTCAATAAATGCAAGCTTTCCCTGAATCATACTGATATGCTATTTATATAAAATAATGGGGAAATTATCTTTTTATCTTCTTTTTTAATAATGGAATTCCAATTAACTTTTTTGTCCTTGATTTATACATCTATACTTTTATGCTACTCTTTTAAACCATATATACATGAAAGCTGCACATTATGAAAGTTAATGGTAATATTCAAAGAATGGAATATAGTTTTTGATGGCAGCATAAAGAACAAACCTAATAAGTACATACTGTGAGTTTTACTGCCACAGCATCAGACGCCATTCTTAATAGCTCCCCTGTAAGATTTCCACAGGTGGCAATGTGGATTATGGAAGAGCAGCATATTTCTAAGACTATTATCTCTTTTCAACTCTGTCATTTAAATGAAAATACAGTTAATGAAGGTAATGTGATTAAACATCGGGATTTGTCAAGTGAAATATAGAGGGAAGAAAAGCAAATGGGGGAAAGTAAATAATTCTACAGCCATTGGCTGGGGTCCAAGACCTCCTTAAACTCTCTTTACTGCAGAAGCACAAAAGAGGACAATTTTTCCTGCATTATATTTTTACATTCACTGTCAATTTTCTGTGAAAGTCATGAGGCCACTTTATCCAAAAAGTTGCAAAATATTGACATAAGAGTTTCACTGGATAATTTCAGGTCAAACTAAGTGAGTTTATTTGCTTTCTCACCAGCTTAGTAGTGGAGACATGTTTTAAGTGTTCACAAATCTGTGACTTTTCATCTGTAAAGCTAGATTATTAAATGCTTCAGTAAAAATATGCAAAACTCAAAGTACGTAAGAAAACATTGTCATTACTTCCAATGTTCTTTGTGATATTACTTGATTCATTGATTCATTCATCCATTCACTCATTCATTCATCATTCAGCAATAATTTATTGAGCACCTAACATGGGTCTGTTCCTCTGCCAGGATGCCAAAGATAATTAAGATGTGCCTCTTGTCCTTGGGATTTTATATTCTATAGGGGAAGTTGAGCAGTAAAAGATGTTCTTAATACAATATGGTAAGTACAATGTTAGTGCCTGGTCAGGGTGCTGAGCTGGTGTGCGCGGATATGCCTTAGTCAGTTTGAGTTTCTGTAACAGAATACCATAGACAGGATGGCTTGAAGAAGAGACATTTATTTCTCACAGTTCTGGAGGCTGAAGTCTGAGACGAGCATGTCAGCATGATTGAGTTTTTGGTTAGGGCCCTCCTCCTGGTTCACAGATGGCTGCCTGCTCTCTGAATCAACACATAGCAGAGAGAAAGAGCTCTGTTCCCCTCATTGCCTTATCAGGGATCTAATTCCATTACTGGGGATCCACCCTCATGACCTTATCTGAATCTAATTACCTCCCACAGGCCCCATTTCCAAATACCATCACACTGGGAATTAGGGTTTTAACATGAATTTTGGGGAGACAAACATTCAGTCTGTAGCAGGATATGTGGGAGTGGAGCCATATGGTGAGGGGAGTCAGCAGTGAAGGACTGTGGAGGAGAGGTCTGAACACAGTTTACAAGGATGAGCAGGAAATATTGTCATATAACGGACATTCGGAAAAGGAATACCATCCAGCAAGAGACCGCAAATGAGTACTTATGTAGGTGGAATAAAAAGCAAAATAGAGATTGAAGTCAGGGAAAGAACAAATGTTGAGTGTAGGGAATTTTATCACTATTTCATAGGAAAAGATAGCAAGGACCCAGTGCAGTTTCTTAACAGATAATTTGTAGAACTGGGGTTTGAGCTTGTGAGTGAAATGGTGAGTTTAGTTATGGATCTATCTCTCAGACAGCAGTGGGCAGCCATATAATGAGATATCAAATGTCTAGTTAAAATTTTGTGTCTGGGAAATGTAGATTTCATTCCTGTATTTGCTTATTCATTTATATTCCAGGCACGCAAATTGTTCTAGAGGTTACATCAGTAGACACAGAACACAGATCAAAATCCTTGTGCTCACGGAGTTTGTATTCCAGTAGTGATAGGGTAAGGTGGGGTAGAATATATTAAACAGGTGATCATTTAAAATATTAAAAATGTGAATGGTTGTCAGTGTTATTGAGAAACTAAAGCAGATGACAGGGATGGTGGCATTGCAGTTTTGAATCGGTGGCCTGTAAAGACCTTAATGAGATGATGCTTTTATAAAGAAGATAAAGTGAGTCATGTGATTATCTAAGGAAAAGTGTGGTAGAAGGAATGAACAGTGTGTGAAAAGGCCCTGAACCTGGAAAATGCCTGGCATGTTTGAGAAAAGGAAGAAGAGCAGTGAGGCTAGAGCAGAATGTGGAAGAGATTAGCAAAAGGTGAAGAGTGGGCCAGATCATGCAGGGCCTTGTTGGCTATTGTGGATGCTTTGGCTTTTACTCTGACTGAGATGGGAAACTATTATAGAGTTTTGAGCAAAGGTATAGTATGATCTCTCATATTTTTGCTGGATCATTCGGCAGGCTATGTTAGAACAGACTGAATGAGGAAAGGACAGAAGTAGAAAAATCAGTGGAGAGGCCATACTGATAATCCTGGAGACAGATGATGGTGGTTGAACAAGGTAGTACAGGTAGAAGAAGGAAGAATTGATTAGATTCAAGATGTATTCGAAGAAGAATGGACAGTATTTGCTAATGAATTAGATATGGCATGTGACCACAGTGAAAAAGGTGACAATGACTCCAAGGTTTTTGGCATGGAGCAAGTGGAAAGCTAGAAACAATTTTCACTAGCTGAGATGCAGTGAGGGGTTTAAGAAGATAAGAAACTTGGTTTTGACATCATATGTTCTCATAAGTGGAACCTAACCTATGAGGGCTGAAAAGCGTAAGAATGATATAATGGACTTCGGGGACTCAGGGAGAAGGGGGTGAGGGATAAAAGACTACACATTGGGTACAGTGTACACTGCTCAGGTGACAGGTGCACCAAAATCTCAGAAATCACCACTAAAGAACTTATGTATGTAACCAAAAAACCACCTGTTTTCAAAAAACTATTGAAATTTTTTAAAAAATTAAGTCAACAATAAC
This sequence comes from Macaca fascicularis, assembly GCF_037993035.2. Taxonomy (NCBI): domain Eukaryota; kingdom Metazoa; phylum Chordata; class Mammalia; order Primates; family Cercopithecidae; genus Macaca; species Macaca fascicularis. Next base: position 12,473,350 of record NC_088381.1, read on the forward strand.
AACAGAAAAGAAACTTGTTTTGAAAATGTGAGACTGAGATTGATATTGGAAATATCTGTAATAGTTGGCATATAAGCCTAGAGTTCAGATAACAGTGTTTAGGTGATATTTAATCATTGTTATAGAATGAGATCCCCAAGAGTAGAGTCGATATGAAAGAGACAAAGTTCACTGAGTGAGCCCTCAGACACTTAACAGTTAAGAAAGCTGGGAGGTGAAAAAGGACGTGGAAAGGAGGCTGAGAAGAAACAACTAAAGCAGTGGGAGGAAACCCAGGAGAGTATAACCTCCCAAAACAGACGGAAGTATTCCAAGAAAGAAGAAGTTGTTCTTTGTCAAATGCTGATAGGTTAAGAAAGATGAAAAATTATCATTGACCTGTGGATTTATCAAGTGAGGTCCTTTGAGAGTCATTAGTAGATGAGTGATGCCAGAAGCTAGTTTGAAAATTAAGCTGAAAATTAGATAGTTTCAAATGATTGGTAGAAGCAGAAATCAGTTTATAGGGAATTGAGCAAAAAGGTGGCAAGAAATGAGCAGATGTAGACCATTCTTTCCAGAAGCTTGATTATAAGGCAAATAAAAATATAGGCAGAAATCCTTGAGATTAGTAGGACACCAATGTGTCAAGAAGAAAATACATTTCTTTTTTCAAAGACAGGCAGGCTAGACTTGAGTATTCCTCTGGACAGACAAGAGGAAGAAGCTGGGAGATAAGGGAAGGTTGAAGCGTCAGAGGAGAGTGTGATGGACAAATGTTCCTGAGTGATTTTAGAGCTCCTTCAGTTCTTTGCCAGTGAATTGTCCCATTAGCAAATTCTTCAGTATTCTGATACGGACAGACAATTGTCAGGGTGTCACAGTCCATGTGCTCATCAATAAATGTTATGAAAGGGTATATGTATATGTGTATATACACATTTGAATAAATCATCCAGTATGTATGTGTGCATACATAATGTATTTATATTTACAAAAAGCTATCTATTATAGCATATGTATGTATAATATAAAAATATTATTTTCTTTTTCACAACTATTACTCTTGAGTGAAGAGTACAAGAAAATTCACGCTAATTGTTTTCGCTAGGAAAGGGATCTGTGCAACATAGCCATAAGCCGGGGACCCACACAAGCTCTATGGTTCTCTAACGCAAGCTGATCTGAATTGTTGATAATTCAGTTTATATGTTGACTGAAGTACAATACCAGACGCAGCTAGCACTAGCCTTCTCTTATGGATGTCTTCAGAGACAGCAAACATACCTCTAATAACATTGTAGTAAATTCAGATTTTATGATAAGAAATAGATTACAGTTTATCACATAAAATAAAGAATAGAATAGACTGGGCTTTAGTTAGCTAAAATAATTAAAATCTAGAATTAAATGTATCTCATCTTTTTTCATATGGACAGAAAGTCAATCACAAGCGACTGCTGTGAAGCATAGTGGAGGTAATTTGAGTTTCATTTCTGAATATCTCATCTGCTTCAAACAGCATTTATTAGTTCAAAAAAGAACAGAGCCCCCCCTCCCACCACCACCCATCCTTCCCCCAAAAAACTTTAACCTCTGAGATGAAAGTTTATTTTTCTTCTAGATCATACCTACCAATGCCCCAAAGTACTGCAATAAAATGAAAATAAAACAAACAGCATTGTCAGAAATAATCACATAGCAGGCCAGCCCTCCCACTTCCATTCAACTCCTCCACAAAGAAGCCACAGTGCTTCACTGAACAGCCCTTGAATCTTTATTGTATTTTGCCTCTGGGGCTTGCTCATCACTGCAGGTCTAAAGTGTCTGTTATGGTCAGAAATAACTTTAAAAAATTGCACCTCTGAGTCAATGAGTAGTTCAAATGGCTCCAAAATTGTAAACTTGTAAAATGCAAGGTAGAGTAAGCACTTCAGCATTTGGAATAAACTCACTGCTTCACTATGTCATTCTTGGCACTCTTGTTTTATGAAGACCAGAAATACTGAGTTGAAGCAAGAGTACCTATAAAACCCCTGAAGGTACTTGAGAATATTCTTTCCTTCCTAGCCACAAAGATGAATAGCCGACTGGACTCTGTAGCTGGAAGCTGTTCTTAGAATCTGCGGTTGCTCCCATTACAGAGTGCTTTCTACAAGCCTGGGTGGCAAATGGCCTGGTAAAAAATATTCTCAACTGATACTTAGAAACCTGTGTTTTTAGACCTAACCACATGCATGAGGCTTTCTGATACAATTAGGACAATTCATTGAGTTCCTCCCGGCAATTATGAAAAGATCATTCATGATTTTAAATTTTCATATTACTGATGTTGTTGGGCCATTTGCTTATTGTTCTGTCATTAGATTAGTATCTAAGTGATGTAAATTTTGCTTTAAGAATGAGGTTGCAGAGAATGGAAGTAGATGGTTTTGTCTGCAGGTGAAATTTTTATTAAAATAATTTACACAAATTTCAAGAGCAATGTACCTCTTCAAGTTCATTGGTCGTGATATTTGAAAGTTATGATCAATCCAAATAAGGAAAAATGAATACTGAGAACTTAGCAAAATAAAGCAAAGGTTACCTTTCTTAATTATTTAAATTAATTTTTTATTACTTACAACAGTTTTGACATATGCATTGCTGATGGTGTTCATTAGTATTTAAAGTGACTCTGGCTGCTTATGTTTGAACAAAACTAAGATGTATTCTATATAAAATACATACATGTATAAATGTTTTCTATATGCATATGTACACATATATGTACATACATGCAGATAAAGCAAGTGGGAGCACAGGTCTTGGGGTAGTATTACTTTGAACATTTTGCCTTTAGCCCACAGGGTAAAACCTTATTAGGAAGTATGTATTTGTCATCAAGGAAAACTTCTTGTAAACCTAGAAGCAAAACACACTTCTAAATATACATGATTAAAATTAAGCTGCCATATATTTGGCATTTATGCAGGAAGATGTGATTGTACAGTGCTGGGAGATTGCATAGGAGTTGGCAGGCAACTGTGTTATTATCCAATTCAGAAATCATGAAATCTATGCCTCTAGGGTTTAATGGCTAGGCCATGACACTGTGTTTATATGATCAGATCCCAAAGTACAGCTTATACAACATTGGGCCAGTTTAATCTAGCCCTATAACTCCTCATACTCTTTTTCTTTTAGACCCAAGAATGTGGCCCTTATGCCCATGGAAGCTTTTAATTGCCTCTTTTGGAAACTAGTTTTGATTCTTCATAATCATGTCTGTTTGAGGACATGGATGATCAATGTAAGGACATTTGGAACCTTCTAATTGTGAATAAATTTTAACCGTTTTATGTTTTCTCCAACATCAAAATCATAAAGCTTCTTTAACAGTGATTTATTCTGTGTATCCTATGTCAGGCATTATGTTAGGAGGTTTAGAAAACATTTCATTTGATTGCTACCATTCTGTGAAATGAACACAATTATCACCTCTCCCATAGATGAGAAAAGTAAATTTAAATTTAAATACAATGTAATGTAAACATTTTGTTTGAAATCTCAAGTTTTACAAAGCAGGATTCAAAGCCAGAGTTTCCTACTTCCAAAATATATTCTTTTTAAAAAACATTTTAAACAATGCACAGTCGTGGTATTCTTAGATGGTTTCAGATGAAAAATTACAAAGAGTATAGAAATTTTGTACATAATTTTCCCAGCTTCTCCTAAAGTTATTATTTCACATAAACATAGAACAATTATTGAAACAAAAGTAACATTCATGCAAAACTGTTTATGAATCTATAGGCCTTATTTAAATTTTGCCCATTTTCACACTAATATCTCTTTTCTAGATCATTATCTAATTCAGATTTTTACATTGCATTTAGTGTCACATTTTCTTAATCTTCTCTAATATGTAACACTTCCTCAATCTTTTTGTCTTTTAATACCTTGATTTTTTTTTTTTAAGGAGTACTGATGATTTGTTTTGTAAAATGTGCTTAAAACTTCACCCATTTTCTTAACTATGACATTCAGTTTGGGTTTGTCTGATATTGTCTCATCATTCAACTAAAGTTATGCATGTTTGGCAAGACTATTTCATCAGTGATGTGTCCTTAATGCATCTATCATTATATTGGGTACATTATATTGATATGTATTGCAAACTAGAAGTTTATTTTCCTGTATTGTCTTTGTCTTTTAATTGTGTGATATAATATGAACAAACTATCATATAGCATTAAGATCTGAGAAAGCTTAAACAGTTAGAAATATGTCATATCATTTAGTAGAAATCACATTGGCTACTGACTAGCCATGATTAATTAGAATATGCTTAAATCCTTAACTGAATTAGCACTCTGTGTGTGTGTGTGTGTGTGTGTGTGTGTGTGTGTGTGTAGATGCAGAAAAATGCTAGTAAATGTTTAATAATCAGCTCTCTGGGAAAGAAAAAGCCCTTATTTGGAGTGCTTGCCAATTTTGTGGTGTAAATACTCCCACCACAGTCCATTTCAAGCTACCAACATTGTCAATGGACTCAGAGCTAGGAGGAAAGGAACACAAAATCAAATCTCAGGAGCTGGTACAAGCCAGCCCCCCCAGCACGCCACTGAAATAACATGTATTTATACACAGCATTTTCTGGACTCGAGGATGCAATTTATAGAACCAAGGGAAACAAACATAAAGACAAGACAAACATTTTATAATGCCCAAGAGTAGAATTACCCTAAAAGACAAATACAGAAATTCCTAGAGCGTCGTACTTAAGAATGAAAGTGAAATTTAAAACGAAAAAATTTTCATTGCCTTAAGTCTTTAGAGAGTGAAGTTATTTGATTCCAAGTCTTAAAATACGTAATTTTAAGCTTCCTAATTGCTAGGTGTTATTGAAAATAACTTTAAAAACATGGTATGAGACAGCGCGGGAACAAGAGGTCAAAATCATCTTGTGCCTTATCTCAATTAATATGGATAGCACGGCATTTCCTTATCTCCCCATTCACTAGAACACCATTAGAGTGGATACCAGTGTAACAATACATAGCTGCCTTCCTTGCTGCTCATGTTACTAATGAGGTCACAGCTGATCATTGTAGGAGCTGTTAGCAAGAGACTCATAAATGCCAATTTTAATAGAAAACTTTGTGTTTTCGAACATAATCCACAGTGCACATTCAGCCTAAAACGCTTTTTCACAATTTAAATTTCTATATGCTGCTCCGTAAGGGAAAACACACACTCCCACATTGGAGAGCTGCTTTCAACTGAAATATACTGTACATTTGATTTATTAATCAAAGAATAATATACAGTATATTTTAAAAACAACTTCCAGGTAGTATTATCTCATACCTTTCCTACGCAGATCACAATATTCAAATAAGGAAATCAATTCTACATAACAGTATTGTTTTAAAAAATGTCATTATCTCAATGTTTATTTAAAAGTTACAATATTTTATGCATACAGTAGTGGGCAGATCAACCTTCCAAGGATGTCCACGTTCTAACCCTCAAGATCTACATGGCAAAAGGGACTTTGTGGATTTAATTAGTTAAGGATCTTGAGGAAGGAGGATTATCCTGGATTATGCATGGGCCCATTATAATCACAAGTGTCCTTATAAATTATAGTCAGGGGGTTTAGAGTCAGATAAAAGGATGTGATAGTGGAAGAAAAGGCTGGAGTGATTGGCCATGAAACAAAGAATGTAGGTGGCCTCTAGAAGCCAGCCTAGTGGGGGCAGGGATTCTTCCTCAGAGCCTCCAAAGAAACACAGCTATTCCAATACCTTGATTTTAGCTCCTCCCTGAGACCCATTGCAGACTTTTACCTCCTAAGCTGCAAGGTAATACATTTATGCTGTTTCAAGCCAAGTCTGCAGTAATTAGGTACAGCCTCAATCAGAAACCAGTACTCTATAAAAGCTACACTTTTATTGGGGTTAACTTTATTCCTCTTATGATTCATTTTAGCTTCTATCTTCCTCATCTTTCTCACCTTCCTCACTGAACATCTAAGATCATTCAGAAACAAAGACAAGCGCAATGTATTTATGGCCTTCATGTTCAAAGTGGAGCTGAAGATTATTGCATGTCTCTAAAATAAATCTTTCATCCTCAAGTATAGTAAACCGTATTTTCAAAATATTTGCAACCATTATTTTAATGAGAGAGAAGCCCTCAGAAAAAATTGAAGTCCTTTCACACAATGAAAAACTCTTTATGTCAAAATGTGCAAGCGTTTAAAATGTTTCTGGGTCAGGCATGGAAGCTCACACTGTAATTCCAGCACTTTGGGAGGTTGAGACAGGAGGACCACTTGAGGCCAGGAGTTTGATACCAGCCTGGGTAACACAGTGAAACCCCATCTCTAAAAAACAAAACAAAACAAACAACAACAAAAATTAAAAAGCAAACCCCCCCAAATTTGGTTTTAAAAACATTAAAAACCAAAACTAAAAAAATTTAACCAGGTGTGGTGGTGGATGCTTGTGGTCCCAGCTACTTAGGAGGCTGAGGTGGGAGGATCACTTGAGGCTGGGCGGTTGAGGCTGTAGTGAGCTGTGATTATACCACTGCACTCCAGCCTGGGCAACAGAGGGAGATCTTGTCTCAAGTTTTAAAAAATAACATGTTTCTGCTCTGAAAAAATTATCTTACTGCTTTGTGCTTTATTCACATGGATGCAGTCAGAAGGTAATGCCATGTAGAAAAGAAGGTGCTTTGGTGTGCTGTTCCATTGGAAATCTCTTGGCTCACACTATCTCTATGAAACAGTAAAAATTAATGGAAAAAATTACAACTCTAAAGTACTTGTAAGATTTTGAAGTGCCCTTTGGATTAAAGTTTAAATTATCTCGTGATGTTGAATGTATTTTTTCCAGGTTTAAATTCTTAGAAATTGGAAACCAGAAAGTAAAATTAATCAGACTATTCCTTTCTCTCTTCACACCAGATCAAATAAATATAATGATAGAATATATTAAATTTTGTTTCTGTTTAAAGGATTAAAGCTTAATTTTCACTGTAGGTATTACATGTCTGATCTAATATTTAGGTAAGCATGGTAGAGAGAACCGTGAGCTAGGAATCAGATCTGGGTTCAAGGCCCCAGTCAGTAGATGACCTCAAATCATTTAATATTCCTGTTTCATGCCATTTCTAACATTACTTGCCCTAGCTACCTTGAAGAACATGTGAGATATAATAATTTTAAAAATATGTTATAGACTGTAAATTGCTATTTGAAAGATGTAACTAAGGAAGGATTCTGAAATATCCCATAGAACACAGAATTATAATAGGTGAAAATAAAATGTCCCCAAAAAGGTATTCTTTCGTTTTCTCATCTGGAATTATACAAGTGCATGCATGTGTGTGTATCCCAGGCTGCTCATTACTGGCTAACAAATCTCAAAGACATACAGATTTCCACAATGACTACAGGTATTGAATTTTAGACAGATTACTTAAGCCTGTTATTAATATTTCAAAGTTAAGGAGTAATAAAGATTTGTTTATTTCATTGTTGACATCTAGAAATAAAAAAAATAAGCAAAATTATTGTAAGCCCCTGAAGAGTTTGTTATGCCTAGAGTTAAGGTTCAAGTTGATCTTTTTAATATTGCAACAACCTCACACACCATTAATCACTGAGAAGTGGCCCCAGGCCATGGGAAATGGATGGCCTAATAAATCAGACACGATGTTTGCTATTTCCAAATTATTGTCAATAAGCAGAGTGAGAAGGTGACGATTCAATAACTGATGCTTATAAACTGGATTTTTGTTTTTCTAATTTTAATCAAGAACATAAGGAGGAAGGTGAACCAGCCTAACACATATAATTATAGACACATGTACAAAGACAACAACAATTATGGTAAAATAGGTATTCATTAAAAACATCCCGCAATTACCATTATGTATGAATTTCTCTATAGTTAGAGATATTGCTTCTGGTTATCTTAACTGTGTGCATATAACAAAAAGTGGGATCCAAAGTCTTTTTCATGCTTTTGGGTGAGAAAATAGTGAGGTGGGGGCATATGGAGATCTGAAGATGAGGATTGAGCAAAATGGACTGCCATGGGGCAATGCACATGTGAAAATAGAAATGCTAATGAAATATAGGGAAACATAGGGAATGAAATACAGGGAAAAATGTATGGAAAATAGTGGGGTTGGGGCAGGGAAGGCAAGAGGTTGAGAGGAAAGGAGAAGGGGCTATAGTCAATGCAACCTAGTTGGGCAGTGAAAGAGAATATAAACCAAGACCCTTACAAAATAACCAGATACAGAAAGTATAGGAGAACTGTGCTTTGGCACCAGCCAATACACCAAGATGCAGAATGAACTGGAGAAAACTATAATGCAGTTTGTCAGCAGGAAGGATGGTCTACATTCTTAGAAGCCTGGTCTCCTAGTGCTGTAGGTACAATAGAAAAAGCTGGGCAAAGATGGGAGAACACAATAAAATGAAAAGCGAACATTAGCATTGCCCCCTAAAACTTTCTGATACTCAAAAAAGAAAAGGGCTTCTCACAAGATAGAGAGTTGAGGAGTCTTGGATAAGCTTGGGTAAGAATGGGCTGAGAAGAGAGAGAGAAAAGGAAACCACACGACAAGATAGAGATCATGGCAACTTTTTGATATTCTTAAATTTCTATCAGGATAGTAAGGTAAGATGGAATTTGTGCCCTTATTGAGAAAAAAATGTGAATTCAAACTTCAGTTTTGATCTTGGAGAAGAGATTGGTATGGCTAGTTGACAAAAGCCTTGGTTTTGGAGAAAAAAAAAAAAAACAAAAAAACCATGTTTAAATCCCAGCCCAATCACATATGAGCTAAGTAAGGCCCTTTACAACCTGAGTTGTTGAAAGGCTAAGATTTGTATTGTTTTTTTCATCTGTAAAAATAAGGATATTAATAGTTCCTACCTCGGTGGTGGTGTGAGATGTAAAAGAGAGAAATCCATGTAAAATCATATTACTTATATTGGTGGTAATGCCAGCTACACCACTATTACTATTAACCACAAAGATTTAAGAAAACCCCCGAATATCTGTACACCTTACTTACCTAATCTATGAAATGCCAGTAATGGTCATACATTTATGGTCTGGAGGATAGGCTTGAACGAGATCATGTATGCAAGATACCTGGCACACACAGGCTTACAGTAAGTGTGGTAGCTGTTATTATTTAAAAATACTCTGGTTTCAAAATAATCCAAGTTCCAATTTGTCCAGATGACAAAAACATATTTAGAGTGCTTGATATATATACGTATGTATATTTTAGTTTATCTACTCGGTACATTTTCATCAAGGGTAAAGGATCCCACACGGATTTATAGTCATACTTTTCTTAGGAAAAGCACTATCAAAATTCTGTTTAACAAATTAGCTTGAAACCTGCCTCCAATTTTCTAAATTTCATGCACTGCCTCTTTGCCATTATCATGTCTTCTGCTAGTAACAAGACATAAGTAGTTGCCTCTGGGAAATACAGAGGTTATTTTTTCTTCCTTTTTTTCTTCTTGATACCCTAAGATTTGTTCTCTGAAAGAAAAGATGGCGAGACAACCAAATTACTGTAAGTTTTTTCAAAAAACGTTGCGTGATTTCCATGAGTTTTTGTTTCGTTTACATCACCATCATTCTTTTATATGCTAGACAGCTTCTAGCACCATGCTGGGTGCATAGAAACTACGAAGTAAGTAGTTACTCATTTGGGTCCTTAGAAACAGAAGACTAAGTTTTCCTCACAATATTTTCTATTTAACTATAATCACATCGAAAACCCATATCAACCATGTTTCTATAAACAGAGATTTATAGTAGATGCTTAACTGGAAGCAATATTATTATAATTGATTTCCAGATTAAACACACACACACACACTCTTAAAACTTAGAATGGTCATAATTAGAGCACAATGCAACCCAGTCTTCTTTATTGGGGATCCACACTGCTGTCATTATAAGTGTCGCTTTTCAGCACCACATCTCTTACCAAACAGAACTCGTTTTGAAATGCCAGTTTTTGTGAAAAATTCTATCCCATTTGTTCAAATGGTATTTGGACAAGAGAAGTTTTTCTCTTTGGGTTCATTTTCGAGTTGTTAGCCTAATCTAAAATAGAGCTTCTTTAAAAGTCTGCCCGAATGTTTAGTTAAAACAGAGAAGGAACAGCTGAGTGTTGAGTGGTAGTGTTACATTGAGTGAAGACACGACTGTAAATAACTCCGCAATTTGGAAATGAATGATGCTTTTGACAGAGACAATTATGTCTCTATTGACAACATTGATGTCAAACGCCAAGTGAAAATACGAGATTGACTATCAGCAGTTTCCACCAGTTAAAGTAGCTTCACTGAGATAAAGGAACGAGAACAAATGTATTCCTCTCACTTCTCTATCACACTCTTTTCATTCTCCCAGAGCTGGCTTAGTCCAGTTCCACTTTGGGGGAAGGGATCTAGTGTTCACACCCATCAAAGGAAGATCAAATACACTTAGCTGTTTCTTTTTAAGTTAATCATTTCCCGAGTATCATTAGTCACTTTTCCCACCTCAAAGAAGGGAAGCCAAAATACTCAAGAAAAGTTGAGCACCAAACTTCTATCAAAGTAATTACAATTTCCGAGTTAGACATGACATACCGGAAATAAGGTCTTTGCAATGAAAACCTCACGCAGAGATCTTACCGGTCTTCAAAGTCGTTTTTCATGTAAGTGCTAAATACTGGCTTATATTTCTGGGGTGGAGAATATTCTGCGTAGCAAGTTTTCTGGCTTGAATAAATGTCCTACACTGGAGAACCTTGATGGAGAAATAATTTCTTCCATATCTGGCTCTCCATTTTAGTCAATTGTTGTATTACCGAGGCTCTTTGACTAGTATTTTTATTGTAAAGAAATTATGTTCCCTTTAATAGTACTAAAGGAACTTGCATTCTTTAATATTCACATTTAAATAGGTAATGTACACATTTATTAAAATCAGGGTACAGCATAAAAATTAGCAGACCATATTCCCATTCTGGAGTCAGACAAATAATATGCGGTGTGTAAGATCTGGATTTGCGGAGGAATTCCTGAGGGCATAGAAAAGCGGTAGAGAAGGCCGGGCGCGGTGGCTCCAGCCTGTAATCCCAGCACTTTGGGAGGCCGAGACGGGCGGATCACGAGCTCAGGAGATCGAGACCGTCCTGGCTTACATGGTGAAACCCCGTCTGTACTAAAAAAAATACAAAAAACTAGCCGGGCGTGGTGGCGGGCGCCTGTAGTCCCAGCTACTCAGGAGGCTGAGGCAGGAGAATGGCGTGAACCCGGGAGGCGGAGCTTGCAGTGAGCTGAGATCGCGCCACTGCACTCCAGCCTGGGCGACAGAGCAAGACTCTGTCTCAAAAAAAAAAAAAAAAAAAGAAAGAAAATCAGTAGAGAAAACATTTGGCCTCTGATTCTCAGGAGTTGCAATGGGACCTCTCGGCGTAGAGCGGTGTGGCGTCCGCCATTGTGCTCATCTCGCCTTTCCCGCTGCTGTGTGGCAGTGATGGGCACTCTATGGGAGGCCTTCTTATTGTAATAGGACTTTCCTATTTGGGGTTGAGAGATGGATAGGTGACGTGTTTTGTTTTGAAAAACAAATGGTGTGAGCTTTCTGTAAAGAAATATGTGATTTTCACATGCGAAGAAAGCATCCAGTATATGATGCCAGAACTAAACTCTTTAAAGTAACTACCCCTCTGTGAAATATGTGTTTTTGAAGACTTAAAATGTATTAAGGGACTGTGAGTTCACTGTTAGAATAACTCACATAAAGACATGTCATAAAGTGAAAAATAACATTCATTAAAAGGAAGAAACCCAATAAAGAACAATTTTTGTTAAAAAAAAAAAGTAATTTGTTAACTATATGATGACATAGTTTTTACTTTATTTCATTGAAAAAGCTACTTTGTTTTGGCCAGGCGCGGTGGCTCATGCCTGTAATCTCTGCACTTTGGGAGGCCGAGGAGGGTAGATCACCTGAGGTCAGGAGTTCCAGACCAGCCTGACCAACATGGAGAAACTCCATCTCTACTAAAAATACAAAAAATTAGCTGGACATGGTGGCAGGCGCCTGTAATTCCAGCTACTCAGGAGCCTGAGGCAGGAGAATTGCTTGAACCCGGGAGGCGGAGGTTGCAGTGAGCCAAGATGGTGCCACTGCACTCCAGCCTGGGCAACAAGAGCAAAACTCTTGAAGTATAATTTAATAATTTACCTTTGTGAATGAATTCTATAGATATAAATGTATAATTTTTTAAATCACAACATTTTAATCTCTTTCAGTTATGAGACTGATGGTGTATGGAAAATAGTATAAGAGATTATTTAAAGGCTAGCTTCTTATAGACCTAGTGTGTTTATTTTAATTTCTAAAGTTGTACCTGTTTACTAAATTTTGTATGACTTACTAGTAAAGTAACAAATATTTTTGCCGTAGACCTGTCTGATTATGCAAAAGCAAGAAGATCTTCTCTTACTGTTGACTTCATAACTTTACCTCAGCTCCCTGGGCCTCAGCCGCCTCCTCTGCAAGATTATAGAACTGAACTAGCATATGGCCAGGGTCCTTCTGGCTCTAAAGTTTTATCCATCTATCATCCTTAATCAGAGAATAATTTGATATATATTTCTGTATGCTTTTTTGTTCTAAGCTATTATTTTCATTAAGTATTGTATCTATTTAATTCACTGTTTTAAAAAAGCTAGTAAAGCCTCCTTTTTTTACCAAAGCATTTAAAAATATTGTCTCTGGGATTTGTTTCTTTTTCCATTAAATTTAGATAACTTTGTTCATTTTCATAAAGTTCTAGAAATTTTCACGTATGTCTTCTGTGTTGGCATTTTCTATGAACATCTTCATTGCACTTCAGTAGGTCAGAGTAATAAAAGGTTTTCTGTTTATTCAGATTTATAAAATGAGTGTATTGAAAGGTCTTGACCTGTGTTTCTCTCTCCTCTCTTCTCTACTGTTTCAAGAATACTAGAGAACACCCATAATGTGACTCAGCACTGTTTTAGCAGTAATATACGTTACTAAATGGAGGATATGTTTTTTGTCCTCATGGAGCCTACTATATAGAGGGAGAGATATATATTAACAAATGAATGTACAAATACATTTATCAGTGCATTAAGAATGAAAAGACAATACTAAACAATGTCCCAGTGGAAATGATTTATGTAACAAAACTGAGAAACGCCTATTTTAGAAGGTGGCCTTAAGCGAATTTTTGATGAAAGACTAGGAGTTGGCCAGGAGGAGGGCTCAGAGCAGGTGTGTTGTACTCGGGGTTGGGGGGCAGAAGGTACAAAGACCTTGAACCTATAAATTGTTGGTACTTTCAAAATGGCTAGAGTGTAATAACATGAGATGAGTTAGGAATGGTTCTTATAGAAACCTCGTATTTTATTTTAAGGGTAGCATGACCGTATAATTTATGGTCAAAAACAGGACACTTTGGAGAACTGAAGTGGACATTGGTAATAATTAAGCTGCAGCAAGAGGTGTAAACCAGAACTTGCCCCAAGAAAACCAGTACAAATTATTACCTGCTTAAATCATATATGAAGATAATAAAATCCTTGAATCAGGAGAGTTACAACATTTGGTTAATGGTTTTGAAACATTACAGCAAGTACTGTATGCAGAGTGGATTAGAAGAGAACAACAATGGAAACAGACTCTTGCCAGGGTCTAGATGAGGAATAAGATGAAAAAAAAGAGGGCAGATTTGAAATTCAGTTTAGATGTAGAATTGCTAGAACGTGGTGATGGATTGGATGGAGGTAGGAGGAAGAGATGATTTTCAAAAGAATTCCTGGTTTCTATTTGTAGAACTGCCTGAATGGACATGCCATTTATTAACATTTGGAAAATTAAAGAAGCAGGTTTGGGGCAGGATTGGTGAAAGGCCGAGAGATTACTTTGGCAATCCTAAATATGAGATGCCTGACGAACTTCCAAATGGAGAAAGCTAAGTTATACCTTGAATATCTATCTCTGTAGTTGATCAAAGATTAAAGGTTGTAAACATTTATATGCCATTTAAAGCAGGAAAATGTCTGAAATTACTAAGAAGGAATATTAAAGTGATTTTTTAAAAGTTGGCCCAGGTCTGAGTCTTAAGGAGCACAAAAACTAACTGATGGGTTAAAAAGGAAGAAACGGCAAAGTCTTTTGGGCCCCTAATGGGGAAGAATTCTATATACTACTCAGAAGTCCACAGAGGAATTAATCTCTTTATTCATCTTGCCTAACATGTTGACCTTCATAACACACTTTTATTCTTTCATCCTCCTTGCCTATCTCACTCTCTGAAGTCCCTAACGCCTGTCCCCTTGAGTCACCTCTTACATCAACTACTTGCACACAAATCTTCATCTCAGGCTCTACTTTGGGCCTGAGAAGGAAGAATCAAGGGAATAGAAATATGACCAGGAGAATGTGTTATTGCAGAAGTAAAGAGGGTTATGTCCAGAAGGAAGGAGTGGGAAAAAACTTTTGAATGCTGCTGAGAGGTTAAGACAAGAACTGGTTTGGTGATGTAGAAATTATTGGCAATACCCATTAGAATAGTGAGTGTGTTTGCTGAGAATGATGGTTTCCAGCTTCAACCATGTCCCTGCAAAGGACATGAACTCATCCTTTGTTATGACTGCATAATATTCCATGGTGTATATGTGCCACATTTTCTTTATCCAGTCTATCATTGATGGGCATTTGTGTTGGTTCCAAGACTTTGCTATTGTGAACAGTGCCGCAATAAACATACATATCCATGTGTCTTTATAGTAGAATGATTTTTAATCCTTTGGGTATATACCCAGTAATGGGATTGCTGGGTCAAATGGTATTTCTGGTTCTAGATCCCTGAGTAATCACCACACAGTCTTCCACAATGGTTGAACTAATTTACATTCCCACCAACAGTGTAACAAAACCAAACACTGCATGTTCTCCCTCATAAGTGGGAGCTGAATAATGAGAACACATGGACATAGGAAGGGGAACATCACACACTGGGGCCAGGGGCATTGGGGAGGGAGAGCATTAGGAGAAATACCTAATGTAGGTGATGGGTTGATGGGTGCAGCAAACCACCATGGCATGTGTATACCTATGTAATAAACCTGCACATTCTGCACATGTATCCCAGAACTTAAAGCATAATAAAAAAATTTTTTTAAAAAAGAATAGTGAGTAAGCAAGATTCCCCTGGGAAGCGATGAAGTTGAGGTTGGTTTGAAGAGAAATTACGTATCAATTGGAGGGGGATGTGGAGTCAAAGTTTTGCTCTGATTTTCATTTTTTTAAATGTGTGAGATATTAGAGCATATATGAATGCTGATGGTAATGATCCACTAAAGAGAAGATCAGGTTATCTGCTGGGGAAAAAAGCAGGTGGATAATTGGAGGTACAGGAAGAAAGCAGTAGATAGTCACTGTGATGGTGAATGAGAGATCACTTTGGTCTCTCAGTGTTAAATCATCGTTTGAGGCTGGTGACCATTAACGACCTATGATCTCAATTTGCCCTGTTAGGAAATTTTTGTCCAGCAGATCTCAGTTTCACTGATGCCGGCCCAGAGACAACACATTGTTAGATGCATCATTGGAATTTGCAAGGTGAATGTGATGGAAGAAGAAAGGGCCCAGGGAATTGAGGGCATTTACAAAATATTCATTATAAATAGGGGCTGTGGAACATGATCTATTGAAGGAGGGACGTGAATTCCTGAGGGGCTCCGTAGATAGAAATGAAGTGATCAGGATAACAGATTGCACTCCTCTGTGGGGTCAAAGGATTGTTACAGTGAGAGTGCTCCAGAAGGATGTGAGGGTGATAAGAAAGTAGGATCTTTGAAAGAATGAATTTGCTTGTGGTGCAGTTTTTGGTGGTGAACTCTGTTGGTATTTCAGTTCTCTAAATTTCTACAAATTCAGTTCCATGCTGTGATAGGGCTATGGAGGGATTACATGCATTTTGTGCCTCTACCGTTTTCCTGTTTGTCAATGGTATCCCTTTTAAATGGGCCTGAGTTGCCACATTAATTGATTTTGGAAGGCATCGCGAATCCAATGTAGTGTTCTACGATTCTGGCAGCCCTACCTGCCCCTTTCTGCATTACCATGGGACTTCAAGGAAATACTAAGTTGAAGAAATCCTGATCCTGAAAAAAAAAAAAGTCTTTACTGCCCCACAGGAATTTATGATGTCAATTTTAGTGATTACATAAACAGGCATCTTACATTCTCTACATACGAAAGTATTGACAGGTACATAACTATTTCCTGTGGGGTTTTTTTTCCCTTCTGAGCCTTTGTATACACCTGTGATTGACGTAACTTTCTTATATTATCTCATATTCTTCCTTCAAAGAGTGTTCAAACATTATCTTCTATGTGATATCCAACTTGACCATTTCTGACCTTCTTTTCAGTCCTGTTGGTTCATCCATCCTCTGGGCCCAAATGGAATTTTATACTTCATTTTTTTTTTATTCTGTTATAATTACATGACTGTCTCTTTACTTGACTGTGTTTTTTTTGAAGCCAGAGAACATGTTTGTTCATCTCCGTATTCCTAATGCCAGCCCAATTGCTGGCATATTTTAGGTGTTGAGCAAATATTTGTTTAAAAAATGAAGATAGAAACTAATGAATTCTATTTACCTTTTAATCATGCAGCCATCAGTAGCAACCATCATGCTATTAAATGGCATAAGAAATTATAAGTTTACTGAATCTTACGTTATTGGCTATCAGAAAAAAAGTACCACCAAACACATTTTTATAATGAAGTAGATCTATAATCTGGCTTTTATAACTCTTGAATTGTTATGGACTGCATGTGGCTTAGGAGGTGGAGAGAAAGGGGAGGCAATATAGTACTTCCCAATTTATGAGGGGACCTAGGAGCAGAGATTAAAATGCAGAATGGCAATCAGATTAAAAGGGTTGATGAGATCCTGAAAACATCCCTCAGGCCACAGGAGAGCCCGGGGGAGCAATCTTGGGAGAACTGCAGGCCATTGAGGGGAGGGGAAAACTAGGCCTCCCACCACTAAATAATAAGAGATAGAATGAAACCCACTTATCTGATTTTAGAATTTTATCTGGACATGGAACCTTCCAATTATTTATTTATACATAATGATATCAAGCTCTATCTACTGCCACTCCAAAGAGAACTCTTAAATAATCAAATAAAATTTAAGATTTTCTACCCAAGTTATTCAGAGGAAGGAATTAAAAAAAAACACACAAAGGGTTTTGAAGTACTCTTTTTCTAATAACAATTTAAGTGGAACAACAAGAGTTATTAGCTATTTTATTTTATATAGAAAAGACTCACTTTTTACTTCACATATTTATATAGATTAAATCAATATATTTTTGGTTTTATTCAAGCCTAAGTATAAACACTTCTTTTCACCCTTTATGTTGTAGAAAATAAGACATTTGCTAAATGGCAAAATTCCTCAAAGAGTCAATTTTCACTCAAAGGCAGGGTTTAAATGTTTATATGTTCTTATTCATAATTTACAATAAAAACTCATTTTAAATCATTTTAACCACTTAGGTTTAGCATACGTTGTAGATACTTGCATAAGATGTTTTCAATAATGCTACTATTACAGTAATACTAGCTTTATTTTGACGTTAAAAATGTATTTCCTTTGTAACATAGTAGCTTAAACTATTAAATCTGTTAACAGACTCGGGGGAATGATGGGGTAAGTGATGGATATTTTCCCACATATGGAAACTGAGGGAGCCAGTTTGAATCATCAGAGGCTCTTGCCAAAACTTGCAAATTAAGTAACTAAATTTGGTTTTATAAGACACAAGGCAAATTAATGATACAAATTAATGAGAACATATACAAAATTAATGATACAGATTTGGGTTCCCTAGTGCCCAGATAAGTCAATTTTTATTTATGTGTTTTTGTTTTATAGAAGACACTAGGTTTGGATATAAAGGAATGGGGCATCTGTGTGGTTTCAGAATATTAAAATATGTGTTAGATTTAAGTAGGGAACAAGAAATAAGAGAAAGACAAAAGGACAAGAGAAATAGTATGTTACGGAGAAGAAAAAAGAAGGAAGAGTAGAAGAGAAAAATCTGTAGAGTTGGGATTTCTAGGGTTCTAACCATCCCATCCACAACCAGCACAGCCCCTGTTCACATGGCCCCATTTTAGATGGAAGGCAAATAGAACGTCTCCTACTGACAATCAAATAAGCACATTCAGCATCTGTTTATCTTGCATGTCGCCGAAGAATGACAGTATCTAGCTATATAGACAGAACCCAGGAGTTATGTGAGATGGGAGCTGACATGGACATCAGCCAAATATTCCAGGCTGAGAGGCAGAAAGTAAGCCTCAGATTTTGGTCTATGCATTGGAGGAGGAAGGAAAATAAAAGCAAAACCAAATACCTTGAATAGTCTCTCTTGATGCCTACATTTCCAAAGAGAATAGTTTATTCTATTCTAGAGAATTAAACAGTTAACTTCCTAATTTTAAGTTGTCACTCCCTGAGCACTGATTTTTCTGCATATATTTGGAAATTCCTGTCCTTCCGTGACTACCAGGCCATTAGATTATGCTGTTTTCTTTGCTTCATCATTGCTGCTTTCTACCTGTCACCAAGGCACTGACCTTCATTCACTGAAGAGTGAAGCCATCTCCTAGATTTTTTATATTAATCATCCTGAATGTTTTCCACATTCTTGTGGATATCTCTGCACTCAGTTCATGGATAGAAGTGGTGTTCAACCAGTATATACTGCTTATGCAAATAGCAAAGTATGTTTGTGCTGGTTACTAAACACTTACACCTGGATGCTCCCTCCCTCTGCATGCACCTTCGCTGCCTGGAAACCCCTCCAGCATTCCCCATACTCCAGCACCTATAGAGTTGACTCCTGGTCCTGTGTAGAGGAGCACCAAGGCCTTGGCTTCGGTGCTGAGGCAGCAGTGTTTGAGTCATCTACACTACCCGTTACATGTTTTAATGTCAGCCCTGTCCATTGACACACAATATTTTATCGACATATGAGACTACTTCACCTTGGAAATTATATGCCCCTAATTTATACTCTAATCCCTCAATTCTGTCTTACTATTTTTCTTATTTTTTTGATCTTCTTTTCTTGTTATTCTGCCTCATTGAGCTCTATACTCCCTGGATCCCTGAATTTTCTGTCTATCAGCTTTTCTCTACCTTCAATTTCTTCTCTTCTAAATCTTGGTTTATTTTTTAACTTCATTCTCTCTAACACCATCCCTTCTTTTATTGCCTTGTCCTTCTACCATGTCTGCTCTAGAAAATGTAGCTAAATTAAACCCATTATCCATCTCTGATCTTACAACCACTCAAGCTTTAGAGAAAGCTAGAGAAAGTCAAGTAAGCATACAAGACTATTATGTGCCTCATTGCTGCCTGGTGGCTTTTACAGGTTGTTGACCAACTCCCTTGTCACTTATTACTTATTCCAAATTCTTAACTCTCCTCCAGTACTTGCCTCACCTCCCAGTAGATCCCCTTCACCTTCACCAGAGATTTTACTCCAGTTTTAGAGAGGAACTTGATATTCTCTGGCAGGAATACACTCAGCTTTATATTCTACCATGGCAGGCTAATGAAATGTGGACTAATCTTTGATGTTTTTCCCTTCAGAGCCAAAGAAGTAGTTTCCCTTCATTGACAGGCCAGGACCAATTCATGGTATTCTTTTCTTTTTTTGAGATGGAGTCTCGCTCTGTCACCCAGGCTAGAGTGCAGTGGCACAATCTCGGCTCCCTGCAACCTCCACCTCCCAGGTTCAAGCAACTCTTCTGTCTCAGCCTTCTAGGTAGCTGGGATTACAGGTGTGCGCCACCACACCCGGCTAATTTTTTCTATTTTTAGTAGAGACGGGGTTTTGCCCCATTGGCAAGGCTGGTCTCGGACTCCTGACCTCAAGTGATCCACCCACCTCAGCCTCCCAAAGTGCTGGGATTACAGGCGTGAGCCACTGGACTGGCCCATGGTATTATTTCCTATTACATTCTTTTCCTTCTCCTCTCAGATTGTCCTGCATCAATGATTTTGTCTTTTTCTCTTTCTCTTCTCCACTGGGTCATGTCTTCAAGCTTTAATTGGTGCTTATGGCCCTTTCCTATTTAAAAAAAAAACCAAAAGAACAAAAACAGTATTTTTCCACCTGCTGACTCTTCTTGCTATCATATAGTTTCTGCCATTATAGCGTTATTTTAGCTATCCCCCCAGCTCCCATTTACTCTTTTACCTCCTGAGAAAAGTCGTCTTCCAAAATCGTTGAAACCATGCTGGTTAACATCACCAAAGTCCTTCCATTTGTCAAATACAATAGACATTTTTTTGGCCTTTATTTTACCTCACCTTTCTAAAGCATATGACACTGTTAACAACTTTCTCCTTCTTAAGCTATTCTACATACTCGACCTACAGTACTTCTGCTTTTCTGTCTTTCTGACCACTCCTCAGCTTCATTGAGTTCATCTATCAGTTGAACCATTTGCATTTCCCTGCATTCTATCAGCCCTGGTTTCTTCAAATGTTTCTCTCTCTGGATGAACTTCTCCGTAATAAAGAGAAATAAAGTTTAACGCTCATCTATGTGATATTTTCATCTGTCTTTGGAATACCTCCAGCTAGCTAATGACGATGATGTTAAAATTAATAGCAATCATGAATATTAGCATTTTTAAAGCACCTCCTTTCAAGCACTATGCTGAGTTTTTAACTTTTCTACTCACCAAAATTTCTGATTCCCCTTTATTTTATATTTGAGTAGCAAAGCAAGTTGCCTATGCCACACAGAAATTAAGTGGCAGAGTTAGGCTTCAAACTCAGCTTATCTGACTCAAAGGCCATGCTTTAAGCCAGTTTACTAAATCTTACATATCCAAAATTTAATTCCTACCCCCCCCAATTATTCATCTTCCTATGTAATCTATTTTAACAAATATATAATTATCAACAGCAAAACCCAAAACAGAAAACTTGAAGTCATCTAAGATTCTTTCCTTCTCCATGCAGTAAACCACCAAGTCCTGCTTGTTGTACCTCTTCCCTTTTATTCTTCTCCTGTGGCTATTTCCTTAGTTCAGTGGCCCCATAATTTCTCTCCTGTCCCACTGAAAAAGCTTCTCAGTTTGATTATGCACCTCCTTCTCATCTTGGTACCTTCCAATTTATCCTCCAGCAGCTATTTATCTTCTTATACCGTATATCTGATTATATCCCTCCTCTGATAAATCCCTAATGACCTACTCCCCATATCCTGCAGCAGTCTTTCTCAAAGTGAGTTTTGTGTAGCACCTTCCATCAAAATCACCTAGAAAGCTTGTTAGCAGATGCTCAGGAACCACACCAGAAATTCTTAATTAGAATTAGTGGTGGTAGGACCTAGACTCTGTATTGTTAATAAGCTCCCTATGTGATTCTTTTTCACACTAAAATTTGAGAGCTTCTGGTCTCCAGATTAAGTGCAAACACTTCAGAATTGCTGATAAGCACCATATGACTGGCTCTGGCTTATCTCCCTCCTTCCCCCCATTTTTCCACTCTCCTAACTACACTCTGCTTTCCAATCACACCAAATTTTTGCAGGTGTCCCTAATACCAAGCTTTCTAAAGTGTTGGAGACTTTGCATGTGTTTTGCCTTTTACCCGGATGCCCTTACTCTATATCATCTGGCAAGTTGCCGAGTATTTATGTGAATGTGTGTGTTGCATACCTCGAGTCCTCAATAAACTGAAAATTTCTTCCAGGACAGTGCTAGCTACATAATTATGGGATATCACCATTAAAAAAAATGCTATTCCTAGTTCAGGATGTGTGCAAAACCAAGTGACGGCTGAGAAAAATGTAATTAATGTGAACTTGGCATGTATTTCTTGTGGAGGTCCTAGAATCCCTTCAGTAATTTCTCTGTGGCTCATGACTGATTATTTGGTTGACACTTCATATAAGCCTTTCAGTGGGCAATTTTACATTTGCTGGCATCTCTACCAATGAGCACACAATGGAAATGACATTCCAAAAAGCTATTTTGGTCACCTACTGTAAGCTCTAATCAGATAAATGTTAGAAGGAGTAATTAAATTGAAGTCTCTATATGGTCTGTTTAATGCAGGGAAGGGAGAGATGCACGTAGTCACGTCTACGTGTTAGATGTTGAACTAAGCATTACCCTTCACAACAAATTTGTAAATTTATAATAATCTTCCCTTTATAGACAAGAGAACTGTACTCACAGATACCCGAGAGATTTGGGAAAGTCACCCAGCTAATAGGTGACAAATCTGAAATTTGAATGTAGGTGTCTTTATATCCTTTCATCTATTATACCTATGTTGTCTGATTTTGGAGTACATATGTATGGAGATTTTTGCCTTTATAAGCAAAAGTCACTTCAGACATTTCTTTTTCTCTGAAGAGTAGAAACATTTTATTGCATTTTTCCAATATAAGACAATGTTACCCACTGCATAAATTAGTTTCTCTCACTATCTGAGTTTTATAAAATAACATTAAGGAAAATGTGTTTTTAAATCTTCCTAGTGATCCTTTAGGCCTTCAATAGCACAGAGAAGAGTAAAACATTGCCTACTACTTAGTGGGGGAGTTATTTAATGCTACTATCTGTCAGATGGGTTACCTGACCAATAGTGATACAAGGGGAAAACAAAATCTGGGGGTTAAAGCAAGGATTTCCCTACACCCTTGCTTCCCCCTCCTTTCCACTACCCACTCTTTCCCCATGCCCCACTTCCAGGAAACTGGGACAGCTGGTTATCCATCTCATTTCCCTAACAGTTGCATGCTGACTCTGTCACCAAGCTGTGCATTTGCTAGAACAGTCACTTTTCTTCATAATACTGGTGAAAAGAAAGCAGAAGTACTATGCATTGTTTTTCTTAAGGTTCATCATGCTCTGTGTGTGTGTGTGTGTGTGTGTGCATGTCCCCTAAGTCAGGGGAAACTATTAGGAGACAGCCAGATTTCTTTAATGAGCCTAGAGGTAATGCAAAATTCATGTGCTTTCACCTGCAGCTGGGTGAAGCCCGGTATACAAACAGAAAAGGGGGTGGCAGGAAGGGTCTGTTTATGATTTTGTTGAAACAGGTACCCTGGCTGCTACTGGGCATCCTGACCCACTTGTTCATTTTTTAGGAAGAAGTAGATACTTTCAATGGGAGCGACTCAAGCATCAGATTTGCTCCTTGGAGCATTAATAAAAGGGCTCAGTTAGCTTCATCTCATTATTTTACTATGAGTATTGACTTTGGCCTAGAGTCATGTATAGATAAAATGGTGCAAGGGCTTGTCCTAAGTGATTACTCAGAATTACAAATCATTTCACGTGTAACTGAATACTGCAGTCTAGCTGGCACCCTGCCCCTTGCTTCTCCCCCTCCCCTTTCTCTAATAGGAGCGCAAATCCAGCTTTGTCTGAAGAGGCAATTAATCTTATTCACTGAAAGCTGAATTTTAATTCAGCAGCATGTGGAGGACATATTTGCCTATCACACAGAATTAGTTTAACAAGGAATTTAGAAAAAAAATATTGGAGGTCTTGGCATTCTTGGACAGGGAAAATATCTCATAGACATTCCTTTATTAGCCATCTACATACTTGCATATCAGCTTCTTTTTGTAAAAATAACTCTATTAGGGTAAACTGGATTGGCTGATTACATTTTGTTTTATGTTGAAAACACAAGATATGTGTGTGTTGGAGAAAAATGAACATAAGGTAAGAAAGATAAATTTTAGTTTTCTGGTGATTCTAAAAGGCTATTATTTTTAAGGGCACAGTTTAGAGATGATCAGAAAAATAAAGGGACACATAAAAGTCCTAGACAGCCCACATATATCCAAATCAAATCATAGAGAAGGGTAAGTGTTCAGGTACAAAGTTGACAGGTCTACCAGCTCTGCATTGCAGACTATCATGTGAAATCTGTTAGGCAAATACTGTGTTTCCCTAGTGTTTCTGCTGTGCTGTATTTTAACAATTTTCCCCTGAGCAAGACCCCAGCATTTTGTCTGAGGTTTGCTTCACATGTAGACAAAGTGTTAAAAAAAAAAAAAAAAAAAAAAAAAAAAACCCACTTCCTGAAGCAGTTTCTTAGTTCAAGAGATTTGGACAAGAATTTGATTTAATGCATGTCCATGCTTAGTTAGATATCAAATTCCCATAAGGTCAGAAAATACATTTCCTCCTGTTTCATACTTGTATTTAACACGGCACTCCTCAAAGGCTGCGTTATAGTACAGGCAGATCTCAAACCATGTAACTGTGTCCTTTCCAGTGACAGAGAGAATTTCATAAAAAACAAGAGTGCAGATGATCTTGTATGCCAAGTAATTATTCGTGCAGCATAAATCTTAAGAGTTACTCTAAGAGAGTTAAAAGGTGCTATTAGCTTTTCTGTGGCTCCTTCTCCAGTCATGATTGTCTAATACTCCTAGAATTAACCCTCGAACATGATTGCTTCCTTTGCTTCTTCCAGGAACGCACAATTGAATACTTAATAATGAGATGAGGACACAGGGAACCATGGAATGTTTTTCAAAATTTGTCCCAATGTTCTAAGAGTCTTTTTACTGTTTATAGGTGTGGAATGTGAGTGGGTGTGTAGGGGGGAATCTATCAGATTAAGTGTGCCTAATGGTCACCAAATGTCATGGCGTAACAGTTTAAGCACAGGGCCATAAACTCACAAAGCGTTATTGCCTTGTCAAACCATTTGCAGTGCTAAATCTGGCAATTATTATTAAAGGAAACAATTTAAAAATTCAAGGTTTTCACATTATTACCAAAAAAAAAAAAAAAAAAAAATCACTGTGTGTAGTGTCGGTGCCCTAAAGATACATTTTTGGAGTCTCTGTAAACTTCACATTAACTATATAATATTTGCAATTTAAATTGCACAGAATTGGAATTTGGATATGTGAAAGCCTGGGAACACATATTTGCAAATACACATTTGCAAATGTCCCAAGCTATGACTGAGGCATCGAAATGTATGGCAGTGTTCACCCATTATTTATTTACTTAATTTTTGTTAAGTTCCACCACTATATGAGATGCTTGTGTGTATTTCGAGAGAAAATGGCTTTTGTGATTTATTTGCCTATTTTATAGTCAGATTTTCAGTGCTGTTACCATTTGACCTAGAAAAAAATCAAAGGTAAGGGGAAACAGATGAAAAGGCAGAGCTTTCAATGATTTGTTGTTGTTGTTGTTGCTTCTCAAAGCATGAGAATGTTCTATCTCCATTCTTCTTCGCAGACATCACATTAAACACACACCATGTAGTGGAGATGCTGGATGATATTCAACCAGCCCCTCTCTCTCAGCTATTCAAGTTCATCAGTGTAGTCCTTTCTAGTGCAAAAGTGAAGAAGCCCTTCATCAGTACCTGAATTTGCATGGAGGGTTAGTTTGTCCTGTAACATAAGAATCCAGTTCTCCTTCAAAAGATGTGACATTCTGCTCAGAATTCTTGATGAGGCCCCGAATAAATAGGTATATTTTCATGTAGAATTATTCTTTCCAAGCCTCTAATATTTCGTTTGAATTGTCCTGATCATTCTCAAAGTCTGTCTATTGGTGGTCTGCTTGTCAAGGTAAAATTGAGGTTTTTATGAATGCAAAATAGGGTTGCCACAATCATGGCTATGCTCCAAGCACGATCTTATGAGGCAGATTATATCCATTTAAAGCTGAGAAACAGAGGCCCTATTTTATGTATGTTATATAATGGGTTCAAGATAGAGGAGATATGATTTGAACAAGGACCTTTTGACTTCAGAGCCTATGTTTTAAACTACTTTACTATTTTGCCTTTTTATATGCTACAAAGAAAAATCATTTCCATGATTTAAGAAATGAAAATGACCAAAATGGAAAGCATAAAGAGAACTAAAGTCAGGAGAGGGACTTGTTTCCAGGTCTTAAGATAAAAAATCTCTGGATCTCATCTTTGTTATAGTAGATGGAACAAAGTAGCCTTCCTGTCAAGCAGTCCTAGGAGTACATTTCCAGGGCCTAAGGCTGGTATCAGCCTTTTGCAGAATCAAACCAGATTCCTGGGTTCACACGTGTGGAGCAGGAAGTGCTTGTTGAATTTGTTTTGAGAAATGTTTAGGATGTTTTAGGTTGCAATTCATTAGAAGACTACAAATAACCCAAACAGTATGTATTGTTTTAATTTTTTTGTGTGTCACATAATAAGAAGTTGGAAGGTCAGTATCTCAGGGTTGAATAATGCTGTGTTTCAACTGCATCACCTAAGGTCTAAATTCTATTCCTTTTCCCATTCTGCCATTCTCAACATGACTACTATTATTGTTGGTCTTGAAAAGGCCACTCAGCTCCAGGTATCACATCTCCATATGCCAACAGTAGAGACAGAAACTGCAACTGCTTTTATCTTGTATATTTTTGCTAAATAAAGAAATCTTTCCTAGAAGTAATTGTCTCTAGAATATTCTCCTCACATATCATATATTGTCATCCCAAACTTAATCGCATGTTTATCCTGAGAGCAGCCACTGGTAAGGGGAATGGGGTACTTCTCTATGATGAACTTAGATACATTAATGATGATTTACCAGAGTCTGATTGGCTGGGTAGGCCCCATAACAAACCACATCTCTGCTGTCATGGTACTCACAGGGGATGAGATCCACTTGGTGCCCCACACACCGTCCCAGTGCTGCAGAAGCAGGAAGAAACAGCACGTGGGAGGCAGAAGCAGAGCCCCTTTCCTTTTCCAGTGTCCCTCCAGCACCCTCTACTAACAAAGATTAACCTCATGCCGACTGGCAAGGAAGAAATGTTCCAGGATCACAAGCAGGCAATGAAGAGTGGCTTTGGCGATAAAAGGCAATAAATTGATAATTGGCACAGTTGGCTTGCCTGTCAAATCCTAACTCTTTAGTAAGAACCTTTTGAGATGCTGACAACACGAGCATCCAAGAAGGCTCTGTGAAAAGAAAGCCTAACATACAAAAATGTGACCAGATAATTTATTTTGATGTTATGTTGCGGGTACTGAGAGCAATAGCACTTTTTTGAACTCAAAGAAATAGATTACAAGCCACTATGTTATTTAGATACATGTAGATAGTTTTTATTTAGAAAAAAAGAATATTAGATCAGAAGATGAGACAAAGGCGAAGGAATTATTTTCCCTAGAAAAAAATGCTTGAAAAATAAATTGGAGAAAGGAAAAGAGGGAATATCATTGCATTCTGGGTATTTCCTTTGAGAATCTATATCCTAAGGAGTATCCCAACTCTTATTCCCTTGTAGTGCATCTGTGGAGACAGGAAGAGTGGGCAATAAGCTAGGGTTTATCATCTATTCCTTCATTCATCTACTTAGCAAATATTTATCAGATGCTTTCATATGTCATGAACTGTGTTGAGTGTAGGAATGGGAGTGACTACAAAAAACTAGCCGGGCGAGGTGGCCGGCACCTGTAGTCCCAGCTACTCGGGAGGCTGAGGCAGGAGAATGGCGTGAACCCGGGAGGCGGAGCTTGCAGTGAGCTGTGCCACTGCACTCCAGCCTGGGCGACAGAGTGAGACTCCGTCTCAAAAAAAAAAAAAAAAAAGCAGTAAACAAGTCAAGAAAATGAATAAGATTCTACATAAACTTTGTAGGTCTTTGTCCTGGACAAATCAGGCAGGCTCTCCCAGGAGCAGTGAACTGTAATGCACTAATATATATGACTTTTTTAGGAGATCCAACTGGAAGTAGAGGAAAGGGATTCATGTTGTCTGCTAATATTCCAGGGTCCATAACTGAATGTCGTTAGGGAGGAGCTGCCTAGGGGGAAAAGGCCCCCATCATTTTTACTTTCTACCCTTTCTTAGAAGATCTTCAATCCATAAAAGGATTGCAGGGACCATTCCCTTTTTAGGTGCCTAGGATTGTTATCAGTCATATGGAAACTCAATCATGGAAGGGAAGGCAAAATCCTGCCAGATTATCTAAGCAGAATCATATTTCTATCTGAAAGAAGACTTAATGTTAAAAATATTTCTATGTAATAAATTCTGACTTCTGATGAGGACCAATAAAGCTACTGTTTATCCAATCAATTCTCTGAACCATTTAAAAATATAAAACACCCAAATTTATATATCCAAATGTGTATTGAAAAAAATATTTTCATATGCCCTGAAGACCTCAGAGAAGTTTCCTTTTTTTTTTTTTTTTTTTTTTTTTAGTAATATCTGTATTGTTGGAATGAGTAGAATACCTCCTTACAGGATTATTTTAAATACTCCTCTGTATAATTACTTGAAAAGTGATTGACTTGATTTACACTTTAGAATGATATCTCATGTAAAAGAATTCATGTCCCTCTATATCAGTACCTGCTTAATGATCCAGTAGACGGTGGTTAGAATAAAACTTGGATGCTCAACAATTTGAGGAAATCTGGAGAAACACAAGATCTACCCTGCTACCATTTGCAGTTTCCAAAAATCAAAAGGAGAGTGTGAAGAGAGAACGGGAGAAAAATGGGGAGAGGAGTAAAAGAGATGAAGAAGCAGAAGCAGAAAAAAATGAAAAGGAACATACATGATTTTGGAAATCTCAATGGGTCACTCTAAAAGTTACGAAGATAACTACAGAAGAAAACTCTAGATATCAGTATGAAGAGATAAGATATCGATACGAAGAGATAATACACTAGGCACCCTTGAGAATTGGAACTGCTGACAATAGGATTTAAAATGACATCGTACTCATTGGGAAATTGCATTGCTTCTACATATTTCATAAAATATATGCCTTTGGGGATTCTGGTTAACATAGTTTGGTTGATGATTACGTTGTTTTAACATCCTGTGGTGAAAGCAATCTGGCAAATTTGCCACACTACAGGACAGGTCCTAAGGGAAATTTACCAAAACAAAGAAAGTTGTCCACTCTCTACTCATTTCTACTTGGTGGCTGTCTTAGTCTGGTTGGGCAGCTGTAACAAAATACCATGAACATTGTGGCTTATAAACACCATAAATTCATTTCTCACAATTCTGGAGGCTGAGAAGTGTAAGATCCAGGCACCAGCACAGTAAATGTCTAGTGAGAGTCCACGTTCTGGTTCATAAATGGTGCATCTTGCTGTATTCTCACATGATAGAAGAGATCAGGGGTCTGTCTCAGGCCTTTTTTATGAAGGCACTAGTCCGATTCATGAGGGCTTCATCCTCACAGCCTAATTGCCTGCAAAGGCCCCACCTCCGACTACCACAACCTTGGGGATAGAATTCTAACATATAAAATTTAGGGTGGGGGTTCTGGGGGGGGGGATATTCAGACCATTATAGTGGTCCTATTGAGAACATGAATGGAAACACTTCAAGAGCTTATCATGTATTAATATCTGTTGAAATGCACTGAACATTCAACTAAATGATGCTTAATACTTATTATTAATTTTAAATACCATTTATGGAGCTCTGATTACTAGGTTAGATACACTGAATGCAAAGATGAATAAGATATAAAACCTACTTCCAAGGATCTTATATTCTGGTATGTCAAATAAACATTTAGGTTTCCATAAAAGGGGAAAAAAATCAAAAGCTATGTTTCTATGATTATTAGAGAGTCACTGGGTCTTAGAGATTATTCTTTTTAATTTAAAATTTTGACTACGGCTTATAACTTACCAATATGTGATTTATGGATATGACTTACTAACTCAAGCCCATAGAATTTCTTGAGTTTTTTTTGGCACTGGTTATAACATAGCCTGAACTAAGATTGAGGTAACAAGAAGTTGGGGATGGATATGGGAAAGAGTAATAATGCAAAAGGGATTTTTTTTTTTTTTTTTTTTTTTTTTTTTTTTTTTTTTTTGAGATGGAGTCTTGCTGTCTCACCCAGTCTGGAGTGCAGTGGCGCAATCTCAGCTCACTGCAACCTCCTCCCAGGTTCAAGCGATTCTCCTACCTCAGCCTCCCGAGTAGCTGGGACTACAGGCATGTGCCACTGCACCCAGCTAATTTTTTGTATTTTTAGTAGAGATGGGGTTTCACCATTTTAGCCAGGATGGTTTCGATCTTCTGAGCTTGTGATCTGCCTGCCTTGGCTTCCCAAAGTGCTGGGATTACAGGCGGCCTAAGAGATATTTTTTGAGCAATTCAATTTGATATTTTTTTAGCCTTATCCATTAGGTACTAGTACTGAATCAGGGGTGTTAGTCATGCTAACCAGTGAATCGTGAGATATTGGTGATAGATATTTTGAAGGATTCTTGGGTGAGGTGAAATGGGCACCCAGATGATGGGAATTAGACCATGTAGCTAAGGATCCTATTGTCCAAGAGGGTATCACCTACCCTTTTTTTTGTGTGTAAGGGCTCACGTTATAAACTCATGAGAGCTTTGATTCCTAGAAGCAGAGGGAAAAACAAGCAACCTTTAAAAAGAATTAAAAGAGTTATTGAAGATGACTTGTTTATAGCTCTTTGAGATGGAGAATGCATATTCACAAGTTGCTTGTAAATGCATTTTTAAACACGTTAGAAAATCTGACATAAATAGCAGATCCCTAGTAATGCATCTATTCAGCGTTTTTGAACAATGGCATTTTCTTCAATATTAATTTGGAATATCAAATACGAATGATATAGGTATGGGGCATTAATTCTGTGCCCTGAACGTATAGTTCTAGTGATGAGAAAAATTATTAAGTGTATTTAGAAGGGGGAAATCTATGTAAACAAATTTTAAATAACACGTAGAAAAGCACAAAGGTGTTCTCAACGAAAGTTTAAAGAAAATAGTTAAAATACAAATCACCTCCAAATAATCTGTCTCTTTTATTTTTTTCTCTTTGCCTTTCTCCATTTCCTTATAACAAGGTGCAGTGTGATTTAAACCCTGAGTACATTTCCTCTTGTTTTCGTAGGTTATAAACATAGATGAATACAGTATGTTTAGAAAATACAGCTGATTTTGGTTATAGTTCTACTTTTGAAGAAGATTGTATTTTGTGGTAATTTCTGGTCTTTAAGAATATTGATTGAAGATGAGTCTTTCTGAGGAAATCAATATTTCTTTCATTCAGATCTGTGGGATTCAAACATAGCATATACCTGTGGATGGTCTATAGTAATTATCTCATTAGTGTATATTGAATTAATTAAGTCATAATAAAAACAAAGCTCAATCCAAATAAAGAATTGTCTACTTGATAAAGGAAATATAAGCTTTTATGTAAGTGGCTGTTCCTCAATTATGTAGATGAGTCTGAATCTGTCCTGTAACACAGGAACTAGACAACATAAAAGCATGGTTCTTTTCTTTTGTATTTGACATTTTGAGTTAATGAGCCCCACCTGGCTGAATTATAGCTAAAGGAAAGGTAATTCTGAAAATGTTCTGTTAGTTTCATGTTTGAAGTAAACACCCTGAACCTTTTAAAAATGTTATGATTTTCTCTTAAAAACTCACTAATATCATAACTACAACTAATAAAAGCATAATGTATATTATTAGGTCTGAACTCTTGGCCATGGGTATCTGTGCATTTTAGAGATGGTGTCTGCACAAGTGTCATAAATGACCATTTTATAGATAGATAATGTTCTTAATCCATAATTCTTTATTGCTGATGGTTATTGCATTAGATGATGACCCTTAGCTATTAAGAGTCAGTTTTTAATATCACAACCATTTAGAAAGGTTAATGGACTCGGTTTTGCGACTTAACCTTTGGATGCTGCAGGTTGAGAGGTTATATTTGTGCACTACACTGCCAGAAAATATCTACTTATTTTCATTTATCTATGCACTTTGAGTAGTGTGGTTTTGTACAGTAACTGTTATTTACAAAGCAAAGGGAAAGAAACAGTGTCCACATAACAAGTTTCTAGAGCAGTGAGATTCTTCTAAAATATACATTTCATATTTGGCTTCTATCATTTTTCATTTAGACATAAGAATTGAAATGTGAACAGATGTAACCTAAATCAGTTGAGGAATATTTATTATGGCTGCTTTAAAAAAAATAGACCAAGATTATAATTCATAGTTTTCTTGGCTTGTTTGGAAAGTTCACATGCGTTGTAATGAGACACTGGTCATTAGGAAAGACACAAATCCCTTACAGATGATACCTGTCTGCACTCCAGAGTTTTCCAAGGAATAAAAATAGGGTCTATCTGGTTTCAGTTAATCCCATTCATTTCAGAAATCTAAATAAGGTTCCATGGTGGCTATTTGTCATTTATTTGGCCACCCATTATCCATTACTCTTCCGAATATCACCTTATTCTTTTTAATTCCATTCATTCATTGTGAATAGGTTTTAGGGGAGAAAAATTCCAGGTACTTCCCCTTTGTTATGGAAGCTAGAAGTTGAGTGTGTAAATGTAATGCCCCCCAGTGAATCATGGTTTCTGTATCCATGCGGTTGTGGCTCTCCCGTATATGGACTCCGGGCTTGACTGTGTGACTTGTTTTGGCTGACGGGACGTAAGCAAACATGATGTGAGCAGAGGCTTGAGAAGAGCTTGCACATTGGGGGTGCCCTCTGTGGCATGCTGCTTTTAGAACCCAGCTACCATGTGCAAATGCCTAGGCTATGAGGCATGATGAGAGACCTCTAACCCAGTAGCTTCCCTGCATATCTAATCGTCAGACATGGGAATAAGGCCACCCAGCCCTACTCCATCCTCTGCTGACCTACTGGTCTCTGTTTCCCATTATCTAACCTCTCATTGACTCTCCCAGGTTTTTGACTGTTTTTCAAGAAATAGCCTTTTACTAAATTAGGTAGAATTGGTCTCTAATGCAAGCAAGAACCCTAAATAATTTAGATTCCTAAGTTGAAAATGCAAAGAATAAGAATAACACAAACCACCATGAACATGCTTACACAGATACGCTTAGAAGTCAAATCATGAGTGGATTATATGAACCTTGATTTAGTTTGGTTATCAAATATCCTTTGCCATGGAGTGACTGATGGAACCTGTTGTGAGCCAGAGGGTGATATCAGCTTAGCCACCACTGGGCAGGAATCTGAGTTTCCATCTCTCATTGACTTATATGTGTTTCATGGAGCTCAATCTAGAAGTTAGGCAAAGAGCAGTGTCCTCAATCAAAGACTTCGTGTACTGTGCAGCATTCTCCTTTTGCTTCTGTGTTCTCTTGTACTTTTTTGTGTTCATCTTTTCCTCTTACCCCATGTTTCTACCTTCTGTGCCCCGCAGTGTCATGAAATTCTGCTCCTGAAAACTGCACCATCCCGAGAGCCTCCCAACGTTGTCTCTATGGTTTCTGAATGCTGTTGCTCTCTTCTCACATCTCTGAGCTCATCACCTGTTTTGTGCTATTGAAACTTTCCCCTACGCTGGGCGCGGTGGCTCATGCATGTAATCCCAGAAGTTTGGGAGGCTGAGGCGGGTGGATCACGAGGTCAGGAGTTTGAGACCAGCCTGGCCAATATGGTGAAACCCCATCTCTACTAATACAAAAAAGCCAGGCATGGTGGTGGGTGCCTGTAGTCGCAGCTACTCGGGAGGCTGAGGCAGAAGAATTGCTTGAACCCGGGGGGCAGAGGTTGCAGTGAGCCGAGATCACGCTACTGCACTCCAGCCTGGGCGACAGAGCCAGACTCCATCTTAAAAAAGAAAGAAAGAAAGAAAATGTCCCCTAAAAGCCACACACCCTCCACTTTTTTCCTGATGGATTTGTCCTGGTGAAGGCTCTGTTTATTCTCCTCCCAGCAAGGGCCAGGGATTCTTTTCAGGTAAAATACTAGCAAGACCAACCCTCACTTCGAAATAATTCCTGGTAACTTAGATTTAAAGAATTACCCAAATGAAACCAAAAGTCAGAGTCTGAGATTATCAAAGTACCCAACCTCAGAGTCATAGTGCTTTTGTTAGTATTAACTCATCGCTGATACAATGTGAGAATTACCCTAAAAAATATTGTGCTTTTTATTTCAGCCACAGCTCTTTTCAAAAGCTGAACTGCACAATAATTATTGGTAAATGTTTCTGTTTTCACCACTTTAAGTTCAGAGGCCATATCTTGTCCCTGCACTACTTCAATTCTTTAGCTTTAAACTGGTGTTGCTGGGCTGCCAACCTGTGGCATGTATGGGTGTATGTATTTCATAATGAGAAGATCTTGGCTCTCAAAGACAGCTATTGCCACAAAGAGGTAATCATGACACAGGGGATGTTCAATCAATGTTCATTGACTTGAAGTTAAAGTAATTCTCCAAGATTGGAGAATTGCTCTTCATTCTAGAACAAAGAAACCTACAGGTTCTGATAGCATATAACCACTTCTGTAGTAAAAGAAAAAGAAAGATATTCCCTTTTGATAAACAGACTTTCAGTCACAAAAGATGAGGAGCCATGAGATGACATAGAAGGAGGGATATGAAATCTAAAATCCAAGAGAAAAAGGGGCCTTGGAGGTTAAGTAACATTTCCCTGTTTTCCCCAGCATCACTCCACCAAAGCTATCACAATCTATTCCTAGACTGTAAATTTGGTATTTTGTACATTAGGAGGTACATTCAACTGACAATACTAGGAAATCCATTTTTACTACTTAACAATTTCTGTCAACATTTAAAAAATGTTTTCAGTATCCATTTCCTGGGAGACTCATAAAGTTGGCTTTCCCGAGTGTTCTTGGTTTCTGCTGTTTGTTCATTCTTGAACTATTTTTTCCTTCCATTTCAAGGAAGGCTGTTGGCCATTTTCTCACCCTCTTTGGCTTTGGCTGTGATGTTAGGTGATTCAATATAATTAGGTGAGATGTTTATAGGCCCTCAAAGGCTAACAAAATAATAGATGTGGCAGTTCAAATAATGGCAATCATAGCAGGTCAAGCAAAAAAAAAAAATCCTTTGGACTGGAATTTGACAAACTCTAACAATTATCAGAGTTTGGAAATACATCACATTTTCTTTCTTTCTTGTTTTTGGCTTTCTTACTTGCTTTTCTGTATTGCATGGGGATATTTGCATTTTGTCTCACCTGTTACTGATTTTTAAAAAATTTTCGATGGACAGATTCTGCTTATGATGAAATACTCACGTATTACTGCAAAATGAATCCTTGTCTTTGAGATTACATTCATTCTAGACTTTCAAAAATATACCCATTTCTGATTACTCTTTTATAAACCAAGTTATCACAAATTTATTTGAAATGCTTTTTTCTTCTGATTTTAAAAGTAATATTAAACATTTGTTGTAGAAAATTGGGAAACTACAGAAAATCTCAAGACAAATTTTTCTCATCCATTATTTATTTTCCTAGTGTTAACACTGCCACCCTATTGTTTTCTAACCTTCCAGTCTCTTTTTCGATGACTAGATATATACATGTGTATGACATTTATACAATTGGAATCATGTTTTTCTGAATAAATAGTAAGAAATACAAATTTCTTGACAATGAAAATAAGGATTTACAAGAATTCAAGCAGTAGGATTTCAAGAGTAATCCTTTTTATAATTAAAACATGGCAGAAATTTTTGATAGTGTGGACCTAAGAACAAACACTCTTCAGGTATGAATAGCTCTCAAAAATTTGATGGGTGGGAACTAGTAAAAATGTAACTACAACATGTATTAAAATAAGAAAGATTTCAGATGGCTCCATGAGGAATGTCCTACAACCAATTTTGATATTTGATTATTTTCCGGGTGGCTTTTGGGCTGCTCTGTTCTCAATCCTCTTCTAGCATACTGTCCCTCACGAAACTCAGTTGTTACACATAACAGGTCCAAGTAAGCAGGAAAAAAAAACTCACATCGTTTTTCTTTTATTTCTTTTTCCTTTTTTAAAAGCACAGTTTTATTCATTTTTCCCATCAACACTTGGAAATGCAGCTTCTGAAAGATAACGAGGCGTGGTCCGTAGCATGCCATCGCCTCTCTTTTTCTCCCTGCTCACTGCTAACTCTTTTGTTTGTACAATATTCTTTTATTCTGAGCAATATAACATTTTAGTTCTCGTAATAAATGCCTTCATGTGAAGCAGTTCAGCTAAGAGAATGTTATTAGACTGTGCTCCCAGGCAGCACACCTCCTCACGATCAATACAAAGCTGGGCCTCAGCTCATTCCCTCTTTGCTTAAATTCCCTGCAAATGTGCAAGAGAAGCAGCAGAGGGTGTCATCAATCACAGGCCACTGTGACATATGCTGAAACCTGACCAGGGCCGAGATGTTTTAATAAGGCATCCATTAAAACCCTCAAATAAATTGCAATTTGAAAACAGAACATAATACCAGCCAAGTTTTCCTCATCCATCTTGTGGCATGTCATGTAATGTAATTGCGTTGTTAATTTATCCAAGAACTTTCTCAGTACAGTGTTTCGTTGGCACTGCTTAATTTCCCTGTAGACTATTTGTGTGTGTGTGTGTGTGTGTGTATGTGTGAGAGAGAGGGGGAAAAGAGAAAGAGTCTGTGTTTATTTCTGTATGTTTGTGTGTCTGTTTGTTCCTTGGAGGAAATAGTCATGTTCTGCTTAGCATGACACTAGCCAGAGAGCTAGTCAGAAATTGGAAATGTTTGACATTTTATCAATGGCCCCTGAGCACCCCGATGTTGCCTCACCAAGCCTGGCCTACAGCAGGACCACCTTCTCTCACTGATCAACTTGCCATTGGTTTATACCTCTCCAGAGTGGGATCACTCAGAGTGCCTGTGGATCCCATCAATAAATATTGACAGAAGTGTTTAGGGGTCACTTAAGATCACCACATAATGACACTCAAAACAGGTCAGTACTGATTTTGGTTCCCTGGCTGTTGGGTCATATGTGAGAAGTTTTAACAAGGGTAAGGAAAGTAAGAAGTTATAAATCAATAGGAGAGAATGAAAAAGTATTTCTCTGGAATAATGTCAAAGTGATTAAATTGAAGAAAAAATATATATATATATTTAAAAGCTTGGTGGGAAGATACAGGCAGGCAAGGGCTCATATAGATTTTGTTTTGTCTTCTAAGCATAAATCTAAAAATAACTAATGCAATTCTTCAGGTGGGGCTGCCTCAGCAGATTCTTCACCTTTATTTATTCTTCTGCGTTTTCTTGATCAATCTGTTCTCTTGTTTTCTATGGAAGAAGCCAATGGGAGGCACAGGGTAAATTACCCACACATTCCATCTCTATTGAGGATGTCACAGTAAACATGATGCCAATCAAATACTGGTTTAAACCTGTCAAATGTATTTTCTAGATCTTTTGAAGTGGTAGGCTGTTGAACAAATGGCAGAGGAGAGAAGACAGCATGACAAAAGAGAAAAATCTACCATAAATCTATTTGTGTTGCTACTGTTTTATTAATTAAGAGCAAAAATTGTTATTTGGGATCTAGCAAAAAAACAATTAAATGCAAAGTGTGCTAGTCAATAAATTAACAGCCACTCTCTTGGTAGGTCCTTATATCTAAAATATGTTATAAGTTGGCTGGAAGAACGTGGTGACATTCCAGTGTGCCACCTGCATACAAACCATTCCTGTCTAAGGCTCCCACTTAACTCTATGCAAACTATTAGATGATCATGGAGTATAAAAGGTGCCAGAGAAAGCCAAATTAGTTTCTGCTTTCTGCTAATGGATGACCTTTGTGATTTGGATCAGGTGCTGAAATTCACTTAGTTGGGAAGGCAGGAGAGTGGGGGAAACTTCTAAAATAATTTTCTCTCCCTACAGAGAAGATGGCTGGCTACCACCTGCCCAATAAATGTCAATTGGGTTACTTTTAAAAAAATAAAGAGCCTGATTCAGAAGTATTAGAAGCTGGGTTGAGAGGTGCAAGGGAGAAGGAGTGAATTCACTTAAGAATATAAAGCCAAAAAAGACAAAACTAAAAGAAAAACCATTGAAAATTAGATATAAGAATGGTTAGTGCTTTCCTAGGAGAGTTTTGTTAACACCTCTCGATTCTACATAGACTCTTGAAGATTTATTGAAATTTGAGCTGACTTAGGCTTAGTAGAAATCATGTTTGATTTCTTATCATTGAAAATATTTTGAGGTTGAGCTGAAATTTGTTTGGAATTGGGAGTGTAATACCCCAAGCAACATTCAAGGGATCAGAACCAACAGGAACTGGAATATACAAAAACACTGTTTCTCTAGCTCCACGTGAGCCTGAGTTGCCAGCTTTCACATGTTTCTAATGTTAGCTCAAGCTTTCTGGCAGTCCCATTGTGAGCTCCATCTCACAAGCATTCTCTGCTATTTTGGCATTTTTATGTTGGCCTTGCTTCTTTTTATTTCCTTGTCCAGAAATACAGTTATTTAAAAAACACTATAATTATTATTGGATGTGTGTGTGTGTGTGTGTTTTTTT
Source organism: Macaca fascicularis (assembly GCF_037993035.2). NCBI lineage: Eukaryota > Metazoa > Chordata > Mammalia > Primates > Cercopithecidae > Macaca > Macaca fascicularis. The sequence goes on from NC_088381.1 coordinate 12,511,808, forward strand.
TTTCAGGTTTCAGCTTGAGATGAATTCTTTCTTGCATTGATATTTAGCTACTATCCTTGAAATGCATGGAAGGAATAGGACATTAAAGACAGAGGACATGGACCTTTAATTCCTCTTGTGTATTTCAAGGGCAAGAATGAAATGTCAGTTCCCAAGGTGATTATAATAGTGAATGTTGGCAAGAATGAAATAATTGTGTTCTACCCAGGGTGGGAGAAATGTATACATGGGGAGATAAAATTGTAAGGGGACAGACAATATAGGGTGAGCACTTGTAGAGCACAAAAGAATTCAATTGGGTGGATGACACAGGTCTTCGGCCTTTGTGGAAATCAATGAACTGCTGTTTCTGTGTCTTTTTCAAAGCACAGGGACGTTGAAAGGATAAAGCCTTGACTCTCTGATCCACTGAGGCTTGCTCAAGTTAACCCTAGGATATTTTTAAGAAAGTTGATTTGTTTTCCTTTTGATTTCCTTTTTCTCCCAGCTTGCTTGAGCTGATTTACAATTCCTGCATCTATTGCTGCCTTTAGCTATGTGCACCATTATTCTGCCACCCTTTTTGTAATTAAATTATGTTTGAATTGCTTATAGGCCTAACCTCCTTCCTTAACTTCAATCTGTGATCTCCTGTTTCTAAGTTAGTAAAATTGTATTGGGCACACCATGAATAACCTTTCCTGGATGCTAAAATACCTGGGTCTTAATTCAATTTGAGTTTCATCTTTGTACAAAATTCCCTGCAAACTTGCATGTGAATTTAAAGCCTGATCCATAAAAATCTTCTAGCAATATGATTCTCATTTCAGAAGCCTGGCGAGATGAAGCCATGTGTTATGTTATAAACACCCCAACAAAAGAACTGTGATCTTACCATGTTATTTTTTTTTCCCAATGTAGTTTTGTAAATGTTGTTGATTCTGCCTCACCATTTGGAGTCTCTTGCATGTGTTACTCTTCCAAATTCCGGGGTTTAAACTTCCCTAGAGCCTCATAAGTTCTGGGTTTCTAAAGAAATAGGTTACCCTTACGCCTACCCCTGACGCTCTCCCCACTCTTCCAAAAACAATCCCCATACAAAGGTGCCAATAAACTAACTCAGCCACATACAATGATGTTGTCAAGAAAATCTCAGGAGAAAACCATTTAAATTTCATGGCATAAATCTGAGCTCTTGGCCAAACTTCCCCTAACAAGTGGAGAACACAAGTCTCATGCTAATTCTCCACCAAACCTCCAGTTTTATGAAAGCTACATTTTATCTGTTTGGTTATTTGCAGTCACTCGAGAGTTGGAAAAGGAATATTAGCACTACTCACGTTTTATTGTGAAAGTCACAGTACTTGGTTGACCCCCTTTTCAGGCCCTATTGAATTTCCTATACAAAGGAAATGAAAATGTTTTATATTTAATACAGCAGCACATAACGAGAGGCTTAGTTATTACACAGAGAGCTACAATTTTCTGCTTTTGTTTCAGCTATTGCTGTAGAGCTGAAATTTCCAAGCACGTTTTTTTTATGATTTGTTTATTGCTGGCTTTAGAGATGACAGTGAGAAGGAATGCCACCTTTATGCTACCTACTCTACAGAAAGAGACTTTCTGTTTCTTATTTATCCTGCAAAAGCGTGGTCCGGCTTTTTACTGATGTCCCAGTTTCTTGCAAACAAATTTTTAAAATCCTAAGGAAAAAAGTAATCCAGCAGAAATCATAGAAGGAACATACAGCTCTTTCCTGAATTTACTCTCAGGTCCTTTTGATATTACAATCGTCAAAGAGAGCTCTGGGCTCTTAGCATGTGCCAGCCACTGGGGCTAAATACGTTCCTTTATTATTTAATCATGACAACAATGACAGTTAAATAACACCTAGGTATTCTTGTTACTGTTGTTATTACCCTCTTTCTATAGATGAGAAAACTGAGGCTTAGAGAGAGTCTCTAATCTGCCCAATGTGCCCTAGCTAATAAACAGGTGATCCAACTTAGGTTAGAACCAAGTTCTGTCTGATTCCGGAACTGCTACCCCACCTTTTTTTTTGACAATAATAGTCATTACCACAATATTCTGTGTTAATTATTTTTCAGCGTACTTTTCTTGCTGCTTCTTTATTCTAAATTTAAATTTATTTTCTTTTTAAAAGTAGCATAACAAACGCACATATACCCTTCAGCTAGATTCACCAGTTTTGTTTTCCTTTCTGTCTCTCTCTCCACACACACACACACACACACGTGCACACACACATATTCATATATATGATAAATAATATGTATTCATCTACGTGTCTCTGTATGTGTATTTATTTTTCAAATTATTTTTGCTAAGCCATCTAAAAGTAAGTTATAGCCATTATAATGATATACCCCTAAAAATAAGAGGAGTCTCACATTTAACCACAATCCATTGCCATACCATAAAAATAAGCATTCATTCATCTAAGATATAATCCATATGCAGATTTCCCAGGTGGCTCCCAAAAGGACATTTATACGTTTTATTAATTTACTTTTGAGTCAGGATCTATCCAGGAAAGAGCCTGCCCACTTGACCTCCTCTACCCGCAGCCTCTCCAGAATACTGGATGGAAAGGGAGGTCTTCACAGGTTGAAAGAATTAAGTAAAAACCTGGTGCCTATGTGAATGTATTAGATTGATTTCACAACACTGTAGAAGGTCTATACGTTCGAAACGTCTTTTCATTGTGACATTCTTGGAGCCTGTTATTCTTTGACTTCAGCTATCTAAAGAATGGAATCGTGGAATAGTTACGTGATTTTCTAAGCCATTCTCCAGTTACTTAGTCTTGGAATTAGTAATGGCTATCACATTCAGCCTGATTCTATCTTCCTGTTGCTGAAGTGAGTCTAAACTGGCCTCAGCAAATAGGTTCTTGAACAGGTAACTCCTGACACTCTAGAATTCAAAAAGCCATTTTTGAGGGAGAGAGGAGAAAAGGGGGAGAAACAGGAGTAAGAAACCAGAAATGGCAAAGAACTGGAGAGAGGATGTGAGGGCGAAGAGAAAGAAGTGTCAGAGTCTGCTTAATTAAATTTATAATCACAACAACATAGCAACAATGGCCAGAATATATTGGGTGCTTAGCATGCCTCATGAAATAATGAGGGTTTTAAATGTATTTTTTTTTTCTGTTAATCCTTACAACAGTTTTCCAAAACAGGTAAATATTACCCCCTCCCCATTTTATAAAAGAATTGTTGAGTCTTATACAAGATAAGTATCCTGTCCATGGTCGACTAGCAGCTGTGCTCAAACCCAAGCTGTAGGAGGGAGGAAAGGAGTAGAGCTAAGGATGGTGAGTGGCCATCCTCTGCTCCTAGTGTGCCCCTTTCTTCCCAGAAGTTATTAGTCATCATGCCAGTGGTCAAAGATATTTTTTCTCCATGTTCACTACCACTGCTTTGGTTTAAGCCAACCCCATCTCTAAGCGAGATGCCTGCAATATCTTTTCAGAGATCTTTCTGCGACCAGCCTCTCCCTCCTCCAGTCTCTACACAGTGGTCTTTCTAAACATGCCACCCCCTTGTTTGAAATACTGGGATGACTGTCCATTGCTTAGACCACTGCTTCTTAACCCTGCCTGCCCATGAAAAACACCTGGAGAGGTTTACAAAACACAGGTGGCCAGGCCCCACCTCAGATTCTATTCTCTTGTTCTGATGGAATATGGTGGCCAGAAAAAAATACAGGACATTCAGTTAAATTTGAATTTCAAACAAATGATAAATACTTTGTATTGTAAGTATGTCCCAAATATTGCACTGGGCATACTTGACTAAAATAATTGTTTATCTAAAATTCAAATTTAACTGTGTGTCCTATATTTGCATTTGCAAAATCTGTCTACATGTTGGTGTGTGTTGCAGGGAGATGATCATGAGTATTTTCTAAATCTCCCCAGGTAACTCCTGTTGACATTCAGAGTTGAAACCACTGATTGCAGGAAAAATGATAAATGACATAGACTCTAAACTCCTTATCATGGCATAAAAGGACCTTCAGAGTTTGGCCTCTGCCCCCTTTTCAATCTCACCTTCTCTTTCTCTCCGCACCGTAAACTACCTGCTTTGCGTTTTATACTTTCTTACGTCCTTGTCTGTGCACATACTGCCTCCCAAGCCTGGGGTCTCCTTTCTGGTCTGTTGGATGAACTGCCACTCTTCCCTGAAGACCCAGATACATTGGCTCTCTGCTTTATCTGCTTTTTCTAGCAATTTATTAGGCCCTTCACATTAAATATTTCAAATTCTTGTTATTAAGGTGTAATCACTTGCAAATTTGTTAATTCAAATTAATAACTAAGTTTGTTAGTTGTATTAAAATAGAAACTTTCCAATAAATGTCAAACACAAATTTTGAACAAATCAATATGCATTACGTTTTTAACTTTAGCATATACTAAAATCTTAATATATATTAAATACAACATGTACTAAAATTAAGTTTTATATTTTTGCCACGATTTTTTCTCTTCGTCTTACCCATGAAGCAGTTGAACAAAACAAAAGAAAGCAGAACAAAATAGCTAAGACAAACACTTGCCTCTATGACTTTAACATCGAAACAGATGTTTATATTTTTAATCTCTCAGCTACAACTTTCTACAGTACAGTTTTTCTCAATCATATTTCAGATGTGTCCTGTATTAATTTATGTGATGCTCTGTTAAATCTAATTAAAATGTTGCCATATTTCGTATTAGGCATTTTTATATAATTTCTTTATATCTAGGCCAGGCATGGTGGCTCATGCCTAGAATCTCAGCAACTTGGGAGACCGAGGCAGGAGGATCGCCTGAGGCTAGGAGTTTGAATCCAGCCTGGGCAATATAGCAAGACCCTGTCTCTATGAAAAAATCAATCAATCAATCATTTCTTCATTTCTAACAATGCTAACATGTCGTATTGTAAAAGTCCATTAATTTGGAGTCTATGGATGGTAGTAGGTTATGATTTGTTTGGAGATTATGTTGAGGCTACTTTTCATTCTCAGTGTTTGTCTTAGTCTGTTTGAGCTGCTCTAACAAAATACCATAAACTGAATGACTTATAAGCAACAGAAGTTTATTTCTTACAGTTGTACAGGCTAGGAAGTCCACGATCAAGACACCAGTGTTACAGGCGTTTGAACCAGAGCGACTCCATCTTGAGTGAGGGCTAGGAAAATGAGGCTGGGACTTGCTAGGCCGCACTCCCAGAAAGGTATTTCTAGACTCTATATGTTTATGGTTAAGGAAACAGATTGATAATGTTTACTAAACAGACCCAGACTAGGGATTATCCTAATATCCCCATATCTTGAGAACAAAGGCATTCCTAATTTTGCGTTTAAGGTAATAATATTGATTCTTGCAAAATATAGTAATTAAGAAAATGAATCCTTTATTACAAACCCTTGGAGCAGAGCACATCACTTCATGATCTTTTTTTATCCTGTATATAAATGAGTATTATACCTAGGGGTGGGCACGTCCTTCCTCATACTTTCGGGATCACCCTGCTCTGTCTATGGAGTAGCTGTACTTTCACCACTTTACTTTCTTAATAAACTTGTTTTTGCTTTGCACTGCAGACTCACCTTGAATTCTTTCTTGTGCAAGATCCAAGAACTCTCTTTTGGGGTCTAGATTGGGACCCCTTTCCTGTAACACTTGCAGATTCCCTGTTTGGTGAGGGTTCAGTCTCTGCTTCATAAATAGTACATTCTAGTTGAGTTGTGGTGGAAGGGTAACAAGCTTCTTAGGGTCTCTTTTATAAGGACACTAATTCCAGTCATTAGGGCTCCACCCTCATGACCTAATCACCTCCCAAATTCTCCATCTCTTAATATTGTTGTATTAGGGATTAGGTTTTAACATAGGAATAGGAAGTGGTGGAGGACACAAACAAACCATAACAGCGTTCGTTTTTATCAATGACCTCTTCTGCAGTTGGAAACAGAATGAGAAAGAGAGAAATGTCTCTACTAATCATAATCCCTAGGTCAAAATCTGCAAGAGTTCTAATTGAGGAATGAGGAAAATGTCTCCAAAGGTAGGAGGGAGGTCAGGTGGTCATGGTCACCCCAAACGTGTTGTTCCTGTTTGTATTTTCCATTTTGAAGGTAGATGGAATGATTGGCAAAAGATGGCAACTTTTCCTAGTTGAGCTCCAGGCTTTAGAGAAGCTGCTGATAAAAATTACTGGTTTTGATCAATGTTTTGTGAGCTACCCTATGACCTCATGACATTTGTTATCACTTTACAAAGCAACCCCAAGCTTACAATGTGCCCCAAATTTTGTCTATATAGGCAAAAATTTGTATTCCACTTTCTTGTAGCACAGGGAATAACTTCCTGTTTCATTAAGCTTTTCCCCTGTCCTGTTTCTCTTTATCATTTGGTAGGGGATGCATGGTCACTCTTAGTCAGTGTCAGGTTTCTCCTGTTCTATGTTAAGTCTTTTCAAACTGCAACTGTAGGTTTAAATGCCTGCTTCCCCACTAAGTTGTGACCTCCCTAAAGACTGAAATTCTCCCATTTACCTTATCCCAGTGCCAAGTACCATGCTTGCCACAAAACTGGGTTTTCAGTATGTTAATTTATTCAAAATTATTTTTTGACATTTCCTGGAAAGGTTCTATTTTCATGTAGCCAACAAAGCTAGTTATTATGAACTTGAATGAACAAATTAGCAAATGATTACGCCTTAATCACTAACATTTGAGATATTCAATGTAAATGGCTTAATAAATTGCTTAGCAAAAAGCGGATAGCCAAGGCATATAATTTTTAGCAGGAATAGTTAGAACAGTAGGCCTCCGGCCGGGCGTGGTGGCTCATGCCTGTAATCCTAGAACTTTGGGAGGCTGAGGCTGGCAGATTGCCTGAGCTCAGGAGTTCAAGACCAGCCTGGGGAACATGGTGAAACCCCGTCTCTACTAAAATACAAAAAATTAGCTGGGGGTGGCAGCATGTGCTTGTATTCCTGGCTACTCAGGAGGCTGAGGCAGGAAAATTGGTTGAATCTGGGAGGTGGAGGTTGCAGTGAACTGAGATCACCCCACTGCATTCCAGCCAGGGTGACAGAGCAAGACACCGTCTCCAAAAAAAAGGAACAGTAGGCCTGCATGCCAAACCCTGCAGGAGTATGCAGTAGAGAGGACCATACAATTCACTTTGCCTAGGGAAGTCAGATTTGTGTCTTAAAGTTTGACTGGCAGTTCATCCAACAAACCCGAAAGGAAATCCCAGGCTTGGGAGACAGCATGTACAAAGACATGGATGTAAGAAGGTGTAAAGCTTTCAGGAGGGTTAGTATAGGTTGTGGAGAGAGAGAGAAGGTGAGACTGAAAAGGAAGGAGAGACCAAACTCTGAAGGTCCTTCTATGCTGATAAGAAGTTTAGATATTATATGATTTTCCTATAAGCCAGAGGTTGTAAGCCTGGATGCACATGTGACTTACTTGCCTTTGTTCAGTAACTGATTACACTCATCTCTTTCTAGACCCAGAGAGTTTATTTTCATATGACTCATCTGCCTAGTATCCTCATTTCTTTAAAGATGAACCTGTTAGAATAATGATGATAAAAGTCATTTCCAGTTGCATAGTACTTTATACCTTTCAGAACAAATAGTTTTCAAGGAAAACATCAGTAATTTATTTTGATCCTCACAACAACTTTGTGAAATTGATAGGGAAGGTGTTATAATCACAAAGGAAAAATACAGAGAAGTTATTATCTTTTTATTCTATATAGCAAGCAAGTGTACTAAAAAGTGACCATCTCCTGCCTCATTGTTCACTCGTATTACCTACTTAACATGGAATTCTAATGCAAACAACATAAATAATATTTGATCATCTTAGCAGTAGGCCTAACAATTCCTTGAGGTGGGAAGCCCATATTTGTTGGCACATTTCCATGAGGAAATTTCCTTGAAATGAGCATGAGACCCCTACAGAGCATGCTAAAGACACAATAAGTAGCTTCTAAATGGTTTCGAAGAGTTGCAGTAGGGTCCGATTTTGTCATAGCTTTGGTTTGAATGAATACAAGGTATGCAATTCGGGGACAGAGTTTCGACCTTAATGACTTTCTTTACTAGAGGGGAGAGGCATTTGAGGTTGGAAATCATGATGTCCAGGAAGAGAAGAAAAAGAGCCCACAGAACTAGAACACATGGGAAGAAGAGACTGTTCCACCTCATGCCAAAAAAAGACTAAGAACAAGAGCTATGCCTGAGGTTGATAACTAGAATGTGTGATGCTAACTCTTACATCTCCCTAAATCATCTTCACTTTCATATACTGCTCACTAATAATTGTGTGTGGAAGCAAAACAACGAGAATGGAAAGATATCTGGTATTTGTGTAACCTGGCCTAGTCTTACCGATTAAGACAATTTACATACAGTATAAAGCCTATGAATTTTGAAACCAGACAAACATATGAGCTGTGTAACAGAACACTTCTGTTTCCTAAAATAGGATGATACCTAACACATGGGATCCTTTCAAAGTTTAAAGTAGTAATAAAATATCTATAGAACCTAGACTGACATCGGGACTCAGTAACACACAATTGCTGTGTGTTAGCACACAATAAACTGTGGATATGATTATTCATGCAATTAAGCTCATCTGCATTGATGGATCATAGAAACTCACAGATAGATGTCAAGAGTCCCTTGGACCTAGAAGCCACAGCACATACGATCTTTAAGCAAAATGAAGCAGTCTGGGTCCGGTGAGACCTTTTTATGCCATTATCTCCTTCTACCTCCTTCAATCTTTATTCTTGTCCCACTCTCATGTTTTCAGACAAGGATGAAAATCTCATTCACACTTGTAAGGTACAAGTATAAGGTACAAAGTTATAAGGATACATGAATCAAAGACTTTTTCCCAAGGGATTGAAAAAACACTTTTATAGGTGATAAAATGAATCTCTAGTAGTGGAATTTCAGGCATCAAAAGCTGGAGCAGTGGGGTTTACAGGGAAGCTCCTCAAGCCATTAAAATCATATCAAGTAGGTAGTCCCTTTTCCTACCTGAGCATCAGATATGCATTAGTTCCATTGCTAAGATCACATGCGGAGAGGGACTCAGAGTCCTATAATCTAGCAGTCTTCACAAGGGATACATGTATTTGGCCTGTATGCTATTCTAAGGTCTTTGTGGAAGCAATAGTTGTAACGAAATCAATTTGCTGGTTTCCAACATCCACATGAACTTCTGGCTGGTAATAGGCCTGTGGCTGAGACACAGTGCTCATTCTCCTCTTCTGCCTCCTCTTTAGTAATTGTCCTCCTTCTCCTGCTTTTCAAAAGAAAGATTTCCCATTCACTTGTCTGGCCCTATGGTGTAAAAAACTCCAGCATGCCAAAAGAAGGAATAATGTTTGATATTGTTATACTACTTTGTAATCAAAGCACCATAAATTTTAAGGTCATGCTCTTTCTTAAGCATATATCGGTTAAGAAGGACGAGTGGGATTCTTATAAGAATCTTGCCCTTTTTCCTCTGCTAAATATCATCAAGCAATGAATGGTTCCCACTGAAGAGCCCCTTGAAAGCAAAGCAAAGAGAGAGCCTGCAGAAATAGGGAGGGTCAGGTAGCCTAATTTCTTCAAGGTGACAAATTTAAGGCAAATCTCCATGACCGATCTGTTTTTATAACTAGCTACCTACTTACTACTGACTTATCTACATAATGTATCCCAGAACTAGAATTCATAAGTAAGATGCTGTCACAGGGGTATGTAATCACATATTTGTGAACTGAAAAATAACATCAGACTTTTTTTTTATACCAAAAATTTAGTTTGATTTAATTGACTGGTTTTAGACAATGAGAACCGACATTACCATGTAGGTTAAATGGTGAATATTTTCCCAAAATGGAATGAACTGAATTTTCAGCTCCAAATTTTGGCAAAATATATTCAAAGTATGTGATAAGATGAAAGGATTTTATTTAAAAATATGTTCACAGGTGTATTGAAATTAACAATATTTTTATTTTTCCCACCTTCTTTTGAGTGAATCAGGGCTAAATAAAATGCTTCAAAATGAATGAGTAGCAAGAACAATGAATGGCTATCTGATAGGTCTTGGTAAAACCTACTTGGTATACTTCCCAGAAATCGAGGCAATGAATGGGTGACAATGACTTTTGCAAGACAGGTTGTATATATTTCTTTTCTTTTGGTAAAACTGAAGGAGTATCTATTCAAGTTGTTAGATGTAGAACACTAAAAATAATCTTTGATGATATATTAGGATGTGATATTTTGGCACATAACTCATAGGACTACCAAGAATTGAGATGGCAAGCTGATAGGAAACCTTAATTTCCATCTCTCTGTGTGAACAAAATTTTTCAGTTCTAATAATGATAAATGAGAAAATAAATATAATTGATATGGAACTGTTTAATTCTGGCAATAAAGTTCATCTGTAAACACACAAATCAATTAAAAATGAAGCCAGACACATCCATGTCATTAAGAAATACATGTCCAATGAAATAATGAAATTGATTGTACATAATTTTTGTTATTGAGGTTAATAACTTATTTCTGCTGTTTTCATAATTTGTTTACCAATAAAATTAATAATGGTAACCAAGTCCAAAGTATTTTTACTGTAGAGCCTAATACCAAATAAAAATATATAAGATTTTAATTTATACACATTGTTAATACAGAGAAGTAACATGGTAATCAATAAAAGACCTTTAAGGATGATAACATCTGTATTAAAACAAAATTTAGTAGAACCATTGGAATAAACATACAATTTGAGGATAAAAGGGAAAGCTGTAACAGTCTCAATTATTAAAGATAATCTCTTTTATGTGTTTTTCAAGTAGGTTGTGGTAAACTGAAATCCCAATAAGTTTAGAAAATCTGTTTTTCAAATGTCAATAGTCACAGCAAGTCTGAAATTATATAATTGAACTCACTAAGGAACATTTTATCTAACTTAAAAGTAGATTTTCATAATTATTTCAGGGATTAGGAGAACAAAAAGGTTGAAAATTTAAATACTGTAATGGGGAATAAACAGTTGTAAATTTTGAGTCGTCTTCATCTGTCCATTAAGTGATGTTTTCTAGCTTTGGTCAGCTCTGCACCTAACTGTGCTTGTAAAAGCATCTGCCACGCACCTCCTGCTATGAGAATGTGCAATAAAAATGCATCTGGATAGCTATATACTAGCACATTCTAAAAGGCACTGAAGTTGGACTAAAACCAAAATGCCTCCTGATGCAATTATTTTACATTAAGATACAAATATTGCTAACATAGAAGCTTAGTTCCCAAATGTTCATTGTTTAGGAAAAAAATACACATTGAGCTCTAATAAAAATGCTTCCCTCCCTAGTTCTTTTATCATTCTTTTCCAGCGGAATCCAATGAACATGATTAATATAAAATTTAGTGGGGATTTGGCCACAGTCCAAATATACACTAACCAGGGGAAACCAGGGACATGATACTGTGCTGACTCCACAGAAATCCCCTTTGCTCCTATTAAGAAGAGTTGAATAAGGAGTTAAGGATGAGCAGCTAAATTTTTTCCAGATGTATTAGGAAATAGCATGTTCATGAATACAAATACACCTGGAAGTGGTCACCTATAAAGGTTTTAAAGACTACATTCATGTGCAACATTGACTGAAGGCAGACTAATGAATCAGATGACTATGATTGTTGGCATTCTTCAAAAGTCATCATAGCCAACAGTTCGAGGCTCACAATGTGCTGTCTAAGTGCTTTTCAAACACAGTTCTGAATGCATTCCCCACATTAACTAAGGTGAGCCTCACAACAAACCCATCCATTAGACTAACATCACCCCCAGTTTACAGATGGGGAATCCAAGGCACAGAAGAGTTAAGTACTCTTCCAAAAGTCACCCAGCCATGAAGTGGCAGAGCTAGGGGTTGAATTCAGTCACTTTGGTTCTAGAGCCTTGAACTTAACCCCCGCATTACACATTACTCTATGGAAACTTTGCTGCTGTAGACAAAGAAATTTATACTTCTTTGAAGGTCGGTTTTTAAAAATATGGCAAGGGCAGATGGAGGAGGGGGGTTTGGGATAGTTCGGCCCTCTGCCTAGAATTAAACATTCGCTAATTTTCTTTTTGCTCTCTCCTGTTTCTAAGTAAATTGCTCTACACACTTATTTTATTATCATTATTTCTATCTGACATGCTGTGCAAGAACATCATGATTTAAAATATCTTAATAACAACCCAAAGAAAGGGACTTAAAAGTAATGTTCAGAGAGAAAACAGATGGCCAGCAAGTGCAAATACTGAATTCTTATATTTTTATAAGGGGAGTAGATGTGGTTGGTAAAAGGTTATGCTAATAAGCAAAATGTTCTTGTATTGTTATGAGCTTATTATTTAAAAATCATTCTGAGATTTTTAAAGTGTTAAAATAGTAACCAAAGTAGATACTGGCAAACTACACTCCAATTCTTCCTGAAGAAAATAATCTGATTTAAGCAGATTCTTGAGAATCAGTTAAAAACTCAAAGATTAAATGTCAGGATCTACAGGATGAAACAAGTTCTATTCATTTAAGGTAGATGCTCTTAGCTTATATGTGAAGATATCAACACACTGTGTAAACCTGGACCACACACTGGAGCTATTTTTAAATCCTTAACTTCCTGGGGAAAAGCTCAGTAAATAGGGCCAGGAAACTTGAATCCAGGATCCAAACACTTAAGGCCTTTCTTGGACACCTTTGAACTCTGTCTTGCAGTATTCCCAAGTCTGTAACTGCTGGCTGGAGTCTCAACTTCATAGAAGGTCATGTCCTAGTTCTAGCGCCCCACTGTCCTTTTCTTCACCCTTTTCTGAATGACAACTGTTTCCTTCCGTTTTGGCTGTGGAAATAGTGCTTTGGGATTTTAAAAAAAGATAAGCAATCTCTAAAATCCCCTACACAATTCTACCATCAGGATTTATTCCTATTCCTGGTCTGGCCTTGTTGGTGTTATCCTCCTAATCCAGCTGTGCTGATGTATTGTACTGGCTGCCTGCCACACGCAAAAGCCTACCTCGGGACATCCTGCTTGAGGCAAAAGGCCAATCCGGCCTGTTTCTCAGTAGTTGGATTGACAAGCTGATACCCCAAGGACAATGATAATAGTGTATGTATATATTTAGAAACACACATACTCTACACGTGTGCTTATGTTGTGTGCACGTATATACATACACACACATGTCTGTGCCATGTATGCTGTCAGCTCCATCTGCGTGTGTGTATACATACATATACACGAGCTCAGATTCCAGATGTGCTATAAACTTCCTTTTTTAGTCTAATATGAAATTCATCTGCCTCCAGCTTGCTTTCTGTCCCTCTCAGTCTAAAAAGATGTTGTTCATTCTTCAGTGTACTCTCAGCACTACTCTGCCCTTCTTTATTGCGTTGACATGTTTTCACTTCGAGAATCCTTAAAGTACTAACACACCTTCTAATATGCAAGTGGCAAGCATAGTAATGTTAAACATTATGCTTTGTGTTTCTTGGTTACCTATTCACACATCATTTTACTTTTGTAAGCAAGTAGAGGAAATACCAATCCAAATAGATATCAACATAAACCTTAAACTTCCAGACCTTGAGGTTTAGCATGGATTTGCCTCTACTCTATAAATCACTGTCCTAGATTCTACTAAATCTAGCTAAGCAAGCTATATCAATATTTTGTCTGACAACACAGACACAGTTTGGAAACAAGTGAAGGAAAAAAAAGGTTACAAGTCCTGGAGATTCTTGGACGTTTCTCTAAATCTCCTATGCAATTAGAGAAAGCAAATTTGGATGGATTTTAACAGATTAAAAAGAGAATTGTAATGAAGCCAGGATTTCCTCTTGAAGAATTTTTATTCAAAAAGTGTCTGGGATAACTGTGCACGAAGACAGCAATGTGTGCTTTAAATGAAAAAAAAAAAAAAAATAGTTAAAGCAAAGGTTAGGGCCAGAAAATGGAGTAACATCTAAAATAGATCTTTTTTGATAAAGAGAAGATTATTTAAAGGCATAAATAGGTACTGTAAATATTTTAAATATCAAAATAAGTCAGTTAAATAACCTTAAACATGTTATCTGTTCCAAGAAATCTGTGCAGTCCAACATGTAGGCTTTCCTCTTTATTGTCTTATTTTAGTGCTTTAAATTTCCCAACTGTTTCTATTTGAGACTGTAATCTGATAATGAGTCCTTTTGTTCTGGATCTTTTCATGTAGAAAACACGTACAACAGAAATTTGGCTCTACTAAGGCACCATGTTTGAATCTCATCCGTGTACCATTTTTCATTTCAGTGACAAAATGATACAGGTTATTATGAACGGAATTTCATTCAAATTGCATTTAAGGTCATTGTGCACAAAATAGTTCTTAGTTTGAGACAGAGTCAATAAGAAATTCTATTTTAGCAAGGAAAACTGAAAGTAATTTGAGGACAATTAAAAATGAACGTACAAATAAGCCCCTATTTTTGAGTACAACAGAAGCACAAAATACAGGAATGATCAAAAGAGTGAGTTGGGGGAACTTGGAGAATGTTAGATTTTGATGTTCGCATTATATCCTAGTGATCTCCATTCTCTGCTATGGTAATTGTAAAACAGGAAGGCCTCATTTGATTTTATACAGTGAACTAAAATTCATACTTCCAATGCCAATTCAGAGGTTATCTTCTCTGAAATGCCTTTCTGACCCTCCAGTGGAGAAAATCATTCCCTCCTTGGTGCTATTTCTGTACTTGATGCATCCATATTTGCACTAATCGGTTAGTCGTCATTTTTGCTGCTTACATGTTGTTTTACTCTTCTTAACTGTGAACACTTTGAGGGTAGAAACTATCTGAGTGCAGAACCCTGTACTGTGTCTTACTCAAAATAAATGTTTTATGACTTGGTGAGTGATGAATGGCTGGTTGATAGGTAACAATATTAAACAGAATGCTTGACACTAAAAGTGAGAATACTGTGTTAAGACATTTCATATCAACTCTTCCACTATGGCTTCATTTAATTCCCCTTTCCCATCAAGTGGCATTAGGAATAATTCTGAAAAACATTTCTTTAAAAAGTTTCTTTTTCCCTCCAAGTGGAATTAAGAATAAGGAAGGATTCTGAATGACATTTTTAATGTTTTTTTAAAAATATGTCACACAAGGTATTATTAAATAGTTGAAAGGATTTCATCCTCTTGAAAGTAAATCTCTGCTATGAGATAGGGACCCACCTGGGCATGTTAATGGCCAGGTGAGAACTCTCCAGGATCTGCTGAATAAAGAACTTTGATGAGCTGAATAGATGCTGTGAAATCTAAACTATATCAGTAATGTTTAGAATATATCAAGTCTGAAATATATCAAGTTTTCCCTAACCCAAATTAGTAGTTTATTCATGACATCTGCCATAGCCAAAAACTTCTAGCTGATCTCTAATCAAAACTGGCCCCCCCCCCCCAAAAAAAATCACTAATTTAGGGTCTGATTTTTGAAGTGGTATACAGAGTTTTAACATGGTTAAATAAACTGATTTTGACATTTTTTTTTCCAAGAGACTAAAGTTTTTGAGAGTATTTACAATATCCATGTATATATATTTAAAATACACTTTATAAAATATTCCTCTCCAATACCGTTGTATATTTGCTGCAATTTGGAAAAATATTGTGAGCCTTTGACTTGTGGTATTCTGGAATTTCACTACTATTGCAATTGCCACTGATCAAAACAAATATTTCACTCCTATTTATCAAAGGAACTGCATTTCACCCAATGTTGTACAGGAGTTAGCTGAACAATTTACTAGAAACGAAGTCCTCCTTCCAACAAAACATTCCATTATAGGACATTTGATCTTCTGCTATGGTTGGCCACCTTACAGCTACAAGAAATTAATCTGTGATGGAATATTTTGAAATTGTTTCCAAATAGAAAAAAAATTTACAAAAAAATTGAGAATTGACTTTATTAGGTTCTCAACACTGCCTGCCAGCTCAATCTTCTTTTTTCTTTACAACTATCTCAAGTTTCCACTACTTTCCTCAGGTCCATACTCCACAACCTCTTTGCAAAAAATATGTGAAAAAATTCTGTGAAATTTACAGACATCCTGTTCCTTTCACCTCTTTTAACTTGATGTAAGAAGACTGCATCCTCTTCCTCAAGGCACAGATGGCTAACTACCCTGCACATTCCAAGCCTAGCCCTATCCTCCTCCTTAGTTCCCTCAAAGGCTCCTACCAGATTGGATTTATCTTCAGCTTCAACCTCTTCACCATATCGATGTCTTCATGTCTTTCAAATATTAAAAATCCATCTATTGCACAACCACTCCACTATCTTCACAGTTAATGTATTTGAAAGGATAGTGTCTATCACTGCTCATACCTTACCACCTAATTTTTCCTGAAACACATTACACTATGATTTCTCATACCAGTAATCAAAAAAAAAAAAAAAAAAAAAAAATCACTGCCCTGCCACCCTGATAAATACAATGGAGACTTTTTAATTATCCTATCTGATTGTAATTGAATTAGACAAAATTAATCACTCAGTTCTTCCTGAAGACTGTACTCCCATTGGCTTTCATGGCCATGTTGCCACTTTTTCTCAGCTCTTCTCCCACATTTCCAGTTACTTCTCCATGTGTCTTGTGAACTACTTCTCTGCTCACCTTTTATAGGCTGCTCCATCCGTGTTTATTTCTTCTTTTCTTCTCACTCTACAAGTCATTCTTCAATGAACAGATCCATTTCAGTGGCTTAGTGAACCAGCTGATTCCACAAATATATTTGCTGAACGCGCTCTATGTGTAGAGAGCTCCACATATGCAACCTTATTCCTGACCTCTTTTCTGATCTCTAATCCATATTCATATCACAGTCAGCCTATTTCATAAGATCATAAGAAGGACCCACAGGCACCTCAAGTTGGTGAGCTCTTGATAAATGTAGGCAGAGAATAAAGAACCAATGACTGACTAGTGAAAAATCAGTAAATTTCTCCTAAGTCTGTCCAGAAATTTCAGAAACAAGTGCTTTTTTCTGAAAACTCAGAATCAAAAGAGAATCCATACATCTGAAAAAGAGAAAGGCAAAGTATATATGTAAATGTTGTGATTAAGCAAGCACTCAAATGAACACTTAATATGCACATTCCACAGCCTGTCAGTTTCCTATGCCATCTCTTGCCAGTTATGTGATCATGTATAAAGGTCTTCATTTATTTATTCAACAGTATGTGTTGGATGTTTATTATATGCTTGGCATTGTTTTAATGCTGGGGGATGCATTATTGAACAAAATCAACAAAATTCCCATTATCATACTCAACTTCAGTTGCTTATTTGTAAAAAATAAATAATATCTACCTCATAGAGTTTCATGAATATAAAATGAGAACCAGTATGTGAAGTTCAC